>NC_085138.1:68205389-68881381 GCF_035046485.1 Aedes albopictus | reverse complement strand
GTATCATTGTGTTCAGCCACTGAGACTATTAACCAGTCAATGTTCAGCTTTGGATGAGCTTTAGTTACGCTTATGCGTCCATTCCCTAATCTAAACTACCCCTTCCTAATCTCATGTTATATCTTATTTTCCCTCAAGTAGATGACATAATAGGCTTAGAGGTATGGTGACGGCAAAAGTATTTAAAATGGAGGATAAATTACCTCTAGAGCCGGCCGTCTGATAACTGATATACAGCACTTTTGTCCACGAGTGCAATATGTAAGCGGGGACATTTTGAATGCTCTGCTGTATATGTACAATGGTCTGTGAATTATTTTCCTATCCACCGTTGGAAGTGTTCGCCTGTGTTGCTACATCCCTTCTATTTGAAACGTTGACCGTTGAACTAAGAGCACGTGATTTTGATTCTTATCAGTCCCGATCAGTTATTATTGATCGGTGCTCTTATGACGATCTTGGTACAGCCTTCTGACGTGATCTGGCTGGCAAGATAACGAAAGTTTTCGACCTTTTCTACTGTAAGGTCCATTTGGTCTTGCTGACGTTGATGTTTAGATCCGCTGTAGTGAGCGTTTGGCCAGGTCGTTGATCTTACTCTGCATGTTAGAGCGACGTTGTGCTATTAGTAGAGTAATATCATCAGCCAAATCTAAGTCGATCAGGTGCTCCAAACCTTCAAAGAAAACCTGAGAGAAATTAATGATGATATCCTGGGAGGAATTTCTGACGGAATCACGGAAGAAAGCCCGAAACGAATCGTTAAAGGAATCTCGGGAGAAAACCCAGGAAGTGTCCTAGAGGAATTCCTAACGCAATCTCGGAAATAATCCATAGAAGAGTCGAGAAGGAATCCCGGAAGAAATTTCTAAAGGAATTAATGTAAGGATTCTCTGATGGGATCCCGAAAAATATAAATTTTATTTCACCATCTTAAGCTTATAGCTTATACACTGAACAAACTTAAATTAATTGCCTTATACTATTTTTAAAACTATCTATACTCTGGTTAAAATCAAACGTAAAATCCAAGCTATTCAGCAGCTCGAAACTTGTATTCCACAAAGGGTTCTTGGAGAAATCTTCGGCAGAATCCTTGAGGGATCGTAGGAGAAATCCCTAAAAAACGGAAAAGAATAATGAAAGAATTCTGGGAAGAATTTCGAAAGGAATCCCGTATGAAATCACCAAAGAATACCCAAAAAGATGCCGACAGAAATCCATAAAAGAGTCTCGGCAGAAATTAATGAAAAAATCCAGGAAGGTATTAATACTTTGATTTCAGGAATTCCTGAACAAACCCAAGAAGAACCCAGGACGATTCCATGAAAAAAAAAAATCTGGAAGAAAAAATCCATAGCCACTGAAGAAATCCCTGATGAAATGCCGGAAAATATCCCTGCATGAATCCCAAGGGAAATCCCGGGAAAGAATCCCGGAAGGAATCAATAATATAGTCGTAACAGAATACCTGTAGAAATCGTTGACAAAATCCTGGAGGCATCCCTCAAGGAATCCTAGGAGAAACCCTTAAAGGTAATACAGGAACAACCATCCTTAACCCTTCAGCGCGCGCGCCGCTGTAAAAAGTACAACACTACCACAAAACATCGCTCGTCGTATACAGCGCGAGTGCGGTGCATTTTCAGCTGCTTGATAGCGCGTCCCGGTAGGTTAACAGCGTCCTGGAGGAAAGCGCTCAAAAATCCTGGGAAAAGTACCGGAAGAAAGTTCTGAAATAGTTCCGGTAGAAACTAGTGAAGAAATCCTTGAAGCAAGCTCTGATTACATGAGACATGTGTAAAGAAATCCCGGGAGAAATAAATGAAACAATCTCAGGTGGAATCTCTGAGAAAATAGGCTCATAAAGCTCTATCTAGATTCTTGGTTTATACCACAAAATATAATCCAAGAGTGTATATTTACTCATTTTTTGACGATTTTATAGGCCGTGGTTGAAAATACATAATTTTTAAATTTTAAATTATTTGTCCCGCCCTTAGCTTATAACACATACTTTGAGTGATTTTTTGTACCGTGTATGTTGTCAGATAAGAACATTTTTGAAACCCTAGTACCGTGAGGTCACCATTCACCGCTCATGCTCCATTCGCCGATCATTTTGGGTCAACAGAAATTGATTATTTTACGATGTGCAAGAAAATACGCATGACAGGGAATTGAATAACAAAAGAGAGGCATTCAGCTGACAATTAATGGGGCGAAACACGACTGAAAAATGTGAATGTCAATTTTCATTTTGAATCTTCGACTTTTTTACATTCTGGTTATAGGCCCCGGAAAATTAGCCACCTTCAGCGACTTCAAGGAGGCGTACGAAAGCATCGAACGTCTCTCTCTCTCTTCTTGGCGTTACGTCCTCATTGGGACAAAGACTGCATCTCAGCTTAGTGTTCTATGAGTACTTCCACAGTTATTAACTGAGAGCTTCCTCTGCCAATGACCATTTTGCATGCGTATATCGTGTGGCAGGCACGAAGATACTTTATGCCCAAGGAAGTCAAAGAAATTTCCTTTACGAAAAGATCCTGGACCGACCGGGAATCGAACCCGTCACCCTCAGCATGGTCATGCTGAATACCCGTGCGTTTACCGCCTCGGCTATATGGGCCCCAAGCATCGAACGTACAGAACTTAAAAATCCATGTTGAGAGTGATGAGTTCGATTCCCTGTTAGTACAGCAACATTTAGTACAGGGGCGTAGCCAGAAGGGGCGCAGGGGGGGGGGGGGGGGGGGCGTTGCCCCCCCCTTGGCCACCATATTTTTTTTTATTTGAGGCTATTCAAATATTATCAATTTTTTTTTTTATCTAATCGTTTATTTGATAGGCTCGCTTGTTTGCTTTAAAACTCTACAGAGCCGAAAAACTTGAAATATAATATAATATGAAATATAATATAAAACAGCTATATCGAGGCTTCAATAACGAGACTTTCTGGCGACCTTCATTCTCGGTCCAGAACCTGAACTGGAGCCTGAGGCTGAGGAAGCATACTGGGCCCGCCGTTGATTTGCTTGAGGATTCAGCATCGCATCATGGATCGCTCTAGCCACCTGTTCCAATTGTTCCAGGCTTTCTTTACGCTTCGCTTCCTTTTCAGCATCCGTTGCCGCCTTTCGGACGTTTTCCACTTGTTCCGCTTCCGATACTTCCGTGGGCACGTCTATATATTCTTCGTCGTCTTCTTCCAGAACTTCAATTACTTCTTCCTCTTCAACTTCCGCAATTTTTGGGGTTTCCAATGTGCTTCCTTGTCCAGACACGACGTCAGCATATGAACAAGCTATCGAGTTCCCTTGTCCTTGATTTGCCCTTTGTTTTCGGTTTTGACGCTGAGGGCAAGACTCCCTCCGATGTCCAAGTCCTCCACACAAAAAACAAGTGTCCTTGAGACCTTCGTAAAAAATCCTTGCCTTCCTTTCTCCAACATCAATCGATGGCGGGATACTCCTTTGTACATCCATATATACTCCTCGTACACCAGTGTACATGTGACCGAGGCCCGATTCCGCTGGAAACTTCTCTCGCGTCACATGATTTATTTCACCGAACTTCCCGAGTGTCAACGACAGACCATCATCAGACAGCTCCGGTGGCAGGTCGAACACACGGACGTACTGCATATTAGCACCCGCGATTGACATCTTCACTGCCACCGACTTGCCGTTTGCATAAGCAAACTGTCGTGGTTCCACGTTCTTTTGCAACGATTCCGTCATGGCCTCCGAAGTCGTGAATTTGATGTACAAAGTACGATTTTGAGCTGTTTTGTAAGCAGCTTCCATCAAGCTCAAATCCGTGTCCAATTGCTTCAGAAAATGAGCTGTTTCCTCCCATGACGGCGATGGGCTTCCCGCGGGGAAACGGTACTGCACGGTGTTGATAATTATCTCACTCATATCGAAACGCGTACAAAAAGCACCAGCGACAATCGACCGTAACCGACCGAGAACAAAGCGCGCTCGAGGTTCACAACACAGCAAAGGCTGAATACAAAGAGGACCGAGTGCACGTCCGTGTTTGACGACGGCTGCTGTAGAACTGAAATATTATCAATAATGAAGAGTTCCAGAAAAACTATCTCAAAAAATAAACTAATCTAAGCTTTTTATCCACACTTTCCAAACCTTTTTTACTCGAAAACCACAGGAAATTTCGCCAAGTATTTCTTCAAGAGAACCACTTCAATCTTATCATAGAATTTTAACAAATAATAAGCTAGGTTGAATGGCAAAACTTTGTGATGTTTATTCATAGAATACAAAAAAGCATGCTAAATTTTCCAGATATGCCGGAACCACACACTACGAAAAAATCAAAATTACTCGTGACGTAAACACAGAACGTAAACAGTTTAATGACGTAAATTTACAGATCTTTTGACTTAATGATACGTCATTCTTGTAAACTTGAGTTC
This sequence comes from Aedes albopictus, assembly GCF_035046485.1. Classification (NCBI taxonomy): domain Eukaryota; kingdom Metazoa; phylum Arthropoda; class Insecta; order Diptera; family Culicidae; genus Aedes; species Aedes albopictus. The sequence continues at coordinate 68,876,940 of NC_085138.1, read as the reverse complement.
AAGGTGACGTAAACAATTTGTGAATCGTGAGTCATTACGTTTCATATGACGAAAACTCCAGCTTAATGTGACAGAAAATTACGTCACTTGGGCGTTCAAATTTTCGTCATATGTGTCGCTTTTATATGTGCATCCAAAGTGACGCAAATTAGCATGATTTTTTCTAAGTGTGCAGTTCTGTTATGAAAAAGAAGGACATTGTAGAACCCTTGGTAGATCCATATGCTGCTATGCTATATGCTCTATATATAGAGTGCAGTTATGTGCTACTGATTCACGAACTTCACTAGTATTCAATTCAAACAGACATCATGCTAAGAGAAAAAAACTTGGGGTTTCTTTACGAATTCTTTCAAGAGCACCTTCAAAAATTCCTTTAGGAATTTATTCAAGAACTTCTCCAGGGATTGTTTCATAACTTCCTCAAAGGACTTCTCCAGAAGTTTCTTTTTCGTGAATTCTGCCATGAGTATCTTGCAGGGTTCCGATAGTGATTGTTTTAGGGTTTGTTCCAAGAAATGCTTCAAAAATTCCTCCCACGATTCCTTCAGAAATTTTTACAGATACTTCTGTAAGAATGCATCGACGAATTCCACCAGGATATTTTTCATAGTTTCCTTCAGTGATTCCATCATGGATTGCTCAAGAGAATTTTTCAAGAATTCCTCTATGCATGGGTTCCACCAGTCATTCCTCCGGAAATTTCTCCTGGGATAACTTTAAAGGTTCCTCCCGTGATTGTTCCAGTGCTTTTTTCGAGGATTCCTCCGGGAATTTCTCAAGGGATTCCCAAAGGAATGTTAACAGAAATTATTATAAGTATTTCTGCTAGTATTCTTTCAGAGATTTCTTCAGCGATTTCTACATATATTCCTTTAAGACTTCCACTAGAGAATGAAATGATCCAATAATTCAATCTGGAAAATTCGAAGTATTTCAGTTGCAATATCTTCCAGAAACCCTGTCAGGAAATTTTACCAGAGATTAGCTAAAAATAATCCAGGAGTTCCTTGAAACATTGTATTAAACATTGTTTTGGGAGTCCACCCAAAGATTCCAACAATATTTCGTCCAAAAATTCTTGCACACCTTCATATTTTTACTTCCTACAGAAATTCTTCCTGGAATTTGTTAAGTAATCTTTCCTGGGATTTCCTAAGGAATTCCTCATGGGACTGCTTCCGGGATTCAGGAACTCTTGCAGGAACTGCTTCCCTCATGAACTGCTACAGGGATTCCTCAAGGAGTTCCTCCGCAAACCCTTCTTTGAATTCCTTCAGGATTTCTCTAAGGATTTCTTCAGGAATTCTTTCTGGGAATTTCAAGGAATTTCTCAAGGTATTCTTCCACGAATTTTTTTAGAGATTCTTCTGGGAATCGCTGTAGGGATTCCCCTTAAAAATTCATCCAGGATTTCATTCAGAAATGCCTCTAGAGATTCCTCCAGGAATTCTTCTAGATATTTCTCCAGGAGTATTTTCAGAGACTCCTTCGTTAATCCCTACAGGCATTCCTCTAGGATATCATCCAGCGATTCCTCCAAGAATTTCTGAAGGGCTTAACTCGGGAATTGCTTCTGTGATTCTTTCTGGAACAACTTATTTTAAAATTCCTCTAAAGATTTTCCCATGAACTTTTCTTAAGATTTCTTCAGGAATTCCTCCTTGTACTCTTTAAGGATTTCCTCCAGGAGTTAATTCAGTACTTCCTCTAGGAACTGTTTAGGGATTACCTAACTAATTTCTCTTGAAATTGCTTCCGGGGTTCCTTCTGGAGTTTCTTCAGAAGAAATTAATCCACGATTTTTTTTAGGAATTCCTTTAGGAGTTTTCCAGGGATTCCTCTGGGATTTTTTTTTTCAGCGATTCCTCCAAGAAATCCTCCAAGGTTTCCTCAATGCATTCCTTCATGAATTTCTCCAGCAATTGTTTCTGGGATTGTTCCTAGAATTCCACCTGGAATTCCTACAGAAATTTATCCAGGAATTCTTTGAGGAATTTCTATAAGGATTTTTCCAGAGACTCGTACAAAAAACCTCTAAAGATTTCTCCAGGAATTACTTCAGAGAAGCATCCAAGAATTCCATCAGGAATTCTCCTGGGTTTTCTTCTGAAAAAAATTCCAGGCATTTTTCCATGGATTCCTCCTTGGATTCTTGCAGAGATTTCTCTACGATTTTTTTCACCGACTCCTCCAAGGATTCCACCAGATATTCTTCCAGGAATTGCTTCAGGGACTCCTGGGATTGCTTCAGGAATTCTTTTTGGGATTCTTCCAGAAATTCATGCAGGCATTCCTCCAGGAATTAATCAAAGAATTCCCTAATAAATTATGTCAGCAGTTTATCCAGGATTTTTTCCAGGAATCCTTCAGAAATTCTTCCAGGGTTTTCTCTTGGAATACCTTTTGGATTTTTTCCAGAAATTCCTCCAAGAATTCTTCCAGATCTTCCTCCAGGAAATGCTGCAAGGATTCCTGCAGGAATTCCGCTGAAAATTCCTCCAGGAACTTCTTTAGGGATTTCTCCACGAATTTCTCCAATGATTCTTCCAGGAATTTCTCAGGGGATTTTTTCAGAAATTTCTCCCAGGGTTCCTCAAGAGATTCCCCCAGAAATTTATTTAGTAATTTTTGTAAGAATTCTTCCAGGAATTCCTTCAAGGATTCCTCCAGCAATTCCCAAAGGCATTCTCCCAAGATTTCATTCAGGAATTTTTCTAGAAATTTATCCAGGAATTGCTTCTGGACAACCTTCAGCAAATCCAGGATTTTCTTCAGAAAATTTTCTGGGGATTTTTTCAGAAATTCTTCCAGGAAATTCTACAAGAATATCCTGATTTTTTTTAGGGATTTTTCCTGACATTTCTCCAGGAATTTCTCCTGAGATTTCATCATTAATTGCTTCCGGTATTCATCCAAGGATTTCTTCACGAACTTTTTCAGGGATTTTCCCAGGGATTCCTCCAGGAAATCCTTCGAAGATACCTCCAGGAAATTCTCTAGGGATTTCTTCAGAAAATATTTCAGGAAATTCTCCAGGAATACCTTCAGGATTTGTTTTAGGAAATTCAATAATTCCTCTAGAGATTCCACCAGGAATTTCCTCATGGATTCCTTCAACAATTTCCACAGAAATTCCTCCACAATTTTATCAGAAATTTCAGAAACTCCTCCAGGAAATACCCCAAGATTTTTTTCAGGAATTTCTTCAAATATTTCTCCAGGAATTTCTCCTGAGATTCCAACAGGAATAGCTTCACGCTAAAACCACTCAGCATCTAGAATGTGTAAACCCTACTCATAAGTGCATAATTTCCAGACCACACAAAAATATGTAACAGTTACACATTCTCAAAAACAGCTCGTTCACTCGTCTAGATGCGAAATGTCGATATCTTTTTTTGTTTTCCAAGGTCACTAGTAAACCTAGCTAGATTGCCGTCCAAAAATGTTTGCGAATTTAACGATTTTGCGGATACAGCAACTGATTTTGTGAATGTGCAAGGGTTACACATTTTTAGTGTAGTCTGGAAATTATGCGCTTTAGTGCTGAGCGGCGTTAGCGTGTTCAGGGATTCCTCCAGAAATTTCTAGAAAGATTTTTCCAAGGATTTCTCCAAGAAATGCTTCGAAGATTCCTAAAGGAAATCCTTCTGAAGTTCTTCCACGAACTTTTTCAGAAAATCCTTTAGGAATAACTTTTTACAATTGTTTCTTATCTTCGCCGATGTTTCGGTCCTCGTATCGGACCTCCTTCAGGGCCTATTTTATTAAATATATTGGACTGTTAGTATGAACAATTTACATTTAAACAGGATACCTCCAGAAATTCTTCCAGGAAATTCTCCAGGAATACTTTCAGGATTTTTTTCAGGGATTTCTCTAGATATTCCTCCAGAAATTTCTCTAGAGATTCCTCCAGGTATTTCTTTACAAATTTCTTCAAGCATTCCCCCAGGAATTCTTTCAGGAATTCCTTCGGGGATTTCTCAAGGGATTTATTTTTTCAGAAATAGAAAAATAATAGAAATAGCCATCTCCCAGAATTACTCTGGAGATTTCTTTGAAAAAATAAACCAGTAATTCTTTCAAGATTTCCTCTAGAGATTCCTCAAGCAATTCCCACAGGAATACCTCTAGGAATTCCTCCAGGCATTCCTCCAGGATTTCATCCTGGAATTTCTCAAGGAAATTCTCCAGGAACCTCTCCAGGAATTCCTCCAGGAAATACCCCAGGAATTTCTTCAGGATTTCCTCCAGGAATTGCTTCTGGACATCCTTCAAAAATTATATCAGCAATTCCTTCAAGAATTTCTCCAGGAAATCCTCTAGGGATTTCTTAGGAGATTTTTCTAGGAAATACTCCAGGAATATGTAGTAGATAAAAGTAAGTTGACAAGAAACAAAAAAAAAATATAAAAAAAATAAAAAATAACAAAACGTCATAGTTTACTTCAGTGTATATGGTACGACATCTACATCTAGTACGACAACCTAAATTATAGGTTATGACTAGAGCAAATTCGCGCGCCTCTCACGGTAGCACGAGGCTACGAAAGACGAGAAGTCTTCGGCCAAGACGAGGCGTGTAGATCCCGACAGGCACGAGCGTAAGAAACTTCGTAGCCACGAGCATCTCTGTGGCTCCCGACCCGATATGTTCGAAAGACGGCCGAGCGTGGAGCGAATGCTTGGGTGCACGCACACAAGGAGGTTCTGGTGCGAAAGAGGATCGACTCTGAAGCAGGCTTGACAGATACTCCCTCGCGAGAAAATGAGGAAGCGATTTCGGCGATTTTCTGAGGAGTGAAAATAAAACTCAGAAATCACAACGCAAATCCTCAACAGCAGCGAGCGCGAGCTTGCCGCGCAGCGAGGAGTTCGTCCAACACTCATAATTTCTTGTTGTGTTTCTCACGTCCACTCACACTCAAAAAGCTCTCGCGAGTTCCACTCCCATACAAAGACAGACTCTCGAGGCGAAAATCGCACTCAAAAACCCGAAATAATCATCGGCTCTTTTTTCGTTCCCCTCTTCCTCGCTCAGTTTTTATTGCCTCTCTGTTTGGGGTTCGTTCGCTCCCTCGCGACGAGGCAAAAGCAAAACACCGCTCTAGAGCATGTTGCAAAACTCTTTTGATTTCGAGGAGGATTATCAAGCCTGCTCTGAAGCAAGCGTACGCGGTGAGAATGAGAATATGGTAACTCTCAGAGAGAGCTCTGTCAAAGATATATGCGGTAGCGGGTTGTAGGTAGGACACCACGTTCGTCTCATATTAGAAAAAAAGAACTAACGAGATTGTGGAGAGATTCTCTTGTTCTGAATAGCTCTTGGGGGTCATGATAGGTGAAAAGAAAACGATCGGCATTCTCTCTAAAATAAAAGCTCTCATTTTTGAGTAACACCCATGCCGCACAGAGACTGTGTTGGAAACACGCATTTTTTAAAATTGCTCGTACGCTCACATTTTTTGCAAAATATCAATATTTTTCAGTATTTGAAGGTGGTTTATAAACCCAGTGAGGTTGCCATGTCGAAATTATTGCAAAATACATGTTCATGTGAGCGCACGAGCAATTTAAAAAAAGTGTGTGTTTCCAACACAGCCATGTGCGGCATGGATGTTTACTAAAATGTGCAGGCCGAACACATTTTTGAGCGTAGCCGTTTTTGCGTGCCACGGCACGTATATCTCCAGGGATATTCCCAGAAATTCCTCCAGGGATTCCTCTAGAAATTCCTCCAAGGGTTCTTTCAGAAAATCCTCCTGGAATTTCTCAAGGGATTTTTCATAAATTTCTTCAGCAATTCCTCCCACAATTCCTCTGGAGATTTTTTCAGGAATTCTTCCAGGGATTGCTCCAAGAAATTGCTTCAAGAATTCCGGCTGGGTCTTATCCAAGTATTCCTCCAGGAATTACGGCCGGAGATTGTTCAGAAGTTTCTCCAGGCAGTCCTCTAGGATTCTCGCTAGAGATTTTCCCAGTAATTGTTCCAAGGATTCCTCCAGGAATCCCTTCTGGGATTTCTCCAAGAATTCCCCCAAGGAATCCTGAGAAGTTTATGTAGGATTTCTTCTAGGATTTTCTCATGAGATCTCTTCAGAAATTTCTCTCGGTATTCTTCCCATAACTTAAATAGGAATTTCATCAGGTATACTTTCAAAACTCTTCCAGGGATTCCTCCAGGAATTTCGCCGAGAATTCCTCCAGGGATTCTACAGGGCTTCCTCCAGGCATTCCTTAAGGAATTGCAACAGGGATTCATCCAGGTTTTTCTTCAAGGATTTATCCAGGACGTCTTCCAGGGATTTCTCCGGGAATTCCTCAAGTGATTTCTTCAAAAATTCATTCAGGAGTTCCTTCAAAAATTTCAGAAATCCTTCAAACATCTTTTCAGAAATGTACCCAAGAACTTTTTCAGTATTACGAGAAGTTTTTTTTAATTATATCAAGAATTTGTGGAGGAATTCCTGCAGCGAATAATAGTGGAAGATAATTAAAAAGGGATGCATAGAGGAACCAGGAAATTCTAGGCTAGTCTTCAAAAAAGTTTGTAACTTTCAAAAGATTTCAGCTATAATTTCTTATGAATATTTTGTAGACTTTAACAATATAAAAATCAGAGCAAAATAATGCACGAGTGAATAAAAATCCTTAATCTTCCAGACATTGGTCACCGCTACCAGCATCACGTTGATTTGTGTACACCAGGCGAGCTTTTTTTTTAACGCATTGAACAAAATACAACAGCGTGAGAGCTGAAGGATTAAATAATGCTTTAAGAATATAATGTTAATATACTCAATTTCATCGTGCTGCGTTTAGTTATAAAAGCTAGTAGGTACAAATTTGCTAAGGGTGCTTGCCCCCCTTGACCGAAAAGCTGGCTACGCCCTTGATTTTGTAATGAAAATTTCCTCCAGTTCAACAAGAAGACGAAGAAAAAGCTATGAAAAATTACGAACAGGAACGGCTTTCACTGGAAGTTTGCCATGCGATGTGAAGCCCTCAATGTCATTTATCAATTCAAATGCCTGTGTGGTAGTGATTTGTGATCAAATTCCTATTTGATCAAAGTTTGTAATAACTGTCAAAACTTCTTTTGTTCTCCCGCATATAGATACTTGCAGTATCTTGCAGATACAGATGCTTGCAGTAAGTTTCGTGAGACTTTTTTTGACAACACAATTGTTGGTGGTTGATTTTAGTGTATTCCAGCAGTCCCCAGCCGAGTCACATGGAGCTCACCCAAGCAACCAAAAGTTCGGATAAAATAGCATGTTTGGGCTTAATCAGCTATTCGAAGGTATATGAATAGCATTCTATTCAGCTCACTTTTTAAGTAATTAACCGAACTTCAGTTCACAAAAAGTACACTTGTGTCGCTGAAAGGAACGCTATTCAGCTTAAAAATAAACTTCGAAAAAAATGAAAAAAAAATGTTTAGTCCTCAAAAGTAATTTATTATTAAGAACCATTAGTTCAAGTGGAATCCAAATTGACTAATACCTTGAAATAATGTTTGATGTTTTTTACTTACTGAGATTTGAACTCGGGATCTCCTCGTTGAAAGTCGGTGCCTAACCACTACTCCATGTATGTGTTGTTATGCACTGTGGGATTTTACTCAATGTGCTGATATCATATAGTAGAGCTCAATCAGGTTCGCGTGTGAACTTTCCCTGAACTTGGAATAGTTTTTGAAGTCGAAAGTTCGAAAGAAGTTCACGTGGAACTTCTTGTGAACTTACGCAGTTTGACATTTTCAGTTTGTTGTGGTTCGCAGTGCAAAGCAATAAATTAGGGCCAGTGTATCGACTTCAAGAAAAGATTATAAGTTTTCAGCTTGGTTTTCAGTGAATACGATTGCGTCGATTACCGGTGCGCTGCAGTGACAAGTGAGACGGGTGTGAAAACATCCAGCAAAGCTGGACAATTTTTGTGCGCAGCCGAAAAACCCCCGGCGGCATCCTGGGGGGAACAGTTTCCGCTGCGGGGGCAGCCTTTGAGCCACACAATACGGATCCTTTGCGTTGATTACAAGTAAGTACGTTCAAATATTATAGTGGAACAAAGTGTACTTGTGAAATTAACACAAGCTGTGGCTGCTGGGCTCGATTTCCGAGTGATTTAATTGAATGAGATCTTCTCCCCGGCCCCGCTGTCGCCGAAGTTCAAGTGAAGTTCACTTTTGGTACGGTTAATATTTATCCGAACTTTCAGTAGTAAGTTCAAAACAAGTTCGAAACAAGTTCGGAACGGATGATTTCAAGTTGTTGGAATATGTTCAAATGAACTATATTTGAATTATAAAGGCACGCAAAAGTTCAACATGAGTTCGGTTAATATTTGATTGAACTCTGTTTTAAAGTTCAACATAAGTTCTTTTTGAACCTTTTTTCGACTTTAATGTCGTTTTGAAGAGAAGTCAAAAGCTTGTACATGTACTTCCAAGTTCATAAACAATACAAGAGTAACTTTTTGGAGAATTAAGTTCAACGAAACCTGGAATTGAACCGAACTTGAACTTCTGAGTTCGTTCTTCAAGTGGAATCCGAACTTTTGGTTGCTTGGGCACCCTTCATCATCAGCTAAAACGTGGTCGAATTACCGTTCTCATGTGTCAGCTGGTAAGCACTAAGAGTTCATAACGGCTGTCTAATTTTCTTACCATGGTCTATCTGAGAGTTCAAGCCTATTGAAAATGGTTATCGTATCAAAACCCTTTGAGTATACAATATCACTGTCAAAATAGAAAACACAATCCAAAACATTCTTGTTCCGACAATGCTGTTCATGACTAATGCACATAAAACACTACAATCTGTAACAAATACAAAAATGGAATAATTACTGGCCCCACGTTGGGTGCCATATCACCAACAAACAATAATGGAATCCTATGTATGTTCTCTTTTATTTATCATTACGAAAAACAAATGGAACATTACAAATGCACAAAAAATTATGACATCGCAAATTCACACTTACAACACAAAACATAAAAGTGGCCAGTTATCTTTAACCTTCACATACCCGACCCCCAACATCTAATTTTCAAAATGCTGGCATTTCGTCAATTTTCATCCAACTTTTTTGAAGTCGCCCTCAATCGATCATAAATTGGTGCTAGTCTATTACACCTAAGTGGCCATGCAATATCCGGAACTATTCCGGAGATATTCTGGATTGTACTGGGGTCAGGGAGGGTGCTGAAATGGCAAAAAAAATATTATTTCGTGTATTATTGTGTTTGAACCATCGATTTACAGCGGAATTTTTATTGCGAACAATAAAACACATCTGCGATAAACAGATTTGAATAAGTTGACCCATCCGGATCACCGTGAAAGGTCCCGCGGGGGCCTCATTGGGGATACTTCTGGTTTTCATCCATAACATGTCGTGCGACATATCAACCCAAGTAACACAACTTGTTATATAACAGTTCAAATTACACATTTAATACTATCTGTGATGTATTTTTCTTGCATTATTAACATAATATAGAACACTTATATAATCAAAACAGCGCAAAAATGGCGGCTTATAAAACATCTTATAAGTTATATAAGATGTATGCCAATACACTTCTAGTACTAATAATTTCTTTCCACCCAAGCCCTTGGTTGTAAATAAGCTATTTATCATAATTGCTAACTTTCAAAATACCAATGTAGGGTATTGGGATGCTTCGTTGGCATAGTACCCTCGTTCGGCCTATCTTAACGTAAACCAAAAACTCAAACAAACACGCATAACTGGAGATCGGAAAAGCTTTGCGCCAAACAACTGTAACATTACGTTTCAATTTTAGCACTTTGGAGCATTAAAATTGATAGAAAATGTCACTTTGTTTAACTTTTGTAGACGCCATGATTCTTCGGCTTAGTGGGTAGTCTATACACATGATCATAAATGGCATGATTCTGCAACATTTCGAATTAACTGAACATTCAATGTGACGGTCAAAGACGCTATTTTGAACTTGTATATTTGTTTTCAACGAATAATAACTATTTTACAAATTGAATGTGGGCCGAATATTGAGGACATTTTTTTTTACTATGTACCCAAATCTTGGCCCATCAGTAAAGTGACGTCAACAACACCGATAAAGTGACGTCAACAAATTTCTTGCGTGAGAACCAGAAAGAACGAACAGGAAGAAAGATTTTGTATGCGATGACTGTAAAAATATAACACAATAATAGGGTTGCGTTGTTTTCGTTACTAAATTAAGAAAGAACTTAAGTTTAAGTGATTTATTTATAGTTTTTTGAAAATTTGGTTCCGAAAATGTAATTTAAAAGTAAGATTGCTGAAATAACAGAGATAATACTTCAGCAGAAATATTAAAAATATAAGATAATAAGTGGTTCTAGTACATGGAAAGCAATAGGCCAACGTTGTATCCACTAATAGGCCAATTTTTGTACCTTAGACCAACGTTGCATACCATCGCATCGAAACTTTTCAACTTAATAAAGCAAATTCTTGAATATTTACGTTAGTTTACTTCCAATTGGTGAAACATGCATTATCTAGAGTGCGTAATAGGGCCAACATATTATTTTTTGTGCTATTACTTCATGAGTTATGGTCAAAATTGTCAAGGCGGCTTGCAAATTAGGCCAAGGAATGGTACATATACCCTATGACAATCACTTTCATTAGTTGGAATAAGGTTATTTTCAAGTAAAACAGCTTATAGAATGGAATTAAGTTATTTGGAGGTATGTATTGAAAATGGTGAAAATTTTCAATCATACTTATAGTTATATATACTGATAGTTCTTCAATTGCGATTCAAATGTAATAATGTTTAGGAAGTAATTTTCAGCCTTGATATTCGAAATAGAAAAGAAAAGAATGTCAATTCGTAACACTTTTTAATTTGTGTAATTATATTTTTAGGCGGTACTGTGATCTGAATATTTTTATTTTGGTGGGACACACACCGCAATTCAAATCAAGTGTTTTGGTTGTAAATAAGCTAAAATTACGCTATAATAAGTTTTCAATAACTATGTTGCAATAGCTTGTAAAAGAACTTATTATTACGGTAATATTACATTTAAAAAGCATATTTCTAGTGTGTTCGTGCATTTATTTTCGATTTTGTTATAGAAAGAATTTTACGACGCCAAAATAACATTAATACAGCTTATCTTTTAACGCAGCTTAGCTGTACCTGTCAAATGTCAAAATATTTTTATTAGCAATTACGGCGCTTGTTTTGTCGGTGATCCGCCGGAGTTTTTCCAGTTTCCACGGGATTCCTGTTGGTCGATGATGTATCCGACCATCCCGTGTTCGGAGTAGCCTGCGGCGCTATGAATGTATGGTTTTGCAGTTCGTGAAATTTTTGAGACAGTGGCCCGGCAAGACCTACCTTCCGATGACCATCGGTCACCAGCAGCAGTTCCGGCATTTACGGTGATGTTCGAATAATTACTACGGCAAACACTTTCACGGTGACCGGAGTACAAACTGTGCGGTGTTACGTTGGAAGTTGGATCTGGATTGCAAATATTGCAGTAGCAGCGTTTGGTCAATGAAACTGGCGCAATCACGGCCGCAGAGGGTGCATCGTTTAAAGCAATGGTTCCCAAACTTGTCGGAGCAATCGCCCCCTTGAAGCTGTTGAAAAATATTTTCGCCCCCCTAAGTTTGCATTTTTTTTTAAATAAGATTCAAAATTTTGGAATTGTGTTAAAATCTACAAATTCTGTCTATTTCGTAGGTTACTGGAACAAGATTTTCTTATTTTCACTGTATTTTTTTGACTTTTTGAAAATGTTTTGACGCGCCAACAAACTTTATTACATTTTGATTCAACTTCCAGTCTATAATTTATGAAACAGAATAGTAACTAAATAAAGTTATATTAAATTTATATTTTTGGAGAATTTTAAGAAAATGTAACTCAATATAATTATTTTCAAATATCGAAGAAAGAAGATTAAAAGTAGGAATTCAGCTTTGTAAGTCGTCTTGGTTTTGCTGACAAAAACTTCAAAAGTTCGGCAAAGATTGAAATTTACTGAAAATTAGATAATCTGTAATAAATATGCCATATAACAAAACAAAAACCTTTCAAGTAGAGTGGCAAATATCAGCAATTTTACCAAATATGTAGGCGAAAAATGTCATCTTGAGTATCAACTTCGAATAGCGAGAAATTTGTAAAATCAAACCTGAAATAAAATCATTAAGTTCCGAATTTTGTTTAAAATTCTATCACAGAAGCTCAGAATCCATGAAGCTTGAAAAACTCTGGTAAAATTAAAATACTTTCTTAGTTTTCCTATATCCTGAAATATATGAAAGCTTTGAGAAAAAAAAATCGCGTCTTGAATTCACACCTGAGACAAATCAAGGACAGACAAGTTTCGTATTTCTTGATACATAAAAAATCTATAAAATTATTTTGTTGCATATTTCCATAATTACTTCATTTTCAAAAAAATAGCAGATAACAAAAGTGTAACATGCTTTCTCACTACATAAATGTTGAAATTTCAAACATGTATTGAGTATTAAGTGCATTAAGTAGATTTATTATTTTAAATCAGATGTTATTTGATAGTTCGCAATTTTCAACCGAGGCTGTGTTTCCAAAAAAAAAACAAAAATTGTTATTTTAGAAGAGAGCTGAAGAGCTTCCACTGAATGGCTGATGACTCAAAATAAGAACATGATCAAATTCTCCAAAATAATTGGACTTTGACTCTTGACGAAGATACCAAACTGTCAAAAAATACCTGAAATCACTCTAAATGAAATGGTTTTTGGAGAATCGCCCCCTTGTTGGATTTTTCGCCCCCCAATTTCTAATTTTAAAATTTTCGCCCCCTTTGATATCGTTTTCGCCCCCTAGGGGGCGATTTCGCCCACTTTGGGAATCACTGGTTTAAAGAAAGGTTGATGTGGCTACACTGATTTACCATAGTGATTAGAATATGGTATGTGGCGGTACGAGAAGTAATCTTGATGGATACATTGTTCTTTATAGAACTGCTGGTCGTCTGTTTACCGAAATCATTTAATATATGCGGATTACTTATCAGCGACAGCAAACTATAAAATATACCTGCATTAAACTGATTTTGTTGTTTTTGTAGTGCTATATAATAGTAAATGTAGCATATTTCATACGTTGCTGAGTCAAAATTATTTTTATTGATGTTTGTTTTTGGCCAACTTGATTTCAGCTTAATTATAACATAAGAAGTTGTCAGGTGCGCTTATAGTACTACTATAAAACATCTTCTGCAATTTTTATTGCTGAAGATGTTTTCTGTGTTACTTGGGAAACTTCATGATTTCGAATGATTGAGTCAGAAATGATACCATGAAGTCTGTATCAACTATGGCCACCCCGGAACATCTAGCATAGGTTCCACGGGGGTGACATCGGGGACATTTCTGGTTTGCAAACAAAACATGCCGTGCGACGTATCAATCTTCATGGTTTCAAGAGAACGGGGCAGAAAAAAATGACTGAAGTATGAAGCAACTGATATGGCCGCTCCGGAACGCCTGAAACAGGTTCCGCGGGGGCCTCTCAAACACAATAACACACGAAATAACTTCTCATTTGGCAAAACAGATCGCTCCCCCACCCCCTGACCCCAGTACAATTCTGAATATCTTCGGAATGGTTCCGAATGTTACATGACCACTTGAGTGTAATAAACTAGCACCAATTTATGATCGATTAAGGGCGACTTCAAAAAAATTGGATGAAAATTGACGAAATGCCAGCATTTTGAAAATGAGTTGTCGGGGGTCGGTAATGTGAAGGTTAAAAGAACTCCTGAACGATAGAAGAGCCCAACAAATGCACATTACAATTATAAGCTGGTCGAGCTTTGAAGAGGCTGACTTCTAAATTAACTTAGCCTATCTTAGTCTTAATCGTTGGGCGGTATTGTTACAAATTAAAAAATGGAACAATTACTGGCCCCACGTTGGGTTGGGACATATTACGAACAAACATCAATGAAACCTATAAATACATTATCTTATTTTTAATTACGAAAGACAAATAGAACATTACAAATGCACATTAAATATAACATCTCGAATTCAAACAACATAAAAGTGCCCCGGCATGCATTTGTTACTTAAATGAGTAACAATTTACGATCACAGGATGACGAGGTTTGATTGATTTTGGTCCATCAGTCGATCCTGGAAGAGTCTTTTATTTGGCTGATTGCGTTATTGTTCACAGTCAGTGGTTCAGTGTTCATAGCTTGATATTGTCTAGGAAAAACTAATCCTAATTGGGCCATCCCGAATCGGGTTTTAATGAAAGTAGGCTGCTTTTTGATGGCCGTTTGTTGGTTTGCATGTCTTGCAGGCATTTGACGCCAGTTGCTAGGGTTAAGTATATTCCTCCTAAGTGATAGAAGAACCCTACAAATGTACATTAAAATAAGTAGAATAACCACAAGTTAAAATCGAACGTGCAACAGAGAAATAAAACTGATAACAAATCCACAATCGCTTGATTTAATATTCACTTAATAATGCCTCTCGAGCATTTCCATTTTAAACAATGTAAGTGATCTGTTAACACCTGTTCTATAAAATTTAAATCCCTCCTTCTACAGTCAATTAACTAAAGGTGTAAATTATAATGTAGCGTCTATATTCGCGACATTTTTTTTGCGAAAACCTTTCTCATCAACCGCCTACAGACATTACTCTCATTCTTTACCCAGCCATGCCTCCAACTCGCGCAAGCCACACAGCGCGGCGATACCAAGCTGATGGTGTTTGCTCCCAAGCGTGGAAAATCGTTTCCACTTTCCTGCACGACATCAGATTCGCGTGTCAATCGGAAAAACTTACTTGCGAAGCAGATTCGTTTGTAAAGCTAGTCAGCTAAACCTCCCCTTTCTCCTCATCCACGGTGTAGGTACCACTGACTGGTACCAGCAGAGGAGGATCAACAGGGTAGATGTTTTGCTACCACCCGTTGTGTTCGGTAGGCGACGCTGAAGGGTGAAGAGTTCGAAAGTTAACTCAACGCCAGAATACATACTTCAGGTTCGCACCACCGGTTTTGGTTGGTAGCTTAGCCATCGTAAGAACCGCGTTGTTTACCATGAAATACAATACCACTGCTAGCTGTGCTTACTTCATTGGATGTGGATATGGATATGGAAAACAAGTTTCGGGCAGAGTGGTCCAACTGAGGACTTCCTATTCTTGGCGTAAGGAATTACTGGGAAAATTCCTGGAAGAATTTCTGAAAGAATCCCTGGAAAATTTCCTGGAGAAATTCCTGAATACATTCCTGGAAGAATTGCTGTAGCATTTCTGAAGGAATTTCTTAAGCAATTCTTGGAGAAATTCCTGGTAGAATTTCTAAAGAAATTCCAGGGATAATTCCTGGATTTATTTCTTGAGGGGTGCCTACAAGAACTCCTGGAGGAATCCCTGAAGGAATACCTATAGGAATTCCAAGCGGATTCTCTGGAGGAATTCTTGGAGGGCTCCCTGCAAGAATCCCTGGAGAAACTGCTGTAGGAATTAATTTCTAGAGCAATTCCTGAAGGAATTCCAAGAGGAGTCCCTGAAGGAAATCCTGGAGGAATGCCTGAGCGAATCTCTGGATGAATCCCTATAGAAATCTCTGGAGGAATTTCTGGAGCAATGCTTGAAAGAATTCCTGGAGGAAAATTCGGAGGAATGCCTGGAGGAACTCCTGGAGGAATTCCCGAAGGAATCGCTGGAGGAATTCTTAAAGGAATTCCTGGAGGAATTCTTAAAGGAATTCCTGGAGGAATTCTTAAAGGAATTCCTGGAGGAATTCTTCAAGGAATTCCTGGAGGAATTTGTCAAGGAATTCCTGGAGGAATATCTGAAAATCCCCCGGAGGAATTCTTGAAAGAATCCCCTGAGGAATTTCTGGAGGAATCCCTTGAGGAACTTCTGGATAATCAAACAAAGGATTTCTGGAGAATCCCAGGTGGAAGTACTGTACGAATTTCAGAAGGAATCCTTGGAGAAATCCTGAAGGAATCATTAGAAGAATTCGTAGAGGAACTCCTGGGGGAATCCTTGTAACAATTTCTGAAGGAATCCCCGGAGGAATTCCTGAAGCTCCCTATGAGAAACCCGGAAGCAATCTCAAGATGAGTTCCTAATGGAATCCCTATACAGCTCCTGGACGAAGTCTTGGTTTTATTCCTAGAGGAGTTCCTGAAAGAATTCCAGGAAAGAATCTCAAAAAGAGTTCCTAACGAAACCCAGGATAGGATCAAAATATTATTTAATAGTATAAAATAGTTAATAGTACTAACTCACGTGTTATGATGATCAAAATTGTCATAGGCAGCTCACACATAAGGCCAAGGTATGGTACCGTAAACCGAGGTCAAATTGATCTCTGGGTCGAAATTGTTCAGACGTTTTTCAGTTAGATTGAGCATACTTTAAATAGATTCCATACTAGTCTGGTGCGGTTGAAATCAGATACAACACGATATTTGTAAGGAAACTTTTAAAATATGATTTATGTAACTGAAAAACGTCTGATCAAATACGACCCGGAGATCAATTTGATCCAGGTTTATGGTACACATACCCTATTTGTTCAGTGTTATGTGACTATAAGTTATGTTGTATGCTATATAAGAACTTATTGGATACGGTGGTTAAAAACTGATCTACATAAAAACTTTTGGAACACAATTCCAAAATTAGTACGTAATTATGCATGAAAAATGTTGGTCGTTGATAGAAGTTCATGACTTTTTTTCATTGTGTAACTATCAATATAATGATAATTCCAATAAATTCATACTGACGAATAATTAAGTAATTTTGAACCACTCTGTCATTGTAAAGAGCACCAGCGCACAGGAAATGAGAATTATTTGTAATTTTAAGCATGAAACGGTGCGGTATCGGAACATTGGAGCCTAGGTTGAGCGACTTTCGGATCCGAGATTGCGTGTCTCGCCTAATTGGGTTACTGTTTCACAGCAGGTATGTAATAAACTAATTTAATTTTTACTTTCAGAAAATTGAACACGGCTGTTCACGGTTACCGTTGGTGTAGGTTCGAAAAAAAAACGAATTTTATTGAACTGAAGTAGTACACTTACCCGAAAGGTGATGGATCCGTTACAATTAACATCAAACGCTTTGAACACATAGTGTGCATAAAGGCTGGAATCTGAAACGAAGAATGCACCATGCAATAAAAGGATGAATCTGATGAACTGCAAAAGGATACTTACTTCCATGAGGGAAAAATTTCGCATAAATATCCTTAAAACTATCCTCGTTCACTACTCCATCGGGACATTCCTGTGGGTTAGAATCAAAGTCATAATTAGAGTTTTTCCCCATTTATCGTCACTTGCACGAAACTCGACGAAAAAAAACTGTCATAAGTGCTAAGTGCTTATTACTTTTCGGTCCCGATCAGATTCAATTGAATAACGGTCATAAAAATTTACGATAATTCAGTTCAGGGGGAAATTTGACGAGCGCAGTCGTCCGTTATCGTCCGTCCGACCGACTAGAATTGGAACGGTTTCGCAAACGATATTGGATAACAACGTGATCAGGGTTTCGATGCTGCTTTTGATTGATATTTATGTGATTGAATCATATATTATTCAGCGCCGTTCCCAGCTTGTTCATTTTTGAAGTCTACAAAAGTCACACATTTTGGCTCAGCTGGGGCATCAAATGGGGACTCGATTTTCTCATGCTTGCAGCATTGACCGTCATAGTTTGGTTACAAATTTTGACAGTATATAGTCCTACTGTACGTACAGGCCCAGATTTACAAAAGTGAGGGGTTATTTTTCTTGAGAATATATTTTTGCTCTTAAAGAATAATACAGCCGGGTCCCGTGGCGCAGTGGTCACACGTTCTCTTCATAAGCAGATGGTCATGGGTTCAATCCCAGCCCCGGTACTTGCAATTTTTCGTCAGTTGCTCTTCCCCCGAGAGCGGCTGGCACCTGACCCTCTTCTGAGCCTATAGCTCTAACAGACCCGGAAACGTGGATATCGGCGAACAAATCGGATTGGAAAAGGAACAGCAGCCAGGCAGCCACACATCAACATCATCATGCTCATCATTCTCATGAGCAGGATAGAAAAGTGACAGCAGCACAACCCAAATAACAATTGGAAAACATAAATAAGCATGCATGCTGTATTATTGCTTGTTTATAACACTCTTAGTTGGATAAAAACGTATGTTGAATAATATGCCGAAATGATGTTTTTTACATTATAAATAAGCCATAATAGAATATTCGGAACTTACGCGAACAGCGATTTAAGTAGGGTATTGCGCCACTTGGACTGTGGCTTCTATATTCGTCTGTTTCCCACCATAATTCAGTCAATTTTGAACCAATGGACTTGAAATGTTGTACACGGGTAGATACTATACCTATCTCACAGCATTCCAAAAATTGTGTCAAATGGTTCAAATTTGACTGAGTTATAGCGGAAAACAGACAAAAATAGAAGCCACCGCCCAAGTGGCGCGATTCCCTATAAGCTTAACAAACGTCAGCAATTTTTATTTGTTCGATTTGTCTATATAAGCTTTAATGTTAGCTGAATAAGAACTTTTTTCTACATGTTAAACAACTTATATTCCACAGTTTCCAAAAGCTGATTATTGTTGTTAATATCAGTCGAAAAAATGTTTTTGATTTATAGTACTTCAGCTATTATGGTTAAGTTCAACAATGGTTTAATAGGAAGCTACATAATCGAATTTCTGATTTATTTGTTCGATTATCACTATTCAATTGAACAACAAGCTCAAATTCCGGGTAATACAGCAGTTTTTCAGTTATCAATTTATGTTGACATTTGTTGCACACTGATGTAAAAAAATATACATTTGCTAGTTTTCGTAGCAATTTCAAAGTTTGTAGCATTAACCATTTTTTTAATCAAAAACTTTTCCAACCTTCCATAAATCCTAATGTGTAATAATCTTTCTCTGCTTTGAGAAGATGTTTCGCTCTGAGCGACCCTTTTCCCTATTCCAGGATGGCGTAGACGGTAAGGCATTCGACAGGCGATTGGGAGATCACGAGTTCAAATCCCAAATTTAGGAAACTTTTAGAAAAGTTGGTGCGTTATAAATATGTTCAGATGAAAAAAAAAAAATGAAACTGTATCAGCGAAATTGTATCTGCATATAAATTTATGTTTGTTTTCAGCAGGTCATTATAGCTGAATACAAGTTTAATAAGGTGCTGATATAACTCAGGTTACTACAGATAGTAAAGCTAGTGTCGCGCTAGCCGAGAATATTGCTTAATAACTTCTCCAGTTTTGCTTTAATAACGCCTGATTACAAGCTGTGATTACATATTGTTAAATTGTTGTTAAATATAATGGCGAATAAAATTGTCGTTGCGACGTTAGTTAAATGAGTGATTGTTCCTTGGGAAAGGCAATCAGTTTGATATAGTAGAATTAGAATAGAATATATTTAGGCGCTGTACAAAGTGTAAGTGCAGCTGTCAATTGGAATCGCTCACGTAGTGCCCTAGTGGGCAAAAGTAAAATAAATTAAGTGATTGAAGAATAAAACATGCTTTTGTAGATATTTTGTTAACACATATAACACCACAAAGTTTTCCCCGACACGAGTGGAAATCGAACCTACACTCCGGAGCTCACTAGAGATCTAAACGACTGACGCCACTACCCGCTCGGCCCACAAACTTGATTTTTCTTTTAATATTCAAGTTTAAAACGATTTTTTGACGGTTTTTACTGACTTTGCATAAAAGCAATCAAAATTTTGCCAAAATTCTCAATATTCTTGTAAAATATATACTGTTTCAGAAATTATAAATGCACTTTGTTTATTGAATAAAATAAACTGTTTTGATGATTTCTACCAACTACTTTCAGAATACAGTATATTGCACTCCATTTTTTTGTATTTCCTTTTAATGGTCACGATATTTTGAAGAACTGTCGAGTTATTTAACAATTAAGTTCATTCTCCAAATTTGAATTTGCACAAAGGTGTTTTTTAATGATTTAAACACTATTATTCAATAAATGCCAACAATTATCTATCTTTTTATCATATTCGCTTTCTCAACAAGTTGCCTAAGAAATGCCTTCATCAAAACCTAGGAAAAATCGATAAAGGCATCTCGACAACTTTTTTTCTAACATCAAGTTTCAGATTTTTTTAAGGTTTTCTACGGAACATAAGAACTACCGCACAGTTTCTTAACTTTTCTGAACACATTTGATTTAAATAAATTTATTTTTTCAATGCATTTGATCCTTTAGATGGCAAAGCTTGTCATACCATAAAAACGAATGCAGTAAGCAGTAATTAAGACTTTCGTTTGCTTAACGTTTGTTGCTACCTGTGTTGTTGAGAAATTTGAATCAAAAATGGTTGCATTGAGAGGGCCCGTAATGATGGTTCTTGCTCAAATATTCCAGTGAGAACTACTTTCACCCATCCAGATTTTTTTTTTATGGATAAAGTAACTTTCACTGTGTTTGGAAATTGAATATTTTATTTGTGAGATTTTTTTCTATTCTACTGTGCTATATTTTTTGACCACTTTGTGCAACTTCAAATTTTAATCATCTAGTTTTCAGAGCCATATTTTCTAACTTTTACAAGAAACATCAACAAAGTTGGCATTATTTGATTCGTTAAAATGTTTACTCTAAAAGCTTGAAGAAACTTTTTTGTATATTGTGCTCAAATTGAAATGGTAGTCAATCGTTAGTGTATTTATTATTTCTGAAACAGTCTATACGTAACTGTCTTTGATATTTATCTATGTTAAACCATTTTTGAAAAGGCACAGTTCATTCACAACATTCTTAGGCAACACAAGTACCGTAAACCTGGGTCAAATTGATCAGACGTTTTACATTTAGATTAAGCTAAATATCGTGCTATAGCAATCACATACGTTATTTGCAATGGCGTAGCCAGGTTTTCGATCAGGGGGGGGGGGGGGGGTGCAAGCACCCTTGGCAAATAATAGCTCTTATAACTGAATGCAACTCGATGAAATTGAATATAATAACATTACATTCTAAAAGCAGTATTACACCCTTCAGCAGTCACGCTGTTGTATGTTGTGCAATACGTTAAAAAAAGCTCACCTGTTCTACACAAATCAACGTGGTGCTGTTGACGGTGGACAAATTCTGGAAGATTTAGGATTTTAAGATTACTCGGGCATTGTCACTTCTGGACCTAAGATTTTTTTGTGATATCTACAAAACATTCGTAAGAAATTATACACAGATAAAAATAATGAGATTTACACGTCATGTAATCTTCATTTCACTCATGTAAACTTAATGTTATGATGGTTTATATGATATATCATGTAAATTTGTGTTATATTTCAAGTAAACACTCAGAGTCATGCTGAATTACTTGACATATAATGGAAGTTTACATGATATTTCATGAACTTTACATGATATGTCATGTAAACTTCTATGATATCCCACGCTCCAATTATGTGCATCATATGTCACAGAATTTTACACTCTTTTTTCGATCTGTGTAGCTGAACTCTTTTGGGAATTACCAACTCTGGACTTCTGGACCAATCCAGAATTTTCTTTATGATTTCCTTAAACAATGTTTTCCAATATAACATAATGGTAACCCGTCCGACGGTTTTTTTTAATGTCTACGTAATATCTTCCATGACTAACTGAAGTTCTTTCAGTAATTAATCATCCAGTATGTATAAGCTTATTGGCAATCTTGGAATGTCCTGGACTTTTATTCCTCTAAGAATAAACTTTCAGTTGAATTGTTCCGAGTACATCCTTGCCGGATTCTCCCTAAAGATGGTTTTATATACACTGCATATACTAATCTCAGAGCATAATCCTATAGAAATGTCAATTGACGTTTTCCCAGGATTCTTGGAAGAATTTCTGAAAGAATTCTCATAAAAACCACTATCACTGGGGAAACCCTGGAGTTATTCCTGTGTGAATTCCTGAAAGAAATGAATTGAGAAATTTTTCAAGAATTTTGCTTCAGGTATTTTCGGAGAACTCTCAAATAATGGAATTTTTGAAAAGATCCTGGAATTTGTTCAAAAAGAAATGTCTGGAGGAGTTTAAGAAGAAATTCCTGCATTTCCTAGAGAAATTCCGGGAGAAATCACTGGAAGAATTCCGAAAGAGTCTTTCTTGGGTGAATTCCTGAAGGATTCCCTACAGAATTGTCTGAAAGCACTTTTGGCATGTAAGTTCTTACATGTTTAAAGTAAGTCACAGTGCCTTCTACGCAACCAAAACCTGCGGTGCCGTGGGTGACTCTTTTGTGGCATGTGTGTTGCTTGGAATAATCACTGAAGGACTTATTGTCTCGCTTATTGTAAGAATTGCTAATAGAATCCCTGAGTAAACTTCTAAAGAAACTGATGGAGGGGTTCCTGAAAGAATCCCTGGATAACTTCCTGGTTTCTGTATACGCATCCTTTTTATCTTCCAACCTTAGTCGCTAGAGGAATTCCTCCAGAAATTCTTGAAGTAATTAAAAAAAATCATCAGGTAATCCTGGAAACATTCTTAGGTAGAGAGGTGAACCAGCGTCTGGCTGAAAGCCTCTTTAATAAAGAAAAAAAGAATCTTAGGTACATCCTTGAAACAAATGATTGGATGATTTTTAAATTTCTAAAGGAGCTCCTTAATGAATTTTTGAAGAGAAACTGAGAGATATTTCTGAAGAAATCACGTCAGGTATTCCTAGAGCAATTCCTGGAAGAATTACCGGAGGAATTTCTGAAAGTATACCTGGAAGAATTCCTGGATTAATTCCTGGATGAGACTCAGCAGGAATATCTGGAAAATTTCCTGGAGCAATCCTCGGAAAAATTCTTGGAGCAATCCCTTGAAGAATTCCTGAAGAAATTTCTAGAGAAATTCTTAGAGAAATTCCTGAAGGAATTCCTGAGGGAATCCTTGAAGCAATTCCTGGAAAAAAATCTCTAGAGAGAATCCTGAAGGAATGCCTGGAGGAACTTCTAAACTCATTTCTGGTGAAATTCCTGGAGCAATTCTTGGATGAGTCCCAGCGGGTATTCCTGGAGAATTTCCTGGAGAAATTCTTGGATAAATTCTTGGAGCAATCCCTGGAAGAATTCCTGGAGAAATCTTTAGAGGAATTCTGGGAAGAATTTCTGGAGAAATTTCTGAAAAAATCTCTTGAGTTGTTCCAGGAGGGTTTCCTGGAAGAATCCTTGGAGGAATTTCTGGAGGATTCCCTGGAGGAACCTTCGAAGGATTTTTGGAGGAATCTCTGATGAAATCCCTGGTAAAATTTGTGGAGGAAGCTCTGGAGGAATCCCTGAAGCAATCCCTGGAGAAATTCATGGAGGAATGCTTGGAGGAATCCCTAAAAATCTTCAAGGAAATCCCTAGAGGATTTCCTGGAAAAATTCTTGGAGAAATTGCTGACATAATTTCTGAAAGATGTCCAGGAGCAATTCCAGCAAAAAATCCTAGTTCCTATAGAAATTACTGAAAAAAAACTGGAGGATTGCTTGCAGGAATTCCTAGAGGTATTTCTGTGGGAATCGTTAGAGGCATTCCTGGATCAATTTCTATGGAGGAATCTGTAGAGGAATTCTGGGAGGTATCTTTTTATATTTATATTTTTTCTACATTTCTGGAGAAATCCTCATAGGAATTCCTGAAGGAAACTCTGGGGGAATCCATGGAAAAAAATTGTGGAGAAATCCCTGAAGCAATTTCTGGAGGAATCCTTAAAAAATCCTGAAGATATTCCTGGAGAGTTTCCTGGAACAATTTCTGCAGAAACCCCTAGAGGATTTTGTGGAAGAATGCTTGGAGTAATTTCTGGAGGATTTCCTGGAGAAATTTCTGGAGGATTTCCAGAAAGAATCTTCGAAGGATTTTCTAGAGGAATCCCTGGAAAAAATTTCTGAAGCAACCCCTTGAGAATTCCTGTAGGAATTTTTAGAGGAATTTCTGAAGGAATTCCTGGAAAAGTCCTTGAAGGATAAATCCCTGGCGAAATCTCTGAAGAAGCTCCTGGAGGAATCCCCTCTGAAGAAGTTTCTGAAGGAATCCGTGAAGTATTTCTTGAGGAAATTCCTAGATGAATTGCTGACAGAATTAATGAAGGAATACTTGGAGATATCCCTGAGGAAATTCATGGGATTATTTTTGGAAGAGTTTCTCAAGCAGACCCTGGAGAAATTCCAGGATGAATATATAAAGGAATAGCAGGAGGAATCTCTGCAAGAATCCAAGGAGGAAGAATTCCTGGATTAATTCCTGAAAGAATGCCTAGGAATGCTTGGTGGAATTCCTGGAGAAATTTTTGGATGAATTTCTGTAGGAGTCTCTGGAAAAGTCCTTGGAGGAATCCCTTGAAGAATTCCTGGAGGAGTTCCTGAAACAATTCCTGGAGGAATATCTGCAAGAACCGCTGAAAGAATTCATGGAGAAATCTCTTCAAAAATCCAAGAAAGAATTCCTGGAGGAATTCTTGGTGGAATTCCTGGAAAAAAATCTTTAGGTATTTCCGGAGGGATGCCTAGAGGATACCCTAGTAGAAATTACTGAGGGAAACACCAGAGGAACTCCTGGAGAAATCTCTAGAGGAGTTTCAGGTGGAATATCTGGAGAAATTTTTGGGAAAATTTTTAGAGAAATTTTAGAGATGAATTCCCAGAGGAGATCCGGGAAGAATTTTAGGATGAATTCCTGATGAAATTTCTGGAGGAATCTCCTAAGAAATTCGTAGGGGAATACCAGGGGAAATTCCCGAAAAAATTACAGATATAATTCTTTGAGAAATTGTGAAGGAATCTTTAGAAGAATTTGTGGAGGAATCCCAGTAGCAGTTCCTGAAGAAATCCCTAGAGGAATTCCTGAAGAAACTCCAGAAGGAATCCCGGAAGCAATTTCAAGAGGAATTCCTAAGGGAGTACCTTAACAGTTCGTAAAGGAAATGTTAAATAAATTCCTGGATGAGTTTCTTAGAGAATACAAGGAAAAATTCCTGAAGGAATCCTAAGAAGAGCCCCAGGAGGAATCTTTGGAGGAATTTTTAAAATAAATTGTTCCAGAAAGAATCACAGAAGGAATTCCTGAGTGAAGTCCTGGCGAAATTCTTGGAGCAATCCCTGGAGGTATACTAGGGGAACGCCTGCAGGGATTCCCGGAGAAATCTCCGTAGAAACTCTTGGAGAAATCTCCAGAAGGAATTTTTGGAGGAATTCCTAGAGGAAACTCTAGAGACATTTCTGTAAGAATCCCTGGAGGAATTTTTAAAGGAATCCCTGCATCAATTTCCAGAGGAATTCCTGGAATAATTCGTGGAAGAATCTTTGTAGAAATTCATAGAGAAATCCCTTAAGGAATTACTGGAGGAATCCCAGGAACTATTCCTGAAGAAATCGCACATGGAATTCTTGGAAAAATCCTAAGAAGAGTTCGTGGAGGAACTCCTTGAGAAATCTCTGTTGCAGTTACTGAATGTATCCCTTCAGGAATTCCGGAAGAAACCCCAGGAGGAATCCTGGAAGCTATTCAAAGAGGAACTCCTGAAGCACTAGCGTAGCCACGGGAGTTGTTCATGAAAGAATCACAGAAATGTTCGGGTGAATCTCTGGAGGAATTCTTGGAGGAATCCCAGGAAGAACTCCAGAAGAAATCACAGATGAAGTTATTGGAAAAATCCTGAAGGAATCCTAAGAGAAGTTCGTAGAGGAACTCCTCGAGGAATCCCTGTAGTAGTTTCTGCAGAAATTCCTGAAGAAACCTCGGCAGGAATCCCGGACGCAATACCAGGGAGAATTTCTAAGGGAATCCCTAAACATTTCCTGGAGGAAGTATTGGATTAGTTCCTGGATGAGTTCCTGAAATAATTCCAAGAGGAACTTCTGAATGATTTCTTAAAAAAAGTTCCAGGAAGAATCCTTGGAGGAATTTTTGAAACAATCCCTGGAGTTGCCCCTGAAAAGAACACAGAAGAATTCACGAGTGAATCCCTGGAGGAATTTTTCGAGGGAAACCTGGGGGAATTCCTGAAGGATTTCCATAAGGAATCATGCAAGCCATTCCTTGAGGAATCCCTTAGAAAATCTCAGGAAAGCTTTCTTGACAAATTCCTTAAAGAATTTCTGTAGGAATAACTAGAAAAAATGCAGGAATCCGTGTCTGAAATAAATTCTGGACGAATTATTGTTGGAATCTTTGGATGGACTCACACAATTTAGACATTTAACCAAACTTGTTATTTGGTATAATTCTATTATAAGATTGAAATGGTCCTCTTGGAGAAATACTTGGCGAAATTTCTTGTGGTTTTTGAGTAAAAAAGGTTTGATAATTATGGATAAAATCCTTAATTATTAGAATAGTTTATTTCCTGAGATATTTTTTTTTTTTGTAACTCTGAATTGTTCTGCCCATATTTGCATAGTCGATGTAACCACCATTGGCAATGCCACCGTACAAAACCTAATATCTAACGCGTGTGCATATTTGTGACCAGTTTTATTAAAAAGATCACAAGATCTAACCCTTAGTTAGATGTCAACGCGGAAAAAATCTTGAACTTTACACCGTGTCCAATAAGTTCTCATACAAAATCAAATTGAATTCATTTCACATCTGTAATTAAGATTTTCAAAGTAAATTTATTTATTGAAAGGCCAACTAACACTGATCAAATGCAGCATATGTTTTGGAATTTACTGTCCTTTATCCTTCTCTGCTGATCGCTTATGTGTCGTAAGTCTATTTCAGCTGGCACGCACGCCATTTCTTTGATATTTCGTCACATTTCAACGAGTAATGGTTCAAAGTTGAAACAAATTAGGTTCCTGTCTTCACCATCGCTAGTAGTAACTATGACCAGAAGAGAAAAAATATGAGACTCTGTATTGGTGGAGAACGAAGCCATTTTATTTTGTACAAAATAAAACGTGAATTGAACAATAATGTCCATTTACCTGTTTTGATAAGATTTGCTGTTTTAAAAAAGCATGGCTGTATCTTATCTTGTTGATTCACTATATTCTCACTTCTAAAACGTACTTGTATCCCTATTGTAGTAAATTTGGTCCAAAATTTACGTTTTATGATGTTTACCTGTAATATAACGATCATTTTGAAGGAAATCAGCTCAAGTTAAGCTTACTTGCAAATTTCTTATCATTTCATCACTAAAATTGTATTGTTTTAGCATTTTATATCCATTTGGTACAATACTTGAGATAAAAACTCAAAATTTAACTCTATTTAGCTATCGTAGAATGAAAAACTTTTCGAACATTTTTCTTGCGTGCCGGAACTAACGGATTTCAGAAAACGGAAGTGTATTGCTAGGCTTATAAAACAAATAGAAAATAACGTTATTATAAATCGTATGCTTTATTTAATCAGTATTATGTAGCCCTTCAATACATGCATTCACTTTGAAAATATGAATCACAGATGAGAAATAAAATGCTATTTTCTAAGTTTGTATTTTGTATGAGAATTTATTGGACACGGTGTATATTTATTCATTGTTAAAATTCCAAAAGTATGTTGAAAAGTACACTGGCGCTTACATCGACTATGCGAATATGGGCAGTGTTGGTGATCTTGGAGTTAGTTAAAATTTAAAAAAAATCTGGTGGCCAGGGGGGGGGCATGCCCTCCCCCTGGCCCCCTCTGGCTACGCCCTTGGTTATTTGTAAGGAATCTGTTTAAAGTATGCATTATGTAACGGAAATATGCCACACCAATTTCAACCCGGAGATCAATTTGACCCCGGTTTACGGTATCTTCGAAAGCACGCTAAAATATTTACAATTGGTCAAGTTATTTTTCGTAGAAGACCTTTTTATTACTCGAATTTTACTTTAAGGCGTTTGTGTCATTTCTAAAAACTAATATTTTTAGCTCCAACTTAGAAGTTTCTGTTTTTCTGAGTTGTACCAGGTTTTAACCAGGTTTTCAAAAATAAGCCACAGCCCAATAATCCTTTCATGGTTTCAGGCATATTCCTATGAATTTCAGGAGCGTTTTGAAGACTTTCAAGTATGTAGTTTCAAAGTGTTCCGGAGGGTGTCAGAGCGTTCTAGGTATGTGGCAGGGGAGTTTCTGTAGGGTCAAAGACGTCCCTAAGGGTTTCAAGCGTTCCGGAAGAGTTGCAGGGGCGTTTCAGGGGGATCCGGGAGTTTTAAGGGGTGTTCCAGGGATGTTCTAGAGGTCTCAGGGGATTGCAGGGGCCTTCCAGAGGATGGTGAGGGTGTCCCTCAATCCAACGGAAATTCCTTCGGAACCCCCCTCGGCCTTACTACGCCATTGCAACCCCCATAGGAAGGTCCCTGGAACCTCTTCAAAACCCTTATGAAACTCCCATAAGACTTAAAAATAAAAGCTTGGCATATTTGTAATTGTTAAATTTTAATCTCACCTACTAGTGTGAAGCTTTGAACAATTAGCGAGATTTTTTTTTATTTATGTGTATTCTTATTTAAAGCTGGTTCTATACTCTAGAATTAGCGAAAATCGGTCAATATTAGGATGAGCTAGCAGGCTATGCATTAATAAGAGTATGAGACTCTCATTGCATTGGATGTGTGTAGCGCACTGACCGCTGTTGCAAGAGCTAAAATCACGATTAGTCTCGATACATAATATCGCTAGATTTTTTTTTGAAAATGTACCGATTTTTCTGAATACTTATGCCAATAGCTAAATTATTTATTTTGTATGCCCCTGTATTTTCAATTATTTTTATAATCACGCAATGATATCCTGGCATGGACACATGCAAGTTGCGTAATTTTTCATTCATGCTCCTCTCTTAAAATTCGTTTTAATTACCAAACTTTCGCCGTTAGCCAACTACTTTGTTTATAATTTATGCTTTGCAAGCACGTCCCACCGCAAGTTATTGGAACGTACCGTTTTGAAGCCCCGATACATGACTCGTATCTCCTGGCGGGTGAACTTGGTTAACCTACAAAGGTCCTCGAGCGCCACGGGAACAGGCTTGGGCGCCCGAGTTGGTTCCAGCTCGTACACGACCTCCTCGATGGGACTGTCCGGTGGGGTTGCCATTTTCGCATTGACTAGATTGCTGGGTTCGTTCTACGGCGGCCAGCACTATCACTTTTACCGCCAATGCACCACCACTCGCCTATCAACGAACGAATCCTGTTTGTTTCCGGAGATTTTAATTGAGTTTTTAGTTGGACCAGGACGCCCCGTTACAGCGCGTTGCTCCTCGGCTTCGGTGCAGACGGTGCATATGCCAGGATTGCATTCGCTGTGTCTGACTTGATTTCGTATGGAAGCAGTGTGGGTGAATGTGTTAACTTTCTAAATGAGGAAGCTTGGCTAATGGTTTCGAAAAGTTATTCTTCAATTCCAGTGGCGCTGTGTTTGACGGGGCTTCATTCAGGCGTTCGTTGGTTGGTGGTACGGTGTTTGGATGCGGGTTGGCTGAGATTGCGGTGGGTGCGGTGCGGTTCTGTGGTTTGAATAACTGAAGGTTTGAGCTTTCTCGTTCCGATGAAGTTTTCTTGCTAGGGAAGATTGACGGTCGGTAATGTCGATGTTGATCGATTGATAACTCTGGAAAGAAGTGAAAGCAAAGGGCAACATGTTAGGAAATTTGTGTTGAAAGTTTTTGGAAATCTGCAAAGTTCGTGAATGTTTCCTTAGTTTGATAAATTATATGTGTTTCAGTTGATAGCCAACAATTGTTAAAACGAAAATAATACAGCCAAGCCTAAAGAGTAAATTGCTTTCAACCTAATTCCCTGTGGGAGGTCAGCAAGCCTTTAACATCATTATTACCAGAATCTGCTAATTAAGGGATGATTATTGAAACAAATAAAACTTGAAAAAAAAAGATATGATGATAGAGACGGATTCGAAAAGCCCGTTCATTTTTCAGCCATGAAGGAGTGTCACTGGCGAGTTTGCGAGTGCTCCCAATGAAATTAAGAGGTCAGCATTTCCAGTTGTTTCGTCGTTGGTCTCAGTTTATATTATATTGTTGCTGATTCTCCGTTGCAGTTCATTTTTTACGGCTGGCTCGCAGGGCCGGATACCAACTCTCTACTTTTAGGAGGACCTTAGTGCACAGATGAGCTTGGGGTCCTTCCCTTCAGCTTAGGTTTAGTATTGACACAAATTCCCCAAATGGAGAAGAACGTACTTCTGAAGCCGACCTACTGAGTGTCCTTCCCTAACAGGGAAGGGGTCGATCAGCCACCCCTAACGTGGGGGTAACAAACTGTAGTGAGTCACTCCTTCTGAAGAACCGACACGCAGCATCCTCGAGAAGGACCTTAAAGCACTTGGAGTATTCCAGCGTTACGAAGTAAGGACGATCTATGGCGGTGAACGATGAGCCACGCCACGAGCTTGCTGCACTCTACGGCGAACCCAGCATCCAGAAGGTGACCGACCACAGCCGGGAGCTGTATCAGCTGCATCAGCTGTAGTAATATTACACTGTAGTATTCACTTGCGCCAAAGCTAATAAATACGGTTTTTTGCTATTCGTTGGTTATGTATCGTGTCTATGCCACTATATAAATTAAAAGTGAAAACCCATGGAAGCGACTGTAGCCGGTTAAAAACCAATTCCAGATAGATTGATTTATCCCCACACACATAGCAATTCTATTTTACTTTCCACACGGCTATTTGTGTCGCCATACTTGACTTATAGCTACATCTGACACTGCGTTATTCGACATTTGCCCTGTCAGCCAGCATCGAAAAAAGAAATGTTCACATCTCGAACCGAACCGAGCGCGAAAGCACGGTTCTGTAGATTTAATTTACTTTTTTATAACCCTGACAGGAAAGCAAATGGAACGAAAAAGGCACTGCAAAATTGATAGCGGCCCAACACCACTTCCGCCACCACCACCACTACTGTTGGCTGGGGGGAGAGAGTGACATCAGTGGGAAAATGTAATTCAAACTGGAATGCTATTATTGCACAGTGGGCAAAAATAGTGAATATCTGAGAAAATGAGAAACACGAGAAACGTAAAGTTTTGAAAATAAGCCAAGTTCGTATATAATACGTCCAGGTTCATAATCGAGAAGGCATTGCTTCAAAAAGGGGCTACTGTGGGTTAGCTGTGTGTGTAGCCTGCATCAACGAACATCGATGACTCGCTTTGGGGAACGCACTATGGTAGCATGCTGGCGCTTAGCCAGTTTCCCGAGTGGTACTTTAAGAAGACGGGTAGGGTGAACCACCACGGCCGCGCCCAACTGTTCTGCTAGCTTCAAGAACTGATGCTTGCGTGCAATGCGATTTGACTTGTTGAAGGCTCAGGCCATATCAGCTAGCACCAGAAAGAGTTGCTGACAGTGGGGTCTTCACCTGCCCTGGCCTTTACCAGGGACCCATTTCCAACCGCGGCCTCGGATCCAACCCAGTAGACCGACGCTACGACAGCAACGCTACTGGGATGTTCTTCCCGCAGCTACTTAATCGCTGTAAGGGTCGATTTCGACCGCAGAGCATCGGTATGACCTACGAAGCCGAATCCGAACTCCTGCACCACCTCTTGTATCGCGTCTGAACTAGTCATTCTCCGAGTCCACGCGCCACCTCCTTTGTAACTCCAAGACGATGTGTATATTGTGGGTTTTTTTTTCTTCTAAACCATGGGGGAACATCTGCTCAATAGACACTCGAACAGGAAGGGCCAGGTAGTGAGGGGTTAAGGCCGCCTTCTATAACAAGACGGACTACTCTCTTCTCGACCTAATATTTAAACACATTCCCATGGTCGCCAAATTCTACGTCTCTTCGGAACCACCAAGAAGGCATTGCTTCAGAGATGGGCTAGTGCACATCGCACCCTCAAGGTTAGCTGCGTAGCCTGCAGCAACGAACATAGATGGCTCGCTTTGGAGAGTCTACCTGGCAGTCCTACGTATACCTCTTGTGCCGCGCATTTGAAGCACTCTATGTCCTCTCTGATAAGAATGCCGATAGGCACCATACCAGTGATGACACAGAGCGCATCATGTGACACGGTATGGTAAGCGCTCGCAATCCTGATGCATATCAGCCTGTACGTACTTTCCAGCTTACCACGGTAGCTTTCGGTACTTAGCGCCGTGCCCCACGTCGGGCCGCCATACCTTGAGTATGGACGTAGTGACACTAGCCAGAAGCTTATGCTTACTGGCGCACACCGCAGAGCTATTGGACATCATCTGGGACAGTATCACTGTAGCTGTGGAGGTCTTTTTTACAGGCGTAATCAACGTGGCTGGCTACCGAAGGTAAGCTTATCGTCGATTATCACCTCCAAATGTTTGACGGAGCGCTCCGACTTCCGGTTGTTCACTACCACAACCTCCGTTTTGTGGTGAGCCAACTCTAGTTTCATGGATCTCATCAACGCCTCCACAACCTTGATCGAGTGGGTAGTAGTCAATACCATTTCTTCGATCGATTCACCATAGATTTCCAGCGTAATGTCGTCAGCAAAGCCGGCGATCCCCACCACCCACACTGGGAACTCTAACCTCAACACCTCGTCGTACACGACATTCCACAACATCGGACCCAGGATGGAACCTTGCGGAACTCCCTAGGGAACTCCTGAGGTTATGTGAAAGCACTTCCAACCCACCTCTGTGTCGTAAACTAGTAATCGATTCTGGAAGTAACTGCCGAGAATCTTGTACAGGTACCCGGATATCCCCAGACGCAAGAGCGCATCGGCAATAGCAGACCAGCTGGCGCTATTGACCGTTATGTGTCCGACAAACTTTTTGCTTTTTTTCTACACCGTGCTTTTTAAATGGGCGCTGGGTACCCGGGTACCCTGTCGGTAAAATAAGGGTTAAATGCATTCCTTACATCCAGAGTCCCCCTTCTCTTAGGCTCTAGTGCTTTCTCGGCGGTTTTTGTAATCGACAAGATAGCGTCTACGGTGGACCTCCCCTTCCGGAAGCCGAACTGGTTACTCGAAAGACCATTTTCGCCCTCGGTGAACCTCAACATTCTATTGAGGATGATCTTTTCGAGAACCATCCCCACCGTGTCTATCAAGCATATTGGTTTATATACCGACGGGTCTCCTGGTGGTTTCCCTGCCTTTGGCAATAGAAGCAGGCTCTGTCTCTTCCTAGCCTCTGGGAAAACTCCCTCGTCCTTTTCTCCATATTAGACATCTCGGGAGCCTCTGCAATAGCTACTTTTAAGGCCAGGTTCGGAACTCCGTCCGGGGCCTGGGACCTACGCTAAGGGACTTTGCTATCCCCGCATGTTCCACATCGGTGATCCTCTTCTCATCACCAGCCCCAGTCCCCGGCTGTCTTACGAAAGGAAGCCAAGGACTAGGATCATGACGCGGAAAAAGCCCCTCGATGATCCCCTCCAACATCTCTGGAGATTGCTCTGTAGGAGCCATTACACCTATTCTGATACTGTGCAAGTCGGCTCCCAGATCCACGAGCTTAGCGTCGCTTTCAAGACGTCCGAGTAGACTGTTCGGTTTTGATGACGAGCACGTCACCTATCTCGCGCTTGGTACCTACTTTTTTACGCCTTCTTGGTTCGGCGTCGAGCTGTGTTTTTTTTTCTTCTTCCTCTTCTGCTCAACTTTCGTCCAAGGGCAGTTCCTCCCCTTGATTCACTCTATTCTGTGGTTGCTGAGGGCCTAACAATGGTCGAAATCCCCTGTTTCCTTCCATCCTGGATAGGCCAACCTATTCAGGCCCACTCTTCCCAGTTTTCCGGGACGCCTGGCTGGGGCCCAACTGGCCGGCATTACTGTCGACCTTCGGGGTTATCCTAGCCTTGTGGGCACCGCCAGACAGCTCTTCACCTGACGGCTCCCTCACCCGCTTCTGCGAGTGCTTATCACAAGCAGTCGTATCCGCCACACCTTTTGGACTTCCTGTGAAAGCGAAGGCCTCCGTCTGTATAAACTTCGTAACCTTTACTTTTGCCGGTTCGCCACTACTGCAGTTTTCACGAGTCTCACGTGATCCTGCTTGGCATCGTCCACCGACTTACGCAGTCGCAACATAGCCGTTTTCAGGTCCTTCTTTTTCTTTATGGCTCTACGTCCCCACAGGGACATGGCCTGTCTCGCTTCAACTTAGTGTTTTTTGAGCACTTCCACAGTTATTAATTGAAGGGCTTTCTTTGCCTGCCATTGCATGAAATTGTATATCATATCATATCACACTCTGCCCAGGGAATCGAGAAAATTTTCCCGACCGGAACGGGAATCGGGAAACCACGAGGCTAACTCGAGACCCAGGTAGATGGTCCTTACTTATGTTGGACGTCGTGGACGCAAAGTCGGGACTGTAATCCCTGCTGCTTTCTCATAAAATGACACATGATATTTTGAGCCACGCTATGATTATATTATCGTTAGGCGATCCCAACATCTTTTAGTCAAGCAAGCTACAAGAGGATCTTAGAACCAGCATAAAACCAAAATGAAAGGAATTAGGTTTTATAATGGGTCTGTAAACCTCTACTAATCAGCCAATAAAATGTTACGTAGATAATAGTTTAAAAAACAACCGAACCCATCATGTTTCATACGACCAAATCTATTTTCAAATGAAGCACCCATCATTGCTTTCATTTTTTCTGATTATATCCCACTGTGAAATGTGAACGTGCCCTGCTAGGCAATGAGCCAAACTGGAGAGCGATGAGCGCCGCGGAGATACAAATGAAACGAAGAGGCCACGCTGGCTGCCAAGATAACGAGTCGGAAGGTGAATAGGAAAAATAGTTATCAAGGAAGAAGCTGCAAGTGGTGGGAAAATGTTTGAATATTCTTCGCCCTGTCTGTCGGTCGGTTGATGTGGGCCACCGACACACGATGCACGAATATTTGAAAAGATCCGGGGTTGTTCACTGTGTCATTCGAACTCAGCCATCTAGATATTAAAGTATGGCCCCTGTCTGTGGGGAGAAGTTCGTGAACAAAGCGCTCTAAATGCATTATATTTGGATATTTATGGATGCTTGCGAAGCGAATGTTCCATCGTAGAGATAAGTCACGCGGTTATTCAACGGGTCACAAGTGCCGTTCAAATATTTTGAATAAAAATTTGATACGCATTATGGCTGGGGGTTCATGAAAGTGCATTCCAGAGTTTTGAGTATTGACCGTTTTTAGATCATTTCTTTTGACTTTTTTCAGCTGTACAATACAAAAAAAACAGAGCATAAGCATAAATCACATCCCAAATTTCTTGAATATCTTACAGAGAATCGCACCAAGCACTTGCATGACTTGTTATGAAGACTGTCGAAAGCTTAGGAAACGTTTGTATAAAATATCAGGAATTCCTTAATCGGTATTGGTAGGTACAATAGACAAGAATAAGTTCTTAGAACCATCATAAAACCAAAATAAAAGGTATAAGGTTTTTTGACGGTTCTCAAAACCTATATTAGACTAATTGATAATCAACGTGTAACATGGGATATATGCTAATTTTTATTTCTTTCTTCTTTTGGGTTTTTACTATTATGCCACCAGCCAGCTACACAATCACACCTCTGCTGCTGTTGCCCTACAGCTGGAACAGAAAAGCCCTCCAAAAAAGTGGAAACTTTTCTCAAATCTGAAGGTTAGCGCGCAAGTTGATTGTCCCGTCAAGCGGAACGGGGACGGCATGATAAACTTTTGTAATCTTTTGGTTGGATACAATGCGAAGGATAAAAAAACGGACTCTGCTCCGATGAAACAAGTCACCCGTGAAATATTATGTCAGCAATATTATGTGGTTAGCAAAAATTGACAACAACCAGAAAGAGGTGGTGTTCTTTAGATGCTGGCACAGATATGAACACTAGTGTAGGGGAGACTGAGGAGTAAGGTGGCCCACACTTATATGAAAAACAAAAATTTCGAAAAATGCCAAGTCTTACCTCCTCAATCAGTTGTTTTGGACTCCCAGAAGCTACGTTCAAAATTTGAGCAAAATCGGTTGAGCCTAAGGGGGCGCTCAAAACGCTTGAAGTTTGTATGGGAAAACTTGGCCAAATGTATGCAGAAATTTTAAGTTTTCGAATTTTGCCGCCAGGTGGCGCTGTAAGCGTTCATTAATCAAACCCTTTGGCATTATTGTAGGTGACTATATGCCAAACAACTTTGTCCAAGACCACAAAGTGATCCAACGTCTGTGAAAAAAGTTATACCCTAGGAAAAGTGAGAATAAACTTTATTGTTATTTTTCCAATACATGTAAAGGAATAATATCAATAATGATATCTTAATACTTTGCCTCACTTTGCCTAGGGTATAACTTTTTTCACAGCCGTCGGATCACTTCGCGGTCTTCGACAAAGTTCTCTGGCATATAGTCACCTACAATAATACCAAAAGGTTTGATTATTGAACGCTTACAGCGCCACCTAGCGGCAAAATTCGAAAACTCAAAATTTCTGCATACATTTGGCCAAGTTTTCCCATACAAATTTCAAGCGTTTTGAGCGCCCCCTTAGGCTCAACCGATTTTGCTCAAATTTTGAACGTAGCTTCTGGGAGTCCAAAACAACTGATTGAGGAGGTAAGACTTGGTATTTTTCGAAATTTTTGTTTTTCATATAAGTGTGGGCCACCCTACTGAGGAGACTTGATCCCTGGGGAGACTTCCCAAGTAACAATTTCATTGCTCATTGGTTTTGTTTGATTTTTATTAGGGTTTTATTACAGCAATAATTAAAACTCGCAGTTTTATGACTGCTTTTATGAAAACCATTGATAACTTGTTTTATAGTATATTTGAAGATATCCATAAAGACAGATTTTAAGAGTAAACAAAACTTTCCGATTTGTAAACCTTCTGGCAATAATAATAACCACAATAAAACTGTTAAAACTCTCAACAGATGGCGATCCGTTCGATTAGTAACGACATCTGTTGGTGGAAAAGCAGAACTACGACATTTCAAGGTTTATTGCGGTCATCATAAAAGTAAACTTGCTTTCGTTTTATTTTCGCTGATTATGGTTGTCGCCATATTGAAGAATTAGCTAACGTGAATGGAAAATAGTTAATTTTCCTCAAATTAGCAATGAATTGATAGTTTTCCACCATTTCCATTACATGTTCACAAAAATAAACTCTCTCTGCTGAGTTTTCTTGTGATTCGACATAGTTTTACTAAATTCACAAATTGATTTATTTCATTCCAAGATGATAATATTCACTATTTTCGAAGCGCATTAATTTTATGATTCTGCAACCCCAATATTCACGGTAAATTCGAATGCGCATAAGGCTACCAGCACAATAACTACTAAAATATTGCTTTGAAATAATCGCTTTCTACTTACGAATGATGTATCCTCCTGAACTTTACGTGCCATCGAAGAAGCTTCTCTGCATCTTGAGCTGTCATAGTTTTTGTTGAAAAAAAAAAAACAACAACAATCGAGAATGGGAAATATTTCAACTAGGTTTTAAAACGGGTTTATTGCTACTCTTAATGCGGTTTGCAAAACCTCTCCGAGAGTGGTCCACTTAGCCGGAAGATACTCTTAAAGAGGTTATCAAGAGGTTTTGATGTATGATTCAGTTTTATTGCAAGTTTTATAAAATTGGTCATGAAGATCTCTTGTAGAGCCGAACAAAACTTAAAATGTTACGTGGGATTGTTCCCTCAATATTTTCTCAGAATGAAAAACAATTTTCTTCTAGCATATTTTTTTCCAAAACTATTCCTGGACAAACAACTACGTTTTGACTACAACTGCATATATTGCATTTTTTAACCGGTGATGGTTTGTTTTCAGTCCTTCAAAAATCGTTTAGGCGATTCTGAAAAATCTCAATAACTTTGTGAAAATTGAACCAAATCGTGTCAAAATTTTACAGCACATAGTTTAAATAAAATACTATCAAACGTATTTATGCAATCAAGGCTGTTATAAACATATTTTAATTAATGTAGATTAGTATACACAACAGTGACATAGGGAGACTTGATCCCTCGAGGATTACACACACATTATATATGTATATATGTATAAAATACTATTCGGAAGGTTTTACTGGGAATTCTAGTATATTCAACGATAAAATGTGTCAGATAATTATTATTTTAGTACAAATCATGAAAGGGGGATCAAGTCTCCCCATTTTGAAAATACTGCATATCATTAAAAATTTAAGAAATCTATAAATTTCAAATACACCATATTCATCGAAAATACAAGAAAACTTGAAAAGAAATCGAATAGAAAGCCTCTGGATTCATTTTACCTTTAACCCTTCGAAGCCGGAATTTTTCCAAGCGTTATTATGGAGTTTTTTTTTCTACGTTTTTCTGTAGTTTTGGTGGTCAATAGCATAAAAACGGTATAATATCACTAGTTTACAGCATGTTTGAACTCGGTAAGCTGATGATCGTTTTTGGTGTAGAATCATGCCCTGAGTTCGAAAACGCGAAAGAAAAAAATTACAGTAGAGCGGAAATTTTTTCGACTTTTCATACAAGGTTGATGATTTGAAATCGATTTTTGTTCTATTTTTAAGCAAAGTCGCTCACTTCAAACACATCATTCTCCGTAATCATTGCTCCGATTGAGCTGAAATTTTTATTGTAACTCGCCTACATATGATATGTCAAATAAACGTCGAGAAAAAAATTTTATATTGATTTTTTCTTATTGAAAAAATACATTTCTTCAAATTATTTTGGGAATTTTGCTAAAATTAAAGAAGATCGTCCCTAAAACTCGCCAATATCTTGAATTTCATCAATCTGACGCAAAACCTGTATTCAGGTGATCGAATGGTATTGTATTCAGCTGTTAATTTATGGAAAAAGATTTAAAGTTGGTTGAACAAAACGCAATATATTTTAATTTTAGTAAATTTCATATTTTGAAAAGCTGTAAAACTCGATATTGAGCTAAAACTCAAAAACTGTTCTACTTAAAATTCTTTGAAGGTCGGTTTCGAAATCAGCACTAAATTGTGCTTCAAAAATTTTGGTCGTAGACAGAAGTTCACGACTTTCATTTTATTTTGTCAACTAGTGTATTATGCATAATATTGTTTTCTGGATATCCTAGGTCATCCAAACTATTCTTGAGCTGAGATCCTAAAGTCTACGGGTGTAACGGTAACTTATTTCATTATTTAAAGCTGCGATTTGTAATCTATCACGTCCAGTAAGTCTTCAGAAAGGTTTATAGACAATATCAGATCAGTCAGGATATCTTAGGTCATCCATGTTCATGAGTTTAGATCCTCATGTCTACGGATGTAACGATAACTTCTTTCATTATACAAAGCTACTATACCCAGATAACCACATATCGTATAGAGATGTTCATACGTAATCGCATTTCATTTTAGTGAAAGTCAACATCGTACAGATGGATTAACTATGTTAGAAGAACGACACAACCAATTGCATAAAGATCATTATTGCAATTCGATAACGATGATTCACGTTGGAAATAAAATACATCATAAAAACCGCGATATGAAATCGCTACAAGTACTAAGAATGAATAGCTCATATATCAGGGCTAAAGGGTTATATACGAAATCACAGCTCCTTAGTGAAAATTATGAGCCAAATGTACCGCGGCGATTATTACAATTGAAGTTTATCACGAACCATCACTGGCGAAGAAAATTAGGGCACTGGATAAAATTCAGCCCCCTTTAAAAAATATGTACATTTGGGAGATGCAGGACACTCGGTAGTCGGGATCAATCCGAGGAAAAGTTAGCTGCATTCTTACACAATTGATGTAGCACACATTTTGCGAGCGAATTCGTATGTAGGAATTTGATTCCTGCTTACCTTCTTAGTCAACAGCGCACCCTCAACAAAAATTTGCTCCAGGACGATGCACCTAGTGTTTTTTACAGCTACACTTACACTTGCTTACACTTACTTAACACTTGCAGTGGCCACTAGCTAGTGGCACTTGCACTTGCCCATCAATAATTTTGGGAGCAGAACGGACAACGACGATCAGATAATTTATTTTTCGCGGCGGCGGCGGCAGCGGCCACGACGACGACGAC
The DNA here is from genome assembly GCF_035046485.1 of Aedes albopictus. Lineage (NCBI taxonomy): Eukaryota > Metazoa > Arthropoda > Insecta > Diptera > Culicidae > Aedes > Aedes albopictus. The sequence goes on along the minus strand of NC_085138.1, from coordinate 68,836,854 downwards.
GACGACTGGGTGCACGCGATGTAAATATTGTGTTGACAACAAAACCTGCCGTAAATATCGCAATCTAAAATCGTTGCAAGTTGCATATAACTGACAGATCATATATGTTTGTATTACACAAGTATGGAAAGCATCGACCAAAATCGCAATAACTTAGAAAAATTTGCCTTCCAGTGAATGTGAACAAACAAGGAAAATGCCACGGGCTGAGAAGCCAAAGTTTATGTTGGTCAAAACTCGCACTTCATTCACGAATGTTAAGTTGGCAGAGTGGTATGGTGTCAGACTTATAATCTCAAGGTTCCATGTTCGAGGCTAGTTATATTTTTTTTTTGATAAATGGATATCGTATGTAAATCTTATAATGCCATTTTATATCAGCAGTCTTGGAAATCGTATTACTAATCAGAAGACGTCGAATAAAGTCATCTGAAGTACGTATATGGCCTCCACTTTGGTACGCATATAGCATTTTTGTGCACTTCATACGATTGAGTTGGTTCATATAAGGTGATATATAATACAAATTATACAGACCAAAATGTTTACTGGGATGTAATCTATCTTTTCCAGTAAGTCTTCTTAAAGGTTAATAGACAATATCAGATCATTCTGGATATCCTACACAGATAAAAATAATGATATTTACACGTCATGTAAACTTAATTTTAGTCATGTATGCTTAATGCTATGATGGTTTACATGATATATCGTGTAAATTTGTGTTATATGTCATGTAAATACTCAGAGTCATGCTGAATTACATGACATATAATGGAAGTTTACATGATATTTTATGACTTTTACATGATATGTCATGTAAACTTCTGTGATATGCCACGCTCCAATCATGTGCATCATATTTACAGAATTTTACACTCTTTTTCCGATCTGTGTAGGTCATCGAAATCGCTCTTGAGATTAGATCCTATGGTCTACGGGAGTAACTTCTTTCATTATGCTAAGCTACAATTTGTAATCTATCATGTCCAGTAAGTCTTCTGAAAGGTTAATAGACAGTATTATTCTAGGTCATCCAAGCTGTTCTTGAGTTTAGGTCCTAAAGTCTATGGGTGTAACGGTAGCTTCTTTCATTATACAAAGCTAAGATTTGTAATCTATCATGCCCAGTAAGACTTCTGAAAGGTTAATAGAGTGTATCAGATCAGTCAGGATATCCTAGGTCATCCAAACTGTTCTTGAGTGTAGGTCCCAAAGTCTACGGGTGTAACTGTAACTTCTTTCATTACATAAAGCTACTATTTGTAATCTATCATGTCCAGTAAGTCTTCTGCAAGGTTAATAGAGTGTATCAGATCAGTCGGCATATCCTAGATCATACAAACTGTTCTTTAGTTTAGATCCTCAAGTCTACGGATGTAACGGTGACTTCTTTCATTAAAAGCTACGATTTGTAATCTATCCTGTCCAGTAAGTCTTCTGAAAGGTACAGTGGTTGTTTTTATCATAACAGTAAGGACGCCCATAACATCCCAAAAATATATATAACATCACTTATTGTTTCTGTAACTACTTTGGTAAGTGCAGTGGATTATGCAGCACTACTTAACATAGTGGCAAAAGATATTATTACAAGTGTAGACCTGAAGCTTTGGTCTCCGGAGTATTGTTGTTGATCTCGAATGTTTAAGAACTATCTTGAAATGACTCATGATATGCAGGGGGAATACAGATTACAGGCCAAAGTTCATTGTGAGAAGTAGTTATTCATAGTAATTACTAGCAAGAGCTTAACTTGAAAATCGTCCAGACCCTCAATATCCCAAAAGGTTCATAATAATATATAGTAGACTTCAGGTTTGTCCAGTCACCGCGATTGATTATGAAACGTTACTCAGTATGTCAGATATAGCTGATATTACGAGAGTAGACCTGAAGTTCTGAACTCAAAGATAGTTTGGCTCTCAGCAGATTATACTATGCTATTACTTATGGTGAAAACACAAAAAGTTTTTCTTGTAGATTTGTAGGACTTCATTACATTCATAACAGTTTCGACAAACCCAAAGGTTTATAATAAAAAAGTAGACTTCAGATTTATCCAGTTATCACGGATAAATATGCAATGTTACTCAGTATAGCAGATATGACTGTTGTTACGAGTGTAGACCTGAAGTCCTGAACTGCAAGGTAGTATGGCTGACCTGGAATATCCATGTAGTGTCTCTAAATGACATTTGAGATTCCAAGAGCCTCGCGGATCCCAGCAGATTATGCAATCACATAACATAAGTGGAACTCGCGCTCAGAAAGTTGTACCCAGTGTGGGATTTGAGTATGGTATAAGGAACATCGAAATGTCAAAACCATTATACTAGTTACGAGCTTAACATTTAAAAAGAATCTAAGGATTCAATATGGATCATGTTTTTTTTTTCTTGCTTTCGTGGTGCGCATTAATTAATGCCGTTTTATTTATTTTTTAACCTGGATTAGAACTGGACTGTCGGAAAATACTGAAACTAATAAAGTCAAACAAATGTGCAACACAATCGAACCTAAGTTGTGTTAGGGTTGCAGCCGTGAACTCATCCAGTTCCAAACCAGGTTGGAACTGAAACAAAAAAACGGTTTAAGATAGGCTGTCAAGCTTGAGTCTCCCGCTCGAGCAGGTGAATTGTAAACAAAGTATCACATGATCGTTGATCATGTTGATTTTCTTCCCAGTTCATAAAAATCAGTACTTTATCAATTTTTTAACTTTTGGAGTTGATTTTCGTAAATTTTTATACATATAAACACAGCCACCATGAATACGAATCGAAACGTGCAAGGGTCATGCTGATCGGTTCGGCCATTCGTGCGTTTTGTTGCCTCAAAGGGTTCGTTCAAATATTACGTAACGTTGATGGGGGTGGGAGGGGGTCTATCGCTGTGTTATGCTTCATACAAAATTTCAAAATTTTCCATACAAAAGTTGTTATGTGGAGGAGGGAGGGGGTCTGAAATTGTCAAATTTTGCGTTACGTAATATTTGAATGAACCCAAAGGGGCTGCAAACTCATTTTTATATATAGATATATAGATGTTAACATTTTTTACTTTGGGTATTTATATACAAAGAGACGAACCAGCCAAGGGCTGAAAGTCTCTCTAATAAAGACAAATCAATCAATCAATTTATATACAATACAGGCATCGTGCTACATAAACATTTTCGTTTATGTTGCATCATCTACACAATAGATATATCGGGATGCCAAAAAAATCGATTATTACTCACATTGATCTTTTTTTTCATGTTGTACTAAACGATCTTCTTTACAAGTGTAACACTTTTCCGCCTCTTATAAACAATGAAATAAAAAAAAAAGTATGTATTGCATTTTTCATTCGTTGGTAGACCTTCGAGTAAATCTTCGAAGAGATAAAATTAATACTCAAACGTCAGATTGCATAGCATTTAGCAGCTGAACGAACCATGTATTCATTGCACCAACAGAAAGAGTGCGTTCAATGTTATTTTTGTTAGCGGTGGCAAAACTCAATCTAAAAATGATTAAAATATACGATTTTTTATTTATGTCAAAATATTATCACCGCTTCAAGCTTTTTTGCCTTCAGTCGCCCCTCGCACGACTGCTGAGTAAGTAGCCACCTTGTGCGTGCTTTGTTGTCGCCGTTGTCGCTGACGTCAAACTAGTATAACGCACAGTATCGCCGAACTAATCCGGTTTTTCGGGCATATCAACCTCGATAGCCACGAACGCGCGTAGTGTGAAAATAGCAGCAAATTAGGCTTGGTTCGCTCGATGACTTCATTTACTAAGTTATTGTAAAGAGCTAAATTGTCGAGCCAGCTCAGCTGTTGAATTCTTGATAATCGGTAGTCGAGTCCGGTAGTAAAGTTTAAGTTATAACTCGACAAAAAAATCCGAGCTCAAGATCGAGATCTTAGTGTGTAGATTAAAAGCGGGATCGAACTCGTAGACTTTTTTCATTCCTGGAAATATTATCGATCTTTGAAAATAAGGTAATATTTATTTTTCATTTTGTCATTTGTCCCGTCGACATTGTCTTGTTCGACCTGTCGCTGTAGGTGCTTTTAAAATCATGTTATCTACTGGTCACCGAAGAAACGTACAAGTCATCACACGGTGCATTAGATTTATTAGAATTGAAAAACCTGATAGTTTTCACAGAAACAAGACCAATAAGAAAGAACTCATTACAAAACTAGAATCTCAAGCTAGCCTCAGTTTGTTACATAAATAATTTACAAAAGGGATAAATTACACTGATTGGGTGACCTGTCTAATTTAGTTTTACTTTTGTCATTTTCACCTTGACGAGCCATACAGCACCGCTTAATAAAAAAAACTGTATTCGTCAGAAATCTGTTGATAAATTCAAGAGATTTTTTTTTTAATTTTGTCTCATAAGTGATCAATATCGGAATAGCCAGACTTCACAGTTTTATACCAGCTGCAAATAATTGAGAGCTGTCATGCCAGTTTCTGTTTACGAATATCGATGACAGAACGGTGTGCTGTATACCAGTTATACCTATTCTTTGCGAAGCAAAAAGAACCAACTTTTCGTCGTCGTTCTCCTTAGTAGTTCCACTTATGTTATGTGATGCAATGCTATTATTTATGCCGAAAACACAAAAAAATTCTTGTAGATTTCATTATATAACAGTTTTTACGACCCTGAATGTCCCAAATGTTTATAATAAGCTAGTAGACTTCAGGATGCTCCAGTAACTGCGGTTGATTATGCAGCGTTACTCAGTATAACAGATATGGATACTTTTACGAGTGTAGACTTGAAGTCCTGAAACTCCAAGGTAGTTTGGTTGTTCTGGTATATCCTTGAATTCGAGGATTACAGTTACTGCTACTCATTGGTGTAACGTCACCACTGGGACAAAGCTTAGTGTTCTATTAGCAGTTATTCTACAGTTATTAACTGGACCTTTTGGAATCTATTACTTTCGGAATGATAGCCTTTTGACAGCGGATCAAATTCCGATCAACTTCAAAGCTGAAATTTATTATGTACTTCAATGAAAATATTTTATCTTACAATACAACTTTTAACTTGCATTGTAGTATTTTCATTCCAAAAGCAACTATCTCTCCATGCACTGGTCGTATGCATACTTCAGAGCTTTCAGTGTTGCCAGTTTCACTGAACCATTACTATACATAAATCATCACCGCAACAGGTAGTATTAGTGTATAAAGTTTTCCAAAGATTTAAGATTTTAAGGAGATGGTTACAACTTGCTCTATTAACAAGATGCGTCCCGCACGGTGTCAAAATCTCGATTATTATCAAACTTTCATGTATCTCGGATTATTCTTCGAAAATGATTAGTAATTGGACTATATTTTCATAAACGGATGACTAGAAAATATTCTATCGGTCAAAATTTTCCCACACATTTTGTATGGAAAGTTTTTCGGCTCAAAGCTGTATTTAATGAAATTTAGTATGAAAAATAGCCAAAAACTTAGCTAAATCAAAATTTCCCAAATGGAATATTTTCAAACTTTCTAATTATGAAATATTGCCGGAAAGCTCACATTCTCTGAAGAAAGATCCGAGGTACATTAACGTTCGAGAGTAATCGAAATTTTGACAGTGTGTCCCGGGTTGAAAAGCGAAAAAGATAATCTACAAATATTTTTTTTTGTTTGTATTAACGTGTATTTTTTTTAATCTAGTTCATTTATTTTGGGCCCAATCGCGTAAAACGCTTTACGGAGCCGAGGATCTTTCTTTGTACTTAATAGTATACATTATACAGAGTAATAACTTTTTAATGATATCTGTTAGTAATGGGTGGAAGCCAGGGTACTTGTAAACGTGTATTATAACTTTAATGCTAATTCTACACTTTATCTACAAATATGTAGATGATGATTAAGTCGATTAGGTTACAATGAGAACTTATTTTTTTTAAATAAATGTTGTTTTAAACTCATCATGGTTTACCACATAATCAGAGGCCCGCTGTTTAGCTTGTGCTATCAAATGGAATACACATTTTTTTCCAATAAACCTGTAGAACAGGGCGAAATTTCATCATCCAAAGTGCAGTTCATTCTGTTTTACACATCTATACTATGCTTCTTGGCTTCCGACTTTCAAACCCTTGCTATGGGCTGTAAATTTTTACTGCAGGCCGGCCGGCTGGCTGGGCCTCTGTTGCTGGCACGAACATGAAAGCCCGTGAATATCCCGTAAAAGCTACTGGTCACTGGGGATTAATTTGATTGGCAGAAGAACATGTTAGGTCGGTGAAAGGTTTTCCGTGGCGGGCTACGTATGTACGAGGGGAAAATTTGTCCCAGAAGAGCTGTTCACAGTATTTAAAAATTTAATAGCTACTCTAAAGTTCATTCGAACTTTCTCTCTCTAGAATGCTTGCCAAAAACTTTATCTACGTAATCCGGTGGCTACGTCGCACGTCATAAGGCCGGGCGACACCGTTCGCCGTCGTTCGACATCATTTGGGAGCTGAGCTCCAACTCACCGAGCGTGCTAATAGTTTTCTAGTGACGTGCTTTTGAAAAGCATTTTAAAAGTGACTTTGCTGTGCTGCAAGTTTTTGAATTTTTCTCAAGAAATATAGAAAGAAATAAGACGAAGATGTAAAGTGGTTGCCTTAAACTATTGTTTAATGTTTTCAGTAAAGCTTTTATTTCAATTTCAAAAGTGAAAAATTTACGCCTTGGCGAACATTTGCAAACAGAAAAAAAAGCCACGTCACATTTAGCTGGCACTGGCAACAGAAGCAGCTGAGAAAATAAATCTAAATTCATTTTGGTGCCGGGTGCTATTTTTAAAGTACATTTGAAGTATGAAGTGTCTCCAGTTAGCGCAGTAGTTAAGTCTATCGATCGCCAATCCGGAGACGGCGATTCCCGTTGCAGTCGGGAAAATTTTGTCGACTCCCTGGGCATAGTGTATAATTGTACTTGCCTCGCAATATACAAATTCATGCAATGGCAGGCAAAGGAAGCCCTTTAATTAATAACTGTGGAAGTGCTCTAAAAGAAGCGAAGCAGGCCAGTGGGGACGTAGAGCCATAAGGAAGAAGAAGAAGTTGAAGTATTCATAGGATCTAGCATGGGATTTGTTTGGGGTAAGATGTAATATAAACTATTTTGATTATTTGGATGTCCATGTAAAGATTTTTTTGCAATTTCTTATCGTAATAGGCTGTTTAACCCCACACAAATCTGACAGGGAAAGGCCTACTTTCTCACACTAAATTAACAGTGCTGTAATGGTTCATTACAGCACTGATTTGCGTTGCGTAATGAACCATTACAGCACTGTTTTTAGTTTTGGTCAACTTCTTTATGCTTTCTGGACGCAGTTTTGAAAAATTGTGACAACTGCACAGTGATCAGATTTTCTTTAGCATTGGCTATGAACATCAGTGTGCAGTTTGATGAAAAAGTTTTGTTAAAAACTATCTTTAAGGGTAATTTATGAAATTGCAAAAAACGTTGTACGTAACTCGGTGCAGAACTCGATTTTTCCAGCACTCGTCGTAATTATCCAACTCGGCAAGCCTCGTTGGATAAATGTACGACTCGTGCTGTAAAAATCGTCATTCTGCACCTTGTTGCGTAAACTACTATTATGGGAACGCAATAAAATTGTGTTATACTTAGAATAAAATGGGCTCTCATCAAATATTAGGTAACGCCATAGGGGAGGGAGAGGGTCTAGCGCTGTGTTACGCTTCATACAAAATTTAAAAATTTCTCATACAAAAGTTGTTACGCGGTGGGGGGGGGGGGGGGGGTCTAAAATTGTCAAATTTTGCGTTATGTAATATTTGAATGAAACCTTGTCAGGGCTTGCGACCTGTAGTCATGATGATTTCCGCTATGAGAAACCATGATGGATAGAACATTTGTAGAACATTGCAACCTTCTTAAACTACAGTGTATCAAACAATTGTCCGTACATCAATTTTTTCGTCAAAATAATTTTTCATTCAAATGTTTATAATTTTTTTTATACGTCAATAAAAAACGCTGAAATATTGGCCAATATTGAAGCTTATTTGGTAAAATTTTGAGCGAGATTGAATGAGGGTTCATTCAAATATTACATAACGCTCAATTTGACATTTTTAGACTACCTCCTCCCCCGCCCCACCCTAACAACTTTTGTATGGGAAATTTAAATTTTGTATGAAGCGTAACACAGCGCTAGACCCTCTCCCTCCCCTATGGCGTTACGTAATATTTGAACGAACCCTAAGTTTTCAAAAAAATATAGAATTTTTAGTAAAGCTTGATGGTTTATTAAATTAAATTTCTATACTCTATATCTCAAAGAGTATTGGATGAAATATTTCCAAACTTTTTTTAGGGAACACTAACACATGAACATTTAATTCGCAATCTTGTAAGGGTTCATTTGTTCACTACAGAAAATATGAAAAATCTGTTTATGTAGTTGACGATGTTTATAAATTATCATATTTTACACATATAATCTGTCAAACGTTTTCCACTCATAAAAGTGAATAAATTGCACGAATAAAGCATAGTAACTACTCTCCATATGTGGTTTAGTAGGTCCTGTATGAAAATATTACATTAGGAAGTTTTAAGAAGTTAAAAACGCTTGGCACTTTTATTGATCAAAATATGATAAATTTCCAAATAATACTCTGAACATATAGAGATTATCCATATTTTATGTAGGGCTTAGGAACAAAACGTCGAAAGACAAAACGTCGAATGCCAAATGGTCGAATGTCAAAACGTCGAAAGGGACAAAACGTCGAAAGGACAAAACGTCGAAAACGAGTAATCTAAGCAAATAGTGAGTTCTTTATTCTTTTAAGGAATTCTCATTCTTTCACTTGTATCTGCCAAATAGTTCAGAGGGGAGTCTTCCTGAGGCTCCCTGATACAACACGTCAGGGTGGGCATATGCATATACCGTATTACCCCGCTAATACGACACCGACTGTTGTCGAATAACCGAGGTAAACTTTTAATTCAACATATTGGTCACCCTACACCACCATGCTTATTGGAATTTGGCAACTCTATTTTTGTTTTTGTTTTGATTTCCGGATTTGTTATGAAACATAATTTCAACAGATATTACGGTGGTGCGACTGAAAAGCTCATTCTTTCTACGATTATTGCTATCCTCAGTTCATTCCGGTTGGTCTCCAGGTGGTTTGGGTGTCGAATACCACCAACTCAGAGCTTCCCGAATTAGCGGCTGCAATAGGAGCTGCTACGGGTGTGAGTATAAGCGTTATATCAGACTGTTTTGCATTTACAGTGTACATCGCTGAGACATTTGAAAACTTTTTAATTCGACAAATGTCGAATAAGCGGGGTACGAATTAAAAAGTGTCGTATTAAAACGTGTCGAGCGGGGTAAGACGGTATATGTTTCTTGACCAGTTCATCGCGGGTAGGGAATATTCGCACTGTTGTATATAAAAACTCACATCACGTCATGTTAAGTGTAACATTATTTACTCCCGGAATCTCCCGGCCTTTTCTTCTCTGGCACCCAGTGTTCCAATTGAACTAAACGCGAGCCAAAAATGAACTGAGCTTGGATGTGTCATCAAATCTTATGTGCATCCTTACCAAGGTGCTGCCCTAGGACGCATCTGCATACATGCGTTGTTGCGCGAAAATATGCGCCACAATGAAGTGGGATATTTTGGCATCGAGCATTAAGCTTTTGCAGCAAAATCCGGATTTTCCGGTAATCCGTGACCAAACCGGTTCCCCTCTCAATTGAGGGTGAGTTTCTGAATCGAATTAGCCCAAGATTGCTAGAGAATTGGTGAAAAAATGGTAGAAACATGACCATTTCAGTTTACCAGGTACCAGGGTACCATGTTGGCATGTTGGCATTCTGCGGGTGCAGTTCTTGTTCAAGTTGCGTTCACTTTCGAGCTCACGTGCGTTCCAAATTTTGAAATGAACAATGTTCAAATATTTTTGATGCAGCGTGCCGTTTTCGAACTTCAACGCAAATTGTTCGCGTTCAAATGCATCACTGCGAGTGGCACCTTCCACAAATTTTCAGCATTACGCCATAGCTTCGTTCAGGGTGGCTACGATGGCGGCCTCTAGCTATCGTCGGCCGGATCTCTGGCACCTTTAGGGTGGCGATGTCGATCATCGGGCGCATTGTTCCTTCAAGGGCGTCTGGTGTTGATACGGCTGTCCTTCGCCGCAATTCATCCGGTATTCCAGAATATGGTACTTGCACAAAAATGCCAAGTATCCACACAATAATCTTTACACAGCTGGTGGTTTCAACTCGGGTCTGAATTATCATAGAGTGCAAAATGAGCCACTGACCGTCAGCGCTTGGGCAGTGACCCGAGATAATGAGACATAATGAGTGTGTCCTCGTTAATTAGTTCGTCATCCTGCCATCTTGATGGATCTACCGTATCGCCACCCCCGATGTCAATTATTCACAGGTCCGGGTGAACGTATATGTTTGCCTGTATTTGTCGATAAAAATATGTAAACAAACCGATCAGCTGATCGCGACGTCACGTTCGCCAGAAAATTTGTTCGCAGCTTCTGGAACGTGACGTCACCTTCGGCAACTTCGTGTGATTTCGGCTTGCCGAAGTTGACATGGCACGACTACTACTTCAAAATTATCATATTGTGCGTTGCATGAAAAAGACAGTTGTGGCGACTACTTTCCAAGGCCTTCAATGATGGTGGAAATTCAATCGCAGTGCAAATACCACGTGCTGTCGCAGCAGTCATGACATAACCCGACCATGTGGCGAGTTTTTTTTCAAGAATTATCAAAGAGCGCTATGATGAAAAATTTGAAAACAGTTCTGTTTTATTAGGCGAATATCTCGCGTGTATCTTTGGCTGCGGGCAAAAGTAGTCGCCAAAGTAGATTTTATTTTGATTCGTATAATATCACAAACACCACTTTGCCCGATGGGCCTAACCTGGTGAAATTTAGAACATTGCGCCACCCCTCTCAGGCTATCAATAGAATTAAATCGATCCCCACAAAATCTAAAAAAAAAAATCCACGCTGAACTGCGAACAGTTACACACTTTTCGACGTTTTGTCCTTTAGACGTTTTGTCCCTTCGACATTTTGTCCTTTCGACGTTTTGGCATTCGACGTTTTGGCTTTCGACGTTTTGGCTTTCGACGTTTTGTCTTTCGACGTTTTGTCTTTCGACGTTTTGTCACCCATTCTTTATGTAGTGTGAGCTTCGTGGCCGTGCGGTTAGCGGCGCCAGTCGTCTAAGCGTTTCGTAAGCTTCGGAGTGCGGGTTCGATTCCCGCTCCAGTCGGGGAAAACTTTCCGTCAAACGGAAAATTCTCCATTGGGCCACTGGGTGTTATGTGTGTTGTCCGTTGTCTCGTGTTAGTGTAATGTTCAGAATGTGCAGCCTTGGCTTAAGACGGTGTAGTGTCTTTAACGGTCTTTAATATAAAACTTCAAACAAAGCTGCATATGAATGCTTTAGATATAAACAGTAACACAACAAAAAATTAAAAAGTTTCATAAAGTACATATTAAGATATAATGATTGAAAAATTTGTACAAAAATCTTACAAATTTTACTAAACGTTCTATATCTTTGAGAAAACTTGTTCGATCTCGCTCAAAATTTCACCAATGGAGCTCCAATATTTTGTTTATTTTAACGTTTTTGATTAACGTATAAAAAGTTATGCGCATTCGAATGAAAAAATATTTTGATGAAAAAATTGCTGTACGGACAATTGTTTGATACACTATACGCGTTTTCGAAACTGTGTATGAATGAAACGATTTTTGGGGGTCCATTCATAAAATACGTCTGCATATTGAAACATAGCATAGCATAGCATGAATACTTGCACAAATCTTGGATGGAGTTGCAAAGTTGAATATTTCCATTGACATTGCTGATGTCGCTACTATCTACAATGTCATAGATTCACTCAGCTCCACACACCTGGCCAAGTCCTTGCAAGCATTTATAAATCCCTTCATCAACTTAGAAAGAGCTCAGAACTGAAGCATCTTCCAATAGATGAAAGGATGTTGAAAATAGCGATTTTTCAACTTATATGCAGTTAAAAAGTAAATATACTGAAATAGAAATATTTATAAATAAATAATATTGGAAAGATCTCACCAATTGTTGTGGGGTTTTTGTGGTTCAATGCCGATCATCTAATTGTCTTGATTAATGTTCTTCTCTGTAAAGAACAACACAATACTCAGCAAAGAACAACACAATACTGAACACTAAACACCCGCGCATCTATTGTTTTGATTTTCACTCGAGACAATAGCGAACGCGATAGATTATGCTGCCATACTCACCCCTACAGGAGTGATGCATGCACAGCCAAGAACAACACAATACTCAAATACGTCTGCATATTGAAACAATGGATAAACTAGACAGTGGGTTGGTGTCTTCGGCAAAGATATTTGTATTGGGCATATCTACAACTTTGCCGAAGACACCACACCATATTGAAAAAATGTCAAAAAAGCTGGATTTTGCAGCGCCGCCTGTGGCAGTCGAACGCTATCGGACGCGCCCAATTTTTAGAAAATTTTCATCCGAAGACACCATGCCGATAAAATTACGTTTAAAGACTCTACTGAAAAAAAAGTTCACGTTTTTGGTCATTCGTCCCACCGTGCCTGCATGCGCTGGATTGGAATCCGGCAGGAAATCACAGCAGAGGCAGACCCAGGGGCTCGTGGCGACGAAGCCTCAAACAAGGAAAACAAGGAAGTCTATAGGAATCTGACCTGGGCTCAGGTCAAGGCTAAACCGAGCAGCCGCTCAGAATGGAGATCGTTTGCGTTGGCCCCGTGCATCCCCAGAGCTGCTCAAGTAAGTACACTGAAGCTAATGGATCCATTTATGCGTGACCCATCAATGAAGAATCTCATACAGGAAATGGCATTTTGATACTTTTCGTTAAAAATGCTAGGAATCCATATAGACTGAAGTTGATCTGGTATTCCATGAGTAGCATGTTTCATGGACAGCTTTTATTTAACAGAGCAACTGTCATTGGTGAAGTGTACACGTGTCGGGTTATAATTCGGTAGCATTATTGCAGATGACGTGTAGAAGAGATAGATGTTTATGAATTTTGACTGAAACGTGATTGCTCAGACGCAAGAGAGTATGAAATAGAATGATATACGTAGATTTTATGAAACTATCAATAACGAGCGGTGAAAAATAGTGCCCTTTCCTGTCACGACAGTGATGGACACTTGCTGACAGACAAAGCAATGGTGGCTACCAGGTGGAGAAAGCACTTCGACGAATTGTTAAACGGTGGGAATACAAAAGCAACAAACAGGATTCGAATCTCTAACACTATACGAGATCAAGACATCCATTAGAGGGCTGAAGAAAAACAAGGCTGCTGGGAAGGACAAATTTGTCATGCACCGTAGGAAGCAACTGTATCAGCTCTTATACTGCATTATATTGAGTAACAGGAAAAACTGCATGGATCCATGGATTGTCTCATATCACTCGTTTATTTTCGAGATTACATAATATTACTTCGAAGTTGTTCATGGAAAGTTCTATGGTTCTACCGTTCTATCGTTTGAATAGGGGATCCTATTTTTTTGCAAATTGTATTGCCAGTTTTTTTAATTTATCCAAAAAAGAAAATCCTTTTTATAATAGGGGTACTCACTAAACAGATTAAATTGCTGCGTAAGCCATGATTTTCTGCTTATTTGAAATGTTTCATGATTTTGCGAATGAAATAATCAAAGATTGCCTTGGTGGTCGCGACGTTTAATCAGTTTAATCAGTTTACGCTGTTAGGTGAATCCCCCTAATATAATAATTTAAAATGGTCTCATCTGTAATACAACTTGAACAACTTCTTGAAAATGTTTTTATGCAAATCAATATAATAATTTCTATTTTATTCAACTCATTTTGGTATCATAATGGCCATTTTATCCTCATTAATTCATTATGCAATTGTAATGAGTTACATAATAAATAACAAAATAGTTGTATAATTTTCATTGTGCAACTCATTTGAGTTGCATTATGAACATTATGCAAGTCAAATGGGTAGTATAATGATAAAATCATTGCATTAAATTTTGTATGTAACTCGTTGCAAAACTCAATTTTTTTTCAGTACTCTTCGTATTTTTCCAACTTGCCAAGCCTCGTTGGATATATATACGACTAGTGCTGAAAAAATCAACTTTTTGCAAATCGTTACATAAATAACTATATCAATACAAAAGATAATATGTATACAGGTAATCAATGGATACCTACACCTACAATAATGATAGACGAGTTCACACCGAAAGCTCCCGTGAAGCATGATGACGGATATCTAATTATCACACCATCATCACCATAGGTAACCAACTATTCTGAGTTATCAATCACTTGCCGTTCGATGCCAGTTCGCACACATTTGTTGTGACACTTCGAAACTAGCGGCCATTACGTAGCCCCAATTAACCAACGATGAGGCCTCGTTTGCTGGTCAGTGGTTATAGTTGACCTGATTTCTTACGATTCTTATTGCAATGAAAAGTATTGTTAGCTGACGGAGGTAATTTGCGTACAAACGCAACAGTCTAACTAGGTATATAGCTAAGGTAATTTCATCTAAAAGATGTGGTAAGCAATATTCATAAAAAAAACCGTAGGCTGAACCAGTGTTGGTAAACTCACACTCAAAGCACACTCATGAATCGCTCCTGCGTGAGTAAACTCGCGCGCGATTCTGAATCGTTTTCTCACGCGCGATTTTGTCATGTAAAATCTCGCTCTCACGAGTCAAGCGCCGAAATCTCGTTTGCTTGTAAAACGAATTCAAATTAATTTTAACGACATTCAATGGTGTTGTACGCTAGATATGCTTTTGTTCTACAATGCAAACCTAAAAGATTAGATGTGAATAATAACAAAACCAAAAAACAAAGCAATGAGTGAAATTACGAGTACACTCATGCATGATTTTGTCGGCTGTGAGTTTGGCGAGTCAAGAATCGCGCGTGAAATAACTCAACCATGAGATTTGAGGATTTGAGTTTTTACCAACACTGGGCTGAACGAGAAACGGAACCTGACAAGGTTTGTACTCACACTATATTACTCGTTGGTCTAATTCTAAGCAAACAAAAGAAGCTGTAGAATAGCTTGCTTTATTAAACTTTTTATACTTCAAACATATAAACATATCATAGTAGGATTGGTTCCAACAATGTAAGAAGGATCACAATCATTGGAAAGTGGATTAGCGTTGTCCTTTTTTCAGTCAGCCCATTGCGTGCGTTGTGCTCTTTTCCGCCCGCTCCGGTTCGGTTCCGGTCCGTTCAATCATCATCATAAATTAATTAGACAAGCTAAATGGCGCACAACGCATATTTACCCGAACCACCGTCCACCCACCGTGATTGTTTATGATTGTTATTTTCTCTTTCGTAAGCGTCCGGCCCCCGCCCCGCTCCCCTGATGGTCGTGTTGGTAAAATGGTTGTTGAGCGGAAGTCGATTATGTCGTTTACACATTGAGTGTTCATCGAATACTTGGCCATCGTATCCCTTTGGTGGGCGAATGACGTCGTAGGGATGGTTTTCATAGCACCGCAGAATTATGGGCTGTTAACTGACCATCCGCTCCCATATAAATAGGGTTTGAGTGCCATTAATAAACGCTTGAAAATGCATCCAATTCGAAAACAAGGGATTATTGCACCGAATGATTCCATTATTTTTGTTTTCACACGTGCTCACTTCTAACACACAAACCAGAAAACAAAACAAAAAACGGTTCAATCCTTTCCAATAGGATGAAAATGGGAGCACTAGGCTCAATAAGGGAACCGATACCCTAGTAGATACAACAAGTCGATACAATACGAATAACAATGCTAGTGATAAGGCAAGACAATACCAGTTGCTTCAGTCTTTCTTGTCTCTTTACGTATCGTTCATTACAGATGTTTATAGATGGTTTCAAGAGAGACGTTTTAGCTCATTTCTAACGTAGGTGCATAAAAAAAAAAATGCTTGTTGGTAAGACAGAATTATTACAGAAGGTGTACAAACTGAATATTGAAATTTACGATTATTATCTTACAAAATTGAGTTCCTGTAAGTATTATTTTTGTTATTAGCCTTTATTATAATATCCAGGAATGGTTGCGATGGGGACCGCGATCGGGTGGCATTATTCGAAGGAAAAAGTGAAAAAGTGACGCGTGTTTGTGGCAGTTGCGATGAAAATCTCGGTCGCGTTGCATTGT
Organism: Aedes albopictus; assembly: GCF_035046485.1. Classification (NCBI taxonomy): domain Eukaryota; kingdom Metazoa; phylum Arthropoda; class Insecta; order Diptera; family Culicidae; genus Aedes; species Aedes albopictus. The sequence continues at coordinate 68,820,562 of NC_085138.1, read as the reverse complement.
TCGAAATTGAAGGAGTTAAGGAGTGGTTGCGGTCATCCGACGACATGGAACTGGGTGAGATCATTCGACTTTTTTTTCTTTACATACTAGAAGAAGTAATTTCGCCAATGCGTTTTCATGAGGACTCCTGGAGTTTGCCTACTAACAAATACTCCTTCTCGAGACAACTGTGGGGATGCTGTGGATTCCACGGTTTCTAGTAAAATCGGTTGTCGTACTAAAATTCCTTCTTATTTCCCGATGACCGTAAGGACGTGGCCGGCGCCGTTATTGACTTTAAAATATTGAACTCTCGAGTTGTTCACATTGAGTGTGTGTAGCTAGTCCCAAGCACCATTCATTGGATCTCTGTGCAACTTCGATTGTTCTGGTCAATCACGGAGTAGCAACTACGATGTGTACGGTAATCTTTGCTTTGCTTGCTTTACTTTATTATAATATCCAGGAATGTGAATGAATGAATTTGTCTCGTCTTATAAAGTTTGACATACCGCATAGCACGTTACAAATCTGACGAAAAACGGGACATCTCTCCAGAGGATTCAGGACATCCTGCAGCCAAAATATCCTGGAGTGTAGACAATGGGACCAAAAATGCCTGAAATAGCAGCCCCCAATGAATATGCCTCGTAAATTCAAGAAGTTTCACATACCACAACTGATCAAAACCTAGCCACTTTCCCGGGTGCCGGAAGCTCCCGGAATGTGATCAACGTTTCCATTCATTTATTTAGTTAACATCAAATTCATGATAATACTGAATCAACAATTTGCCGCCATAATACTCGATTTGCAGCTGCAGCTCTCCAACGTCGTTCACGCCCAACACTCGCCAGATCACGCTCCACCTGGTCCGCCCATCGTGCTCTCTGCGCTCCACGCCTTCTTGTACCAACCGGATGGTTAGCAAACACCAACTTTGCAGGGTTGTTGTCCGGCATTCTTGCAACATGCCCTGCCCACCGTATCCTTCCGGCTTTGGCTACCTTCTGGATGCTGGGTTCGCCATAAAGTGCAGCGAGCTCGTGGTTCATCCTTCTCCGCCACACACCGTTCTCCTGCACGCCGCCGAAGATCGTCCTTAGCACCCGTCGCTCGAAAACTCCGAGTGCTTGCATGTCCTCCTCGAGCATCGTCCACGTCTCGTGCCCGTAGAGAACCACCGGTCTTATTAACGTCTTGTACATGGTACATTTGGTGCGGGGGTGAATCTCTTTTGACCGCAGTTTCTTCTGGAGCCCATAATAGGCACGACTTCCACTGATGATGCGCCTTCGTATTTCACGGCTCACGTTATTGTCAGCCGTCAGCAAGGAACCGAGGTAGACGAATTCTTCTACCACCTCGAAAGTATCCCCGTCTATCGTAACATTGCTGCCAAGGCTTGTCCTGTCTCGCTCAGTCCCACCTACCAGCATGTACTTTGTCTTAGCCGCATTCACCACCAGTCCGACCTTTGCTGCTTCACGTTTCAGGCGGGTGTACTGTTCTGCCACCGTTCCAAATGTCCTAGCAATAATATCCATGTCATCCGCAAAACATACAAATTGGCTGGATTTCGTGAAGATCGTACCCCGGCTGTTGAGCCCGGTTCGTCGCATAACACCTTCCAGGGCGATGTTGAAGAGTAGACATGAGAGTCCGTCACCTTGTCGCAGTCCCCGGCGAGATACGAATGAACTGGATAGTTCACCCGAAACCCTTACGCAGTTTTGCACACCGTCCATCGTTGCTTTAATCAGTCTAGTCAGCTTCCCAGGAAAGCCGTTTTCGTCCATGATTCTCCATAGCTCTGCGCGGTCGATACTATCGTATGCCGCTTTGAAGTCGATGAACAGGTGGTGCGTTGGGACCTGGTATTCACGGCATTTCTGGAGGATTTTCCGTACGGTAAAGATCTGGTCCGTTGACGACCGGCCGTCGATGAAGCCGGCTTGATAACTTCCCACGAACTCATTTGTTTTAGGTGACAGACGACGGAAGATGACCTGGGATAGCACTTTGTGGGCAGCATTCAAAATAGTGATCGCCCTGAAGTTCTCACATTCCAAATGGTCGCCTTTCTTGTGAATGGGGCAGATTACCCCTTCCTTCCGCTCCTCCGGTAGCTGTTCGGTTTCCCAGATCCTGACTATCAGCCGATGCAGACAGGTGGCCAACTTTTCTGGGCCCATCTTGGTAGACCTGTGCGCCGCCGCGCCACGCCGCCGCCGCCGACAGTTTTTGCCCCACGCCGACGCCGACGCCGATATCGGCGGCGCGCCATACGCCGATGTTTGTCACGCCGCCGATTTTCATTTTTCACGCCGGTGATCAGGGCGCGAACAAAATTTTGTTTACTTTAAGTTGAGATAAAATACTAAAACTCTTTCGAAGATTTCTCTAAAATTCCAATCAAAGAATTCTTCAGAAGTTCCTTTAGAAATTTCTTCAAAGATGTCTCCAATAGTTCCTTCAGAGATTCAGGGATGCCTCTAGAAGTTTCAACACGCATTTTTTTTTCAGAAGATCTCTCAGGAAGGTCTCGACAGGAGTACGATCAGATTTTTTTTCAGGTGGTTTCAGGGATTCCTCCTAGAAATACATCCGAGATTCATCCAGAAGATTCATCAGGGGAACCAATAGGAGGCCCTTCAGAGATTAGTCAGAGAGTTTCTCCAGAGATTTCTTTGGAAATTCCTTCAGGAATTCATACAGGAGTTTCTTCAGGAATTAGTCCAGAAGTTTCTTCAGAGATTCCTCTAAAAGATCTTTCAGGAATTCCTCTAGAATTCCAACAACGGGTTTCTGTAGGGTCTTAGTAATCCATGAGTTATGAAGATTGACATTGCTATTGAATAAACCATTATTATTATACCAACCACTAACAGAAGTAGTCACGTCTCTACAAATGGCGACGAGGATTAAACTTTATTTCTAATTGAAAGTAAGAAGTGTTCGGGAAATCTCCATGAATTGGCGATTTTCAAGCTTTGCGGTTCAAGAAAATCGGTGATGTACAGCCAGCTCAAACAGAAGACGGAGCATTTGGAGCATGAAACAACGGAGGATAATCCATTCTACGTATGTGATTGCCGGAGGAACTGGGCAAGAAAGCAACAATAGCTGCCGGGATATTGCAGGCGTTGGCACCGCTATATTCAATTCGAATGCTCAGTTGGAGAGCTGTCGGACAACTATCGCCGTGACGAGCCAGAACGACGTTCTTAAGTCAGAAATTCACACCATCCAGATAAGTAACAATTGTTTGAATTTTTGTTTAACCCTCTAATACCCAAATTTTTGATTTTGATCTAAATATCATTTTTCGTCATCTAAAATCGATTTAAACATGTTTTGGAAGATGATTCTTTTTAATTCTCGATTTCGTGAATTTCAGTTTTTGATTTTTCTAATTTTTATTTTTGAGCATCCCTACAGTTTTATATTTTTCCTGGAAGCCTATTTGGGGTACGGATTTTTTGAGATGAAAACATTTTGAGATTTTATGATAATTGTTGAAATATTATTATTTTAAATTTTTTACATAGGAAATTTTATTTTCCGTGTAATTTTAAGGAAAATAATTTTAGAGTGTATTCAACTCCCTTAAACTATAAAACTAGGATAGAATGATTTGGGAAAAATTTAAAACATGTTAATTGTAGCGATTCAATGCAAAATAAACAATGACTTCTAGAAAGTGACTAAAACATCAATTTTTCAATGATTTTTAAAAAATGTAAATACGCTTTAAAATACACCAAAAACCATTTTGAGATATACAAAACAGTCCGGAATATCAGCCAAAAATATAAAAATTTTGATTTTCCACGAAACAAAAATTACAAAAATGCTCAAACTATACCCCGTCTAAAGGCGGGGTTGGGTATTAGAGGGTTAATAGATTGTGCTTGAATTTAAAACAAATCAATGAAGGATTTATTGGGGTAGTTATTGTAGTAACTTGTGCTAGTCAGTATACTGTAAATGCTGTTTTATTTTGCTCGACTAGTAAATTAAAAAAAAATATGGCGAATGAATTAAATGACATTAAATTGAAGGGTCCAGATTAAAAAAAAAACAACAACAACTTCATATAGGCGAGTTATTGAAGAATAAAATACACCATCTATACTAACAAATTTTGTCGTGCCAAAGTGCGGTTTTTGTTGTTGGTGCCAGTAGAACGTATCATTGTGGTTTATTTTCATGATTCGTTTTGTTTGAACAAACGTAAGCGATTCTAAGCATGACCGTCATACTGAGGGACTTGAACCTTTATTCATGTTTTGGGAGCACAAATCTTTAAGATTCATAGACGAACTCATCTGAGCTTGTTCAATATATTCGTTTTGCAAGTAAGAAAAATCAGAATAAAACAAATGCAGTAAGGTTCGCTACTTCGTTCTTCAGATGTGAGTCTCTTGTGTTTGTATGCAAATTCAAAAATAAGATTAGAGAATTATAACTTGAGTTTTCAATCATGAAACTAGTTAGCAACCAAGTAAAACATTTTTCTCTGAAAATCTGAACATTTCATGATCACATTGATGAAAGCAGGATTTAATACTGTTCGCACTTCATAGAAAACGGAATTCGGACACTTAAGAGAAACTCGCTACCGACATAGAAAAACACTCATTTATTAGACGAACAGATACTACTGTATTTAGCAATACGAAACGAGCGATACGAGGCGTACTTTTAGCGGTGGTATACTTATTTTGATTGACTTGTAATTACCTTATCACGTTCTGTATACATAGCCAACTGATCAGCGATCTAGAGGCTGAAAAGCTGTACCTACAGGCTCGATCATAGCGTATCAGTAGGTCGGCTCTAGAGGCACGTTCTCCTCCATTCGGGAAATTTGTGCCATCGATCATAGCGTAGTACGAAACGTACCGAAAAACCAGCGTACGGAAAAATGAGACCATTAACAGGACGGTGACAATGGAGCATATTAAGAACTCAGATAGTACTCATTTCCTGCCTTGGTCGAACAAATACTAATAGATTAACAAAATTGAAAATAGATTAGAAGTTATAAAATTAAACTACAATTCTTGTTGGTGTTTCTCGTTTTCTCTGATGGACCCCGGATTCTTAGGAATAAAGTTCACTGTGAGAAAGGGTTCATTCATTGGAACGAATACTTTGTCCCACTGCTTTACCTAGAATCTTAGGGATGAAATCCATTTAAAGATAATTTGGACACGGTGCATGAAAATAAAAATGTTGGCTCTCAGGGATGACTCCAAAAACTTGACGATTGGCCCCAGATTCTAAGGGATACAGTTTAAAGCAAGAAATGTTTTTAGGTAAATGCAATACTCTATTGTAAACCGCGGAATCTTAGGGATGAAGCCACATCGAGAAGGTGCGGACCCAGAGCAACTAAATAAGCGTGAGTCCCAGAGGCGAACCTTGAGGGATGAAGCTCACAGATTATGCGGAACCCTGGTTGGGATGAAGTACACTGGTCGGTGATGACAGTGGAACCCAGACTTAGGGATGAAGTACGCAGGAATAATTCAAAGGCGATCCTTTGGAATATAGCGGAACCCTGTTGTTGGGATGAAGTACACTAATCTAAAATGATAGTGGAACCCAGACAAAGGGATGAAGTACGCATAATAAACCCGGAGGCGATCCTCGCGGGAAAGAGGTATCATTGAGACCTGGAGGCGATCCTCAGGATGATTCTCATGTGCCAAGGTGGAACCCAACATATGGGATGATAGTACACCATTACCAGACCCGGAGGCGATCCTCGCGGGATGATTCTCGACTATCAGATTGAGACCTGGAGGCGATCCTCAGGATGATTCTCAATGTCTGAAACAGAATTTTATTTTTTGTAAAAATTAATCGAAGTAATTGTTTATTTAATATAGAAAAGAAAATATCAAGAGCACATGAAGTACACCATTCTCTATAAGGAATTCAAGTATAAAACGCGCAAGAAAAAAATAGAAAAGGAGAGACAAACATTACTACCAAGAAGAAACAGAAGCGGTCCACTTAAAAATATATAAATTATCCAACTCTGAATATGAAGCATACATCAACCACAGTGCAACATAATCTAAATAAGAAGATAAAACACCAAGGAGAAGAAGTAGAAGATCATAGGCGAAAGATGGAAATATGAAGGAGTATAAAAAAAAATAAATAAAAAATTTAATTGGACATTTCTGTTGAATAATTCTTATATATTACTTTATTCTAGATTGAGATGCAAGATACGAATATACACTGTCAAGAATGGGAAAACCTTAATGAAGTGACTAGATTCCTTGGATGACGTGATCGGATTGTACTGGATGTTTTAACATGATCCATGAAGCTGTACAATATAAAGTTAGATCTATGAAAGAAGGGAGAGATGTAGGGTCTTAGTAATCCATGAGTTATGAAGATTGACATTGCTATTGAATAAACCATTATTATTATACCAACCACTAACAGAAGTAGTCACGTCTCTACAGTTTCTCCTGGCGTTCTGTGTTCTTCAGAAATCACTCCAGGAGTTCCATCAAGGGTTCCTTCAGGAAATCCTTCCTGGAATTTTTTCAACAATCCCTCCTGAAATTCCTTCAGGGCTTCCTATCGGTATGCTTCATGGAAATTTTTCAGAAATCCTTTCAGGAGTTCTTTTAGGGATTTATCTAGGAGTTCCTTCAGATATTCCTACAGAAGTTTCTCCATAGATTAATTCATTAACATTTTCAAGGATTCATGCAGTATAGTAGTTCTTTCAAGAAATGCTCCAGAAGTTCCTGCGGTGACCTCTTCAGGAGTTCCTTCAGGGATCTCCTCAACAATTCCAGGAGGATTCAGGAATGCCTCCAGGTGTTCATTAGGAATTCCTTCAGAGGTTGTTTAAGCTATTTCAACAGAAATTCGCTCGGGTATTCTTTCAGAAGTCCCTTCAGAGATTTTTTCAGGAGGATTCATAGATGCCTCCTGGAGATCCATCAAGAGTTCCGTTAGAAGTTCTTTCAGGAAAAAGGTCCTAGAAATTAGTCTAGGAGTTCCTGCAGGGATCCCTTTTGAAGTTCCTTTAAAAAAATTACTTTGTAATGGCTTTTCCAGTTTTGATACATTTCAAACACAGCTATTATTATATCTTGTCCGACGTTTCGGCTACATTTGGTACCTTCCTCAGGACTCAATTATTGCCGATTTTTCGTCCAGTGTTGTTCTGTCGAACAGCAGTTAACGGTTTTGGATTCCACTGCGATAGAATTTAACTTTGAAATGGCTTATCTAGTATTGAAGTTCGAAATCTAGACTTGACAAAATTGGAATACAGCTATTTTATTAAGTTCTTTTAGACATTCATACAGGAGTTCTTACAGAAATAAGTCCAAGAGTTCCTTCATAGATTCCACCAGGAGTTTCCGGCATTCATGAAGATGTTTCTTCAGAGGTTTCTTCTGAATTTCTTCAGGGATTCCTTCAGAAGTTCATTCAGATTCCTTTAGGATAACCTTAGGGGATTCCTCGAGAAATTCATTTAGGAGTTCATCCATGAGTTCTTCAAGGGATCGCTCTTGGGGTTCTTTCTGAGATTTTTCCAGGCGGAGTTACGGATGCACCAGGAGTTATATCAGAGAATTCTTACAGGAGTTCTTTCTGGGAATCTTGTTAAAGTTCCTTCGAGAATAACCTTAGGAATATAATCAGGCATATCTCCAGGATACTATTGTGGGATCTCTCATGGAGAATTCCTCAAGCATTTCGTTCTGGAATTACTCCAGGAATTCTTTCGGGGACTCCTCCTGACAATCTTTCGGGGATTCCTCCTACAAATCCTGCAGGGATCCCGCTACCCAGATAGATTCCCTCGGGAGATTCCGCTAAAAATCCTATCAAGAATTCCACCTGGAAATCCTTCGGAGATTGCTACCGGAATTCTTTCGGGGATTCCCCCTGGCATTCCTGCAGCAATTTCCCCTGCAATTTCTTCGGGGATTCCTCTTGGACTTCCTTCAGGGGTTCCTCATGGACTTCCTCCGAGCATTCCTCCTGAAATTCCTACGGCAATTCCTCCTAGAATTTGTTTGAAGATTCTTCAGAGAAATCATTTGGAAATTCCTCCTGGAATTATTTCGAAGATTCCTCTTGGAATTCCTACGGGGATTCTTCCTAGATTTCCTTCAGGGTTTTTCCTAGAATTTCTTCTGAAATTCTTTCAAGGATTCCTCCTAATATTCCGTCGTGGATTCCTCCTGAACTGCCTTTGGGGATTCCTCCTGGAATTCCTTCGAAGATACAACTTAAACATCCTTCTTGGAATTCTTCCTGGGGTTTCTCGTACAATTTATTCGGGGGTCTCTCCTAGAGTTCCTTCAGGAAATCTTCCTAAAATTTGGAGATTTCTTCTGGAATTCCTTCGAGGATTCGTCCTAGACTTACATCATGGATTCCGCCAGAAATTCTTTCAGAGTTTTCAGTTGATTCTCCGTCGTGGAGTTCCTCTGGAATTTCTTCAGGGTTTCCTCCTGGAATTTCTTTAATAATTTCTCTTAGAACTCCTTTTGGATTCCTCCTGGATTACCTCATGGAATTAAAGTTTCTTCGGGATTCCTTCGGGAATTTCTTTCAGAAATTACTCCTGGAGTTACTATGGGGATTCCTCTTGGAAATCAAACGAGGATTTCGGTTTGAAACCCTTCGGGGGTTCCTCCTAGAATTCCTCCAGAGATTCCTCCTAGAGTTCCTTCGGGAATTCCTCCTTTCAGGGATTCCTCCTCAAATTCCTCCGGGGATTTCTCCTGGAGTTCCTTCAGAGATTCTTCCTAGAATTCTTCCTTGAATTTCTTCGGATATTACTCCTAGAGTTGCTTCTGGGATTCCTCCTGTAATTTCTTTAGGGTTTCCTCTTGGAATTCCTTTGGAGCTTTCACTTCCAAATTCTTCGGAGCAGAGATGCCAGATATACAGATTTTTGACCTTCTTTACAGACAAGATACAGAGTACAGAAAAATACAGATTTTTAAAATATGATACAGATTTCTCCAGAAAGCACATAATTTGAAGTTATTTTCCATAAATTTAACAAAAACTTTATAAATAGCTGCTTTAACATTAAAGAATTTATGAAAATTTCAACATTTTCACACAAGTTTTAGAAAAAAAAAATATCAGTGAAAATTAAAACCCGTGTTAGTTTCTTTTGAAATCTAGGACTCTCGGTGTCTGCTATAACCTCAAATACGGCGATACAGAAAAATCTGTATTGATACAGATTTTTGATAAAAATAATCTGGCATCTCTGCTTCGGAGATTCCTCATGGAATTCCTCCTAGAATTTCTTCGGGGTTACCTTCGGTGAGTTCTCCTAGAATTCCTTCGGGGATTCCTCCTTTCTGAGTTCTCCTGGATTTTTTTCGGGGATTCATCTTGGAACTCCTTCGGTCCTCTTAGGTGTTTTCTTAGGAATTTCTCCCGGAATTCATTTATTATTATCCATTTATTACGTAAGGCAATTTTCTCGAATTTTTGACACCAGCACACCTCCCCCCCTTGTAAGATTTTAGTCTAGTCTAGTCTAGTCTAGTCTACACATACACAGCCATTCATTGAAAGAATCCTGGAAAATGATAGAATCGACTACTTCAACCATTTTTCTTGTCATTATCAATACTTGCAAGGCATCGGAGATGTATTACAAGTATTGAAGCGGCCAGGCCTACTGTGCAGCGTTATTGAATACAATTTAACAGAACTATGGAACGGCGACATCTCGTCAGCCGCTCCGTATCGTATGTGTAATAAATGTAAAGCAAAAACGTTGGGAGTGACGTTGCTAAGAAAGTTAATGTCACTCCGTTGGGGCTCCTCTTCTTCCTGGGATGGGACAAAGGTATTTATGGTATTAACCCCTCATGTCCTGGCTCGAAAGCCTAGGTTTAAGCGCCATTGCTCGCTCTCTGAAACGAGAAGAAAATATAACGATCCCTTCCCCGACTGGATTAAATACCCTGTATTATAAACCGACAAACTACTTAGAACCATAACTGCGAGTCTATGACGCTGACGATTACACTCGTAAATCAAAACATTAGCGGTACCACTCATTACACATTCACCACTCTTCAATGAACCACGCATCACCCTACCCTTTCTTGTTGCATACCGATCGAAATAGGCCAGGGGAAGTGGTTGACCTAGGGCCAGGATGAACAAAACGTCAAATTCACTTTTTCTTTTCATACAAGCTATGGGGAGAAAAAGCAGATTTGACGCTTGGTTCATCCAAGGGCGCTCCCCTATGGCCAACAGCATCAACAACACATCAACATTTCTTGATGAACAGAATTCACCCGGCCCGAGAGTTCCGACACTAGAACGGCCCCTATCAGAATTGGAAGATTCCGATTGGAAACGGCCCCACTCCAGTGCCAAAACTCCAGGACCGAGTGATCTCCGTTCATCAATGAATAAGTCCATACCGTCCGCACGCAAAGAGCTATACGAAGAAAAACAACACGCCAGAATGCACTCCCATCCGAACTAGCTCCACCTAAACTATTTCCGCGCACCGAACCACAAATATAAAACAAAAGCAGCACAACCCCAACCCAAAATAGTTAAGCTTTCAACTGGAATTCGCTCACCCGGGAAATGTATCCATGGAATCGTCTGATTACTGCCTTCTCAATGTTGGTAATAAAATTCGGCTACGGGTCGAAGCGGTCGACGCTGCTGCTTTTATGCATAACCTCCATCGATGCTTTTCTCCATTTTCGCCAGGCCAGGTCTTCAGAAAAACGATACCGGGGAATCCACAACTTCTTTCGCTCGGTTCCACTACCAGACATCATTGAACGGGTTCCACAATTTTTCTTCATAATCACTGGTTTTGCTGGTTTTGCTACAATTTGAATTTTCACTTTTCGAACTACCACACCTCCCCCCCTTGTAAGATTTTGGTATGAAACTTCAAATATTTTTGTATGGAGCCAAACCCAAACTCTTGGGTATATTTCGTTAGTTCGTCCTCACAATTTTTTGGGGATTATTTCTTGAATCCTCCTTGAAATCCCCACTGAAATTATTTTAAAGATTTTTGCTGGAATTTCCTTGATGTACTGCTTGAATTCCTTTGAGATACGCATAGGTATTCTTTCTGAATTTTCTTTTGGAATTCCTGCGGGAATTCCTCACAGAGTTCTTTCGGGGTTCAGGGTTGTGAAGAATTAGCCTAAGTTAAAATTCACGAACAAAAAGAAACAAAAAAAAAAGATTTCTTCAGGGATTCCTCCTGTACTTCCTTCGGGGTTTCCTCTTGAAACTCCTTCGAGGATTCCTTAAGGGGGTTCCCCCTGGGATTCTTGCAGGAATTTCTCCTGGAATTCTGTCGGGTATACCTCCTAGACTTCGTTTGGAGATTTCTCCTGGCATTCATTCTGGAATTCCTTCGAGGATTTCTCCTGAATTTCCTTCGAGAATTCCTCCTAAAATTTCTCCGGGGATTCCTCCTGCATTTTTTTCAGGGATTGCTCCTGGACTTTAACGAGGATTCCTCCTGTTTTTGTTTCAGAGATTTCTCCTGGAATTCCTTTGAGGTTTCCTCTTGGCATTCTTTCGGCAATTCCTCTTAGAAATCCCTCAGGGATTTCTCCTGGAATTCCTTCAGAGATTCCTCTTAGATATCTTTCGTTGATTACTCTTAAAAATCCTTAAGGGATTCTTTTTCGAATTCACTTTGAAATTCCCACTGGAATACTTCCGAGGATTCTTTCTGGAAATCCTTTGGGGATTACTGCTGGAATTCTTTCGGGATTTCCTTGTGCAAATTCTGCGGGAATTTCTTCTGGAATTCTTTCAGGGCTCCCTCATGGAATTCCTACGAGCATCACTCCTGGAACTCCTTCCAGGATTACTCCTAAAATTCCATTGGGGATTCCTTCTGAAATTCCACCGGGGATTCCTGCTTTAATTCTTTTGGGGAATCCTCTAGAAATTCCTTCGGGAATTCTTCATAAGTATTTTTTCCAGTGATCTCTCTAAAAGAGATTGTTGAACTACATATCAGTGATTTCAGTATAAGTTTCTTAAGGGTTTCATACGGCAGCTCTTGCAGAGATTATTCCAGTAGTTTCTTCATGGATTCATCCAGGAGATTCTTTAAGGCTGCTCCTGGAATTCTTTTGGAAATCATTCGAGGGTTCCTTGAAAATAGTGCGACCTTATTATCAAATGTGATAGCATCTGAAGGTTCTAAGAAAACAAAATAAAAACGGTAGCAAAATCTATATTTTTGCCATTAATTTGCAATGGAGTAAGGCAACATGCACTAATACGGATACTGGTAATTTCACAAATAGGTCTAATTACTGAGCACAGTGATGGACTCGAACAGGAATAAAAAAAGGTGTTCATTCAAACGTAAGGTTATGATACACAGGGTCAAATATTTGACAAATGAACTCAAGAAAATAAACATCTGTTTGACACTAATGAAACAAACAAGATGTTTGAGCATTGGTTTCTTTTTGGTCAAATACTTCATCCTGAGTACTGACATAATAATAATTCATGTCATAAATGGTCATGAAAAAGCAAAAACTGAACTACAAATTCTACAGCGTAGAGACAACTTCTTTGTTTCGCCAATGTTGACAACGGTCAAATTTTGGTCACGCCGATTCGCGCCGCCGCCGCCGCCGCCGAAAGCTGCCACCGGCGTGACGCCGATGACGCCGCCGCCGCCGGCCAAAAATGGCCCTCACGCCGCCGCCGAGCAAAATAAAGTCGGCGCACAGGTCTACATCTTGGGGGCTGTCCATAAACCACGTGGTCATTTTTTGGGACTTTTCATGCTCTGTATAGCCTTCAATGACTTTGGAAGTAGAAGCTCAGGCGAAATATAATCTCCTGGGCGCCCAATAAAAGACACCACCTCCGGCGAAGACTTGCGCTATTAAGCACTGTAGTTGGAAGAAATGCCAATGCAGAACTCGAAACTTTCGGGTAGGTTAACCCAGCTCTCTGAGTTAGTGGGTTGGTGTCAAGCCCTGTCAACCGTAAAATGACAACCCCTGAAAAATCAACAAAAGAAGAATGTGAACCGATACCAATGACGACGAAAAGGGACTAGCCGTTGGAAGCTCGGTACGTGGAACTGAAGATCTCTCAACTTCATAGGGAGCACCCGCATACTCGCCGTTATACTGAAGGATCACGGGTTCGGAATCGGATGAATCTATGGTGCGAACGTTTAGAGGTAATCATACCATCTACCTCAGTTGCAGCAACACACGTGAGCTGGGAACAGCTTTTATAGTGATGGGCGACATGCAGAGGCATGTAGGTTGAGGATCAAGGGCCAATTCATCAACATCAGTATAGTAAACGTGCACAGCCCTCATTCCGGAAGCACTGATGGTAACAAAAACGAATTTTACGCGTACACGGTAAAAAATCTGCACGCTGATATGAGGGGATTGGCACTTGAATTCGCACTACTTGCCTATCAATTCGGTATCATTTGAATATCATTTTGAAAGTAACATCCAATGCCTCTCCAATTTCAATGGAACATCGCTTCAATACACTGTTGACAATGTTTTGATTTGAAAACGAAAGTTAAAAAAAAATAGTTGTCCCTGTTCGACCCAAACCCAGATTTGATACACGGATCTTGACCGTTATGATCTCTAGCCTTATCACTACTCTACTTCACAACTGTTAGAAAGCTGTGAATCGAAGCGAAACACTTTCTACCATCTGTCAACCAGATTTGCTTTCATGTCTAAAGCAGTCATTTCCAAATCTAGAGCTTTTCACATCAGATCGTGTAGCTTTGTACATTAGTGCAAATCGAAGTGATTTTCAATTGACTTCTCCAGTGAGTTTGTTTTGGTTCTTAGGCCAACAGTGGCAGCATTGTGAATTCAAAGGATTTCAAAGGAATTCAAAGGATCTGAAACATGTTGATTGATATGTTGAATAATTAATGGATTTTCCCTTGAATCGAGCGTGCAGATTTTTTACCGTGTAGCTCAAACGCGAGTACGATCGCTGCCAAAGCCACGACATCAAGATAATCATAGCAGACCTAAACGCTTAGGTAGGTCAGGAGGATGAATTCAGACCGACGATTGGAATGTTCAGCGCTCACCAGCTGACGAACGAAAATGGCTTACGCTCATAGATTTCGCCGCCTCTAAGAATATGGCCATTCGTAGCACCTTCTGCCAGCACAGCCTCCCTTATTGTTACACCTGTAGATCACCACAGCAAACAGAATTGCAAATCGACCACGCTCTGATTGATGGGCGGCACTTCTCCGACATTATCGACGTCAGGACCTATCGGAGCGCTAATATCGACTCTGACCACTACCTGGTGATGGTTACACTGTGCCCAAAACTCTCCGTTATTAACAATGTACAGTACCGGCGGCCGCCCCGGTACGATCTAAGAGCGACTGAAGCAATCATATGTCACAACCGCATACGCGCAGAATCTCGAGGCCGCGTTGCCGGAGGAGAGTGTGCTCGATGTGGCCCCTCTGGAGGACTGCTGGGGTATAGCCAAAGCAGCCATCAACAACGCAGCCGAGAGCACTATCGGGTGCGTAGAACGGAGTCGACGAAACGATTGATTCGACGAGGAGTGCAGAGCGGTTTTGGAGAAAAAGGACGCAGCGCGGGTGGTAATGCTGCAGCAAGGGACCCGACAGAACGTGGAACGTTACAAACAGAAGGGGAGACAGCAGACCCGCCTCTTTCGGGGGAGCGGAGCCGCCTAGAAGCAACGGAGTGTGAGGAAATGGAACTACTACGAGAAGCTCAACGCATCCCGCAACAGCTTTGTGCTGCGAGCCAAAACATGGAGGGATAGGGATAGCGGCCTCTTGACGGACGGGCGTGAGGTGATCGCAAGGTGGAAGCAGCACTTCGACGAGCACCTGAATGGCATGGAAGACGTAGGCACGGAAATGAGACAACTTCCACGCTGAGGGAAGTCAAGAATACCATGTACCAGCTCAAAAACAACAAAGAATCAGCTGGTAAGGATGGTGTCGCAGCTGAATTCATCAAGATGGGCCCACCAAAATTGGCCACCTGTGTACCGGTTGATAGTTGGGATCTGGGAAACCGAACAGCTACCGGACGAGTGGACGGAAGGAGTAATCTGCTTCATTCACAAGAAAGGCGATGTGAGAGCTTCAGGTACACTCACTTGGAAAGAGTTACACTCACTTGCAGTTTTCTCAGCTCAGAAGCGTGCAATCAAGAAACGATGTATGAACGACTTTTGCCTTGTGGTTTTGTCTGAAAGTTTGCCGAAAAAAGTACAGGTCGCACACGCATACCAAAGTCGTGAGGGACTTGCGAAGGCAACTATCCACGAGGTGAATGTAAATTACACTCACCTTGTGGAGAGTCACTTTCACATTTCTGTCACAACTTTGGGATACGTGTGCGACCCCCACTATATTCGGAAAAATTTTAGACAAAACCACAAGGCAAAAGTCGTCCATATATCGTTTCTTGATTGCACGCTTCTGAGCTGAGAAAACTTCAAGTGAGTGTAACTCTTTGCAAGTCTTTCCATCCCTGTCCCTGCTTGTGTGTTTGATATAACTGGACTGCTGTTACAATGGCAATGTCCATATACAATGGCGCTTTTGTTTACATGCGGCGAATGCTAGAAAAGTTGGCTTCATTGTCCAAAATCGCCAAAATTGGACTAGTATCGTAGATTAATGAAGTTTGGTATGTTAAATGTTGGAAATCGGTGCAGAACCAACAAGGGCGTGCTGCAGTTCTATCGACTAAAGTGTTATTCGGTATTGAAAACTTTTTTGTTTATTTGACTTTCTAAACAGACACATTGAAGTGCGATAAAATTAGGTAGGTACAGTGTATCAAACAATTGTCCGGACAGCAATTTTTTGGTCAAAATAATTTTTCATTCAAATGTTTATAACTTTTTTATACGCCAATCAAAAACGCTGAAATTTTGACTAATCGTAAACCATATATTGAAGCTCCATTGGTAACATTTTGAGCGAGATTGAATGAGTTTTCTGAAAGTTATAGAACTTTTAGTAAAATTTATAAGATTTTTGATCACATTTTTAAAACATTATATCTCAATATGTACTCGATGAAACTTTTTCATTTTTTTGTGTTACAGCTTATACCTAAGGCTTTCATATGCAGCTTCGTTTGAGGTTTTATATTCACTACAAAAAATATGAAAAATCTGTATATGTTCAGAGTATTATTTGGATATTTGTCATATTTTGATCAATAAAAGTGCCAAGCGTTTTAACTTTTTTAAACTCTCATAATGTAATATTTTTATATAGGACCTACTAAACTACATATAAAAAGTAGGTCCTATGTATTTTTCGTTCAGTTAATGCACTTTTATTGGTGGAAAACGTTTGGCAGATTATATGTGCAAAATATGTTTTTTTTTTTTTAAATATCGTCAACTACATAAGTACATTTTTCATATTTTATGTAGTGAATATAAAACCTCAAATGTAGCTGCATATGAAAGCTTTAGGTTTAAGCTGTAACACAAAAAAAAATTAAAAAGTTTCATCGAGTACATATTGAGTTATAATGTTTTAAAACAGTGTTCAAAAATCTTAAAAGTTTTACTAAAAGTTCAATAACTTTCAGAAAACTTATTCGATCTCGCTCAAAATTTTACCAATGGAGCATTAATATAGAATTCATAATTGGTGAAAATTTCAGTGTTTTTGATTGACGTATAAAAAAGTTATAAACATTTGAATGAAAAATTATTTTGACCAAAAATTTGCTGTACGGACAATTGTTTGATACACTGTATGTTTTAATCAGAAAAAATGAGCCCTTTCGAATAAGCTCAAAAACATTCATACGCTAACACAATCCCATAGATTGAATATTAAAGCCTTGATTAAACCTTCCGCCAGTCGCGCGGTTGAACACCACCGCCAACATCAGGCTAATGCTTAGAACAAAAAGCGAGATTTATCAATGTTTTTTTTTTTTTTGTACAAACAGCGCTATCTCTCGAGGGTTAAGAAAACATATCCATAAGAATTTGATGAGCTTTCTGCTACGGTCATTAAAAGCAGAACCCCTCGTTACCCCCGAATCGATTACAGCAGGAGCTAACAAAGGAATTCCATTATCATTACAGCAATACGCCTAACCGCAGCTGAAGCGAATTAGCAACATTTCTCAAAGCCATTAAAATCTCTCAAAATCAAAATTTCCAGCCGTTGCACAGTGGGGAACGCCTTGTAAGTAGGTGGTCAAAACCTTTGCTCATGATTCTAGGAGCCTGTAATGCATCACCCCAGAATCAAACTTATTCTTATTTGCTCGGCCCATTAGCCCAACAATGACGGGGTGGTGGCTTGCGATTTTGAAAATTTGCTCAAGTGCCTGTGCAGCATTTAGCCGTGGGCTTTTAAGTGATGGAACACGGAAAAGGGCCCACTAGCGCGGAAGTGGGTGGTGACTTGCCCGGTCATCACATGCACACAAAAGGAACAGTCGTAAAAGAACAATCAAGATTCATTCGAAGCACTTTCGTTACACTCGACGATTTTGGCAGCTCTTGACAAGGGTAGCAGCGGTACCGGCTGGGTATTATGTTTCCAGTTCAAAACCGAATTAGCGACATTTTTTCTTTTACTTCCGCTGCTTTTGCCTTGCGTTAAACACTATGTCGGAAGTGGGGCGCTGTATTGTATACCTGGTGCTCTATACAGCGCCCCACTTCCGACTTAGTGTTTAACGCAAGGCAAAAGCAGCGGAAGTAAAAGAAAAAATGTCGCTAATTCGGTTTTGAACTAGAAACATAATACGACGACGTTGGTCTTGGCGAACACAAAAAATTAGATTTTACTGCCAATCTCTTTTTTCCTCTTGTATACCGTGGTTCACGGTGTGATCTCAAGAGGATTAGAGAGCGTAGCCCATAAAGTTGTTATCTGGGGTGTTTTTTTTTGGGGTTTTGCTTGGAAAAGCTACGTGGGTGCAGTTTTGCAACTGGTTCGTTCATAAAACTATAACTTACTGATTGGGATCGTAAACCAGACGCAGCCATATGGGACTGGGGGGACGGATTTATTTATGGTCTGTAGAACATTGACCATGGTAAAAAAGGATATGCAATATGCATACACTTCTGTGTATGCGCTATATATTGTAAAAGATAGTGTTCAAATGTATAACTTTCATCATGAGTTCATATATTCTTATTCGAAACGCTCTAAAAACAGAATAAAGTCGAATTAGGTACGAGACATTGAAGACGACCTTACAGTTAAAGTAGTAATGTGTAACAAATACGTAATTATCATAGGATGCAAACACACTGTAACATGTGTTGGAATTATTGATTGATTTGTCTTTATTTAAGAGACTTTCATTTGTTGGAAATAAGCGGGACAGTGTTTAACATGATTTTCTTTCACTTCCACAGCAAACCACAGTAAATTAGGGTGAAGACATGACGAAGTTACTTACCTTACCAATCAGGCTAAGGCCGGGGTGTCCTCTGCTGTACATAGTAGCTGTCTCCATTCCACTCGGTCCATGGTTCCGCACTCTGCGTAGGGTCCGCAGGTCGTCCTCCACTTGGTCGATCCATCTAGCTCGCTGCGCTCCACGTCTTCTTGTACCGGTCGGATGACTCTCGAGAACCATTTTAGTCGGGTTGCTATCCGACATCCTGATGACGTGACCCGCCCACCGTAGCCTCCCGATTTTTGCGGTATGGACGATGGTTGGTTCTCTTAGCAGCTGATGCAGCTCGTAGTTCATTCGCCTTCTCCAAGTCCCGTCTCCCATCTGCACTCCGCCGTAGATGGTACGCAACACCTTCCGTTCGAAAACTCCAAGGGCGCGTTGGTCCTCTGCACGTATGGTCCATGTTTCGTGCCCATAGAGGACGACCGGTCTAATCAGCGTTTTGTAGATAGTTAACTTCGTGTTACGGCGAACTTTATTCGATCGTAGAGTTTTGCGAAGCCCAAAGTAAGCACGATTTCCTGCCACAATGCGCCTCTGAATTTCTCTGCTGGTGTCGTTGTCGGCGGTTACCAGTGAGCCCAAGTATACGAATTCTTCAACTGCCTCGTTTTCATCACCGTCGATATGAATTCGGGGTGGCGGGCGCGGTGATTCCTCCCTGGAGCCCTTTGACATCATGTACTTTGTCTTCGACACATTAATGACTAATCCGATTCGCCTGGCTTCACTCTTTAGTCGGATGTACGTTTCTGCCATCGTCTCAAATTTACGAGCAATAATATCAATACCTTCGGCGAAACCAAACAGCTGAACGGACCTCGTGAAAATCATCCCACTCGTGTTTATCCCCGCATTTCTTATTACACCCTCTAAAGCAATGTTGAACAGCAATCACGAAAGACCATCACCTTGCTGTAACCCTCTGCGAGATTCAAAGGGACTCGAGAGTGTCCCTGATACTCGAACTACGCACATCACTCGATCCATCGTCGCCTTGATCAATCGTATCAGTTTATCCGGGAATCCGTATTCGTGCATAATCTGCCATAGCTGTTCTCGATCGATTGTATCATACGCCGATTTGAAATCGATGAACAAGTGATGTGTGGGCACGTTGTATTCGCGGCATTTCTGCAATACCTGGCGGATGGCGAACATCTGATCCGATGTAGCGCGTTCAACCATAAATCCAGCCTGATATTGCCCCACGAACTCTCTTGCAATCGGTGATAGACGGCGGCATACAATTTGGGAGAGTACCTTGTAGGCAACGCTCAGTAGTGTGATCGCGCGATAGTTCCCGCAATCCAACTTGTCGCCCTTTTTACCTTCCATCCATTCCTCCGGTAATACTTCCTCCTCCCAAATCTTGGTAATGACCCAGTGTAGTGCTCTCACCAGTGCTTCTCTCCCGTATTTTTGAAGCTCGCTTGGTAGTTGATCTGCCCCAGCGGCATTGTTGTTTTTCAACCGGCCAACCTCCTCCTCAATCTCTTGGAGGTCAGGGGCCGGAAGTCTTTCTTCCTGTGCACATACTCCTAGATCTGTTACCACGCCACCTTCGGTACTTGCAACGTCGCCATTGAGGTGCTCATCGTAATGCTGCCGCCACCTGTCGACCACCTCACGCTCGCTCGTGAGAATATTCCCGTACTCGCCACATGTCGGCTTGTGGCACGAAGCCTCTGCGCGAGCGGTTCAGCTTCTCGTAGAACTTTCGTGTGTCCTTAGCGCGGTACAGCTCTTCCATCGCTTCGCGATCTCGTTCTTCCTGCTGGCGCTTCTTCATCCGGAAAACTGTTCTGCCTGTTCCGCGCCTGTTTGTAACGTGCCTCATTCGCTCTCGTACGGTGTTGCAGCATTCTCGCCCATGCTGCATTCTTCACGTTTTTCAACTGTTCACATTCGCCGTCGTACCAGTCGTTTCTGTGATTCGGAGTCGCAAAGCCTAGTGCTGTAGCCGAGGTACTACCTATGGTGGATCGGATGTCCCTCCACTCCTCCAGCCATCTTCAAGTGTAGCTGTGCCAAGCTGCTCTTCCGTTGCAACGGAAGGTTGGTAGGGCCACTGCTAACTGCTGCGCGTAGTCTTGAGCCACTTCTACGTTACGCAGCTGCTCGATGTTGAGTCGCGGCGTTCGACTTCGACGCGTGGTGATAACTGTCGAAAGTTTTGAGCACATGCATACAGCTACTAAGTAGTGATTCGAATCTATATTTGCACTGCGGTATGTGCGGACATTGGTTATATTCGAGAAGAATTTACCGTCGATTAGAACGTGGTCGATTTGGTTTTCTGTTTGATGGTCAGGTGATCTCCAGGTGGCTTTGTGGATATCTTTGCGGGGGAAGAATTTGCTTCGGACTACCATACCACGGGAGGCTGCAAAGTTTACGCATCGCTGGCCGTTATCATTCGATACGGCGTGCAGGCTGTTTCGCCCAATTACCGGTCTGTACATTTTCTCCCTTCCTACCTGCGCGTTCATGTCGCCGATAATGATTTTCACGTCACGCGGCGAGCAACCATCGTATGTTCGCTGTAGCTGCGCGTAAGGAGTGTATCGGAAAGTAGTTGAAAATGTTCAGAATGCTCTATCTCGAAGCTGGGTTGGTCTTTTCATTTCGGTTCTTCTATGAAATCTTCACAATATAGTTAAGTTTAGAATACCTTGGAAAAATTTGGAAAATGTTTAGTATTATTGAAAATATGGTTAAATGAATACACCTCACAAAATTAAAATCTGCACAAAATGCAATTTTGTTAAGATTTTTCAACATTTCAAAAATCTGTAGCGAGTAAAATTTGTTCGATAAAAAATCTGGAAAATATTGATGCTTGTTAACAGTTATGTACACATAACATATCATTCAACACCGACTTTCAAATTTCATATTTTCGATAGAAAAATCTCCTATATCTACAAAATGGTCCACTCCAAAAAACGTCTATTTTTTGGTCAAACTTTGAAGTTCTGCTTTTAATATCTTAAAAGGTTATGAAATTATTTTTTTTGCCCTAACTTACTCGTCCATAAATTAAAAAACATACCCTATTTTAAAAAATGCGAATATTTCATTTTATGTATTTTTTATTTGCGTAAACATGATTTTGAGGAGCATAGAAAAAGGGGGTTCCTCAAAAATGGCCTTTTTTCATTTTTAAGAATTGCGCTTAAATGCAGTGGAGATTTTTCTTGTAAAAAATAATTGGCCTATATCATGAGGATTCTTTAGCTTATTATATTTGCACAAAAAAGTTAACAATTTTCGAACATTATCGAACTTTTTTCGCAATTTCAATTTTTTAGAAAAAGTGCAAAAATTTAAAAACATGCGTTCAGTAATCTAGGTTAAAAACCCAGTTAAAAGAACATTTTTAGAAAATCATAAAAGTCATTTCTTTTTTCAAGGATTTATACAGTATCTCCAAAAATAAAATTACTTAAAAGTTGTATTAAACTATTTTTGAGGCTATTTTAAACATTTTCAACTACTTTACGATACACTCCTTAGAACGCTTCTTTCTCGTCATCAGGTCTCCCTTCGTGTGGGCAGTGGACGTTAATGATGCTGTAATTGAAGAAACGGCCCTTAACTCTCAGCATGCACATCCTTGCGTTGATCGGCTGCCACCAAATCACACGTTGTTGCATCTTGCCCAACACTATAAATCCGGTTCCCAGTTCATTGGTGGTGCCACAGCTTTGGTAGAAGGTAGCCGCTCGATGCCCGCTTTTCCACACTTTCTGTCCAGTCCAACAAAGTTCCTGCAACGCCACGATGTCGAAGTTGCGGGGATGTAGTTCGTCGTAGATTATCCTGTCACATCCTGCGAAACCTAGTGACTTGCAATTCCATGTTCCAAGTTTCCAATCGTAGTCCTTATTTCGTCGCGTGGGTCTTTGCCGATTGTATCGAGTCGTATTTTCTCCTATGTTATTCGCAATGGGGATTTTTACGGGTGGCTTATTGGGCCTACGCCAACACTCCTGTCTCGCCGGGGGGCCATCGTGCCAGTCCTGTTTAACGTCCCAACCAACACTGGGACGACCACACTGATGGGGCTACTTACCACCTTGGATCTAGCTGGGCGTGGTGCAGCGTTTCTTATTCAGCCGCTGGATGCCAGAACAGACGCTGTTTGAGCCGCACCTCCTTGGTGAACAGACGCTCGGGTCGTACCTCCTCAATCTAGCTGAAGGCAGAAGGACAACAGTGCCCAGGCTGCACACCACTCTTAGCTGGCGGTCTTTGTCATCGTTTGACCCGTGGAAGCATGAGGTAGGTACTTCAGAGCTATGTTGCACGCTTTCCTTTTCGACTCACCGTTTTGCAGCATGACATGACGAAGTTACACCTTGAATATTCATGACCAGCATTAAAATTGAAATTGTCTAAAAGATGCAACCCGAAAACGACTTGAAGACAATTTCTATTTTATTATATGTTATGTAAAAATAGTTAAACTTTCGATAAAAAATATTAAAACGTATAGTCGTTGTGGTCCAGCATTGTGAAAATAATTTAAAAACTGATATTTTGAACAATTTTGCATATTGAGGTAAACTTATTTTGTTTCGCGATATTTTTTTCTAAAATCTATAGCTTATAATCTTTTCATTCGTAAAAAAAAAGATTGCAAATAAGTCAATTGGTTTGAAAGCTATGACGGTTCGAAAAATAAAGAAATGTCGTTATTTCGGACCACCCGGTTTTCAAAATGGCCACCCTAAGGCGAAACAAAAAAAAACTATTTTTGGTAAAGATCATTCATACCGAATTTGGGCAATATTGGAGCACTTTTATTTTCGAGTCCATTCATTTTTTTTTGAATGGCTGTGTAATGAAAATAATGTAGGTAGACTATGCCTCAATGATATTCAACAATTTTATATTCTGTCAGACTTTTCACATGAAAATTGCCTAAGGACTGTATCGGAAATTAACTATAAACGTTCAAAATGCTCTATCTCGAAGCACGGTTGGTCTTTTCATTCCGGTTCTTCTATGAAACTTCCCAATATAGTTAAGTTTAGAACAGCTTGAAGAAATTTGGAAAATAATTAGTATTATTGAAAATATGGTTCTATGAATATACCACATAAAATAACAATCTGTACAAACTGCATTTTTTTAAATTTTTTAACGTTTTAATAATTTGTAGCGAAAAATATTTGTACGGGGAAAAATCAGGAAAATAATGATTATTACTAGCAGTTATGTACACATAACATATCACTCAATACCGACTTTTAAAATTCTTATTTTGGATAGAAAAACCTCCAACATTTAGAATATGGTCTATCCCAAAAAGCACCTACTTTTTGGTCGAACTTTGACGCTCTGTTTTAAATATCTTCAGAGTTTATAAAATTCCGTTCTTTGGTTAAACTACCTCTTTAATAGGTTAAAATACATACCCAATTGAAAAAAAAATGCAAATTTTCAACGTATTTTTTATTTGCGTAATCGTTTTTTAAAGCCGCATAAAAAAGAGTTCCTCGAAAAATGGCTTTTTTCAATTTTAAGAATTGCCCTAAACTGCGGAGGGAGTTTTTCTAGATAAAAATAATTTTCCT
Organism: Aedes albopictus; assembly: GCF_035046485.1. NCBI lineage: Eukaryota > Metazoa > Arthropoda > Insecta > Diptera > Culicidae > Aedes > Aedes albopictus. The sequence goes on along the minus strand of NC_085138.1, from coordinate 68,796,486 downwards.
ATATCATGAGCATTCTGGAAAAGAATATATTTGCGCAAAAATAAAAGAAAAAAAAAATAATATTTTCCCATAGTTTTCGCAATTTCAAAATTTTAGGAGGTGTCCAAAATTTTAAAAACATGAGTGCAATCTTTGAGATAAAAGACCAAATTAAATGATTATTTTTTGAAAATCAGAACTGCCATTCTTTATTTAAAAGATTTTTTAGTATCTCCAAAAATAAAGTTATGTCTATTTCGAACAGATTATTTTTTAGGCAATCGTGAACGTTTATAGTTAATTTCCGATACAGTCCTTATCGTCTTCGTCTTTGTTAATAATTTATTTTCTTATTTCTTGTAAGATAAGGCCACTCTAGCGTTTGGCTCAGATCAGGAATATACAAGTGTGTACCATTCCATACTTATCACACCCCAGAAAAATTGATCAAAATCTTTAGTATGCACTGACTGAGGAAATTCTTTTGCATAATGTGTTAACATCCAATGGAAATCAGTGGTAGCGAAGCTCCCGAGCAATGATTTCTACTTATGTATTTGCATAAACTGAATAGAGGGGCTTACGCTAAACGAGCGGGTACTAGTTGAAGCCATAAAAATAATGTATGGAACTCCCCCTAGTATGGCTAGTATGGCCCACTAGTTGATGGTATCTATCTACAGCATATTTTTATTCTTTTTCTTTAGCGTACGTCCCCATTGCGAAAAAGCCTTTGTTTCTCAGCTTAGTGTTTTCTGAGCGCTTTCACTGTTCCAAAGAAAATTATCTCAGTCCTCTGCCAATGACCATTTTGCCTGTGAATATCAAATTCAAATTCGAATGTTGGACCCGTAACTATCTGCATTGTCTTGCTGAACACATTTGCGCTTATTGCTTCGTCATTGTGGGCCTTGTATATGAGGCATACCATTTTCCTTATCTGAATGATCATTTGTGATGACGACACCCTGTTACTGTGTATTAGGTTGTCCCAAAATTGCACATGGTCAAAAAACTTGGGGGCTCACCCTGCAAATGATAGCCAAGGGTGTTAGAAACAAACTTTTGTATGACGGCAACTTTCAGAAATGACGTTTAGAGGTCGCCCCGGCGAGATTTTTGAAAAATGGCCATTTTTCATAATAAAATTCATACAAATATTTTTTACCGTACAAAAATTGGCAATACCCACTATTTTTATATTTTTTACAGCTTGATATGGATCCAAACTTCTTGGGAAAAATAATTAACGACATGTTTTGCAGGTAACTTTTTGATACTGAATTTTTGTATTTACCAAAATTTGTCATTTTTTGATATACTGTGCATAATACTCATCATAAAAAGTATTTGAACTTAATGCTAATTTAAAACAATTTCCATAAAAAGATCGGAAATTTTATGAGGAAAAACTTTGCCGAAGACAGCATTGCGTTTTTTCTATTCGTTTTAGAGTTATTCACAATTTGCTATTTGGTGAAATTTGAATTTTTAGGTATTTTTCTAAAAATGTCACATAAGAACTTCCCAAAAACACATACAAAGTAAAAAATCACGTATGCTCAACAAGTTTTTGTCCTGATTGTGTTATGGAATTATGGTGACATCATTGATTGAATTTGATTTTTTGTTATTCAATCCCTCCATACAGAAATTAACTAGCAAAGATTTTAAAAAAGCTAGCTCTATTGACAAGCTTTGTACTGCCTATTGATTTTTTGAAGATATTCTCCACAAAATGTTAAATATATTTTTCCGTTTATCTTACTTTCCTGTCGATATTCTCAATTATTATTCCACACGAAGACGTATGAGTCCTGGACCAGTGAAACAGCCCAGGAAACAGTGGCAAAGTGAATAAAGGCGAATACGTTGCTCCATTCCAAATTCAAATCGCGATTACGAACATCTTACGTAAGAATACCGATATGTATACCAATTCAAGACATTCTAAAAAACAGAGCATGTCTTTTTTGATATTTACTGATTTAAACTATCTTATCAACACCTAAAATAAGATACATACACCGAGGCAAATTGAAACGGGTGGGATGAGATGAACCAGTGAGTTAATGTAATGTTATCCAAGGTTAGAACAATTTGATTACCATAATAATAACACGGCATACAATAAGACAAGGTAGGCTATTATTGGTAAACATCAGATTTGGACATAAACAAGTGACATCATTTTTATCGTCCTATATGTTGATCAAAATGATAGGGACTACTAGAACGTTTTATTCATGTCTTTGAACGATTAGAACAACATCATTGAACAATAAAATCAGTATGTTTTGCGGAATGTATCACCTTCTAAATGGTATAGAAAATGTGCCGTGCGTTTAATTGTGTATTATGCTCGTATAAACCATTGTCAGTACATAACCGTTAAAAATGCCATGGCCTACTGAGGCATCATAAAATGGTACCTAATGATAAAGTTTCTCGCTAGTAGGTCCCTTTCTGAATCAAAGAAAATGGATTTGTCAACGGAAACGAAAATTCAATAAATGATGCCACCATAATTCCTAAACACAATCAAAACAAAAACTTGTTGAGCATACGTTTTTATGTGTTACATACTTTGTATGTGTTTTTGGGCAGTTCTTTTGTGATTTTTTTAGAAAAATACCTCAAAATCCCATTTTCACTAAATAGTAAATCGTGAATAACTCTGAAACGGATAGAAAAAATGCAATGCTGTCTTCGGCAAAGTTTTTCCTCATAAAATTTCCGATCTTTTCATGGAAACTGTTTAAAATTAGCATTAAGTTCAGATACGTTTTATGATGGGTAAAAGGCACAGTATATCAAAAATTGACAAATTTTAGTAAATTAAAAAATTTAGTATCAAAAAGTTACCTGCAAAACATGTCGTTAATTATTTTTCCCAAGTAGTTTGGATCCATATCAAGCTGTAAAAAATATAAAAATAGTGGGTATTGCCAATTTTTGTACGGTAGAAAATATTTGTATGAAATTTATTATGAAAAATGACCATTTTTCAAAAATCTCGCCGGGGCGACCTCTAAACGTCATTTCTGAAAGTTGCCGTCATACAAAAGTTTGTTTCTAACACCCTTGGCTATCATTTGCAGGGTGAGCCCCCAAGCTTTTTGACCATGTGCAATTTTTGGGACAACCTACTGTGTATACATAGATTAATGGATTTTTAACACCTCTTCAATATGCAATCAGCTTTGGGATCCCAACATTTTAATGAATGATATTGTTCAATCTAGTGCTATGGTATATGTGTTTGATAACATCAACTCCATTTGTGAAAATTTGATGTTCTTCAAAATCAATGGGCTGCCCAAGTAACCACGGTGCTGAAGCCTTATTGCATGCAGATATACGGTGTATTTAGTGCAATCATTACTTTACATGCAAACTTAAGGTTGATTTAAAGTGGAAGTGGGCAATTACAGAATCAAATTAGGATTTCACTGGTATAATCTTGAAGCAGTCGCATAATTGCCCATTTCCACTTTAAATCAACTTTAAGTTTGCATGTAAAGTAATGATAGCTCTAAGTACACCGTATATCTGCATGCAATAAGGCTTCAGCACCGTGGTTACTTGGGTGTCCCTCCTAGAGGCATTTTTTCTGAACTTTGGGCCTCCCCTGGAGCAGTGGAGAATGTTGAAAGCTTTCAATATCTTGTTAGCCAAATGGCGGCCGATGGCGGCACCAAGATCAACATAGGTGCACGGATCAAGAAGGCGAGAGCTGCTTTGGCAAGTTTAAGAAATGGATGGAAAAACAACCAAATTAGTCGACGCACCAAAATCCGAATTTTCAACTCGAACGTGAAATCTGTGCTGCTATACGCCAGTGAGACCTGGTGTGTATCAGTGGAGAACACGCAACGGCTGCAGGTCTTCATCAATAGATGCCTGCGGTACATAATTCGTGCATGGTGGCCTCACTATTGGATCTCCATCGTCGATGTCTTCAAAAGTCTATAGCGACAGAAATTCGGGAGCGAAAGTGGAGGTGGGTTGGCCACACTCTACGCAGGGGCGCGAACGAAATCTGCAAACTGTGAATATCGCGTAACTCACTGGATCAATCGGTTCCCCGCCATCTTAGCAAACTACAATAGAATCACTTGGCATAATCCTCAAGCGCACGATGAATACGACTTGCTCCGCCAAAGCCCCTCTCCTCAATGAGGCAGCTTCACATTGACTGCGTCGTCATGGTGCTGGCTATCACTGATGCTTGCTAGGGGACGGACAGGCAAGGGGAATAACAGTAAACCATATTCACACCCCACATTCTCCCTCTTCTCCGAAAAAAAAAGATGTCTTTCTAGCAAGTTTGTTAACTTCTCCCACTCCTTTTCTTTCTGATTGAGCGATGATGAGCTCTTAAGGGCCAATATGCCCTTCTCCCACTCAAATCGATGATTTTGCTATTCTTGTCCTTGTTTGGTCTCACCATTTTTCCTCGTCCATTGTTCACTTGTTTTGAGTCACAAAAAGTTTCATTTTGTTACTGCCATTATCGATGTCTCATTGCCATCCCTGCTCAAGCTTCCAATGGGATAGCGAAATTCAAATCTATTTTGTCTGCTTGTTTCGTTTTTGAGGAGGATAGGCATTTTCTTGGCCTAAATTTGAACAACAACTGCTAACCCGGACCTGTCATCTCCATACAAGAACTGTCAAAGACCCGAAAAAATCAGCTGATTTAAAACGTCAAATGTAAAAGGCCCATTCCATTGCTGATTACTAGACTTATTACCAGGTAATGGGCACGGCCATATCAACTGCAGTGGTCAGCAGTAGACAGAACAATCACATTTAGGCCCGTTTTACCCAACAACACCTTCTCCTTGGACGGTTTTCATTACACGTCCCTGCATATTCCTTATGCAGAAACATTTTCGGCGGTTGTCCAACGCGCCATTTTCTTGGATGGTTTTCATTACACGTCCCTGTCTTTTCCTTATGCAGAACAGTTTTCAGTGGTTGTCCAACACGCATTTTCTTTGGACGGTTTTCATTACACGTCCCTGCATTTTCCTTATGCAGAAAAATTTTCAGCGGTTATTCAACAACGCCTTTTCCTTGGACGGTTTTCATTACACGTCCCTGCATTTTCCTTATGCAGAAAAAAAATTTCGGCGGTTGTCTAACGCGCCATTTTCTTGGACGGTTTTCATTACACGTCCCTGCATTTTCCTTATGCAGAAAAAAATTTTGGCGGTTGTCCAACGCGCCATTTTCTTGGACGGTTTTCATTACACGTCCCTGCATTTTCCTTATGCAGAAAAAAATTTCGGCGGTTGTCTAACGCGCCATTTTCTTGGACGGTTTTCTTTACACGTCCCTGCATTTTCTTTATGCAGAACCATTTTCGGCGGTTATCCAACAACGCCTTTTCCTTGGACGGTTTTCATTACACGTCCCTGCATTTTCCTTATGCAGAAAAAAAATTCGGCGGTTGTCCAACGCGCCATTTTCTTGGACGGTTTTCATTACACGTCCCTGCATTTTCCTTATGCAGAAAAAAATATTTCGGCGGTTGTCCAACGCGCCATTTTCATGGACGGTTTTCATTACACGTCCCTGCATTTTCCTTATGCAGAACAGTTTGCAGCGGTTGTCCAACACGCTATTTCTTTGGGCGGTTTTCTTTACACGTCCCTGCATTTTCATTATGCAGAATAATTTTCGTCGGTTCCACATGCCACTAATCGCTCCAAAGCGAAAATTCCGTTTAGACTTGCCTTGTTTTCCCATTCATACCAGCCTCGAGTCACCGCGAGTATTTAACGACTCCATTCACAATTACCGATTACCTTATCTGTCGCCACACACACCACGTCGTTTGTTTGCCTTTACTTTTTCACCGAGCGACAACATGCGCATGAACAATCCGGGGAACCATCCTACGAAAGCGTGATCACAAGTGCCGAGCAAGAACATGATCAAGCATGCACGCAAGGATCGACTGACGAACCACCCATTAAACTATAACGTGCTATCAGTCCACAACGAGAGTCAACCATACCACCGCACCAGGGTGTGGTGTATGTGGATGTGCTCGAACCGTTGCGTACACATCCACACAACGGCGCGCATAAAAAAAAAACTTCTCTGAATAGAGATAAGTGACATTTCAACACACGAACACTAGCGCAAATTTTTCCTCACACAAAAGTGCACGCCGATTGAAAGGCTATTCAGATTGCATATGCAAATATTACCCAATCGAATTGGGTAAAACGGGTAAATAATGATCAAACTAACGTCCGGGGCAAGAGTGCAAATATTTTCCTCGCAGTTTCACAACTACATCTACAAAAAAGGCACGCATACATTTGAACGTGATTACCTCTATTCTCAGCTCGCCTCGTTTGTAGCACTAAACACTTTACACACACAAACAACCCACTTGCTCTCACTGTTTACATGCCAAGTGATTCTACCTACCTTTTGATTAACTTTAGATAAATTATGATGCACTCCTGGCAGGATCGCCAATGTGAATATCGCGTAACTCACTGGATCAATCGGTTCCCCGCCATCTTAGCAAACTACAATAGAATCACTTGGCATAATCCTCAAGCGCACGATGAATACGACTTGCTCCGCCAAAGCCCCTCTCCTCAATGAGGCAGCTTCACATTGACTGCGTCGTCATGGTGCTGGCTATCACTGATGCTTGCTAGGGGACGGACAGGCAAGGGGAATAACAGTAAACCATATTCACACCCCACACAAACAAGCGTTAGATTGGAACCCAGCAGGACATCGCAGCAGAGGCAGACCCAGAGGCTCATGACGCAGTAGCCTCAGCAAGGAAATAAAGGAAGTTGACAGAAATTTGACCTGGCCAGTTAAAGCGATGACTGACATTCGCCCAGGATGGAGATCTTTCAATTCGGTCCTCTGCACCACCATGGGTGCTAAAGGAATGAAATAAGGTAAGTTTATACCCCTTGCCCCTCCGTGGTTTCGCGTGGTTTTAGGCCGCACACATAACTAACTGGGGGTGGAGTGTGCATCAATTTGAGCAGGAAGTAGCTTTTTTTAATGTTTGGCGAGGTTTTTCAGAAAATCATTATCCTAAACATTTTTAAAGACAAGGTGTAAAAAGTGGGCCGGTCTCAGCAAGAAGTACTCTTGAAGAAAACATGCTGGAAAACTATCGATGTTGCGCTATTTATCGGTACGTACTCCGAATACATCTTCATATGCCCAATCAGATAAAAGACGTCTTCAATCAATCGTACCTTATAGTGATATTTATGAGTACCATGATCACCTCTATCATATATTTATCTCTTCGCAATTGCCATCTAACTAAAAGAGCAATCAACTGAACAATCGTCGTTTGGCACTCAAATATTTATGGCATAAATGGACTGACCTTTTAGGTTCTTCTGCTAGCAGTAGCGCAAAAAGAAACAAAAACACTTTTCCTACAAACTGCTACATATGCCGCATACATACCACTGTTCAGCATAGATATAGCATCGCCACGGATTGTTACAAGCTTGATGGACTGCCATCAAGTGAAGCAGGAGGCGTGACGACACGTGAGCAAGCATACAAGTTTTGCCCCAACTTATGCCCTTACTGCCGTTTCCATTCGGTACGGTGTGCCCTTCAAATGAGTTGAGCTTAGGTATCTTTACGTCCTTTGATGGATAGTGGCGATAAAAACAGGAGCTTTTGCACGAGAGGGGAAGAGCTCCTACTTCAGGAAATATGTGTTATATATACTGACTGACCTACATAGATAAAATCCTACGGTTCAGCAATTGCATGTCTGGCAAGATGTCTGGCAATGTGTCTTAAAAGTAACTTTTTTGTTTTTGTTTTTTTAGATTTACCTGATTTTTGCAAAATTGAAAAACACTACTAGATATTGTAGTATGTTCCAAGGCACAATATCTTGTATGTTGTCCTTCATTTCTATGCTATCGGTATCGAGACTACGAAGAATTACATAGCTGCCTATGATGTAGCGCGCAAGCTACGACCGATAAACACGTGCTGCATATAACAATCAAGAGTAAACGAGGGAAGATATCCTCATCCTGCTTTCATTAGCTGAAACCGCAATTGAATTAAGTTTTGTCTTGATATGGTATTCTACAAAGTTGTGCCTAAGGGTATCAACTGCTATTTTTTCAACTTTAAGCCCAATCAAACTCGTTGAACCGGCGTACTGAATGAGAGACTGAAGGTCACTCAAATTCCCATATATTTGGACTGAAGATCCCATACAAACCTTCGACTCATTTGCGCCAGCTAAGTTTTTAACCGATTGAGCTAAATCTTTCACAGATTGTTCTTCTCATCCAAAGGCACGATTCTAGAGGGTGCCCCGTGGAATTTTAAAAGACAACTACACCGTCTTCGACCTTGCGGCCTCTACAGACTGAACATTACAAACATTCGACAACGGACAACACATATAACACCCAGTGGCCTAGTGGAGAATTTTCCGTTAGACGAAAAGTTTTACCCGACTGGAGCGGGAATTGAACCCACACTCCGAGGCTTACGAGACACCTAAACGACTGACGCCGCTAACCGCTCGGCCACGAAGCCCACACTTTGCGACATTTTTGTATTTGGGCCAGTCTAGTGCACACTCTATCAGTACATCCACAGAAGTTTCGCACTTCTTGCTAATTTACAAACATAAAATAAGATCCTATTTTTCTTTCTCAATTTTTCTTTTATTTTCGAAAGATCAGCATGTTTCACCGACCTAGGCCTAAGTTTTTATCTTTCTATTAGGCAGCCGCATTTTCCATTTCCTCGGCAGCGTGCAGCAATAAATAATAAAAACTTTTCTCTTTCCTCCACTTATTATACCCAAAAATCCGTGTATGATAATTGCTTGGAGGAAACTGTACATCTCCCCAAGTGATATAAATTTCGTGTTCATTCGGTTGGCGGTTGTTTTTCTTTTTGCACACACGCACACCCAACCCGTACATCATATCTCTGTGCGTAATCCGTACCACCACCATACCTAATGTAGTTTTTCTCTCTTGATGATACGGCCCCGCAAATAACACCAACAACGGTTAGGTTAGGATGTGCGAACGGTGCTTGGTTGGTTGATGAATGAACTTGTTTTTCGAGACAATCTGTCTCCTGTTGAATTGCGAAAGCACAATTTTGGGGAAGGTGATACAAAATATACGTTAGGATATGGTGTAGTAAACTTTTTTCGTGTTCAGTGATAACAAATCTTATTTGAAGCACATTTAAAACGTTAACAGCAATTAAATAATATTTACTGGATGTAGCAGTAAAAAAACTCACGAAGCTACTTTCATAGATTTTAAATTATTCTGAAAATTCATTCTGAAAACGGAAGTGCTGCAAAATGTAATCTGCCATGGGATGATGTTACTTAGCATTGTACTTCGGATTAGACCTTAGGCATCAACAACCATGCGCCTCCATGTAATTCTTAATCTTCTTGGAAATACATGATTGGTATAAACATCACCAGAAAATATTAAGAACAAGCAAGAAAACCCGTAAGTTGCAATCACATACAGAAATCATGACAATTAATGATTAAATAACTTTCAAGAATATTTTTTTGTGTTATTTGGGTCAATTTAACCAAAAATTTGCTACATACATATAGAATTCAATGAGTAGGCCAGTTCATATAGCAGGTACGTTTTGTCCAATTTTCTCTCAACTGTATCAGTCTTTCCCTAACCGAAAACACTATTTACTTGAGTTATTTCAACCTTACAAACACCTCTCCTTATGGCAGTGGTGCTCAATCTATACAGTGGTAAACATTCGTTTAGCCGAGGCATATTTTTTTCTATTTTTTCGCCAACTGTAGTAATTTTATGTTCATTTTTCAGTTTTTGGAGGATTTTCTAAGTAATTTTCACTAGATAATGGAATGGATAATATATTATTAATTTTTTGGCCGTGAAATACAAGAAAAATAGAAAATTTACCTAGACATTCGTTTAGTCGAATTGTACAATTTTTTCAATTACATGATAAAAACTATCAAATTTCAAAACATATCCAACACAATCATTTTGTATGGTGACCTACATTAGAGAACGACTCGTAAATCATAAATTTGATCGTTTTCGGCAGTTGTGTCATAATGGTTGCCATATTAATTTTACATGCATGTCATAATATTGAAAATGTTTCCAAATTGAGATTTTTTGCAATTATTTGCATCTGAAGTGTTTCAACAGATTTTAATAAAAGTATCTTAACGATAGCAGGTTAAAAATCTACAGAAAACAATGTTTTTATCAGAGAGAAAAAAAAGCCGCAAACCTGCAAAACCCACGTATTTAAGTATTATTTTGATGAAATATGATGGTATAGCGCATTTAGTTCACCACTGGACTATCGCACGAGTTTTCAAGAATGCGAAAACATAAATAAAAGTGTGCGATTACAACAAATCAACTCGGTGTGTTTAGAGCACTTATTGAGCATGAGCATGAGCATAGATGACCGCACAATTCGTAGTTGCTACTCCGTGATTGACCAGAGCAATCGAAATTGCACAAGGAACCAATGAATAGGGCTTGGGACTAGCTTACTATTCTCAATGTACACAGTTCGAGAACTGTCAACTTTATTAATAACGGTGCCGGCCACGTCCTTACGGTCATCGAGGAAGGGAGGGAATGTTAGTAAGACAAACGTTGGAAAAAAGACCGCGAATCGCTACATCTCCACGTTTGTCTCAGGAAGGATTTTTTTCTTGTACCGACTTTTCGAACCCTCTAAAGCGGAATACCCTCTTCGAATGAGTGTAATCAGTTTCGTACCTTTTAATTCCGCCCTATGTTGCTTATCCTTTGACAGATACGCGTATTTCGACTACCACTTGTAATCTTCCTCAGTGTTAGTGTAGTTATGGAAAACTGACACTGAGGAAGATTACAAGTGGTAGTCGAAATACGCGTATCTGTCAAAGGATAAGCAACATAGGGCGGAATTAAAAGGTACGAGACTGATTACACTCATTCGAAAAGGATTTTTTTGTTAGTAGGGTAGGGTACATTGTCAGTGTGTGGGAGTCACCTATGGTTGGTGATTTGATTTGACAATGGATCAATAAACACTAACTTTCGCGCACAATCGATCACTTTGTTATACGAAACATATCTAATAAAATAAATCCTATCGCGCGTCTCCACCCCATCAGGGAGCAGAAACGTTAAGCCTATTTCACGCAGGAATGAGCTGAACGCAACAAAGGACACTTTAATAAACCCATAGAACATCACAACACTGAGCACTAAACACCCGCGCATCTATTGTTTTGATTTTCAGGCGAGACAATAGCGAACGCGATCGATTATGCTGAGATGCTCACCCCTTACAGGAGCGATGCATGCACAGCAAAGAACAACACAATACTCACTCGGTGTGTTTAGAGCACTTATTCAGCACAAATCAAAGAAATAGTGCGCCGAAGACATCAACGGTATTTGATGCAATCGCGGACTTTTATTAACGTTTTCGCACTTATGAAGAATGAAGACTGAGTGCGCAGTCCAGTGGTGAACTAAATGAGCAATATCACTTGCTGATATCAACGTGTTTAAAAAAGACACTGAACATATTATTTACACTAGACAACGGACAACACACAGAACACCCTGTGGCCCAGTAATGACTTTTTTCGTTTGACGAAAAGTTTCCACCGACTGGAGCGGGAATCGACCCCACACTCCGAGGCTGACGATACGCCTACAAGACTGCCGCCGCTAACCGCACGGCCACGAGGCCCACCAACTACAACTATCACATCTTCTAATAGCTCCCAATATCTTCTAGACTGTATTCTGGCTGAAATAACATACAGTCAGGTCTTTTTTATGCGGTTTTCATTTACGCGGCCGCGTAAATGAAAACTCCATACAAAAAAAAAATCATCGTCTTATTTTTGCATGATTCGTCGAGAAATGGTGAGACTATTTTTACGCGTTTTTTTTGAATTTTGAACTGATTTTTTTACGCGGTACGTATCCCCCGCGTAAAAAAATCCTGACTGTACATTGGACATCCCACATTGGGAGAAATGACACCCAAACTATTAATAGCATTAACTACTTGCTTCATAATTTAGATGTTTTTTTTTAAATAAAACATATCAAATATGAATGTGGTTCATAACCAAGACACATATATATTTTTTTTTTCATTTTTGTGTGAAAGTATGCTTTTAAATATATGTATAGGGTTCAAAAATTCCGACTCTTTTTGCATTTCTTTCACTTGATAGTCTTCTAATTCATTCAATAATGCTAGAATTATACAGATATACATATGTACTTCAGAGGCATTAGGATATGACGAATTTCGCGCCAACTCGACCAGCGGTTGGCAGCACCCTCTCAGAATCGAACGAAACTTGGTGGGCATAAACAAAAGGTCTTTCTAAGCAACTTTGCATACTTTGTTTTTGAGATTAGTCAAGAGTAACATTTGAAGAGGGCCTGATTTTTTTAAATTTTTTTTTAATCGATGTAACTCAAAAATGACAAGACCTACAAAAAAGTGTTGTATGGCGGACTATCATGGAATTTCATGAAGTTTCTTAGAAAAATATCCAAAAAATACAAAATTAATTCCTACACTGAAAAATAAAGGTTTTTAAAATTAAGACCTGCCATTTTTGGATTTTTTTTGTTTTTTATATAGTGTGGACCACCCTAATACGCAAAATTGCTTCTTAAACACATTTTTAACATCTATAAACTTTCATTGGTTGATCAGAGGCTACTAAACCTATATATGGGCATGTTGGCGGACCTGGTGTGATGGTTAGAACACTTGACTATTACGCCGAGGACCTGGGATCGAATCCCACTCCCGACATACTCACAAAAATGTGAGTTCTTCCTTCGGAAGGGAAGTAAAGCGTGGGTCCCGAGATGAACTAGCCTAGGGCTGAAAATCTCGTAAATACAGATAAAAAAAACAAAAAAAAATGAAAAATACTTACTCAATGTAGACATTAAAAAGTTTTTCTTTAAGAAAACTTATTTCCCCTTAATATGTCACAGCAACATTGTTTGAAGAAAATGTAGGTAATTGAAATACTTTTCTTCAAAAAAAAATATCGATTTAGAAACATATACTTTTTTATAATATCGATTTCAATTTTAAAAACCTTTATTTTCCAGTGTAGGAATTAATTTTGTATTTTATGGATATTTTTCTAAAGAACTTAATGGAATTTCACGGTAGTCCACCATATAACACTTTTTTGTAGGTCTTGTAGACAAGAATCGGCCAAAAATGATACGTCATTTATGGACGCTCCATTAGTTAAAATGGACCACTGACCTCTTTGGCCAACCCGTGGCTACTGTAATGTGCCCTGAAGGAACCTGCTTCGAGGACGTTTGGATCATGGCGTGGATACTAGGCATGCGGCGGCTCTATCTTTATATTTTTTTTTCTGAACTCCGGAGAAATTCCTGCATGTAAGGAATTCCTGAAAAAAAATCCTAGCATATATTTTCGAAACCAATCACAGAAGGAATGTCTTGGTGAAGCAAATATATGATAACTCGAAGATGATTGACCAAGGAGACCATTGGTCTTTTTCGGTCCTTTTTACGGTTATCAAGATTAGGGATTAAGGTGGCCCACACTTATATGAAAAACAAAAATTTCGTAAAATGCCAAGTCTTACCTCTTCCATCAGTTGTTTTGGACTCCCAGAATCTACGTTCAAAATTTGAGCAAAATCGGTTGAGCCTAAGGGGGCGCTCAAAACGCTTGAAGTTTGTATGGGAAAACTTGGCCAAATGTATGCAGAAATTTTAAGTTTTCGAATTTTGCCGCTAGGTGGCGCTGTAAGCGTACAATAATCAAACCCCTTGGTATTATTGTAGGTGACTGTATGCCAAACAACTTTGTCGAAGACCGCAAAGTGATCCAACGTCTGTGAAAAAAGTTATACGCTAGGAAAAGTGAGGATAAACTTTATTATTATTTTTCCAATACATGTAAAGGAATAATATCAATAATGAAATCTCAATACTTTGCCTCACTTTGCCTAGGGTATAACTTTTTTCACAGCCGTCGGATCACTTCGCGGTCTTCGACAAAGTTCTCTGGCATATAGTCACCTACAATAAAACCAAAGGGTTTGATTATTGTACGCTTACAGCGCCACCTAGCGGCAAAATTCGAAAACTTAAAATTTCTGCATACATTTGGCCAAGTTTTCCCATACAAACTTCAAGCGTTTTGAGCGCCCCCTTAGGCTCAAGGTAAGACTTGGTATTTTTCGAAATTTTTGTTTTTCATATAAGTGTGGGCCACCCTATTAGGGATATGAAAAATCATGAAGATAGAGCTGTCGTATGCCTAGTTTCGTCGACATGGTCAAAAGTCTCCGAAGCAGGTTCCTCCAAGGAAAATCCCTAACTGTAGTTTACTTTACAGTTGCACTAACGTAAGAACTACACGACACCGTAGGTTCACTCCTTTTTTGAGGAACTTATAACAAACTTCTTGAAAATTAAATACAGAATCAGTTGGAACCTGAAATAAGTTTTTTCCTCAAATACCTATTTCATAACTATGTGATACTTGTCATTTTAGCATCTGTAGATTAGCGCAGATCTTGGTGCAGATCTGAGACGTGCAGACTGCAGATGCATCGGGTTCAGTTTGATTTTATGTTAAATGCAGTAGGCTGTTTTCGTCTCTTGCATTGATGACGCTTAATCAACAAAGATCAACAGCAGGGGCGTAGACAGCTTCTCGAGTTGGGGGCGAGCTCCCTTAGTAAATTTATACATAAGAGCTCTTTTTTAACTAAACGCAACACGTTTGCAATGGATATAAAAACGTTATATTTTAAAAGCATTATTCAACCTTCCATTAGTAACGCAGTTGTATTTTATGAAATATGGTGGAAAAAGCACACCTGGACCTTATCATATTTTGATTGTAAAAATCTACAAAAAATTGGTAAAAACCATAACTGCATTCTTTTGAAAATTACGAACTCTTTTCTTCATGATTTCCTCCAATATTTTCTCCAATAGAACATAGTGGATGTCGGGGCCCGTGGCGCAGTGGTCCACACGTTCGCTTCATAAGCGGATGGTCATGGGTTCGATCCCAGCCCCGGCACTTGCAATTTTTCGTCAGTTGCTCTTTTCCCCGAGAGTAGCTGACACTTGACCCTCTTCGGAGCATACAGATCTAACGGACTCGGAATTTTGGATTTCGGCGAACCGCAACTCATAATGGACGGACCCCCAATTGGACTGGAAAAGGAACAGCAGCCACACATTAGCATCATCGTGCTCATCATGCTACTATGGACGGGGTAGAAAAGTGAAAGCAGCACAAAAGCACCAGTTCGATATAGTTGAATTAGAATAGCATACAAGCAGCAATGTGTAAGTGCAACGTCCAATTGGACTCGCTCACGTAGTGCCCTAGTGGACAAAGGAGCTGTAAATTAGGTTAAGTGATTAAGAATTAAAAAAAAAACATAGTGGAAACCCGTCCAAAGATAACATGATGTCTTCCATCACTAACTGGGGTTCTATTTGTAATAATTCATCCAGTTTGTCTATACTTATTTGCAATCTTCGAATGACCTGGATCTCAATTCCTCTAAGACTAAACCTTTAGTTATTTAGTACCGAGTATCGGATTTTCCGTAAAGAAAGTATTATATACTCACTCGTATAGCATGAGCATGAACATGAGTTTAAGGCGAAACTGGAAACATTTTCTCATTTTTTCGGTTTTTGATTTTTTATTAAATAACGAAGCAATATTTTCAAAATCGGTTTTCGTGCATATGTAGAGTATGGATCAAGGTATCTTCGGAATTTTTTTTTGTAGTGGAAAATATTTGTCGTTTTTGCAGAAACCATTTTTGAACAAAATTTCACAAAAAAATGGTTTCTGCGGTAGTTTACTTCGCTGAGTGTAAATGCATGAATCATTTTTCTTACATGAATAACTGGTCAATTATGCAAGAAAATTACAAATGAGAGACTTTCATGCAAGTTATCACTCTTTAAGATTGAGAGTATACTAAGATAACTGGTTCCAGTTTACCATACTAGAATCTTCAGATGAAATCGTTGGATAGAAATTTTATTTGAACTTCAAATTTGCGGGTGGCTCATGACTCTCAATTTGATGACCACTGATATGCACCAAATAAATGGGTTGATTTTCTGTTTACTGAGATGAGCAAAGCACTGTCTCAGCGGTATCCCAATCCCAACTTGGTTCAAACATATACCCCAAACACAGGCTAACTTATACATACATTCCAGTCGGAAAGGGTCAGATGACTGTGCTTAGGCGGTGACACTACTGGCAGCTTAGACGTTGGACGACGTGGCATTGCGGGTCGGTATCAGAAGATTAAATCCCAAATTGCTGATTGAGGCGAGAAATCCAACGAACGAAGAAGCATTGACGTTGCGGGACGATGGTGGAACGTTTTATGGCGAATAAAACGTGAAAAATGTAAATCGCCTGGAAGGACCGAAATAATGACGTGGCAAATTAGCGGTAATATGCCGTTGCTGGCAGTTCAACGGTGCAGGATTGATAAATGGCTGCGTTCGGCTATGGTTATGAATATTCATGGCCATGTAGCAAGCGCAGAAACTCCATATCTGTGTCGAAAAAACCGCATTGGCTTGATTTAAGGAACGGTGGAATCGGTAGTTTATGTTTCATGTACGGATCAGTAATCCGCTACAAAAGCAACCCTCTTTTCCAGTTCCGGGTGATTTTCACAGCGAAGCTAGTACCTACAACCTACTTCACTCACTTTCACGGACGGCTTAGTAGAGTCATTGGGGAGAACATGCTGCTGGTTCCTACTCAAGCCTTCGCGGCTGTCGTCGTTCAGCCGAATAAAAGCATTGATGACGAACATAAATCGCAATTGGATTATATGCTTCACTGGATTCAGTTACCCCTTTTTGACTCTAGCTATGACCCGTATCCATTCAATATTCAGTTGTTTCATTGTTGAAAAAGGAATATATTTTACCGTATCCCTACGGTTTACACTTTCGCATCATTGTTTTAACGCAAAAAGCCATAATTCACTCGCAAATCACTATATTATTCGGCAGGAATATGAAGAAGGTAGAACCGGTAGAACGCATCGAGCGACTGCCATCAGTATAGCAGCTTCGTTATGAATTTTGGAATGGGTGGCACTTGGGATATGCGTAAAATTATGTCCAACTTGATTTCCCCCGTGTTGTACGTCATTCGTTCATGCATTTTCAATTGGTTTGATTCGGTGTGATTAAATTCGAAATATGCACCAGTGTATTAACGTAGCTGCCTTTTGCGGTTGATTGGTTTGAGAATGACCGGGAGCTTCAATATTGGTTGCCCTCAGCAGAGTTCATAATGAACAATATCTATTAGTTCATAACGGTTATCATACTGGAACATATTTTTTTGTTAAACATGCAAAGTTTTTTCTGCATCAAGTGATAAGCTCAATATATGTTTGAGATTTGAGGATCTTTTGAACCTCGGTAGAACTGAATCTACATCTTACTAAAACGCCTTGAAGTTTATTTGAAATCCTGTGGAACACCCTCGTAGGGTGTTGGGATCAATATGAACCAGACATGCTCTCTGAGCAGGCACTACGTCATCGTGGTGCGCCTAGCTTTACATCCTTATACCTTTTAATTCCGCCCTCTTTTGCTTAACCTTTGACAGAAACGCGTATTTCGACTACCACTTGCAATCTTCGTCAGTGTCAGTTATCCACTGGATAACTGTCAACAGTGGATAACTGACACTAAGGAAGATTACAAGTGGTAGTCGTAATACGCGTATCTGTCGAAGCATAAACAAAAGAGGGCAGAATTAATAGGTGCAACACACATTCGAAGAGGGTATTCTGCTAAGAGAGTTCGAAATATCGATACAAGACCATAGGAAAGTTAAACTCTTCTGAAAACCCTGAAGCGTCTTGAAACGCATCCGAAACTCTCATCCGAAAATACCAGTTAAGTTCCTAAAAGCAGAGAAGACAATCTCGGACAAAACAGACACAACACAAAAAAAAACAAACAAGACACCGAGTTTATTCTTTGTCTCAACTTGTGAAGATATATTTGCATCGGCCTTATTTTAGCATAAAGTTGATTTAATCAACTATGATGTTACGTTAATGTGTCCAAAATGGCAAGTTATTTAACTGGTCGTTGTACTCAAAGTTTTTTGCGTAAAATATGCAGGGCTGTCCATTTTGCCCGTACCTTTACTGCCAACCCGAAAAGCCACTCGGTTTACAAATCACTATTTCTTCATAATAAAGGTTTTCTACCTGCTGTAAATGATTGAAACATGAAGTGCATGAATTAAAGTTGCAAGAATACTGATATTATGTTAAATTTATCTTTGTTTTACAGGCCTAACTTACTCATTTGCTTAGGGTGTTCATTATGCCCGTGACGGCTCTAACCTCCCCTAACTACATTTTTCCAGCAAAAAAGTTTAAACTGTTCATAAATAAATACGATTTTCCATAGCAAATTTATACAAGGGATAGACAAAATAATCAAGACAGGCAAAATTTTCACTTTTCAAAAAATGTCAACTAGCTGTAACTTTTCGAAAAATCCATCAAATTCTCAAATTTTCACTGTAGTATGATCAACTAGTTGTGTATCAGTGTTCTAGATTTGAAGAAAATCAGGCTATTCTGCACGAAGTTATGAACATTCTAGGAAAAAGGTATAATTATTCGATAGCTAACTTTGAGCTATATATCCCCGGGTTCAATGAACCAAATGTAATGAAATTTTGACCTTTTATGACTTACATAAGGCTGATACAAATTTTATTTTCACTTTTTGTCTCCCCCCCCCCTCTTCAAAAATTTTTGGCTGAATTTTGAGTTAAGTCAAACGTCTTTCATAGCTCATTATATAAGTCATAAATGGTCAAAATTTCATTTAATTCGGTTCATTGAATTCGGAGATACAGGGGGTCAACTTTTTTTTCTCTCACAAAAAAGTTCAACATGCTGTAACTTTACATAGACTGCATAAAAAATTCTCAAATTTTGACTGTTTGTCAACCTATTATATGTGCATTATTGATGCAAATTTGAGCAAGTTTGGTTAATCTTTTGCGAAGCTAGAACCGTTCCCGTAAAACACTATTTTTTAGCCAACTTATTTTTGAGCTGTCATATTTCAGAGATCAGTGAACCGAATTGAATGAAATTTTGATCGTGTATCAACAATATATTATTGCTTGAAAATTCTTTAAAACATAGGTACTTTTCGAACGTTGAAAAAAGTTATGATGGATTGACACTTTTAGGATGTTTCTCGAAAAAATGTAAATTTTCCACGTCTATGTCATTAAAGTTTAAATTTTGATCTTTGGATATTTTCTTCTTTTGTTCTTAAGATATCTATAATAAGATATATTAGAGCCTATTTGGATTAAAGGAAGAACACATTTAGTATTTTTAGTGCGGTATTGTAAATTTGACTCATTTTTCTCTATATCAGTGAAAATATCAAACCATCATTTTTAACGTTTAAAAAGTACCTATGTTTTGAAGAATTTTCAAGCATTAGTAAAGCCTGTATCTGCAATAATCGGGACACAAAAATATAACTGTAACTCTGCAATAGATACATTAAAATTGCTCAAATTTTGCCTAATAATATCTTAAGATGTGTTCATTCCACCTGCAAAATTTCATGTGAATTGGTGAAGTGCCTTTTGCTGTAGCAATGAAACAGTAGAACGTGAGCAATTGAATTTTGTACAGCCCCTGGCTTAGATTGTCAGCGCTGTAACTTTTGAGTTTGATAAAGGAAATGGCTGGAATTTTGAACACAAACCTCTCAATCTACTTTAATTGCATAGGCAAAATTTCAAAAAAATCGATGCATCATCAACAATTTTATAGTCGAAACATATATTGGGGCTCACTGTGATTTTAGCCCTTCAGACAACAATTAGTGAGCACCCCTTATTGTTTCGATTATATTGTTGAAAGTACTACACCAATAATCATCAAATTTTGCAGACATAATATGCACATAATCAACTACCTTCTGTGAAAATTTCATGAAAATTGGCAGAAACATTCAAAAGTTATGAATAGGCAAACATCGCACATAAAAAACATGAAACATTTTCACTAACAATATCCCCTATCAACACTAACTTTCAATCCAATTATTAAAAGTTGATGAAATTTTGCAAGAAAGTGTCTCCATAAGTATCATAACTGCTCACAAAGTTTCATAATTATCCTCACAGAACTTTGAATTGTAGCGGAAAGGAACCATCTAGTATGCGAATGAAAATTGGTGATAATTGTACAAAATCTTAAAAATCACGTCTGTTTGTTTCTCATCCACAGTTAAAAGTAATGCATCGATTTTTATGAAATTTTGCACAAATAATAAACATACATCAAAGAGTTCTCAGTTAACTTTTGGCCAATTTTTATTGATTCAGTACAGCGTTACTGCCGTACTTCTGTGTCCCGATTATTGCGGATACAGGCTTTATATTGTTGATAAACGCTCAAAATTACAATCAATTCGGTTCACTGGTCTCCGAGATATGACAATTCAAAAAGTGATTGTCTAAAAAATAGTGTTTTACGAGAACGGTTCTAGCTTCGCGAAAGATTAATCAATCGATTTGTACCAAAGTTGCACATATAAAAGGATGACAAACAGTCAAAATTTGAGAATTTTTGATGAACTCTATGAAAAGTTACAGCTTGTTGAACTTTTTTGTGAGAGGAAAAAAAGTTGCCTATCCCAAACATTTTGGCCACACCCTGTATAACAGCTCAAACTTGGCTATCGGATAATTATGACACATTCCACGCACTTCTACGCCAAGGGTGTGAAATTTCAAAGTGATTATTTTGACCCAAACTTTCCAGCATATGAAAAAAGGTAGATTATTTCTTAGGAAAATCATTTGTTTTACTTAAAATTTGACTGGTGGCGTATTTAAACAGCTAGGTGAAGTAATAGCATTTTATGTAAGAAAAATGAAATTTATCATTGATAATTTTCATATATGCCTGCTTGCATGCTAAAGTTCAAAAACATTATACCTATTTGTTGTTAATGTAGTATAATAATGTATATTTTATACATCGAAAGGAAGCTTTTCATAAAAATGGGTTATGATATGTTTTAAGCACTTTTTGCAATAGCCGCAATTTAATGGTGTCCCGTTACGAAAAAACACATTTGTTGTAATAACGAATTTATTACGAACTTTAGAAAAAGTATTTTCAGGATTCTCTTAGTACTCGTGGAGACCTTTCTTCCAACATATGGGTTACCTTGATCGATGCGTTATCTTAGGCGTTACAATGGGTACGTAGACATGGGTACGTAGACATTCATAAGTGGATAAATAAGTTTTGTTTGATCAAATATTTAACCAAAAATCTGAAATGATAATATAGGGTGTATATATTTTCATTATCCTCTTGGTGTAACGCTTCTACAGGAACTAAGCACGCTTCTCAGCTCTACGAAAACTATGTAAACAAAGGGCAGGTATTCTAGTGAATCAGTATTTTAAGTGATATTTTATTAAGTTTTGTGATGACAGCCTACTCTTTAAATTCTATAACCTTTTTAACATGCCCTATGAATTAACACCATGATGTAAAAAGGTTTATAGAATCACACAACGTTCAAAACTTGAAGATCCCGAAGTGATGGTTGGCATTTCTTCTTTATCCCATTAATCACCGTATAATTTACTTTTATGACGACAAACATATTTTGAAGCTTATGTTCTTATTGAAAATAGAAAAATGTAAAATGCATCACGAAAATGGCACTGCATTAGTTTTTGTGACTACACAAATTAGTAACAATTTATTGAAAGTCTAGCGACCTCCCTTTTGTCGTTTTGATTGTCAACCTTTTTTTCTTCTCGAAATCCGTTTGTTTGTATCGTGACTGGTTGTCGTTGGCTAAATATCAACGGAAAGCCCCCATAATACAATCCCTTCCAAAAAAAAAACATTGTTCTCTCTAACCTCGATCAAACGGCGAGTTTAACGGTTCCCCAAAACTAACATAGTATAAAAGAAAAATCCCCTTAGGAATGTACAATTTATTTCAAATGAAATTGGTTCCTTTATTCACAAGGCGCATGAGCCTTCAAATAAAGAATTAAATCAACATGCGACATATGCTTGTTGGAATAATTTACTATAGATATCATTGAATCTTCTTCGGATCATTATAATGTAGAATGTGGAAGAACCGCGAAGATAGACACGTCGCACAACCATAGTTTTGGAGATACAATTAAACTACCCGATAACTCATTTTAAAAATGCTGGCATTTCGTCAATTTTCATTCGATTTTTTTAAGTTGCCCTCGATCGATCATAAATTGGTGCTTATTTATTACACTCAAATGGCCATGTAGTATGCGGAACCATTCCGGAGATATTCCGGATTGTACTGGGGTCAGGGGTGGGGAAGGGGTCTGTTTTGCCAAATGGCTAAAAGTGATTATTTCGTGTGTGTTGTGTTTCAGAGGCCCCCGCGGAACCTGCTCCAGGTGTTACGGAGTGGCCATATCAGTTGATACATACTTAAGTTAATTTTTTCTCTTCCATTTTTTCGAAATCATGAAGGTTGATACGTCGCACGGCATGTTTTGGTTGCAAACTAGAAATGTTCTCAATGACACCCCCGTGGAACCTGTGCTATATGTTCCGGGGTGGCCATATTAGTTGATACATACTTCAGCCTATCGTTTCTGACTCAGTCATTCGAAATCATGAAGATTGATATGTCGCACGGCATGTTTTTGTTGAAAACCAGAAGTGTCCCCAATGAGGCCCCGCGGAACCTGTCACGGGGATCTGGATGGGCCAACTTATTCAAATTTGGTTATAGTAGTTGTGTTTCACTGTTCGCAACAAAAAAAAATCGCTTACAATGAATGGTTCAAACACAACACACGAAATAATAGCTTTTAGCCATTTTGACAACCCCCTGACCCCAGCACAATCCGGAATATCGCCGGAATAGTTCCGGATATTGCATGGCCACTTGAGTATAATAAACTAGCACCAATTTATGATCAATTGAGGGCGACTTCAAAAAAATCGGATGAAAATTGACGAAATGCCAGCATTTTGAAAACGACTTGTCGGGGGTCGGGTACGTGAAGTTTAAATAAACCTCGAAACAAGTTCCCCAGGGCCCTCCGATGGCCACAATAGGGCAAGAGCGGGTTTGAAGGCCTATTTGTGTCCTGCCGGACAGCTACCATCTGTCTGAAAAACTTTGCCGAAGACACCAACATTCTATCTAGCAAAGCATTTGATCTACAACTAGATGTCTAGCCGTAACGGGACATCATTTGCAAAACACTGTTTTCACGCGAGCGTAACGCTGCGCTCCCAAAATTAAATCAAGAATATTTCCTAAACTATACATTTCTCAGTAAAACACTTTTCGGCAATCTTGTTCACATAAATCCAAAGAAGAAATGTCTAGAAGACTGTATTATTCAAAACCTCATAACAGAGCTGATATACGCATTTCAGTTTGAAAATTTAACCCGTATCGGCCTGAGTCAGCGCATATGAACTAAAAATGTCGCCGATCAGCGAATACACAACAGATTTGAATATTTTTTTGACAGTACACTCGTACATATGTCTAGTTTGTAAAAGTGGACAGAGAACGTCGGAATGGTCCCTATGGCCGGAGTTATTCCGGTGGGTCACTGGGTCAGATTCGTATAAAAAGGGCTGTTTTTCGGTACAAAGAATGTTTTCCATTATGATTCGCTATAAAACTCACTCTATTTTCACTAAAACTTATATCTCTGCAACCAAACATTGTTTCCACACAGTTTTTGACCGTTTAGGAACTACCGGATGTGGCCACCGGACATAATCTCCGGAGGAACCTGCCACATACTGTATACTGGGGTACACAACCATAACCCATTTTTTGCAGCTCTATGTATTGACTTTAGCGGTATAGTGTCTTAGAAGATTTTGTTCTGTATACTGAACTCTTTATTTTGGGATTTTCACTTTTGTGATTAATCCACCTAAAAGTGCGGCAGAAATTCACTTTTTTTCAAAAATCAAGATAGAATGTTGGTGTCTTCTGCAAAGTTGTAGAAAAATGTATTGTTGGAAAGTTTGCCGAACAAACTATTACCTTAGGGCCTGTCCATAAACTACGTAGACTCTTAGGGGGGAGGGGGGGGTCTGGCCAAAGTCTATGCTCCATACAAATTTCGAAAATTTTGTATGAACGAAAGTCTACGAGGGGGGAGGGGGGGTTCTGAGATGGCCAAAAATGAATCTACGTAGTTTATGGACAGCGCCTTATTTGCTTAACTATAAGAGATATGTGTCGTTTTTTGTGAACGACCCCTCAAAATAGTTTTTTCGTTATATCTTTTTCTGGGGATTTTTGGTAATTTTCGTATGTTCTACAAAGTTGTTCTTTGTTATGAAATACACCTCCTTCTGCTTTTTTATCACTGGAATAACGGTCCAGGTGGAACAGAGCCTGCATCTCAAAAAACGTAAATAGATTTTTTTAATGAGTCCTTGGCGAAATCCCTGGTGGAATCATGGAACGAATATTATAGAAATACCTGGAATGATAAAAGGTCTCCTCCAGAATTTATTGAAGGAAATCCCCTTGCAATAACAACCACTAGTGTAGGCAGCCTTTTCTTTTTTTTCATTAATTCTTTTTGATAAATACTAAGAAGAGCGGGATGAAGGAGAGGGTAAGTCCCTTGTCTTGTGTATTTACAACTGAGATTCCTACGAAGGTGCTGCTGTGAATTCTCCAGATATTTCTTTAAAATTTCTTGCTGTGATTCCTTCAGGAATTTCCAGTAGTATTTCAAGCAAAATTCCTAAAGAGAGAAATCTGGAAAAACCATTGGAAATATCTATAGAAATCCTTGGAGAAATCACACAATGGATTTGTATATGATAACGTAGACATACTTCTGGAGCAATCTCATCAAGAATTTCAGCATTTCAGCAGGAATTCCTTGAGACGTTAGATTTCTTCATTTTCCCAAGAATTCCTCTTGACATTTTCGGCGGATTTCTCCAAGAGTTCCTTCAGGAATTCCTCTATTTAGAAAATCTTCTAGGATACCTGCCGTGATTTCTGCATTGATCTATTGTGTGTTGTTCTCAAAGTTCTGTGCCGGCGGCAGCAAGAGGGTTCCGTGCCGGAAGATCTTGTGTTAACTATTTTGTCACGCTCCGTATTATACTGGAGCAGGTTAACGAATTCCAAGAGTCCCTCTTTTTGGTGTTTATTGAGTACAAAAAAGCTTTCGATCGTCTGAGCCACGGAAATCTGTGCATACTAGACCAACGACGTTTAACATACAGAATAAGCTCGACGACCAGACCGAACGCTCCTCTACGGCGGCTCCACCATCAACGTCAGCAAGACCAAATCGTTGGCTATCAACACGGATCAAGACGGCTAGGACTGCTTTTCCGAATCTACGAAATATATGGAGATCCAATCAGATCAGTCAACGCATCAAAACTCGAATTTTCAATTCCAACTAGAATCTATGTTGTTGTATGCCAGCGAAACGTGGTGCGTGTCAGCAGAGACCATACAAAAGCTACAGATTTTCATCAACCGATGTCTGCGGTTTATAATTCGGGCCTGGTGGCCTCACAACTGGATTCCGAGTACCGAGCTCCATCGACCAGTGGCGTAGCTAGGAATTTGGGGGCCCGGTGCGGAAGCAAATTGGTAGGCCCCCATGAAAATTACATAATATGTACATATTTTACAATGATAAATCTATACATTTAACTGTCGAATAATCTCACTGTTATATTTTGTACAAAACTTTGAAAAAATCTCGCTTTTTGTACTCAGTATTCTAGTGATACTGGCAGTGATGACCAACGGAAGGTTTAAAATTATCTATCTTATCTTATTTTCTGTTTTCCTTTATGATTTTTTTCGGGAGCATTTATCTATAAGAATTATACTGAAAATGTTTTAACAATATATTTAGAAATTGCACCAAATAATCATTTATAAACGCTTTCAAAGATTGCTTTACTTTTTTATTTAAGAAATTTTTCTTGACGAATAATTTGTATTCAAGAAACTTTTAAGTTGTGAATGCAAGGATATTCCTTTTAAGTTGTAAATGCAGTATTCCTCTAAAAGCACTCCTTCAGAAATGATATTATTATAATTAGCCTTATCAATGAGGCTTTCAGTCCCTTGGCTGGTTCACCTCAGACATGCAGGAATGTTTTCAAAATACTACAGAGTAATTCAAAAGATTCTTGCAAAGGCTTCATCGAGCATTTCTCGAAATATTAGTTCAAGAATCTATCAATTATATTCTGAGGATTCATCTAGAAGATCATCTAAAGAATTCTTTCAAAATTCCAGAAAAAAATACTACAAAAAATCATCAATGATACATTTAGAACCAGATGTTCTTCCAAGAAATTACATCGGGATTCCCTCAGAGGAAGAGAAGCCCTTCTAGGGTTTCTTTAAACATTCTTCCGTTTCTTTCAGAGAAACCTCTTAATATTCCTTTAGTGACTTTTCATAGATTCTTCAAGTATTTCTCAATTCTTCCCTCAAATAACTCTTTTAGATATTTCTCCAATAATTAAACTTGGAATTTCCTCCACTTATCTTAGTGTCCTTTTAAAGATTTCTTAAGAATTACTTCCTAAGATTACTTCAGAAATCCCACCAAAAATTCCCTTTTCCAAAAACAAAAATCTTCAAGGATTCTTCAAGAAGTTTCTCTAAGGTTTTACTAAGAGATTCATCATAGGATTTCTACATTAATTAAACAAAATCTCCAAGGATTCCTACTGAAGAAATTGAATTAATTAAATAAATTAAATAAATTAAATTAAATTTTTAGATGGACTTCTGTAGGAGTTCTGTAGGAATTCTTTCGAAAAATCCTTCTGGACTTTCTCTAACGAATTTTTCAATATCCATCAACTCTAGGAGTTTTCTCAAGAGTTCCTTCAGGAATTTTTGCTAGTATTCCTCTGGGCACTTTTCAAAAAAAAAACTATTTCTCCAGAATTTATGATTGATTCCTCCAGAATTATTACGTTATTTTTTATATAATCCGTGCTCACTTCTAACAAATACAGTCGAGTCTCTTACTAAACGAATTCCTATTAAACGGACTCCTATTAAACGAACTCCTACTAGACAGGGGTGAGCGTTATAGGAGACTAAGAGCTTATGGGATTTCGGCATTTTGGGGGTGTGGCCTATTATCTCGGGTGTGTTAAGAGTTAACGCAATACTTTCTTCGGCAAAGTTTTAGGGCTTGATAAGATCTACCATATAGAACTTTGGTTCATATGATTAGTTGGCAATTTGGCCGCTAGAGGGACCATCAACAATTTGATGCTAAATTGCACTAGGGAGCGTCCATAAATTACGTCACGCAAAAAATGCCCATTTCCAACCCCCCCTCCCCCCTATGTCACACTTTTTGTATGGGACCTCTGAAATTTTTGTATGGGTTGTCACACTTTACTGAACCCCCCCTCCCCCCTAAAAGCGTGACGTAATTTATGGACGTTCCCCTACAGGAACCATCTCAGGTTGTCAAGCAAACGTTACGATATGCGACAGCTCAAGACTCTGATCATTTGGAAGGATAGTGTCTTCGGGAAAGTTGTTGGGTTCGCCAATAACTTACTGACGATGAGTTGCGTAGTTCGAAATTCCTCCACTGGGCGGCGCTAGTGAGCAAGTAAATTTTCAAAACCTCATATCTCAGAATCCCGATAACTTAGGAAGTTGGTGTCTTCGGCAAAGTTGATCAGTATGACATAAACTTACATAAAAATGAAAACTCGTTTCAAAATTCTGCCACTAGGAGGCGCTAGTGAACTTGCAAATTTTGGAAATCTCATAGCTCAGAATTCTGATAACTTAGGAAGTTGGTGTTTTCGGCAAAGTTGATCAGTATGACATAAACTTACATAAAAATAAACATTTGTTTCGCAATTCTGCCACTAGGCGGCGTTTACCGGGTTTTTTCGTCTTTTTCCGACTATTTTGGCGGTTTTTCGGCTTGGTAAAACTGGTGTCGCTCCCCCCGATAACTTAGAAAGTTGGTGTCTTTGGAAAAGTTGATCAGAGTGACATAAACTTACATAAAAATAAACACTTGTTTTGCAATTCTGCCACTAGGCGGCGCTAGTGAACATACAAATTTCAGAAATCTCATAGCTCAGAATCCTTAAAACTTAGAAAGTTGGTGTATTCGGCAAAGTTGATCAGTATGACATAAACTTACATAAAAATAAACACTTGGTTCAAAATTCTGCCACTAGGAGGCGCTAGTGAACTTGCAAATTTTAGAAATCTCATAGCTCAGAATCCTGATAATTTAGGAAGTTGGTGTCTTCGGCAAAGTTGATCAGTATGACATAAACTTACATAACAATGAGTACTTGTTTCGCAATTCTGCCACTAGGCAGTCTAGTAGTTTCAGCTGGCATACTCTTAAAAATTCCATGGAGGATTCCTTTCGAGTCCGACTGACATCAAGGTATACAACTAATAAAATATGCATGCTGCCCAGGGGCAGAATTTCAAACCAAGTATCTCATCAATGAAGAATACAGTCTCTCCAAGATTGCAGAATTCTGAGCTTTGAGATTTGCAAAATTTGCGTAATTAACGGTGCCACCTAGAGGCAGAATTCTGTCACAAGTGTCCCATTTTGTGCAAGTCTATGTCATACTGATCAACTTTGCAGAAGACACCAACTTTCTAAGTTATCAGGATTCTGTGCTATGAGATTTCTAAAATTTGTATGTTCACTAGCGCCGCCTAGTGGCAGAATTGCGAAACGAGTGTTTATTTTTATGTAAGTTTATGTCATTTTGATCAACTTTTCCAAAGACATCAACTTTCTAAGTTATCGGGGGGAGCGACACTAGTATTGCCAAGCCGAAAAACCGCCAAAATAGTCGGAAAAAGACGAAAAAACCCGGTAAACGCCGCCTAGTGGCAGAATTGCGAAACAAATGTTTATTTTTATGTAAGTTTATGTCATACTGATCAACTTTGCCGAAAACACCAACTTCCTAAGTTATCAGAATTCTGAGCTATGAGATTTCTAAAATTTGCAAGTTCACTAGCGCCTCCTAGTGGCAGAATTTTGAAACGAGTGTTCATTTTTATGTAAGTTTATGTCATATTGATCAACTTTGCCGAAGACACCAACTTTCTAAGTTATCAGGATTCTGAGCTATGAGATTTCTAAAATTTGCATGTTCACTAGCGCCGCCTAGTGGCAGAATTGCGAAACAAGTGTTTATTTTTATGTAAGTTTATGTAATACTGATCAACTTTGCCGAAGACACCAACTTCCTAAGTTATCGGGATTCTGAGATATGAGGTTTTGAAAATTTACTTGCTCACTAGCGCCGCCCAGTGGAGGAATTTCGAACTTCGCAACTCATCGTCAGTAAGTTATTGGCGTACCCAACAACTTTCCCGAAGACACTATCCTACCAAATGATCAGAGTCTTGAGCTGTCGCATATCGTAACGTTTGCTTGACAACCTGAGATGGTTCCTGTAGTGCAATTTAGCATCAAATTGTTGATGGTCCCTCTAGCGGCCAAATTGCCAACTAATCATATGAACCAAAGTTCTATATGGTAGATCTTATCAAGCCCTAAAACTTTGCCGAAGAAAGTATTGCGTTAACTCTTAACACACCCGAGATAATAGGCCACACCCCCAAAATGCCGAAATCCCATAAGCTCTTAGTCTCCTATTAAGCGGATTCCTATTGCGCCCCCCGACCAGTGATCTTATAAGAGTCTCGACTGTATACAAAAATAAGAAACAGAACAAAAACGCTTCATTCCATTGTTTTGAGTAGGATAAAAATGGTAGCGTAAATGGCTAAATAGTAAAGAAACAGATATCTTATCTTATCAAAACAAATAACTTCTCCAGAAGTCTCTCCAAGGATTTAGGAAATGTTCTAAGGTTATTCAAAACTTTAAAGGATTTCCTTTAAGGCAGCCTTTAGAAATTGCTCCCAAAATTCCTTCAGGATTTTTTCCAGAGATTTCTTTAGTAATTCTCTTGCGATTTGCCCGAAGATTCGTTCAGATTTTATTCAAGTATTCTCTTAGAGTTTCTTCAACTGATTTCATTCATTTATTCCTAAACTGATTTTTCCAGGTATTTTACAAATAATTGTGTACAAGAAATCTTTTGGGGTCTTTTTATGCAAGGATTTCTTCATGTATTTATTTAATTACTACTGAAAGGGTTTTCCGGAGATTCTTACACAAATTCCTCCAAGAAATTCCATAGGAATTCCTCCAGGGGATGCATTGAGTGTTTTTGCTAGATTTTTTTTTAGAAATTCCTCTAATAAGTCTATTCAAGGATTCATAAATTCCTCCAATGAATACTTTAGAAACTCAAAGAAAAAAAAAAGAATTCTTTCAATTCTCACAGAAATTTTTCCTAGAAATTCTATAGAAATTTCTTCATTCATTTTTAGGAAATTGTTTGTGATCTCTTCTGGTAATCATCTTAATTTTTTGGAAATTCTTTTGGTAATTCTCTTGAGATTTTTCTCGGTCGTTCCGTTGTAAATTCGTGGATTTATTTTTAATAAGCAAAGATGTATCTCATAGAACATCAAAAGTAATAACAGACGGAATTTAATAAAGAATTATCAGAAGAAATTTACAGAGGAATTACCAAAGAAGCTTTTAAAAGTTGCCACTTAAATTTACAAACGAATCGACTAATTAATTTTCAAAGTACCTGTCTCTGACAGGTTTTGGGCCGCTGAATCCGAATCCGGGCTCAGATTTGTTTCAGGACGCCGCAATTTTGAGCTATACCTCAATTTATAGGGCAAAATATGCGATTTTGGGCTTTTTTGACTGCAAGTCATTAAGCATGGGAATATTTTTTTAAGCAATTAAAAGGTAAAATGGTCAATTGACATCTAAATTTACGACTCACGCAAAATATTTCGTTTTATCAAATCAAATTTGAAAGATTTAAGCATTTTATGTTAATATGTAAACTTGCATGCAATTTTTGGAGGGTGGTTTGTATCGTATCTAACATAACCGCGGCCCAGAATCTGTCAGAGACACATTAGTTTGCTCTTGAGACAGACCAAAAGTTAATTTTTATTACGCTGTGCTATTGAAAGAATTACAATAGTAATTGTCAGGTATATGAGCAGAGGGACTGCTGGTAGAACTTTTAGAGAAATTGCTGAATCCCGTAATAAATTTCCAAACCCTAAGAATTTCAAAAAGTTCTGTCAAAGATATTTTCAAAAATAATAACCTAATTCAACTTTGAATATTATTGCCGAGAAATTCCAAAAGAGTTATGCCGAAATAGTTTTCAAAAACATTTGCAGAGAAAATTCCAAGAATACTCTTATAGGAACTTTCGGATCAAATCCAATCAAAGCATTTCCCAAGAATTTGCCAAAAAAAAAACCGCCAAAAGATATTTGAAAGTTTTTTTCAGGTTACTCACAGAAAACTCGCCGAATAAATTACCAAAAAAAAATGCCAAATGAATTACCCAATCAATTCCCGTAGGGATTGGCATAGAAGTTTCCAGAAAAGTTATTCCGAAAGTTATTACCAGAGGTTTTCTCAAACGAATTGTCAAAAAAAAAAGTCAGTGAAAAGTTGCAGACGGAATTCCCAACAAAATTTTCGTAGAAATAGAAATCTAAAGAAGTTCGTAGAAATAAAAATCAGAAGCCATTTTTGTAGCATTTCTGAGAATTAGTTGAAGAAGTTTCCAAGGGAATGCCTAATAATATATCGTCAAAGGAAATTTTCAGAGCAATAGCCGAATGGATTCTCAAATTAATGTTTAAACATATTCCTTAACGAATCTGTAACGGGTTTCCGAATTAATTACTGAAAAATATTAAAAAAAATCCGAAGAAATACTTCAAAAATTGTAATAAATGATGTAAAAATTCTCACAGGATTTGCTCCAAGAGATTCTACTGCAATTCCTCAATGAATCCTTTAGGAATTCTTCCAAGGTTTTTATAAGCTTTTTTTCTATTGATACCTTTAACGGTTTCTTTAGCGATTACACCAGTTTCGTCCGGATTTCTTTCACGAAACTTCTAACGAAATGTTTCTAACGATTTCATCAATATTTTTTTCTCAAGTGCGGAGCTCCATGAACTCTTTCTTGGATATCTTTTACGATTCATCTGGGAAATACTTCAAGGACTTCTTTACAAATTCCTCGAAGATTTTCTGCGAAAGTTGCAACAGCGATTCCTTAGGAAACTTCTTCTTCAATTCCTTGAAGGATTTTCCAAAGAAAGAAATTAAAAAAAAGTTCCTTCGGGAATACATTCAAATTTCTTTGGAAAATCTCCCAAGGATCCATTCGGGTATGGCTTCTAAAATCTCAAAAAATCATCAAATATATTTTCCATGAGGAGCTACTGCAAGATTCCTTCTTGAAGAAATCTCTAAAATCATTCTTGGAGAAATTCCTTGAGGTCCATCTGAAGGATTTCTTGAAGAGTTTCATGATATAATCCTTGAATGGCTTTATGAACGGTTCCGAAATGGTATTTCTGAACGACTGCTTGAAGAAATGCTTACAAAAAATCCCAAAGGAATTCCTGAAGGATTTCCTGATAATTCTTTGAAGAAATTCTTGAAGAAATGTCAGGAGGAGTTCCTGAAGCAATCATTGTAAGTATTCACAAACCAATGCTTAGAAAGTTTTCTTAAGCAATCCCTGAAAAAAGTTCTGAAGTAAATCATAGAGGAATTTTTGTAGAAGTCTTTGAAGTAACTGCCTGATAAATCGAAAAATATATACTTGCCCGAAGGAATTCCCGCAGAAACTCTTCAAGAACGTAATATGCGTTCAGTTCTTAATTTTGATAAATGGGGCCCCTGAATTTCAGTTGCTATCTTATGCTAAATCAACACCTATGTTTGGTTCTGTGGTTAGGATATCAGGGACATTTTCATAATGCTCATGAATTATACTTCCATATCGGTACTGAATATCGTAAAATTTAATTTTGATTTCGAACACATTTTTTATCGTATTTTGGGGCTCCTGCAGGTGCAAAGAGTAGTCATCAAATTAATATAAACAAAACTAACGAAACTACATGAATAAAGTGTGTACATTTATAATTGTTAATAATAGAACATCAAAATAGCCATCTGTGTTCCCCATTCCAAAATCTCTTGATAATCACGAAGAGGCCCCTACATACCTATCAGCAGATCGGCAAGTATTTAACTTTTACTTATATGTAGGAATCTTTCGCTAATCACAGAACTTTATTCAAACTGGGCCCCCGAATTCAGGGGGTCTCCAAATCAGGGAAGGTTTATAACACTAGACCTGCCCTGATTTGGAGGCCCCCTAGGTTCGGGGGCCCGGTGCGGACCGCACCCTCCGCCCCCCCCTTGCTACGCCACTGCCATCGACGATGTCATTTGAAACCGATATCAACAGAAATTCGAGAACGTAAATGGAGAAAGTCGACAGACCCAGGGGCCCGTGGCGACGAAGCCTCAACAAGGAAATTAAACAAGGCGAACCTGACCTGGGTCTAGGGGTCGCAGTACCGTGCACTTTTGGTGAGTACCGGTATTTCGGTACTGGGGCTTACAGTACCGGTAGTACCGGTAAAATACCGGTACTGAAAGTTTTTCACTAAAATGTAGAGTAATCTTCTTTGCACAGACTATCTACAATTTACCAGGTATTTGTAAATTCCAGTTTTTAAGGATGTCTACTAAAATACTAAATTTAACTAAAACTATGCATAGATAAAAATATAAAAAGAAATTAATTGTATTAAACTGTTTTCGGAACTATTGTTTAGCTTCTGCGCAGTTTCACAGGCAGTATCTTGGTAAGTCTAAAATGAAACATGAACAGCCTTACATGTACCAAAATCAGATAGATAGCTGCTAGGTGAAGACAGAAGAAGATTTTTACTGATTTTTTCCTTGATGATGCAATTGAAATCTAAAAACTGAAGAAATAATAAGAAACCCTATTCGAAGAGGGTATTCTTCTTAGAGAGTTTAAAAAGCCGGTACAAGAAAAACCGGAACTTCAAAAATTTAACGTTCATTAAACCTATCATTGCTATGGTATCCTGGATTTGTACAAAGATTTCATATATGAAATGTTTGTTTTAAATGTTGTACTTGGTTTTAAATATTTTCGATTATTTCTATTGCATATTGGTTATACTAATAAAAGGATTTCATCATTTCAGGAGCGATTTCACGGTACCGAAAGTACCGGTACCAAGGTTCAGTCAGTACCGGTATTTCGGTACCAAAAATTGGTCGGTAATACCGGTATTTTCGGTACCGGTACTACCGGTACTACATCCCTACCTGGGTCCAGGTCAAGGCTGAAGCCAGCAGCAGCCCAGGATGGAGATCTTTTATGTTGGCCCTATGTACCCCCAGAGGTGCTCAGGATCAGTGTTGAAAAATTCATTTCGTCATATCTTAATTCAATCACATACAGCTCATTTTAGAAGCTGAACCTGAGAATATGGTATATGGAAAACTTGTGCGGCTAGACCAGTTCTGCAAGAAAGTCACGGAAAAACCGCTATTTTTCGAATATTTAAGGTAAATGTCACGTACTACCTTCAAAAAATGCGGATGATATTCATGATGAATATCATACGGCATTTTTCAAAGGTAGTCCGTGACATTTACCTTAAATATTCGAAAAATAGCGGTTTTTCCGTGACTTTTTTTGCAGAACTGGTCTAGCCGCACAAGTTTTCCATATACCATATTCTCAGGTTCAGCTTCTAAAATGAGCTGTAGGTGATTGAATTTAGATATGACGAAATGAATTTTTCAGCACTGCTCAGGATACATGAGTGAGTGAGTGATTCCTGCAGAAGTTCCTTCTGTGATTGCTACAGGGATGTTTAAAAGGCTCCTCCAAAAATTCATCATGGAGATTACTCAAGAATGCGTGCTGAGTTTCCGTCAAGATTACTTCATATGATTCCTACAGGAATTTCTTTCAAAATTATCAAATAATTTCTTCACAAATTCACCCAGGGTTTATTTGCCGAATTCCTCTAGTGATTTTTCTCTGAATACCTCTTCGTATTCTGGAAATCCTCTTCAAATTTCTTTGAGAATACCTGTTGGTCCTGAAATGGTACTATGGTTTTTCCGAGCTTTCGTGGTGGGAATCCTACAAGAAGTGTTGCTGGAATTCTTCAAGCAATTCCTGCTAGAAATAAGAGCAAAAAACTGCAGAAATACCATCTAGAAGTGCTTGAGAATTCTCAGCAAGAATACATGGAGAAATCCTGGTAGAAGTGCATGAATGAATCCGTGCAGGAATTTTTAAGGTTATTCCAAGATAAATTATTGGAGGAATCCTTGGGAAAATCCCTAAATGGATGACCGAAGCAATTTGCGGAGGAATCCTAGGAGAAATCTATGGAAAAATTCCAGAAATTTCCAGGAGAACCCATCAGACATTTTTAGAGGAATTCCAAGAGGATTTCTCAAAAGATTTGAGAAGCCTGCTGGGGTGTCTCTGAAAACTCTTCCTGTGATTACTCAAGGGAATCTTTTGTAATTCTTCCAGAAATTTCTGCTATGAATTCTTCAGAGAATTATGAAAGATAACTCTAGGAATTTCTTATTGTATTCCAGTCATTACTGCTGAGATTCCTTCAGGAACTTCTACTGATTGTTTTCGAATTCTTGAGAAATTTCATGCATGCTGAACATCTCCAATTACTGCTGTTGAGAATCTTCCAGGAATTCCTGGATGATTTCCGGCAGGTGGGAAACTCAGAAAAAATCCTGAAGGATTCCAGTCTGAAATTTTTAGAAGAATCCCAGCAGCAGTCCAGTAGCAATCCCAGCAGTAGCTCCAAAAATAATCTGAAGAGGATTCCTTGTAGGAGTACTTAGTTTCTAAAGAAATCCATACTGGTATCGCTGGAGGAATCCCAGCAAGATTTTTAGTGAAAATGCCAGAAGAGTTTTTGGAAGTATCCTTGCAAAAATTGCAGGAGCAATCTAAAGAATACATTATAAAGGAATCATTGGAACTACAGTCGGAATTTATGAAGGAATTTCGAGAGCAATTTCTGAAAGTATCTATAGAGTTATCACTGGAAGAACTATTGCAGGATTTATTAGAAAAATCCATGGAGGAATTCATGAAAAAATACTTGGAGAAATCACTTGACAAATCACAGGAAGAATTCCTGGAGGAACTTCAAGTGGACTCTCTGGAAGAATCCTGGATGGTATCAGCAATCCCAGTAGCAATTCCTAGAGGAACCCAACAGGCATTCCGGAGACAATCCAAGAATTTCTCTTGGAATTCTTCAACAAATGCCTGTTGGGATTATTTTAAATATTCTTGTTGGGATTGCTTCAAAGGTGTCTGCAATAGTTCCTTTACATATCATTGCAAGGATTCCTCCAGAGATTTATCTAAGGGGTCCTATATAAAATCCTCTTGCTATGTATCCAGAGATTTCTTCAAGAATTCCTTCAGGACTATGTCTTAGAATAGCAACAGATATTACTACTAGGACTTCTCCAGAAATTACTGCTGGGGTTTCTCAAGCATTTGCAGCTGAAAGAACTCTAGGATTATCTGCAGCGAGAGATACCTGCGTAATCCCAGCAAAAGTTCCTGATGATTTCTACCAGAAATTTATAAATAAATCCCAGCAATGTTCCTGAAGTAATACCAGTAAGAATTTCTAAAATAATGTCAAGGTGATTTCCAATAGGAATTACTGGGAACATTCTAAGAACATTTTTGTAGTAATCCTCGTAGAAATCCTTGAAGGAATCACAGCAGTAAATTTAGAAGGAATCTCAGCTGTAAATACTAGCTTTGGCATGCTTCTCACTCTCCTAAATAAGCACAAGACAGAGACAGATAGAAGAGGGGGATTAGCCCTCTCCTTCATCCCGCTATTCTTAGTATTTATCAAAAAGAATTAATAAAAAAAAGAAAAGGCTGCCTACGCTAGTGGTTGTTATTGCAAGGGGAATTCTTTCAATAAATTCTGGACGAGACCAGGTATTTCTATAATATTCGTTCCATGATTCCACCAGGGATTTCGCCAAGGACTCATTAAAAAAATCTATTTACGTTTTTTGAGATGCAGGCTCTGTTCCACCTGGACCGTTATTCCAGTGATAAAAAAGCAGAAGGAGGTGTATTTCATAACAAAGAACAACTTTGTAGAACATACGAAAATTACCAAAAATCCCCAGAAAAAGATGTAACGAAAAAACTATTTTGAGGGGTCGTTCACAAAAAACGACACATATCTCTTATAGTTAAGCAAATAAGGTAATAGTTTGTTCGGCAAACTTTCCAACAATACATTTTTCTACAACTTTGCAGAAGACACCAACATTCTATCTTGATTTTTGAAAAAAAGTGAATTTCTGCCGCACTTTTAGGTGGATTAATCACAAAAGTGAAAATCCCAAAATAAAGAGTTCAGTATACAGAACAAAATCTTCTAAGACACTATACCGCTAAAGTCAATACATAGAGCTGCAAAAAATGGGTTATGGTTGTGTACCCCAGTATACAGTATGTGGCAGGTTCCTCCGGAGATTATGTCCGGTGGCCACATCCGGTAGTTCCTAAACGGTCAAAAACAGTGTGGAAACAATGTTTGGTTGCAGAGATATAAGTTTTAGTGAAAATAGAGTGAGTTTTATAGCGAATCATAATGGAAAACATTCTTTGTACCGAAAAACAGCCCTTTTTATACGAATCTGACCCAGTGACCCACCGGAATAACTCCGGCCATAGGGACCATTCCGACGTTCTCTGTCCACTTTTACAAACTAGACATATGTACGAGTACTGTCAAAAAATTATTCAAATCTGTTGTGTATTCGCTGATCGGCGACATTTTTAGTTCATATGCGCTGACTCAGGCCGATACGGGTTAAAAAAGAAGATTTCTGCGATGGTGTCCCGTTACGAAATGTAACACGTTATATAAAGTAAATTGGAACCAAAACCCCGTAAAACAAGTATTGCATGAAGCAGTACATCTAATATGCTTGTTATAAAACCTGTTAAACCATATAGTCTTGAACTTTATATTTGATTGCATACGTCATTTATTCACGAAAGTTAGTTCATCGTGGTGTCCCGTTACGCTGGAATGTGTCTTATACATTTTTTCTAGAATCTTTATAACTTCGTGCAGAATAGACCGATCTTTTCCAAATTTGGACCACTGATACACAACTAGTTGATTAACTTACAGTGCAAATTTGAGAATATTTGGTTCACTTTTCGAAAAGTTACAGCTACATTTTTTTTTTTGAGAAATGAAAATATTGACTGCCCCGATCATTTAGTTTATCCCCTGTAATTTTACAATTGAAAAACATCAAAAAAGCTGTTTATAATTTAGCAATAAATACGAAACAACGAGAAATTAACTTGAATGCATTTCTAGCTAAAAGTATTAAAGAAGTTTTTGAAATCCGACGCGCCGTAACTGCGTTGAATCGGTTCTAGGCTATCCAAAGATCCAATAATTTGCCTGGTTTCATGGGAGATGATCTATTTTGGCGAATGATTTTCTGGCAAGAATCATTCTGGCCAAATGGTTGTCTGGCAAATATCATACATTACAATTGAAACATTCTTAAACTTTTTGAAATGTCCCTGACTTGCGATTTATCTAAGAGCTAGTGCAGCCACCTAAAGCACTCCCTAAGACTGCTTTGAAATCCTACGAAACGCCTTGAAACACCTTGAAAGGCTTCTTAAACTCCTCTGAAGCCCCTAGAAGTTTACTTAAGAGCCTGTGATTCACCCTAAAATCTTTCTGGCACCCCTTAAAACGCCTTCAAAAGCCTCTAAAGTTACCTTAAACTCCTTTAAGATAATTCCGTCACATTCGCCCAAAAAAAGTATTCGTCCAAAACTTTTGGATTAAAATTTAATTTTTATGTTTCATCGTTGTTAGTTTTTAATGTTTTAATTTAACGTATTTAATGTTCGGATCGCCCTGCAAATACAGTAGTTTCTAAGCGGCCATGTATAGACAATTTTCGAGCTAAGAGATGGAAGGTATCTGATGTTTCAGGTAAGTTCGAGTCGGTATACACTGCAACGCTGCTGAAGATCAATCATCAAAAAGTTTCGCTTTTGGGTAAGTAATAATCAATTATTCACGAGTTAACCTAATTCAGCCAAACTACATTAGACCGGATGGCATTTGGTTAAATGACCATGGCTGAACCGTCATAAGCGTGGACAAGTCCTAAACTCAGTTTGTTACATTCGGGCAAATGGTCTTTTCGGGCGATAGACTTTCGGGTGTTTACGAAATTTGGGCGAATGTGACAGAACCCTTTAAGACCTTTCTGTAACCCCATTAAGCCTCCCGAGACTCCCTGAACCCACTTTATTAGACTCCCACTGAAATGCTTTGAAACTACTTTGAAACCCGAAAGCCCCCTAAAGCCCTCTGAAACTGCACATTACATCATAAAATCTCCCGGCCACACATTCTCTGCTTATGTAATCTTGAAATCTATTTAGGCCGTAAAACTCCCTAAATGAAAGTTCTAATATTTTACAAATCTAGTACTCCACCAGACATGCCCTTCTGAAAACGGCACATCGGTAAAGTAATAAATTTGTAGTAATGAGTTAAATTTTTGTATGGGAGATTCTAAATCCTCCGGTTTTAAAATTATGCGGTACAAACAGCGTGGGTATAATGATTTATTGTTTAATTTGATGCAGTTTTAGCAAAACTTTGCGTAACTGTGTTGCTGAAAAGAATGGGAACGAAGAACTAGAAACCAGTTGTGTCCTATTGGATATAAACTCTTCAATGCTGTAATTGTTTGGTATTCCTAAGAAAGTGCTACCAAAATGCTTCGCAGAATTGTAAATCATCCATCACTGTTTCTTTCTCTACTCATTAATCAATAGATCACGTTGTGTTTCGTTTTCGCTTCATCACGCCAAGTTTTGGCATTGTCATGTTTAGTGGCAACAGAACAGCCCGGTGCCGATACTCTCGGCTTTCGCTATAAATATATTGAATTCACACATGGCAAGTAAGCTTTAATCAGAAAAAAAACGATTGACCTTTGGGGTATACTGAGAAAATCCTTTCACAAAGAATTGTTAGCAAAAACCATTGCGGAATGATCCGCATTCCTTATCAGCGCAGAGCATGGAGGATGAATGAATAGCCTTGTCGTAACATGAGAAAAATCCAGATTAAGACCTCTCAAGCCAACAATCACCGGCACAGAGAGCACTTCTCTTATCCTTTTCCGTTTCTCCACCCCTCAGAGTCGGGGCTCTCGGACGGCACGCTCTAAAGCCCACTCGGTTGCGTCAAGTCCAACTTTAGCCTCCGTATTTTCTCGAGTACCTACCGCACTAAAAATAGTCAGACGTCATTACTTGGCTCGGCTCGCAATGGCCAAGCAAGTGCCCTTTGCCGGCATCAGCCTGTTTGAGATTCCTGGCTAGTTTTGCCACACACAACCAGGAACACCGTTGTTGTAGCTGCTGCTGACGAGTTGTTCACCACCGAACGAACAAGTGTCAGATTTCTCCCCTGTGGATGGTTGATTTTCGAGGGGAGGTATTTCATGTCAGAAAGCGATTTCCAACCAGGGCGCAAAATTTTCGAGCAGACGAGTTGAAGTTCACCGTGCGGCAATTTTCATTCACTTGCCTGCATATTCATATTCAGCTGCTCGATACTCGTTTGTCAACTGAATGAAAGTCAATGAATATTTGTAAACATCTTACAAAGTGTTAAATTGCTGATAAAATATGAACATTTCGATTACATTTAACGGTGCTTTACACAGATCTTTTCCCATTTGATTGTTGTGGAGTGTTTTTGGAAGGAATCGTAGCCATAAAAGTAGGTAATTATGAAGATGTTTCTCGGTCGGCTTCATATTCAATGACTACGAATTGACTGACTGTGTGAAGAGGGAGAGCGAAAATGAATTTGTGTGTTTTGAATATTCAGTGCAGAATCATTCAAATTCGTGCTGTTTTCAGTCAATGACTATGAAAATTTTGCACCCTGTTTCCAACTGAATTTCTGCTGATACCTATAACTTTCACTTCTGGGCGCTTCTATAATACACGTGAGATAAAATCCACTGGTTACAGTTGATCTGTAGCATTGTAACAATAGCTCAGTGGAGTTGCATGGTAGTTTGTTTTCCATATTAAGACTCCCAATCAAAAAATTTGATGAACATGCTGCCCCTATTTGCATAACAACCCCATGTTTGCTAGGTTTCCTATCCACATGGGACTGTTGTGCGATTGGAGGCAGATAGGTACATACAAACGTATGCACATAATAGATTGTTTGCATAATGAAATCAGCGTGAGAAATTTTCAAATATTGTAGGGTTGTGTGCAGCAAAAGTCAACATTCAGTAGATATGATAAAACATTATTTTTGTTCTCTTTACCACTGATTGGCTGTTGAGAGAATGACGCCACTACATCCATTGAACTGAACTTCTATGGCATAAAATACCAACAATTAAAATACGTGCAAAACTCCTTCTTTCCGCCTAACATTTTAATCCAAAACCAATAGATCTGAAGCAACAGCTTGTCCCTATATGACTAACTTGACCCAAATTGGTTTATAGGGTTCAGTCACGGTTTCAAATGATCAATGTCACGCATTCAGCTAGGGCCAATCGAAGAAAAGTACGCGAATTAGAGATTGCATG
This sequence comes from Aedes albopictus, assembly GCF_035046485.1. Lineage (NCBI taxonomy): Eukaryota > Metazoa > Arthropoda > Insecta > Diptera > Culicidae > Aedes > Aedes albopictus. Next base: position 68,754,609 of record NC_085138.1, on the reverse strand, counting down.
TTTATGATAATTGTTGTTATTTCATGTACGTAACAAGCAGATTGTCAAACTAAGGGGTTACGTACCTTGCAGGGATCAACAAATCGAACTTTATTTTTGCAAAATCTGCTAGAATACTGGCTAGACATTCCAAATTTCATAAAGATTGGAGCTCTAGAATCAAAGTACAGCAAATAGTACAAAATACTTTGTTTAAACTATTTACACTTAAACAACGACTTTTTCGTTTAGCAATTTTTTTCGTTGACCCTGTAATATCCAACCCCGCTTGTAGACGGGGTATAGTTTGAGCATTTTTTGTATTTTTTTTTCTTTCCTGGGCAATCAAAACTTTTTCATTTTTGGCTGACATTCAGGACTGTTTTGTATATCTCAAAATGGTTTTTGATGTCTTTTAAATCGTATTAACATTTTTTTTAATAATTGTTTTGATCACCTTGCAGATGCCATTGTTTCTTTTGCATTCAATCGCAACAATTAACGCATTTTAAGTTTTTTCTCAATTATTCTATTATAGTAAAAGAGTTTATGGGAGTTGAATACACACTAAAACGATTTTCTTAAAAGTTACACGGAAAATAAAATTTTTCATGAAAAAAACTTAACCCTCTAATACCCATTTTTTTTATTTTGATCCAAATACCATTTTTCGTCATCTAACATCGTTTTAAACGTGATTCACCTTGCAGATTCGTTTTAATTCTCGATTTTGTGAATTTTGGATTTTGATTTTTCTTATTTTCAATTTTGATTCTAATTTTTACATCCTTACACTTTTATATTTTTCCTGGAAGCCTATTTGGCATACTGATCTTTTAAGACGAAAATATTTTAAGTTTTTATGATTGTTAAAACCCTTATTGATCCACCTTTCTCGTGCCTTCGAAAAACAATTTCAACAAAACTCAAGTGACATGTTGATGAATATCGCACATCCATAGTTTAACAAACATCTATTTCAACCATCTTGGATATTTGGGTTGCCATTTCTGGAGTCCGGACATATTCCCTATACCAAATATACCCATATTTCATTGTTTAAGAGCCTAAAACTCCCTTAAACAGACGCCATCTTGAATTTGGAGCCACCATCTTGGATTTTAGGCCGCCATAATGAATTTTAGGTCGCTATCTTGGATTTTAGACCGCTGTCTTGAATCTTCTGGTCGTCATTTTTGGAGTCCAGACTTCTTCCCCATACCAAATATCCATATTCAAGGATTTTAGAGCCTAAATCACCATTAAACAGCCACCATCTTGAATTTAAAGTCGCCATCTTGAATATTCTCCAGTGTTGATTATCGCACAAAATTCGTCAAATATGCTGAAGGTTACAAAAATCACCGCAGTTTTATGTGTCGCATGATGGGGCTTGGTTCAATTTTTTTTTATACCGTCTACCCCCGTTGGTTGAAACGACACCGCATGCAAACCAACGGGGTTCATTTTTAATTTGAACTTCTAGTAACCCTGTTGGCATCAATAAACACACTGCTGGTAACTTTATTTGCTGTTTTGTTTTGGTTCTGCGTTCCGTATCACCCCGTTCCATGGGCAGAATGACATTTGAACCATTTTCAGTTTGAACGATGTGCAGATAAGAGTGGGTCAAATTAAAATGTGTTCAGATTAGATGCGGTCAAACCAACGGGGGTAGATGGCACGACCAGTTCTACCTGTGCTGGTCCGGATCACTGAAATGGCCATAACTCCGGAACGCCTTGACCGATCTGGACCATTCTTAATAGCAAACAATGCGGTAAAATTCCGGTTCGATTCGAGCTATAATCCAAAAAATCGGCCAATGCCTTAAAAGTGGTTGAACTTATTTTGCGCACAGACTTACATACATACACACATACAGACATCATCTCAAATCATCGAATTGCGTCGATTGGTGTATGTGACTTGATCCTCCGAGCCTTTATTCGAAAAATCGTTTTTTGATTGAATAGAGCCGTTCCAGTACACTTATGCCGTTTTTCTTATTGATGCAGTTCCAACCCAGGTTGGATGAGATGACAGTTTCAACCCCAACCCGACTTCGGTTTCGCTTGTACTAAAGTTTGTTTGACGTTTGTTTGTTTACACATTTTCCGCCAATCCAGTTCCAACCCAGGGTCAAAAAGAAAAATGGCATTAGTGTACGAGAAAGCCAAAAAATATATCATTTTCCTTGAAACTTTTAGGAAAATCATTTTAGTGTGTATTCACCTTCATCTCTTTTACTATTTTCGAATGAGTGTAATCAGTTATTGTACCATTTAATTCCGCCCTCTTTTGCTTATCCTTTGACAGATACGCGTATTTCGACTACCACTTGTAATCATCCTCAGTGTCAGTTATCCACTGACTGAGTCTAATACGTTGGGTGTTGGGAAGCCCTGCTCTAGTTTGTTGTGATGTTTCGTAGCAGCGTGTGCGGTGCGCAAAGAGCTTTGAGTCGCACCATATCCCTGCACACTAGGGTTTTTTTTTTCAACTAAGAAAACCCCAAATTTTTGAGTCATTTGGTCAAAAATTGAGTCTTGTAGATTTTTTCAAAGTTGAGGTTTTGTGTGGTATTTTACTAGTGTTTATTGTCTTTATTTTATGAGCTTTTTTCATGAGCTCGTTGTAAAACTTAGGAAGATTTGGATAATGTAACAATATTATTGGTGCTTTTGGGTATGAATAATCATACCATTTCAGGGTTTGTTTGCAATCCAATCACAAAATTATTATGTTTTTACAGCATGCAAAAATATTGTCTTTTATGAAATTTTGGAGAAAAACTTCGTATCAAAGAGATCCAGTACTTGTTTAGGAAACATCAGAAAACGACGCCGTACCCCGGATCTAACGCGCACTTTTGTCTAGTTTTTGGCTATATAGGTCACTGTTTGCGCATTTTTGCGCTAAGGGCGAAAAATTATTATTTTTTCTATCATGTCACAATGGAGCCGCATGGTTGTGTAAGAAGTGATATTCTTTGAAGATAATATTTAATCTTACCATAATTCAAATTCACTTCAGAATACTAAAAATTTAGTGTCATCCTAGGTATCATCCTTATTTTGATGAAATACCTTCACTAAGTCACGTGGTCATAAGGGGGTGGGGGGGGGGAGAGGTGTGGGGTTTGACTGATGACTGGATGGCCACAGCTTAAACATTTTTTTTATAATTTGTTTTATTCATTTATTTTTTAATTATTTATTTTTTTGACCGAAAAACACAAGAAAATCCAGTGAAAAAGAGTGAGCTGAAGAGAAGGGGAGTGATGACTAAGAATTATAATGCCTTTATTTACAAAGATGCCACCTACATTCCGCATTATTGAAGACCACCAAATACAACTAACTTTTTGATCCTTAAAAACAAAATAAAGGCGAAAAACAATCGTGAAAAACATATAACAATAACTACAAACCATTTCTCATTAGTTTTCTTAAACTGATCGTTTTTTTGAATCATCTTAATCGTTAGAAGTGCTCAAATGGCTTGCAAGCAATCTCTTCACGAACTTCTATCGTAGTTTCAATATATAGTGACACAAATCCAACATCTGCGCGCTTCTTTTCTACACGCACATCGCTACAGTTCAAAGCAGTAGTCATCTATAAAATATAAAATAAATTCACTAAATGGCGTAAAACGTCTACGTAAACGTCGCGATCACCAAGGCAATCTTTGATTATTTTTCTCGATTTTTTGTTTTCTTAAACTTGAAGTTTTATTGTATGTTATTCATGCGTTTTCTTAGAACACATTTCAACTGAATAACACACAGAGTGATATAGATTTTGAAAATATTTGCTGGAGCTCACCTGTTCATCAATATGATAACCGATCTGTAATGATCGTTTATCAACAACTCCCTTCAATATTGCGAATATGTATTACAAATTCTTTATATATTGGGTTATTTTGGTTGCTTCGATAAGTGATAACAGAGACCAATGTACATTACAACCTAAACTCGCACGAGCATATATGAAGTCGTTGAAACGAGATTAAAAAAAAGCAGTTCAAATTTACGCAGTTCACTATATGAGACTATCTGACCCCATTTTAAATGTTAATTCACCTCCGTGTACTCACCGTAAAACGTCACGTGGTCTATAGAGGGTATCTGAGAATAGACCACGTCTTGACAGACAACATTGTTTGTATCTCAATTGATCCATTGAAATAAAACGTAGGTAATCGAATTTTCTAATGATTTATGTAGTTTTAAAGATTTTGGACTACCCTAACATCAAAAAATACACAATTATAGGTAATTTCAATGTCAGTACATGATATAGGAACAATCAAATCAAAAGGATGATTAAAATCTACGTTAAAAAACGCATCTTGTTAGCTTATTATTACATACCTCCCGTAATCAGCAAATTTTAAAATTTTGGACCACCCTAATATAGTAAAATCAAAATATATGAAAAGTTCCATATCAAAAATAGGTTTAGGGCACTAAAATCATCATAACCTGTGAATTTAAGCCATTTCGGTTAACATTTGAGGTTTTGTCCGACCTTTGTATGGAGGCCCGCCACTGTGCTAAGGGGGCGCTCAAAACGCTTGATGTTTGTATGGGATAACTTGGCCAAATGTATGCAGAAATTTTAAGTTTTCGAATTTTGCCGCTAGGTGGCGCTGTAAGCGTTCAATAAATAAACCATTTCGTATTATTGTAGGTGACTATATGCCAAAGAACTTTGTCGAAGACCGCGAAGTGATCCGACGGTTGTGAAAAAAATTATACCATTTTTCGAAATTTTTGTTTTTTATATAAGAGTACCACCTTACTGCACATCCATTGCAATTTACCAGCTGGCATCCAGTTCAGTTTTGGAGTGCAGTTAGGGCCTACGATGAGCTTGTCATATCTCGAAAATGAATTTAATTGGCTAGCAGACAACCATCTTATAGCTGGGGACTTATCCACCGATGAATTGAATTCGCTCGGTCCGAGAATAATTTTGACACTAGAGTGGGGTCATTTCTAATCAGAAGTTGATGATTCGATGAAAAAATCACTCCTTCCGCGAATTTTGACACTAGAGTGGGGCCATTTCCAATCAGAAACGTTAAATTCTGGTTGGAAACGGCCCCTCTCTAGTGTCAAAATTCTCGGACCGAGTGAATTCGGTTCATCGGTGAATAAGTTCATCGTATTTGAAAATTTAACCCACTGATACACAACTAGTTAATCAACTAACAACCTCGTGAAAATTTGAGAATATTTGATGTACTTTTCGAAAAGTTGCAGATAGTTGAAGAATTTTCGAAAAGTGAAAATCTTGCCTGTCCCGATCATTTTGTCTATCCCCTGTATGTAGGTACCGTAATTTCGTGTAGTATCCAATATGACATGGCATCGAAAGGCACGTCGTCAAAGGGACCCTCGATATTCAACCCTCCTTTGGCATTAGAGTCATTTTTGACAATAGAAATACACTAGAACTCCAATGGCGCTGTAGTCACTTTTCCTATTTAATTTAATTAATAACTTGTATTGTAATAATTGATTGTTTTTGAGTGCCCAGCTTGAAGACCATCATTTGTTTTGGTAAACAAATTTTATTTGACACTTCTAGTACCGCTACTGACGCTGTAAGGGCGTGGCAAACTAGATGTTAGTCACACGAACAGTCGCGACATTGGACTTCTGTGGCTAGTTATTCTAATTTTTTGACCCAAATCGTACACTACGCCAGTGAGCCAGATCACGAATTTTGGAGGAAAAAAATATTCTGACCATGAAGATGATATTTTAGAGGTTAGGTGTCTTCGGCAATATTGTTACTACTAATATGGGCTATAATAATAATACATCAAGTATTTTAAAATTAGGGTGATCCGGCAAAATATCAAAATAATTTTTTCAAATTTTTCAGTTTTCAAGTTAGCTTAAAGCAATGTTCTAGAAACTTTTTCTACAATCTATTTGGAGAAACTTTGCCGAAGACATCAACTTTGTAGGTCTTTTGTATATTGCACTAGAGCAATCTTAAAAAAATATGGTAGGGTGGGCCCAAAAAAACGTTTTTTTTCGAATAACTTTTTTGTTTCAAACCCTACGCAGTTTGTGTCTTCTTCAAAGTTTTAGATCTAATTGATGCGGTTATTTAAAATTTTGAAAATCCATCAATGCGTTGATGCGATATGATAATTTTTCTAAAAAAAGACCAAATTTTGGAATACCGTTTTCTCTGAATGGGGGAAAAACGAGAATACAACTCCTGCAGGATTTGAAAGCTGTAATACTAAGGCTTACACTGTGCATCGATGTTTTGGTGGATTGTGGTGGATTCCTTGTGCAATATTGCATTGAATAATACGATTTTTGTATGGAAATACCCATTTTTATACGGTATATTGCTGTTTATTGTGCGAAATTAAAAATAATGATTATGAAAAATGTCCGATAAAGATTGAAGAAAAAGTTTCTAGAACATTGCTTTAGGCTAACTTGAAAACTGAAAAAGTTGAAAAAATTATTTTGATATTTTGCGGGACCACCCTAATTTTAAGACACATCAAATTATAGCCCATAATAGTAGTAACAATATTGCCGAAGACACATAACCTCTAAAACATCATCTTCATGGTCAAAATATTTTTTTCCTCCTAAATTCGTGATTTGGCCCAGTGTGCAACGTGATGCGAAAGGAATGTTAGGAAAACAACCAAGCAAGATAGCTTTTGAGAGAATGCCTTTTCGATATGCACCTTGTGCAAACGAGTCGTAGTGGACTATCCAGATTGTTAAGCGAGTTGGTTCACATGAAGAGGCATATTTGCCAGAAAAAACATCACGGATAAGATGATCGACAATGCGTTCTAGGCATTTCAGAAGAAAAGAGGTCAAACTGATATAGTGCCTGCAATTCTGCACCAGACACCATACTAGGAACCTCGTGTAGCAAACAGTGCCCAACACAGTTAGGGCCTGTCCATAAACTACGTAGACTCATAGGGGGGACGGGGGGTCTGGCCAAAGTCTACGCTCCATACAAATTTCAAAAATTTTGTATGAACAAAAGTCTACGAGGGGGGAGGGGGGGTCGGAGATGGTCGAAAAAAAGTCTACGTAGTTTATGGACAGCGCCTTATTGTTAATACTAGACCAACGTTTAAAAGGGGGTAACAACCATTTCGAATTTCTGCTTCTCCCGTTCCTCCTGAGCGTATGTCCAATTTTTCATGTAATCTCTGACCAGAAACAGATGGAGCAGACTCTACTATATCGGATAACGGGATGAGTTTGCAAAAAATAAATTGAAATACGCCTAGGAGGGACGAAGCAAACTGAGGCGTGCGATGGTAGTTCCGTCCGGTTCACATGTTGGTCTAGTATTAACAATAACTGTGTTGGGCACAATATCGAAAATCTCCCTGACTGTAAGCAGAGGCCAAATCATCGAGTTCGATAACCCAGTGGAGGAAGATTATACCTTGTAAAACCAGACATTTGAAAATTAGCAAAACAAAATTTTAATTTGTTGATTAAAAACCCGATTTAATCCACCTATGGTGAACAGAATCCTTCTTACACTTATTAAAATTATTGTTGTATTATTTGTATTTAACATATTTATTTTGTGTAATTGACCAAAAGTTCTAGAAAATATTGTGGATTTGGCATCTAGTGGATTGGTTTCCAAAATAGCATCATGGACCTTGGACTAAACTACCAGAAATGCCAGACACCTCCTAGAATCTTGTATGGAATGTTTAAAAATAGCTTACATATTCTGGAATATTGTATCTTTTGTTAACTGCCGAAAGATCTTGAATCGATTACCAAATGGGTAAGAAAATCAGCGAGACACAGTTTTGGCATTAGCTAGTTATTTTGGCTGTCCGGTTCTTGCATTTTTTCCACAATATATAAATTCAAAGCTTTCATTTATCATATTGTTAGTTTTTATTAAATTCCTGTGTATTTGTAATTTGTTATTTTTAATTTTGTTGAAAACAATAACCTGCTAGTATACACTTTGTATGAGGTCAGCAATATTTATTGAAAAATAATTTCCCATAGACTGGTCAAAAACTAATGCAAGATAACAAGTGAATATAATAATAAAAATAATTTATTGAAATACTCTTCGTAAGATATCTCATCAGTAATCAAATGTCGAATCAAAATAAAATTTCAGGGACTTTTACAAAGATATTGTAGCTTTTATTTGGTGCTTAGAGAACCCAAATCGGTTGACAGACGGCTGAGATATTTATTATGTTACCCTTGGTCAAAAATCTCTCAAAAAGTTAACCTGTATTACTCCCAAGTACTCTTTAAAAGATATCTCGGTAACCAAATGTCCAATCCTAATGAAATTGTATAGGGTTCTACTAGAATGTTGTAGCTTTCATTTGGTGCCAGGAAAACCGAAATCGGTTGACAGACGAATAAGATATTTATTATGATACACTTGGTCAAAAATCTCAAAAGGTTTAGTTGTATAAATCCTAAGTACTCTTCGAAAAATATCTCTGTAACCAAATGTCCAATCGAAATAAAATTTCTGGGCGATCTACTAGCCTGCGACTCACCAGGACGCACGAGCCACGGCATTATGGAAGCCCCCGACCCGTCTAACTCAGTCGAGCCCTGCTGCCAGCGTCAACTCAGCCGTCCTGGTCCTGTAGTTGAGACTGAGGAACGGGGCTTCCACCGTGCCTCGCCAGGCAAGTACCCTTACACTAGCATTTCTTCGCGATTTGATACGTCCTCCGCTCCTAGTACCACCGAATCCTTGCTTCCGGCCTCGAGATTGGCCTGTCACGAGCCCGCGGTAGCTCCATGACGCTGCAAAACACGAAACGCACTGGAACGCAACCACGAACGCAACCCTTCGACGACAGCCTGCGACTCACCAGGACGCACGAGCCACGGCATTATGGAAGCCCCCGACCCGTCTAACTCAGTCGAGCCCTGCTGCCAGCGTCAACTCAGCCGTCCTGGTCCTGTAGTTGAGACTGAGGAACGGGGCTTCCACCGTGCCTCGCCAGGCAAGTACCCTAATATTAGCATTGCTTCGCGATCTGATTCGTCCTCCGTTCCTAGCATCGAACCCTTGCCACCGGCTTTGGAACTGGCATGCTACAATGATTCCGAATCATCGCCGCATGACGCTGATCCGAATTCCTGCTTACCGGCACTTCCGACTTCATCGAGGTCCTCATCGTTCGCACCGTCCGCAACAACACGAACAAACGTTTCACCGGCCTCCGCAAGTATCCTGATGTACTATCAAAATGTTGGTGGGATCAACAGCTCTATCGCCGAGTACCAGTCAGCAATCAGTGACGGCTGCTACGATGTCTACGCTCTTTGTGAAACCTGGCTGAATGAAAACACCTCGACGAGTCAACTGTTCGACGACTCGTATTCCGTCTATAGGCAGGACCGGTCACCTTCAAACAGCAACAAAAGTTCCGGAGGTGGCGTTTTGCTGGCTGTGCGATCGTGCTTCAAATCGCGTGTGCTTAATCCCCCTGGCGGTCCGATGGTCGAGCAACTATGGATCGCTATCACAACAGCTGACGCAACGCTTTATTTGTGCTTGGTTTATATACCACCTGATCGAGTAAACGATGGCGATATGATCGAGAACCACCTCACCTCGCTCGATTGGGTTGTTGCTCAGTTGGGGCCCAGAGACAACGTTATCATCGTCGGAGATTTCAATCTGAGTGCAATTTCTTGGCAACGCACCTCCTGTGGGTACCTCTTTCCGATTTCTTCTCGATCCTCTATTAGCGCAGCATCACGACAGTTGCTCGACGCGTACTCCACCGCTAGACTTAGGCAGTTGAATGGTGTCGAAAATGAAAACAATCGAATCCTCGACCTGTGTTTTTTCAGCGAGGAAATATCCATGGACGGCGTAGTCATGCAAGCCCCCTCTCCACTCGTTAAAATCTGTCGGCATCATCCCCCTGTGCTAGCGAGAATGGAAATATCCCCTCAATTCCGCTTTTGCGATACGGTGGAAAATGTATCCTACGATTATAGTAAGGCTGATTTCAATAAAATCAACGACTTTCTGGCACATGTCGATTGGGACGACGTTTTTCGCGATTTGGATGCCAATCTCGCTGCGTCAACGCTTTCTGGAATTCTGTGGTATGCCATAGACCAGTATGTTCCAACAAAATCTGAACGTGCGGCGCCCAAGCCGGCTTGGTCAAATGCCGATCTAAGATGTCTCAAGAGGTTGAAGAAGGCAGCCCTTCGGCGACATAGCAAACATCGGACCGACGCTACTAGAGCAGTATATTTGGAAGTGAACACCGAATACAAGAAACTCAACGATCGTCTCTACAATGCCTATCAAGAGCGTCTACAAAACAGCCTGAAATCGAAACCGAAAAGATTTTGGCGTCATGTCAATGACCAAAGGAAAGAATCGGGATTGCCTTCTACCATGACCGATGGCTCGATCATGGCAGACTCTACCACGGATATAGCCTTTTCCGCACTCAATTTAGCAACGTGTTTACCAACGAACACTTGAGCCCTCAAGACGTAGCAGACGCCACCGCCAATGTTCCTCGAATATCAGCGAAATATTTATTATGATACACTTGGTCAAACATCTTAAAAAGTTTAGATGTATGACTCATAAGTACTCTTCGAGAGATATCTCGGTAACCAAACGTCCAATCGAAAAAAAAAATCAATCGTTCTACTAGCATATAGTAGCTTTCATTTGCTTCCAAGAGAACTCAAATCGGTTGACAGACGGCTGAGAAACGTGCGTGACTTTTTTTGTAACGCACATACACACACACATATACACACATACACACATACACACACACACACACATACAGACATTTGCTCAGTTCGTCGAGCTGAGTTTATTGGTGTATGAGACTCGGCCCTCCGGGCCTCGGATCGAAAGTAGGTTTTTCGAGCGATATTTATACCCTTCTTATGCGGGTAAGAAGGGTAAAAAGAATGAAATAGATCAATCCCCGTAACGGAACGTCAGCAAAGATTTAAAAGTAATCAATACATGTTTGTTGACTGTTAAAGCCGAATCACACTTTTAGATATTTATACAACGAGTTGCAGAAGAATGATTTCTTCAGTACAAACGAGGCTTGCTGAGATGGATAAATACGAAGAGTACTGAAAAAAATGTGTTTTGTTACAAGTTGTAAACCAAATTTTATGTAATGATTTTTTATTATCACCTGATTTGGGTTGCATACTTAATAAGCATTAAGGCGAAACTGGAAGCATTTCCTCATTTTTTTAGTTCTTGATTTTTCATTAAATAACGAAGCAATATTTTCAAAATCGGTTTTCGTACACATGTAGAGTATGGATCAAGGTATCTTCTGAATTTTTTTGTGGTGGAAAATGTTTTCCATTTTTTCAGAAACCATTTTTTTGTGAAATTTTATTCAAAAATGGTTTCCGCAAAAACGAAAAACATTTTCCACCACAAAAAAATTCAGGAGATACCTTAATCCATACGCTACATGTGTACGAAAACCGATTTTGAAAATATTGCTTCGTTATTTAATAAAAAAATCAAAAACCAAAAAGTGAGGAAATGCTTCCAGTTTTGCCTTAATGGTCTTTAGAGCAGAATTTTATTCTGTATCATTTAGAAAGTGATTCTCCCCTACACTGAATGAATTTTAAGTTAGATGCATAAAAGTTACTGCACGGTTGGTTTTGTGAATTATTATTGATTAAATATTAGGCTCTAAATTAGAGCTCACAACAAGCATAAGATTGTAATTGTAAATTGTTTCTGCATTATTAAAATATAGTTTTTTTTATCTTTAGAAATCTAGTTTAATTGAGGTTAAATAAAAATGTTTTCAGTTACATAATCAGGTTATTTTTATAATTATCATAATTTGTAGAATGATTATAGAAAGATATGGAAACAAAACATACAATGATGTAATTGACAAATATGGAACATAATAAGAAAAGATATCACACAGTCATCCGTTTTATAAATTGAACAGTCCTTGTACATCATCATTTCAGCATAATCATTTGAGCTGGCACATAACTAATCGTAAAATGAACACATTTTTCCCATTCAGTAATTCAGTTTATCAATCATTCATTGACATACTTTCAAAACATGTTACGGGTACCTCTTGATTCCTCTTACATGGTTTGATCTTTTCGATTCACTTGAGAAAAAAAAAATACCCTCTTTCCAATGTTGCTATTTCAGCGGAGAAGATGACGATGATGATTGAATCAGCATGGCTAGATGAATGATAACTCACATTGATTATCTGTGTCTGGCTTTGGTATCCTCCGGACGGCACAGCACATTCAGCATCCAATACTCAAGAGCATTGTAAGGATCCACTTTTCGAATAGGACATCGTTATCGCGCGCAGTCTTTCGATGCAATCAAACGAAGGCAGATCAAAAAATGAAAACGAATACGACGAGAATGAAATCACGAAACTTTCAATCTTCATTCGTACGGCATCGATGACGACTAGGCTCCGTCACTGGCTCTAGCACATATAACACCCCACAAACACGTGGAAGTATGGACACAGCCGGAGAAATATGGATAGGAAAATGAGGAAAAGCGCAAACGAGGGAGCCTGTAAAGAGGGCTGTGTGTAATAGAAAGAGGATCCTTCTACCCACACACACACTCACACACTCGACTGGAGCACCTCGACGCTGTTGGCCGAACAACACATTGGTGTGTGCGGTCTGTATGCCACAAACGTAACCGGAGACACTGAGAGCGCGGGGGTGTCGAGATTTTCCCAGCTCTAGTTTTTTTTTATTTCCCACCCAGACTTCTTAGTTGGTTCGCTCCTTAGCCTGCTTTCTATTCTTTTAATCTTCTTAATAATGTGAACTATAACCCTGGCACCTGGGCTGAAATAAGCTCTTATCTTTCCACTCGGTTCTGTTTCACTATTTTTTCAACACTTTCACGTTAATTAAATCGACGATTTCTCTACCCTAATCTTGTGCCGTAGCGCGACGGTATACATTCCTTCCTTCCAGTCGGCACACGAACACACACACTCGGTTTCCTTCCTCAAGTATCAAACGGTTGTCGGGGATGGCTGCCACAGCTTCAGTAAAAATCATTCGAAGAATTTTCTTTTCTGCAGCCCACCAGAAATCAAATCAATTTACATTTTCGCACACACTTTCCGTAGGATACCGAGATTTCTAGCTCGCGCGTTCATAACCATTCGCAGACAGCAATTTTCGCTTCTTCACCACCACCCCCCGATAAGGTAACTTTAGTTTTTCCGCCTCATTTCGCGCGAATCGTGTAAATCCTGAACTACCGGATAATCCACTCGAAGCCCAACGCGTACTAATCCCCACTGTACGCTTGATTTCACCTGTGCCAGCCCAGAATCCAGAGGCAGAAGTTCAAACTCGAGTCGAGGTACACTATACCGCTTCTCTGGCAGGTTCGGGTTGGCAGCGTAGTCCGTGCCTGTTACAGAGCCTCGCGACTGTTGGCTTGTCTCTCGAGGAAGCGACCGTGGGACTGACTGATGCTTTCACCTAGCTAGGAAAAAAAGCACATTCCGTAAGGTCCTGCCACTTGATGAGCCCCAGAAGCTCCACACCATTGCGAGACACTGCTCAGAGAGGATGGCTTGAGAGAAAACCGGATGCTCTTGCGAGAACCGTGGGGTATACTCCAAAAAGGTGTTGCACGGCTATTACCGTTTGTGGTCGTATATGTACGACTGATGAACAGTGGGGAAGTAGACATGTGCTCTCTGAGCAATGTAATTTTCTGTTTGCTCTCAATTGTTATCAAAATCTATCAAAACAAAGATACCGTGTTGCTGGATTTCTAGGTGAGGTTCGTAAATAATTCAAAAGACACAGTTTTTCAAGGTCTGATATGGCAATGCGGAATAGTATTTCGTTGAAGTAAAAAAAAATCATTTGTGCTTTATTGCTATGTAGTTCACGTATTAGGATACTGACTGTAATCAAGAAAAGCATATGGGCATTATCTTAACAACGGTTATCCGCCTCCTTTAAAGTTATATAATGTGGAGACGCTTGGTCGCTATTTCAGAGGCAATATAAATACGACACGAATATCGATTCAGCAAGCCTATGTTGAGGATGCCTGAGTTTGGTTTCCGGTACGATCCAGGAACCTTTTGGCAGGCGATCGTGTGGGTGATTGAAAGGTGGAAGCAGCACTTCGATGAGCAGCTGTATGGCATGGAGAATTTAAGCTGGATTGATAGATAGATAGAGACAGTAAAACCTCCATGAGTCGATATTGAAGGGACCATCGACTCATAGAAATATCGAGTAGTGGAACAGAAATCCTTCTGGAGGCATTTTGGAGGGACCATCATAGTAACGCAGAAATTATATTTTAGTATGGAAAAAATTACCTCCATGAGTCGATATCGAGTCAAGGAACATCGACTCATTGAGAGGTTCGACTGTAGATAGATAGATAGATAGATAGATAGATAGATAGATAGATAGATAGATAGATAGATAGATAGATAGATAGATAGATAGATAGATAGATAGATAGATAGATAGATAGATAGATAGATAGATAGATAGATAGATAGATAGATAGATAGATAGATAGATAGATAGATAGATAGATAGATAGATAGATAGATAGATAGATAGATAGATAGATAGATAGATAGATAGATAGATAGATAGATAGATAGATAGATAGATAGATAGATAGATAGATAGATAGATAGATAGATAGATAGATAGATAGATAGATAGATAGATAGATAGATAGATAGATAGATAGATAGATAGATAGATAGATAGATAGATAGATAGATAGATAGATAGATAGATAGATAGATAGATAGATAGATAGATAGATAGATAGATAGATAGATAGATAGATAGATAGATAGATAGATAGATAGATAGATAGATAGATAGATAGATAGATAGATAGATAGATAGATAGATAGATAGATAGATAGATAGATAGATAGATAGATAGATAGATAGATAGATAGATAGATAGATAGATAGATAGATAGATAGATAGATAGATAGATAGATAGATAGATAGATAGATAGATAGATAGATAGATAGATAGATAGATAGATAGATAGATAGATAGATAGATAGATAGATAGATAGATAGATAGATAGATAGATAGATAGATAGATAGATAGATAGATAGATAGATAGATAGATAGATAGATAGATAGATAGATAGATAGATAGATAGATAGATAGATAGATAGATAGATAGATAGATAGATAGATAGATAGATAGATAGATAGATAGATAGATAGATAGATAGATAGATAGATAGATAGATAGATAGATAGATAGATAGATAGATAGATAGATAGATAGATAGATAGATAGATAGATAGATAGATAGATAGATAGATAGATAGATAGATAGATAGATAGATAGATAGATAGATAGATAGATAGATAGATAGATAGATAGATAGATAGATAGATAGATAGATAGATAGATAGATAGATAGATAGATAGATAGATAGATAGATAGATAGATAGATAGATAGATAGATAGATAGATAGATAGATAGATAGATAGATAGATAGATAGATAGATAGATAGATAGATAGATAGATAGATAGATAGATAGATAGATAGATAGATAGATAGATAGATAGATAGATAGATAGATAGATAGATAGATAGATAGATAGATAGATAGATAGATAGATAGATAGATAGATAGATAGATAGATAGATAGATAGATAGATAGATAGATAGATAGATAGATAGATAGATAGATAGATAGATAGATAGATAGATAGATAGATAGATAGATAGATAGATAGATAGATAGATAGATAGATAGATAGATAGATAGATAGATAGATAGATAGATAGATAGATAGATAGATAGATAGATAGATAGATAGATAGATAGATAGATAGATAGATAGATAGATAGATAGATAGATAGATAGATAGATAGATAGATAGATAGATAGATAGATAGATAGATAGATAGATAGATAGATAGATAGATAGATAGATAGATAGATAGATAGATAGATAGATAGATAGATAGATAGATAGATAGATAGATAGATAGATAGATAGATAGATAGATAGATAGATAGATAGATAGATAGATAGATAGATAGATAGATAGATAGATAGATAGATAGATAGATAGATAGATAGATAGATAGATAGATAGATAGATAGATAGATAGATAGATAGATAGATAGATAGATAGATAGATAGATAGATAGATAGATAGATAGATAGATAGATAGATAGATAGATAGATAGATAGATAGATAGATAGATAGATAGATAGATAGATAGATAGATAGATAGATAGATAGATAGATAGATAGATAGATAGATAGATAGATAGATAGATAGATAGATAGATAGATAGATAGATAGATAGATAGATAGATAGATAGATAGATAGATAGATAGATAGATAGATAGATAGATAGATAGATAGATAGATAGATAGATAGATAGATAGATAGATAGATAGATAGATAGATAGATAGATAGATAGATAGATAGATAGATAGATAGATAGATAGATAGATAGATAGATAGATAGATAGATAGATAGATAGATAGATAGATAGATAGATAGATAGATAGATAGATAGATAGATAGATAGATAGATAGATAGATAGATAGATAGATAGATAGATAGATAGATAGATAGATAGATAGATAGATAGATAGATAGATAGATAGATAGATAGATAGATAGATAGATAGATAGATAGATAGATAGATAGATAGATAGATAGATAGATAGATAGATAGATAGATAGATAGATAGATAGATAGATAGATAGATAGATAGATAGATAGATAGATAGATAGATAGATAGATAGATAGATAGATAGATAGATAGATAGATAGATAGATAGATAGATAGATAGATAGATAGATAGATAGATAGATAGATAGATAGATAGATAGATAGATAGATAGATAGATAGATAGATAGATAGATAGATAGATAGATAGATAGATAGATAGATAGATAGATAGATAGATAGATAGATAGATAGATAGATAGATAGATAGATAGATAGATAGATAGATAGATAGATAGATAGATAGATAGATAGATAGATAGATAGATAGATAGATAGATAGATAGATAGATAGATAGATAGATAGATAGATAGATAGATAGATAGATAGATAGATAGATAGATAGATAGATAGATAGATAGATAGATAGATAGATAGATAGATAGATAGATAGATAGATAGATAGATAGATAGATAGATAGATAGATAGATAGATAGATAGATAGATAGATAGATAGATAGATAGATAGATAGATAGATAGATAGATAGATAGATAGATAGATAGATAGATAGATAGATAGATAGATAGATAGATAGATAGATAGATAGATAGATAGATAGATAGATAGATAGATAGATAGATAGATAGATAGATAGATAGATAGATAGATAGATAGATAGATAGATAGATAGATAGATAGATAGATAGATAGATAGATAGATAGATAGATAGATAGATAGATAGATAGATAGATAGATAGATAGATAGATAGATAGATAGATAGATAGATAGATAGATAGATAGATAGATAGATAGATAGATAGATAGATAGATAGATAGATAGATAGATAGATAGATAGATAGATAGATAGATAGATAGATAGATAGATAGATAGATAGATAGATAGATAGATAGATAGATAGATAGATAGATAGATAGATAGATAGATAGATAGATAGATAGATAGATAGATAGATAGATAGATAGATAGATAGATAGATAGATAGATAGATAGATAGATAGATAGATAGATAGATAGATAGATAGATAGATAGATAGATAGATAGATAGATAGATAGATAGATAGATAGATAGATAGATAGATAGATAGATAGATAGATAGATAGATAGATAGATAGATAGATAGATAGATAGATAGATAGATAGATAGATAGATAGATAGATAGATAGATAGATAGATAGATAGATAGATAGATAGATAGATAGATAGATAGATAGATAGATAGATAGATAGATAGATAGATAGATAGATAGATAGATAGATAGATAGATAGATAGATAGATAGATAGATAGATAGATAGATAGATAGATAGATAGATAGATAGATAGATAGATAGATAGATAGATAGATAGATAGATAGATAGATAGATAGATAGATAGATAGATAGATAGATAGATAGATAGATAGATAGATAGATAGATAGATAGATAGATAGATAGATAGATAGATAGATAGATAGATAGATAGAGAGATAGATAGATAGATAGATAGATAGATAGATGTGATTTGAAGTTCTTTACCTAGCATCAGTAACAAACTCATCTGTTAATCATGCTTCTAAAACTTGTTTCATCGTTTCATTCCCGTCATAAACAAGTTCAAAACTATAACTCACCCCCCGTGGCCCTAAAAGTCACAACCAAGACCAATTTGTCATCCACCAAGAATGGCAATCAATCACAACCACCTCTGCCAGCGAGCCAGCGGTGACGACGACGGTTACGATGTGTAAATATTTTCCCAAACATCAATCTGGCACTCGGGGGGTTTCATAACCCAACCCATCAGATCAGGAGCTCCACTACTTCCCATCAAAATGGGACAGCCACGCTCTTCTCTTCAGGAAGAGAACGCTAGTTGCAAATTTTGGGAGAAGAGTACACAACGTGCTTCAGACAAGCTCTTGATTAGGGTCAAGTGGGGCAAAATGCCATTTTTCAAACTTTCATCGTTTTCAATGATAATTAGCCTCATTTGTTAGGCTTTCAAAGTGGCAACAGCAACTAGACAATATTTGCTCTATACTTCAGCAAAAATATTCACTAAATTATTGCATTTTCATCGATTTTTAGCGATTTTAAAAACTGATTCGTAAAACGGAAGTGGTGCAAAAAGACCATCTGCCATGGGGTAAGATGCCACTTCATGAAAACATTCAAAAATTACGTCCATAAGTTTTCGGGCATTTCCGACTCCTTTTCTTCCCTTTGTCCCGCTTTTTTCGTATATTCAATAAATGGAGTGTTACCCCCTTCCCCGCAAAACGATGATCGTAATATTTGAATGACCCCCAACATGGAAAGCGTAGACATCAACAACCATGCGTCTCCATACGTGCCTCAATCTCGTTGGAAACACTTGGCTGGTAATAAAATCACCAGAAAACCTTAATTGCAAGCACGAAAAACCGGAAGTTGCCGATTTTCATTGGGAAATCAAAAGATTTTTCGTGGGTTTGGTGGCCTAGCTTCTAGAAGAATGTTTGATGCAAACATATCTTGACACCATTCACATATAGTAATGATCAAGTTCCATTCATGAATGATTTTATGAGTTGGGCCATTTTACCCCATCTTGGCATTTTGGGCTTTGTTCCCCTACACCCTCTGCTAGGATAGAATCGCAAATCTTTTCAAGCACCATTCGTAGGTATATAGGTTAGTGAGATATCGTGTACCTTCAACTACAGCAACACGAAGTGGGCTTCATTACAGATACGGAAATAAAGAACGATAAAGGGCATCTTTGCTACCAGTGGAATTGATTCAAATTGAACCTGTTACATTCGTATAGCATGTAAACATAAATATAATTCACGGAATTAACCTTGTAACAACATACTCTCCTCTATCCGTGATCTTGAGCGTCCCCGACACGGACAGTTTCAAGGTGAATGGATAAATGGCTTTTGGCAAAGCTTTTACCTAACGCTGCTGTTTGGGTGGGAGATAGAAGTAAGAATAAATTAGTTTTAAGCTCTCCGTCCTGCCAATCAATCCTTCTTGATTTTCTTTCTTTCCTACGGAGGGCGACGAGTTCACCCGTAAGGACGCAGAGTGAACAGAAGTTTTTACGTGTTATAAAATTTTCGTTTACGTTTTGACTTTGCACAATGCACATAGATTCATCATTAAAAAAGGTTTTTTTTTGGAAAACGAATCTTGAAATATGCATTTTACAAATCTAATATAGAGTATGGGTACCCTTCTTCATCCTATGCACTCGTGTTCATCCTTTTTTAAATACTAACACTCCGAATGCCGTGATAAAAAACGCGGAATACCATGATCAGAAAAAAAAACTTTGATCTAGATCTGCTGAAACTGATCCAGATAGGGTATTGGTTCCCTTCTTAAGCATGTGGCTCCCATTTTCATCCTACGAAAAACAAAGGATTGAAGCGCTGTTTGTTTTGTTTCTTATTTTTGTATTTTTTGTTAGAGGTGAGCACCCATGAAAACAAAAAGAACGGAATCTATCGGTGCCGTAATCGCTTGTTTTCGAATAGGATGAATATATGAGCATGAGATTAATGATGGCACACATACCCTAAGTTTTATCTATACAACGCTCTAGCACGGACAAACAGACGTAACACTTGCGAAATTTCCATCGACCACGCTTTTAACGATCATTTTAAATTTTCATAGTCACAACCACCCAAGTAACCATGACGCTGGATATAGAGCATTGATTTCGCTTTATAGTGTATTATATTACATGCGATATAAAGTTGTTTGTCATTTAAGTACCATTAAAGTAGGTTTAAAGTCGAAAGTGGCGCTACTATTGTTGATTTAAAGCAAGCTTTACTGTGGTGATTGCTAAAGCATATAAAATGCTTGTGCCATAAAGCTAATGCAATGAAATCGTATGGAATGTATACTTAAAGCATCATGTCAACAAAAGGAAAAAAGTATTTTTGTCATTTTTCTATCTATTTTTATCTACCCATACCTGTTCCGATATTCTCACTCTGACTTTTTTATTCTATTTCGGGAATTGAACCAAGACTGCTAAAACTGGACCACGATGGAAGTCGGACGCGCTAACGCTGTGTGCTACGATGACAATGTATTTTGCACCTGGAAAAATGTGCAACATAAGACAACGTTTACTCAGCTCGTGCTTTATTGAGTTGTGTTTTCAGCAGCTCTAAAAGTTGTGCTGGGGTCGACATGCTATCAGTTATCTTACTTTCCCAAACTCATCCTAGTCGAAAACAAGCGATTACAGAACCGATTGATTCCACAAACGAAGATAATATAAAGATATTAATTTCTGTTCTTTTTGTTTTCATATGTGCTCAAAAAGCACAATAAATAAGGAACAATACAAACAGCGCTTTAATCCTTTCTTTTATGAAATCGGAGCACTATTCTAAATAAGGAAATCAATACCCCGCATAAGTTTTGTTCCCTCAGCATCTGTCTTCATGTCCCAACCAGAAAGTTTTCAATCAGCAACATCTGAGCATGATAATCTAAGTGCTACGCAGCAATCCATGAAAATTTGGGTTTGTTTTTCTTTCTTCTCAATGGTTCTGTTTCTACAGCTGTTTTACAGCTTTTCTTTCTTCGAACTGAGTGTTTTTTTTTCTGTTTACAGTGATGGAAGCCTTAGTAAAGGCATATATAAAGTTATAAATGCTTGCATGATTGCTTGCCATAAAGCTTTTAACATGATAATGCAATGAAGCATTAAACAACGGCCCTATAGAACTATACCGAACTGTCAAAATCCCATAATGCTTCAATGCTTTCATAATGTAGATGTAACGCTTCATTACTTGACAGATGCAGAATAAAAGTTATCTTGCATTAGCTAAACTATAATACGATTGAATTAATGTTATGATATAATGCTTGTGGTTACTTGGGCAGAGGCGCGCGCATCGTTTTTCTATGCCTTTGACTAGTTGACTAGCGCCTTCTGTTGACGATATTGCACAACCCAGTGATTCGTGCAACTTTTCCACCAGGTAATGGTAGTGTGAACTGGGCGATGCATTTCCATGAAAATCGTTCAAGGTGTTACGTCTGTTTGTCTGTGGCTCTAGTGTTCTCGATATGCATCCCAGAGGGTTGGAATCTTCGGCAAAATGCTTTGGATTGGTTGATATTGCATTCTTACGTCTTCGGTTTTGATCTAGATCTGCTGAAACTGATCTAGACTAGTTTCATCTTTCAATATGACGCTCCAGTGTTCTTGGTATGCATCCTAGATGGTTGGAGTCTTCGACAAAGTGCTTTGGATTTGTTGATACTACATTTCAATGTCTTCGGTTTCGATCTAGATCTGCTGAAACTGACCTAGATAAGTTTTATCTGCCAATACGACGCTCTAGTGTTCTCGGTGAGCATCCTAGAGCATGGTTTCCCAAACTGTGGGTCGCGACCCCGCAGGGGAGTCGCCGGCTTTCATCCAGGGGGTCGCGAGGGACTGTAAAATATTTTACTGTAACAGACAACAAATGGGGGAATTTCTATGGGGGGTCGCGAAAACGATTTCAATACGACTCTCTAGTGTTCTTGGTATGCATCCTAGAGGGATGGAATCATTGACAAAATGCTTTAGATTGGTTGGTACTACATTCTTACGTCTTCGATTTTAATCTAGATTTTCTTAAACTGATCTAGATAAGTTTAACCTTTCAATACGACGCTCTAGTGTTCTAGATATGCGTCCTAGCGAGTTGGAGCCTTCGGCGGAGTGGTTTGGATTGGTTAGTCCTGCATTTTCACATCTTCGAATACATGCTAGTTCCAAAATTGTTAATTTCTTCAGAAACTGCAATGTCTATTTTTGATTCCTTATATTGTGAATTGTAGCTTCAAAAAATCGTTGCAAACTTTTAAAAAACAAAAAGGCTCGGGCGTTACATGAGCATAGCGGAGCCTAAACCATTTGCACGTTTTTGCCAATGCATGTAAAGGAATAAAATCGATAAGGAAATCTCTTTGTTTGAGCTCAGTTTATCTATAGAGTATAACCAAGGGTGTAGCCAGCTTTTCGGTCAGGAGGGGTCATGGAGAAAGTTGTTCTCTTTGAAGTTCTTTTTTTCTATAGGAATATAATAGAACCGGCTCTGGCATATCGGTAAAATTTGCCGTGTTATAATAAAAATCATGAAATATGGCCTGGCCATTCAACCAAGCTTTATTTGGCAATATTAAATAATGTTTAAATTTTAAATTATTAAAATTGTTTTTAGACTTTATAAGCTTCAGCTTAGCTTTTGATTTAACTATAATTTGTCCATAGGTTTTATTTCAATAAAAAATTCCATCGAAGCCCACCTGACAGGTTCTCTACAATCTCTTCATGTGCAGAAATTTTCCAAAATAAATAAAAATGTTTGAAAGTGTTGCTTTGCAATTTCCGTAAAATATTGGAATTTTGGTAAAGTTCTGTGAAGTCATTTTATTTCAATTTGAATTATTTAATTATTGTAAACGCTTCAAAATTTTTGGCTGAATTATTCAAAAGTAGCAGTTTGTTTTACCCGTACATCTGAGTTTTTTGCTCTTTTATAAAGCTCCTATGATGAAATCAACATGATTTTTGAAATCTTACAAACATATATAAAATAATCTTTGAGAAAATTATTAAAAAAAAAAAGTTTTCCGAATTTTCTCTGAATTTTAAGAAAACATGATATAAGAAGTGTTTTACGATTTGCCTTTGACATTTTAAAGTGAAAGCTGTTTATAATTTAAAAAAACGTTTTAAAATTTTTGGTGCGCCGCGACATTTTTGGAAATTTCAAAGGGCGCCGTGATAGCAAAAAGTTTGGGAACCTCTGCTGTACATAATCCAATCATGCGACACACTTCACAAAACCCTATCATGCGGACGTATTTTGTTCGTATTTAAAATGTAAACTTTGTGGCCGTGCGGTTAGGGGCGTCACTCTTATATCTCGGAGTGTGGGTTCACCCGCTTCAGCCGGTGAAAACATTTCGTTAAACGTAAAATTCTCCACTGGACCACTGGGGGTTCCGTGTGTTGTTCGTTCCCAGCCAACACACGATCGCATATGCTGTTGAATATAGGGTGAAAGGGTATAATGCGCCCCACCGGGGTAAAACCCCCCTTACAAATATTGAAGAATTATTGCCATCAAGCTGGTCCGTTAGTGGATTGGTACCGAAAAGCAATAAAAATATCAAAAAGTCTGAAATCGAGGCTTTTGGCGTAATATTTTACCTCTTGTGATCTGACTTCATTGTAAACGAAGCTAGTTCTGTTCGCTTGTGTTATTTGCAACTTTTATGTAGTTAAACACTGTAACTCGGAAGCTCATGGGATAGGGATCTTCAGGGTCGTTGAAGGCATTTCTAACACACCCATATACAAAGCGATGAATGACCAATCTAAGCAGGAGCAAATTACAAGAATATTGCCGACAGAGGTGTACAGGCTCAGAATTGACCAGTATAAAAGGGGGGGGGGGGTATACAACAAGCAATGATCCACAAAAGGCGAGGCCTGGTGGTTCCTTTGTGAACCCGGAAAACGTAACAAGGGTGGTGAAAAATCATACAACTCAGGGTTGCTCTTTCCTATAGGGACTACTCCTGAGGCAAGCTCTATTTACAATGGTTTTATTTGTGACGTCACAGATTTAGGGTACATACGTGCATGCTGAATTCGTGGTACTGGCTCACTATGGATCTTGGTCCAGTTTGGTGATCGATCCTGCGTCGAGCGGATGATGTAGACTCGATAGGGTTGCCACGGTCGACTACTAAACGGGGTAGTGGCCTTTCCGGTATCTTGGGAGAGCCGGGGAGCCGGCCGGGTGAAGATCGTCACTTTCTGTCGGGAGAGCCGGGGTGCCGGCCAGATGAAGATCGTCGCTTTCGGTTTTAGTCAATGGCGGCTGTAGAACTGCACACACACACACACACACACTCTACGCTGGGCTCAGCGTGGAAGCAACTCGTGGCTAATCCAGGCTTTGGCACGCACCATCTTCCGGACGCATCTTCTTATAGGTTATGAACCTAGTGGAAACTCAGGAAGAAGCACAAACAGAAAAAAGGCCCGTAACATGGACCTAACCACCACGGATTAATACCCTAGCGACGCCACTGAACCTAACCTCACTTTTCACTTCTATATAGCTAATAATTACCTTTTTCTGTTATTTTACTTGTTTGTCTTCGTAGTTTTCTTTGTTCGTGTACTAGTATAGGTTTTATCTAGATTCAATTGTATATATTAGCTGTAGGTTGTAATTTTATAGTTGAATAACTAACCGTTTTTACACTTGACTTTAACGCACTTTCGATATTCTTGTTGATTTTACTTTTTTCGTTTTTGTTTTACTAATAACATATAAGATCCTAAATTAAAGAAACAACACTAAAATTATAAAAAGTTTCACCAAAACTGAGGATTTAACTTGACCTCAACAAATAACATTTAACACACGCGCGCACTAACAATTCCTTTTGAGGATCACAAATAGAAAAGAGCCTAAAATCATCCAAGCCCCCATCTTTTATAACATGCCATTAAACATAATATTCCAATATGGCATTCATGTTACAATTTTATGCTAGTCCATCCTTTTGCATTGTAGCACCATCTGTGGGCGATTTCAATTTGAACAGGGCTGTTTTTTTTTCCCCGAGCTCAAACTGCTCGTATTGAATCTGCACTCATCCACCTTGTACGATGTGAAAGCGGAACACGCACTCATTCGTGTTTTGCATCAAATGAGTGTGTATGTTCCATTACGTAAATTTTTGGTAGGGGAAAATTGGGCAAAATGATTGGTGGTGGAGCCAACAAGTAAATATTGGAACCGAACGGTTACAACACTTGTTGAAAGACCCTCCTAGGATAAGGACTGTTCATTAAAGAAAGTGGACACCTGTTTTTCAATAGAAAATATTTATTTTCGAACAAATTCATAAGTTTATTTTTTATTTAATACAATCAACATACATGTGGCCGAATTCACGTGAGTTTGAACATTTACTTCGCATTTCTGAAGAACGCTTGGACTTTCCTCTTGATACCTCCCATTAGATTCTGCACAACTTTCTTCGTAAGATTTCGTTGTGCCGCAGACCAAATTTTCTTGAAGCAATCAACACAACTTGCTTCTCTTCCATCTTTCTTGAGATGCCGCCTTATTATTGTCCAGTATCTTTTCACATGACGCAGTTCAGGGAAGTTTTGTGGATTTTGCCATTTTTCGACAAAATCGACTTTTTCCGTCTTGAGCATCTCTAGTGTAGAAGAAACGTAATGAGCGGATGCCAGATCCGACCAAAACAATGGAGGATCCGTATTTTTCGATATATGGGTAGAAGTCGTTTTTAACCCTCAGAGCCCCAGGACAAACTTCTTTTTTTTAATCGTCTGATACTCAGGATCTGTAAAATATAAAAATAAGCGGTTTTCACTATGATCGATGGGATGAGTTGTACTTCATGTAAGAGTAGTTGTCAAACCGGATGTCCATGTTTGAACCTGCTTTTGCACCGGAAATAAGTGTTCCCTGGTGCTATGTTTGGCGATATGTTCTACAGCTGCCGTTTGGCTACTTTTTCAATAATTAGATGTTAATTCTCGGTAGATCAATCAAGGCGGAATCTAAATCTGGTCTTTAATTTCTTAGCGAAGCGTGCTTTCACAAATTGAAATCAATTTTGTAAATTGGGACAGAAACCGATAAACGCCTAGAAGTATGCAATGATCAAGTAATAATTCGTTGGTTGAAAGTATGACCCGTGTTTCAATTTTAGGTGGATTAATCACATGAGTGATACTTTTAAAAGAAGGGCTCAAATATACGAAACAAATTCTTCATAGACACCAAACTTCTAAAATCATCTTTTCAGGTGCAAAATGATTATGATCACGAAATTGGGTCTTAGGGAGTCCTACCGGAAGTACACTCCTGGGACCAAGTTTCAGATGTAACTCATGCTAGAAAGCAGCCTCAGCATTGTGTTCTTGCGTTGGCCCACCATTTCAAGTTGTTAAAGATTTCAGAATTATTATAAAATACCGGATTCATAGACGACTCGCCAAAACATTGCACCAGGGAACACTTATTTCCGGTGCAAAAGCAGGTTCAAACATGGACTTCCGGTTTGACAACTACTCTTACATAAAGTACAACTCTTCCCATCGATCATAGTGAAAACCGCTTATTTCTATATTTTACAGATCCTGAGTATCAGACGATTAAAAATAAGAAGTTTGTCCTGGGGCTCTGAGGGTTAATGCATTCCTTTATGTTGTTTTTCACCGTTGATTGTTCCTGTTGTGAACTACGAAGAACTGTTGAGGCCGCATGAACAATTGGCTTGTCACACCTAAAACTTTTTTCAAATTTTTCGGTTCTGATGTACCCTACATCATCCAGCACATCTATCCCCTGCTCAGCGTTGAAAAATTGCGGTACCGGAAGTGATACTAGTACACAGATCTCAAAACGACAACTTTTTGGAACACCATTTGTGCAGAATTTATCTGCTAGTCGCTAAGCTAATCCAACCCATCGCTCAAAATTTCTCACTTTTTTCGTTTTCTTTGAATGTGTTGCCGAAGTGAACAATATGTTTACACACTGAGCAAAAATTCACAATTTTTGGTTTAGTTTTAACTCTAAACTATTGGTAAACAGATGTTCACTTTCTTTAATGAACAGTCCTTAAGCATGTAGTGGAATTATCCCCTGGGACAGTTTTATCACGGGCTGGATGTTTTTCTTTTGATGGGGCGTATTGCCCCGTTTGTTTTGAAAAGGCAAATTTCGGAACGATTTCGAAAAACGTTTCGAAGCTTCCATAGCCACCTCTCTAAAGCAAAAGTTCGCATGCAACACTTCACTAACTTTAGTAACAACGATTTGCAGTGACCCATAGATGGAATAAGGCGCCACCCAAGAAACAATTTTTGCTTTAAGAAATGTTTCTCAAACCAACGTTATTAAACTGGACGTCGTATTATATTTGAATAATTTTGAAATAAAACTGTTCTTCAACTCTAGTTCGCCCAAAAATGAGAATCTATTCAACGTCAACCGTTCTATAAGTACGATGAAATGAATGTTTATCCAATGATCGTACATCGGTTGTGGAACTCTTGTTCAACGTTAGAACCATCAGCAATTAACACAAACATCGTAAACTGTTCTTCAACGTTTATTAAACAATGTTGTATGACGCTATTTGTTTAATTATTTAAGAATGGTTGCAGCATAGTGCATAATAACAAGCTTTCTTCGATATTTATTTCACCATAATACAATCAAAACATGCTGGAGCCGTGATACAACTTACGAAATTTATTTCTATTTATAGATATGCTTTTAATTGCTACAAAAACGATTCTTAAACGTTTCTTCAATATCGTTGTAACAATAAAATGAAAAAATGATTTTGGTTTCTGCATTTCTGCATTTGTGTCTGGAATATCTCTCTCTGATCTTTATTTTATTACATTTTATGGGACAAATCACATCAATGGAAAGACTCGAACTCAGGACCTTTGGATTCACACTCGTCTGCATCCGCTCTGCTTCAATCCGAATTACATGAATCGGCAGATTTAAAGCAGTATATAAATATTCAATCCCTGAGTCGAATACATTACCGTACATATGCTGCTTAAAAATTGCTTAAATATTTTATTCAACTAATTGTCTTCATAAACAATGAAGTTGATTAATGTTTGAATAATTGTAACCGCAACGTTTAATCATAAGGCATGCATGCTAATTATTTTGCTAGTCTGTCGGTAATTCACGGTGTTGTGTTGTAAGATTGGTATCGCTTGGTACTTTTTTTTTATTTGAACGTCCAAACAAGTGAACTTTATTTATTTCCACTGCTCCTGTTTTGTGTTGGGAGGAGAAGGTGTAAAACTTGTGTATATCTCCAGGCAGCTTTGAACATAAGGAAGATGAGCCCGGTTTGACCGGTGGCACCAAAGTGGATAGAGTAGATTGTCCATAGCAAACAAAGGATCCAGAATCTACTTCAGCTGCTTTTTCTGGTGTTTTTGTTGCCGATTTTGCTGTCGTTGGAGCGTGTAGTGTAAAAGGTGAGTCAGAATGTTTTTAAAAGTGTGAAAAGTGTGATATTTGAGGCTGCTGCAAGAAGTTTGTTTGGTCTTCAAGCTTGTAGCCGCGGTTGCTCTTCTTAGGCTCTTAATCAGCAATTGTGTTTACAAAAAGGGGCAGGGCGAACAACGATTATTAAGTGACACAGTACCACTGCTAATCAACATTGCTTGAATAAAAGTGTAACATTTGTATCGAAGAAACATGGTAACATCTTGTTGTTAAGCTATATTAGTGTAGTTGAATAAAATGATCAAGCAAAAGTTGTTAAATTTTAAATAAGCTACTTGTTCCATCGAAGATCTTATGTGGAATAACGGCATCTAATACGTTGGAAGCAGCTTGTATTCTATCATTATTAGAACACTATTAGACAGATGATGTGAATACCTAAGCAACTGTTTTTCAACTTTTATACCATTGGTTATTCAATGAGCAGAAATATGTTTAACTAACGTGCAGTTTCCACTGCATGAAACATTTATGCGCCATTTTGTTCAACAGAAACTCTTGTTCAACGGTCGGCGCCTTTGTAGCACATTTAATCAACTGACATGCTTATTAATGATTTTGAATTGTTACTTGGGCAGTTTCTGATATATTGCCATTTCTGCTTAGGGGGGCATATTATACCTGTTTACCCTAATACTAAAGTGAAGGCGATTAGCGTACACTTGACACACGGTTAAAAGGAAGTACGCAGGGTAGTAGCACTAGACTTTGCCACTGCTTTAGTCTCCATACAAATTCCATTTTTTATGTATGAAGTGGCGAAAATTAGTGCAGAATCTTAGGGGGGGGGCGAAATCTAGTGTTTTACCCTACGCACTTTAGCATCCTATTCTACATCATATACGATTTCGTGTTGATTGGGTTGTCTCATGTTAGTGACCGTTCAGTCTGTGCAACCGCTCGTTAGATGTCTTTTAGAAATGGTGACTAGAAAATCCAAGATTGACAAAAATTCATGTTGGTGTTTTTTTTATGGAGTACATACCTTATAATCTCTAAAACTATGCAAATTTGGTATATTTGGAAGATGTTCAGCGTTGAAAAGTAGTTACCAGTATTCAGTACATCTAGTATAGCACTCCGAAATTCAAGTTGGCAGACCAAAATTTTTTTTTGGGCTCTATTTTATGGAGGTTTGGGCTCAGAAATTATTGGAGTCCAAAAATATCCAGGTGATGCTATTCTTTTCTGCTTGAGTAGTGTGTATATCACATGCTGTGTTGTTACGGTAATTCTACATTCTGTACTTGTGTATATTCTGAATGATTTAGGGCCGATTTCTTCACCTCGGCTTAACCGGTAAGCCAGGCTTACCCATACAGTTAAACCTGGCTTAACGCTTAAGCCAGTGTGAAGAAATCGGCCCTTAATAGTTATTATGTATCATTATTTATGGCAAAGCATGCATCAGCTTTGATTGAAACAAATATTGTCGAAGTGTGGATACCGTCTCGCGTCACAATATGCATCAATCAACCCACTTCGCCGTCTCGTTTGACCACCCACCACCCACTCTACCCGCAAATGGATACATCTACTCGGTGTAGATTTTGCTATTTTTAGCCACCGGATGGATAAGGATTTCCCTCTATCACTCATACAGACACGTGCATCAGTGACGAACGATACGTGCTCGCATCCTTGACGACGCCGTGAGTTGCTCCCACGAGAAAATGTGAATTTTCTCAATGAGCCTCTCCACCAACTGACGGTAAGAGTTTTCACTCTCGCGAGCAGAAAAGTGCTCACCGCTCATCGTGGAACGGAAAACTACTCGCTATTTTGTGCCGCTTTGGACTGGCCGCGGAAACCTGTGAACATTAGCCACACGAAAGGTATGATAAGGGAATATATGGCTTTCTCTATGGACTACATACCAACTAAAAGGCGGTTTTACTTTTGGCCCTATTACCCTTTCCCTCTCTCCTCATTCTGTTTTATGGTACACGGCCAGGATCAAGAACAGCAAACAGATTGAATGGGCCGTCGTGGGTGGCGAACGGCGGCAGGAGAAAACTGTGGTCTAAGCGTTTGCACATTGTGCTCGTTACATAATGTTATTGTCCGGCTCATATCTATTCCGCAAGCGAGTGTCACTCTGCTGGCTGGCTACTGGTGTTTGGAATGCGAATATGGTATGCGAACCAAACGGTCAACCCCATCCCAGTTGGTGCCCCGATATGCCATACATCATAACAATTATTACTAAACCTTGCTTTTGCTTTCGGCTGTGCTTTTGGCTAATACATCCGCAGGTCGTTGGACATGTTTAGTAGGAGAAAAGGGTGCAAAATGCCACACAAACTCTACGTCTTTTTTTTTTTTCCTTCTAAACCATAGGGGGATAATCTGCTCAACAGACACCCTAACAGAAGGTTAGGGTAGTGTAGGTCTGACAGGCCGTCTTCTACAACAAAAGTAAAATCCAGGACTACTCTCTCCTCGTACCCACTAAACCATTCCTATGGTCGCCAAACCCTACGTCTCTCCGGAACCACCAAGAAGGTATTGCTTCAGAGAGGGGCTAGTGCACATCGCACCCACAAGGTTAGCTGCGTAGCCTGCAGCAACGAACATCGATGACTCGCTTTGGAGAGTCCATCACGGTAGCATGCTGGCGCTTAGCCAGTTTCCCGAGTGGTCCTCGCCACTCCCTTTGTCCTCGGAAGGCGGGCAGGGTCAACCCCGCCCGCGCCCTACTGCTGAGCGGACATCAAGAACTGATGCCCACGTGCAACCCGATCTGACTTGCCCGTAAGGAAGGGTATCACTACCCTTCAGGCCCTATCAGATGCACCCGTAGGTTGCAGACAGCAGGATCTCACCTACCCCGACCCTTGCCGGGGACCCCTTTCCAACCGCGGGCTCGGATCCAACCCAGTAGACCGACGCCACGACAGCACCACTACCGGGACTTCCTCTCCGCGGCCACTTAATCGTTGTAAGGGTCGATCTCGACCGCAGGGCACCGGTATGACCTACGAAGCCGACTCCGAACCCCTGGACCACCTCTTGTACTGCATCTGGACTAGCCATTCTCCGAGTCCACGCGCCACCTCCTCTGTAGCTCCCAGACGATGTGGGTAATAGCCGTTGAAACGGCGTTCCAGCCAAACTCATCCCTACACATCCTCTGGACCAAGTTGTCCGGAGTTGTGTCCTCCCCGCATGTGGCAAGCATGCGGTCACGCATTGTGCGAAAACGCGGGCACACGAAAAAAACGTGTTCCGCCGTTTCCTCTAAACCATTGCACACTGGGCATTCGGGAGAATCCGCATGCCCGAAACGGTGTAGATACTGTCGGAAGCAACCATGACCTGTAAGGACCTGTGTCAGGTGGAATGTGACTTCCCCGTGGCGCCTATTAATCCAACTATCTACCCTCGGTATCAACCTATAGGTCCACCTTCCTTTGGTGGAACTGTCCCACGCGCGCTGCCATTTGACCATAGAGGCCATCCTGACAGTCCTGCGTATGCCTCTTGTGCCGCGCATTTCGAAGCACTCCATGTCCTCACTGATAAGAATGCTGATAGGCACCATACCAGTAATGACGCAGAGAGCGTCGTGTGACACGGTACGGTACGCGCTCGCAACCCTCAGGCACATAAGCCTGTAAGTACTTTCCAGCTTCCGTCGGTAGCATTTAGTACTTAGCGCGGTGCCCCACGCCGGGCCGCCATACCTAAGTATGGATGTAGCAACACTAGCCAGAAGCTTGCGCTTACTGGCGTACACCGCAGAGCTATTGGACATCATCCGGGACAGTGCCGCAATAGCTGTGGAGGCTCTTTTACAGGCATAATCGACGTGGCTACCGAAGGTAAGCTTATCGTCGATCATCACGCCCAAGTGTTTGACGGAGCGCTTTGACAGGATAGTACAGTCTCCTACACTGATCTCCGTCTGCTGCTCCGACTTCAGGTTGTTAACAACCGTCACCTCTGTCTTGTGGTGAGCCAGCTCCAGTTTCCTGGACCGCATCCACGCCTCCACAACCTTGATCGAGTGGTTGGTAGTCAACTTTACCTCCTCGATCGTTTCACCGTAGACTTCGAGCGTAATGTCGTCGGCAAATCCGACAATCACCACTCCCACTGGATACTCTAACCTCAACACCTCGTCGTACATGACATTCCATAACACCGGACCCAGGATGGAACCTTGCGGGACTCCTGAGGTTATGTGAAAGCACTTCCGACCCACCTCCGTGTCGTAGACTAGTACACGATTCTGAAAGTAACTTCCGAGAATCTTGTACAGGTACTCCGGTATCCCCAGACGCAAGAGCGCATCGGCAATAGCAGACCAGCTGGCGCTATTAAACGCATTCCTTACATCCAGAGTCACTACCGCGCAAAAGCGAATTCCCCTCCTCTTAGGCTCGAGTGCTTTCTCGGCGGTTTTTGTAACCGACAAGATAGCGTCTACGGTGGACCTCCCCTTCCGGAAGCCGTACTGGTTACTCGAAAGACCATTTTCGCCCTCGGTGAACCGCAACATTCTATTGAGGATGATCTTTTCGAGCACCTTCCCCGCCGTGTCATATTGGTCTATATGCCGACGGGTCTCCGGGTGGTTTCCCCGCATTTGGCAATAGTACCAGGCTCTGCCTCTTCCAAGCTTCTGGGAAAACTCCCTCGTCCAGGCATTTCTGCATAGCAGACCTGAACATCTCGGGAGCCTCTGCAATAGCTACTTTTAAGGCTAGGTTCGGAACTCCGTCCGGACCTGGGGCCTTACCTACGCTAAGGGACTTAGCTATCCCCGCAAGTTCCACATCGGTGACCCTCTCCTCATCGCCAGCCCCAGCCCCCGGCTGTCCTACGAAAGGAGGCCAAGGACTAGGATCATGACGCGGAAAAAGTCCTCCAATGATCCCCTCCAACATCTCTGGAGATTGCTCTGTAGGAGCCATCACACCTCTCGTCTTGGCCATAACGATCCTGAAGGCGTCACCCCACGGGTTCGTATTGGCACTCTGACAGAGACCCTCAAAGCAGGCCTTTTTGCTTGCTCTTATCTCGGTCTTAAGCGCGGCTTTAGCAGCGGCGAACACCACCCGCCGTTCGTTTCGCTCTTCCTCTGATCGTGCTCGCTGCATCCGCCGCCTAGCCCGTAGGCAGGCGCGGCGCAGGTCCGCAATCGCGTCGGTCCACCAGTAAGCCGGTGGCCTCCCATTTCTAGGGTGGACTCGCCTAGGCATGGTCGCATCACACGCACGTGAGAGCACCGCTACCAGCTCGTCGCCGTCTAAACCGATTAAGTTTCGCTCACGGCGGAGCGCCTCCCTAAATACCCCTTCGTCGAAGTATGATGTCTTCCACCTGCGAGGGCTTGGCCTTGGCCTAGCCGCCTCTTCTTCTATCCGCTGTCTGCTGTTATTGTAGTCGATACTGTAGCGAACCGCCAGG
The DNA here is from genome assembly GCF_035046485.1 of Aedes albopictus. Classification (NCBI taxonomy): domain Eukaryota; kingdom Metazoa; phylum Arthropoda; class Insecta; order Diptera; family Culicidae; genus Aedes; species Aedes albopictus. The sequence continues at coordinate 68,720,275 of NC_085138.1, read as the reverse complement.
TGGTCGCTGTGAGTGTAGCCATCATCTACTCTCCAGTTCGAACTTCTTGTTAGGCCAGGACTACAAAAGGTCACGTCAATAATTGACTCCGCTCCGTTTCGACTAAAGGTACTCTTGGTACCGACATTAGCCAAGTCGACATCTAAGATGGCCAGTGTTTCTAGCAGGATCTGACCCCGCTGGTTCGTGAAACGGCTTCCCCATTCCACGGCCCAGGCATTAAAGTCGCCTGCTATTACCACCGGCCTTCGCCCTGTTAGCACGGTCGTTAAGCGGTCCAGCATTTGCGTGAACTGCTCGATCGGCCACCGCGGAGGCGCATAACAGCTACAGAAGAAGACCCCGTTTACTTTGGCGACCACGAAGCCACGAAGGTAGTAGACACCAACTCCTGAACGGGGTATTTTCCCGTCGTCCATATCGCCGCCATTTTTCTGGTCCCATCCGCGACCCAGTTGCCGTTGCCGGCGGGTACTCGGTATGGGTCCGATATGGGGCTGTCCATAAACCACGTGGTCATTTTTTTGGGACTTTTCAAACACCCCCCCCCCCCCCACGTGGTCATTTGTCCATACAAAATTTTATTTTTGTCCATACAAAATGGTCATTGGCCGAACCCCCCCCAATGACCACGTGGTTTATGGACAGCCCCTATGATGGCGATATCCGTCTCCCACTCAGAAACTGCCTGACAAAGCAGTTGCTGAGCCGCATCACAGTGGTTCAGGTTCAGCTGCGTTACCTGCACTGTGATTTGTTGCTCACTGCGGCTTTCTTGAAGGCCGGGCACCTTGGACCACCCATCGGATGTCTGTTGTTCGAGGATTTCCCGGTACAGATCATGCAGATGGGCGGACTCGTGCAGCTTTGGGCCTTATGACCTTCAGCGCCGCATCGCCTGCACAGTTTGCGCCTGTCGGGGCCTTTGCAGTCCCACGACTTGTGTCCTGGTTCCAGACACCTGAAGCAAACCTCTGGTGGCTCGTGGAATGTCAGGTGACATACACACCAACCCACCTTTATGCTCCCTACTTTAACGGACTTTTTGACGTCCGCCACAGGTAGCTGAACCAAAGCTATCTGTGTCCCTGCTGGCCCTTTCCGTAGCTTAACGGCTGCGGCGGCCACCTGCACATCGCACTGTTGCCGCAGTGCCGTGACGAGCTCTTCCACTTCGGTGATCTCATCGATGTCCTTGACCTTCAGATTCGCCTCATGTGTCAGAGCCCTCACCTGCACACCCTCACCAAGGACCTCTTCTGCCAGCCTCTTATAGGCGGCGCCCTTGTGCTCCTTCTGGCGCTTCAGCTCCAGGATCATCTCGCCCGTACGAGTACGTCTAATACTGCGTACGTCGGCTCCAAGACCCTCAAGCTTGGCTTCGCTTCGCATCATCTTCAAGACGTCCGAGTACTTGGACTGTTCCGTCTTGATGACGATAGCGTCGCCTTTCTCGCGCTTGGCACCTGCCCTCCTACGCCTTGGCTTGGCGTCCTGCGCTACTACCTGCGGATTCGCCCTCTTCTTCCTCTTCCGCTCTACCTTCGTCCAAGGGGGGTCCTCCCCTTGGATCGCCCTACTCTGTGGCTGTTGAGGGCCCACTAGCGGTCGCAACCCCTTGTTCCCATCGTTCCAGGACGGGCCAGCCTTTTCAGGCCCACCCTTCCCAGCTTTCCGGGAACCCTGGCTGGGGTCCGACCTTCCGGCATTATTACCGACTTTCGGGGTAATGATTCGCCTGGCCTTGCGGGCACCGCCAGACAGCTCCTCGCCTGACGGTTGCCTCGCCCGCTTCTGCGATTGCTTGCCCCGTTTGTCGCGAGCAGTCGCTTCCGCCTTATTCGGACTTCCTGCGAAGGAGAAGGCCTCCGTTTGGGTAAACTTCGGCACTTTCTCATTTGCAGGCTCCGCTGCTGCAGCAGTCAGCAACGCGAGTGCCGCGTGCTCCTGCTTGGCATCGTCGATCGACGCCCTAAGTCGAAGCAAGGCCGTTTTCAGGTCCTTGCTTATGTTCGACTTAGTGGACGCAAAGTCGATGATTTTGCCAAGCTGCTGCTCAGCCACCTCTATTGCGGACCGTCCTTTGGATCCTCGGTTGACGGCCCTCAACAACCACGCTCCGTCCATAACCTCCACCGGCTGGCTTGCCGGGAAGTGGACTGGAGCACCCACGCTTGAGCTGCGTACGCAACTCCCAGCGCCTATCTCCTCACTTCTCCTTGTCGGAGATCTCATCAACCCGCTTCTTGCGAAGGGGTTGATCCCACCACTATTTCCACCTAGATTCTGATTTTTATTTGACTTCATGATTAAATCCCACGAGTAGCACGGGAAAGAATGTCCACCACGCCAGAGCCCTGCATTAACGCGGTAAGGGACAGCTTACTGTGGGGGGTGCCCAGGTACCCCACAGGCTCCGTTAAAGATCGAGCATCTTTTTCACCCCCTCGATCACTCATTCCTCAGCACGGGTCGCTTGACACCTTGAATTGGGGTTAAAACTCTACGTCTATCGTCACCATAGTGTGTTATCCTTTAACTATAAAGGCAGAATAAATCGGAACCAGTATTTCAAAAGGACGTAGCTGCTTTTGAAATATCACATTCTTTCAAAGCTTCAAATTTCAGTTCATTCCTACTACGCAAATCCTAGGGGCTTAAACCGTGGTTGGTTAAATCGTACACACTTAGCAAAAATCACCGACTTCGGTAATATTTTACCGAAATCTCAACCGTTAAGTTTTTTACCGGAGAAATTCGGTGACGTTTACCGAACTTCGTTAAAATTTGACAGATAAACGATAACATTTTACCGAAATTTGGTAGTTTTTACAGAATTTCGGTAGAAAACCATTACCGAACGTTCAGCTGTTGAGATTTCGGTAAAAATTACCGAACGCGGCTAGCTGTGTACGACGAGTTTACTTGGGAAATTAAGAATATTACCACTGACTGATTGCACAATATCTTTGCGGAAACAATTAATTCATAAACTCATCGTACAGAAATCCAGTTCATAACTACAAATCTAGTGCTTCACCAAATAGGCGAACTTACGTATTTTCGGCAGTTTGTTCTCTTCGTCATGAGGGGTTTTTTGAAACCTGTTGAACCAAGAGTTGGCCACAAATCCTTCCCAACCAAGCCGAATGATATGGCCAAGTTTCAGGCAATTTGACCGACAAAAAACCCACATGACGATGAGAACAAACCTGCAAATAATACCCTAAGTCATTTTGGCAAAAAAAACCTCAGATTTTTTAACGATCTCCGTAAATTTGCCCTGTTGTGTAGAGAATTAACGAACTTTTTGTACATAGTTAATCATTACAACATTGTTTCAGTCATATGTTTTTACCAGCACCTAAAGGAGGACGTCATTCTTTGTAGTTATACCCTAAGTACAGGTTATACCATTGAGAGTTTCGATTCCAGAACCACAGTCTACCGCTAATAATTATTTTTTTCTATCATTATTTTTAAGTAGTGCATTTCAGAAGATCCAATGTAACTAAGTAATTATTTAGGAATATTTATGCACAAGTCAAGTGAATGATTTGATACGGAATGGATTTGATTACAATTAAGAAAGAAAACTTTTTACTCGACATCTCATTTACTTCGGCATTTCATGCCAAATCCCCCTAATAACGTTGTTATTTGTGGAAGCGGAATTGATTTAGATTTGCTTCTGGTGACACCATTATCGCGTTGCTTGTTTGGAGGTTTGCAGAACCGGACATTTATCAAACCCAATGGCTTTGTGCGATATATAGCATGGGAAACTCGTGCTGCATATTTACCAAAATTGTCTTGTAGTAGAGGAGATAGGTAACCGGAATTATTTTAAGGCACATCACGATAGAACGTTTTCAAAACCTACATATAGGTATAAAAGCACCTTTTCAATACTTTTTTTGTGTGTTTGCAGTTCCTCACTCTGCGAAGGGTCCGCAGATCGTCGTCCACTTGATCGACCCACCTAGCTCGCTGCGTACCACGTCTTCTTGTACCGGTCGGATAACTCTCGAGAACCATTTAAGTCGGGTTGTTATCCGACATCCTGATGACGTGACCCGCCCACCGTAGCCTCGCGATTCGCGGTGTGGACGATGGTTGGTTCTCTCAGCAGCTGATGTAGCTCGTGATTCATTCGCCTTCCCCACATCCCATCTGCACTCCGCCGTAGATTCTACGCAGCACCTTCCGTTCGAAAACTTCATGGGCGCGTTTGTCGTCTGCACGTAGGCTCCATGCTTCCTGCCTATAGAGGACAACCGGTCTAATCAGCGTTTCGTTGATAGTTAATTTCGTATGACGGCGAACTTTGTTCGATCGTAGAATTCAACGGAGTCCAAAGTAAGTTCGATTTCCTGCCACAATGCTTCTCTTAACTTCTCTGCTGGTGTCATTGTCGGTGGTCACCAGTGAGCACAATACACGAATGCTTCAACCGCCTCGATTTCATCACCGTCGATAGAAATTCGTGGTGGCGGGCGCACTGATTCTTCCCTGGAGCTCTTTGCCATCATGTACTTTGTCTTCGACACATTAATGACTAATCTGATTCGTCTGGCTTCACTCTTAAGTCGGATGTACGTTTCCGCCATCGTCCCAAATTTACGAGCAATAATACCAATATCATCAGCGAAACCAAGCAGCTGAACGGACTTCATGAAAATCGTTATTTATCCCCGCTCTCCTTGTGACAGATTCTAAGGCGATGTTAAACAGCAATCACGAAAGACCATCACCTTGCCGCAATCCTCTGCGAGATTCAAAGGGACTCGAGAGTGTCCCTGATACTCGAACTATGCACAGCACTCGATCCATCGATCCATCGAAATCCGTGGTCGTCCATAATATGCCATAGCTGGTCGCGATCGATTGTATGAAACGCCGCTTTAAAATTGATGAACAAGTGATATGTGAGCACGTTATATTCGCGACATTTCTGCTACACCTGGCGGATGGCGAACATCTGGTCCGTTGTAGCGCATTCACCCATGAATCCAGCCTGATATTGCCCCACGAACTGTCTTGCAATCGGTGATAGACGGCGGCATAAAATTTGAGAGAGTATCTTGAAGGCAGCGCTCAGTAGTGTGATCGCGCGGTAGTTCCCGTAATCCCACTTGTCGCATTTTTTTTAAGGTACACCGGGGCAAGTTGAACCGAGTGGGGCAAGATGAAACAACGGATTGACATGATGTTATCCAATGATGGTAAACAGCTTGAATGCCAAAACACATAGTTTTTGATTCAAACAATCTTTCGGCGAAAGAAAAAAATCCAAATTGTATTGAAAACTATTTCAAAACTTCGTGTTTCATCTTGCCCCGGTGTACCTTAGATGGGACACACGATATCTTCCATCCGTTCCTCCGGTAATACTTCCTCCTCCCAAATCCTGGTAATTACCCAGTGTAGTGCTCTCACTAGTGCTTCTCCACCGAATTTTAAAAGCTCGCTTGGTAGTTGATCTGCACTAGCGGCTTTGTTGTTTTTCAACCGGTCAACCTCCTCTTTAATCTCTTGGAGGTTAGGGGCTGGAAATCATTCGCCCTGCGCACGTACACCTAGATCTGTTACCTCGCCACCTCCAGTACTTGCAACGTCGCCATTGAGGTGCTCATCGTAATGCTGCCGCCACCTCTCGACCACCTCACGCTCGCTCGTGAGAATATTCCCGTGATTATCTCGGCACATGTCGGCTTGTGGCACGAAGCGTCTGCGCAAGCGATTCAGCTTCTCGTAGAACTTCCGAGTGTCCTTAGCGCGGTACAGCTCTTGGCATGGCACAAATGTGCCTCTGGAGCCGGCCTTCTGATACCTGATGGCGGATCGGATGTCCCTCCAGCCATCTTCAAGTGTAGCTGCCACGGTGCTCCATTTACCGTTATTATAAAATAAAATATACCATCAAATCCTGAAACGCCATTCTCTTTATTTATCTATCCTACACCTCTGGACCAATTTTTAAAATCATCGTTGGGCGAATTTTTAAGTTACGCCCTTTAAAAGGGCCTAACCTCTAAAAAATCGAGTTTTCTATTAAATAACACCACATTTCATGAAAGAATCATGAATTACAGTCATCAATAACAGAAGTTATCATGAACTACATTGAAATTTGGTAGTATGCATCCATATGAATATCCCTGGAGTGCATTTTGTATCAAAATTTATCATTACGTCAATATACGGTAGAAGTTCTTAGGGCCTATAGAAAGCAAACATTACATTGGTGTAACAAATTCAATTAATAGTATATTGTAATGTGATTCCATATGTCAATAGATGATCATATTACTCTCCGTCAAGGGGATAGTATCCAAGTAACAATTTTAATTTTATCAAAGTTTTTTAGCGATTCAAGAATCCTAAACATAAAACCATTGATGCCGACTTGAAAATGCTTTCGAGTTCTTGTATGCCTCAATAAGCCCACGTTGTGGTTAGTTGGCCCAGTCTTATTAGGGTCTACAGGACTTCGTATGCAAACCGGCTTAGGATTTCGGGTTGTATCATAGTTTTATCAATCTTCTAAATAAAACCATCTTCTGACTTATCAAATAATTGTTTTGATTATTTTTCACTCTCAATGTTCGATCGTCAGAATAAATAATGCTCGGTTGTTTATCCAGCCATCAATTGGAAAGATGCAGATATGGAATTCAGATTTGTTTTCCTATTTAATACGTGTCAGGAGACATGCCACGGAAAATTTGTGGTGAATGTGACTGTGATAATGACAAAAACTAAGTGCGCCACACAAACTATGCATAATTTGGAAGTTAAATGTATTTAATTTACTCGGTGGAATTGGGTGCAAAAGAGGTTTTTTCAACACAGCGGAGTTTAAAAGACATTATGTAATTTTTGTGACAAAATAAAATGACGGAAACGTGTTGTATGGTTTAATTTGATCTTATGCTGTACGTGAAATCATAAAATTGAGTAATAATTTTTCTGTATTTACATGAATTATCCCGGCTTGGCGACATATTTTTCTGATAAAACTCTGTGTTCCTGATGATTCCTCCAATAGGGCTAACCCTCCTGAGGTAGTCATAACTGAGCTCATGATAGAACTAGCGGTTTAATCACAGCATTTTTTTGGTTTATGTTACGGCCACGAAATCTTTTGTTGGTTTTATGCATTGCCTCACAGTTTTGTGTATTTGTTTACAAAAAAAATCTCTCCGACATCAACCGCAAATGCAAGTTTTATTGAAATGGTATATAATATGTGATAAAACCAATTCATGTCTACTTGCAAGTCTTTAACTGAAGATGTTTATAGCAGAAGTTATATGATAGTTTTATGGAACGCCAAAGGTTCAAAGTAAAAAACTACCACATAAAACTAATTTAGAACAACTAGCTTTTTGACATGCTCGTATAAAACCAGGATAAAACATGAATAAACCTTCAAGGCATGCTGATTGTTACTTGGGTATTTACATGCTCAGCACCAACATTTCAAAAGGACGTAACTGATCTTCAACACAATATCTTCTCCCATAGCAGATCGAATTGCATTTCCTCCGTCCAGTAGTAATTGTACATTGCAACGGAGAGATAAAGGTTTGGTTTCGGCAAGCCGTTTCGCGTACACCCTCTATACAGCAAATCTGCCTTAAAAACAATAGTCAAAATTTGTCAAAAATATTTGAGCAACCACAAATTAGACAAAAAGAAATATGTCTGTGTGCCACATATCTTAAGTTATAAGAATAGAAATTCAAAATATCGAGAAGTCAAAAGTCGAAACAGGCAACAAATAATCAAACATAATATTCTGGGTGAAAATTCTTTCTTCTTTTAAAATATGTAGGTAAGACCTTTTGTCCCTACTAATTTAACTTTTCTATTCTATTGTCTTTCATTTTTTATTTCATTTCTGGAGCAACATTTGAAAAGAGCCCAACAGGTTTTGTGCCTTTTTTCGTAATCGCTTCGAGGGCCTAACAGCAGCCCGCCCACGCAAATGAACACCGTTATCCGAAAAATCGATGTTTGCTCTATCTGAAAACTGTCTTAGTTTGTGTGAATAAGTTCATGGGGGCTCAGGAGCGACGTGTGAAGTCATTGTTTACCAATGCTTGTATGCCCTTTTCAAATGTTGCTCTAGATTTGTACGATTTATCTTTTCAGCTTCAGCATTTCAGAAGGGCGTAACTAGTTGATAATACGGCTCCTTCTTCTATGGATGTAGATTGCATGTCACCCCTCTAATGTAAGCCATCGAAAGAGGAGCATTCTTTTTGTCTAGAAGTGCCACGCCACAGCTTTAAAAAAAGGTGTTGTTTTGGAAAGCAGTTACGCGCTCTTGAAATGCTGAGGCTGAGGAGACAAAACGTAGAAATGCAAAAAAAAATCGAAGACAATATTGCGCGATTCGCCGTAGATTATCGCACAAAAATGTTCAAAATCGTTAATAGATCATCGCCCGTACATTATATCGTGTTCGTGTCTTCTACAATAAATGCGGAAAATAGCTAATGACTGACCGCGCAGAAGACACCGAAACGATTAAATGTTAATGTAACCGCGCATTTCTATGTATTTACATTTTTGCATAAATTTGCGCGATAATTTTTCTGGTAATGTAATAGTAGGTCGAAAAAAATAAAATTAGTAGGGACAAAAGGTCTTACCTACAAATTTCAAAAAAAAAAGAAAGAATTTTCATGCAGCATTTTATGTGTGATTATTTGAAGCCTGATTCGACTTTTTGTCTTTTGGCCTTTCAATATTTTGGTTTTCTATACTTTTAACTTAAATCGTTTGGCACACAGACATATTTCTTTTTGTTTAATTTGTGGTTGGCCATATTTGACTATTGTTTTTAAAGCAGATTTTCTGTATAGAGAGCGTACGCTCTTCATATATCGGTGCTAACATTTCAAAATGGCGGAACTGCTTGCCGAAACCAAACTTTTATCTCTCCGTTGCAATGTACAACCGCTACTGGACGGAGGAAATGCAATTCTTTCCGATAGTGGTTGTTGGTGTCCTGGGAAAGATGAGATTCGATCTGCTATGGGAGAAGATATTGTGTTGAAGATCAGTTACGTCCTTTTGAAATGTTGGTGCTGAGCATGTAAATACTATCGCCTTGACGGAGAGTAATATGAACATCTATTGACATATGGAATCACAATACAATATACTTTTAATTGAATTTGTTACACCAATGTAATGTTTGCTTTCTATAGGCCCTAAGAACTTCAACCGTATATTGACGTAATGACAAATTTTGATACGAAATGCACTCCAGGGATATTCATATGGATGCATACTACCAAATTTCAATGTTGTTCATGATAATTTCTCTTATTGATGCCTTTAATTCATGATTCTTTCATGAAATGTGGTGTTATTTAAATAGAAAACTCGATTTTTTAGAGGTTAGGCCCTTTTAAAGTTCGTAACTCAAAAATTCGCCCAACGATGATTTTAAAAATTTGTCCAGAGGTGTAGGATAGATAAATAAAGAGAATGGCTTTTCAGGTTTTGATGGTATATTTTATTTTATAATAACGGTAAATGGAGCACCGTGGCTGCGCCAAGCTGCTCTTCCGTTGGTAGAGCCACTGCTAACTGTTGCGCGTAGTCTTGAGCCACTTCTACGTTACGTAGCTGCTCGATGTTTAGCGCATGCATACAGCGGCTAGGTAGTGATCCGAATCTATATTCACACTGCGGTATGTGCGGACATTGGTTATATCCGAGAAGAATTTACCGTCGATTAGAACGTGGTCGATATGGTTTTCTGTTTGATGGTCGTGTTATCTCCAGGTGGCTTTATGGATATCTTTGCGGGTGAAGAAAGTGCTTCGGACTACCATACCACGGGAGATTGCAAAGTTTACACGCTGGCCATTATCATTCGATACGACGCGGCGTGCTAGCTGTTTCGCCCGATTAGCGGTCATTACATTTCCTCCCATCTTACCTGCGCGTTCATGGCGCTAACAACGATTTTCACGTCACGCGGCGAGCAACCATCGTCGCTCTAACTGCGCGTAGAACGCTTCTTTCTCGTCATCAGGTCTTTCTTCGTGTGGGCAGTGTACGTTAATGATGCTGTAGTTGAAGAAACGGTCCTTAACTTTCGGCGAGATGGACCAACCCTGGTCTTAGCCGTATCATCACCAGCAAAAAAAAAACGGCCCTTAATTTTGAACATGCACATTAGGGTGCCAATGGAATGTATGGGAAAAATTTGACCATCGAATTTCAAAAACGGGTAGTGCTCAAAAGTTTCGTCTCCTCAAAAAAAGTCCCCATGCAAAATTTCAGCTCAATCGGACTTCGCTAAGGGGTGGCCCAAAGCGGTCAAAGTTTGGCTGTTTTGAAACACGAAAAATATCCCAAGGTAGAGATACATGAAAATTTCGAAAACGATTTTTTTTTTGATGCCAAATGCCTTAAAAGTGCATGAAACGTCGAGATCTGGTGTTATCTCAAAAAATTTTTTTTGGAAAAAAATTGACTTTTTGGACTTAGAAAATTTTTGAGTTGGGAGAGTGAAATGAATTTGAAATGGAGGATTTGAATTTAGTTGCTGAAATATTCATAGCAATAGTACTGGAACATGTCTTATACCATCGTTGGCAACTGCTAGCATATGGGTAATTCTCACTGAGACCGGCCCACTATTTACACCTTGTCTTCAAAAATGTTTAAGGTGCCGATTTTCTGAAAGCCCTCACTAAAAAAGTAAGAAAAATGCATTTGGTTACTCAAATTGGTGGACCCCCCGTTAGTTTGAGCCACAACCATTTTTGCAGACCCCTCGATTTTGGTCAAATGGTGGCTCACCTAAACCGTTATAACTCAAAAGTTTCTCCAAAAACCACCTCAAAACAAATTGTTGTTGAAAAGAGGAAAGATAGGGCTACTATATACAATAATAAAAAGTTGGGTCGGCCATATTTATTTTGGCCGCCATCTTGTATTTTTATACCAAAACATTTTTTTCACCATGAGGGCAACCACCGATTTTCAAAATCTTTGCATCAATTGAAAGCTGAGACATTTATACATAACATATCAAAAAATTAGAGATGTCTTTTTCTTCTTTCAAAAGTTATCTGCCGTTTTGTGAATCATGCCACTTTTGCGCACTGGGCCCAGTGCCGGCCGTTTACATAAATGCAGCGTTATTTCGCAGTGTTTACGAACACGAATATAAATTCTGAGTCCACTAATGGAAAGCTGAAGGTTTAAGCTTTTCAAAACACTATAAAAGTTATGAAAGCAATGCCCGCATCATTGAGAAACAGTCAAAAATGGGAACGAAACTCCGATTTGGCCAAATTTTGCGACATGCGCCTTTGTGTATACATGCAGGCGTAAACTCGGAAGCTGTTGCATGTCGTTGTCGGTGCGCATGGAAATGTATGGAGAAAACGTAGCTTAATTTACAAAACTGCAGATAACTTTTGATAGGAAAAAAAGACATCTCTAATTTTTTGATATGTTATGTATAAATGCCTCAGCTTTCAATTGATGCAAAAATTTTGAAAATCGGTGGTTGCCCTCATGGTGAAAAAACTATTTTGGTATAAAAATCCAAGATGGCGGCCAAAATCAATATGGCCGACCCAACTTTTTATTATTGTATATAGTAGCCCTATCTTTCCTCTTTTCAACAACAATTCGTTTTGAGGTGGTTTTTGGAGAAACTTTCGGGTTATAACGGTTTAGGTGAGCCACCATTTGACCAAAATCGAGGGGTCTGCAAAAATTGTTGTGGCTCAAACTAACGGGGGGTCCATCAATTTGAGTAACCAAATGTATTTTTCTTACTTTTTTAGCGAGGACTTTCAGAAAATCGGCACCTTAAACATTTTTGAAGACAAGGTGTAAATAGTGGGCCGGTCTCAGCGAGAGTTGCCCATATTATATATCATATATCGTTAGGGTGGTTCACTTATTTTGCATTAGGGTGGTCCTTTTTGTAGAAAAATTTAAAAAATAAGGAGAAAAAAAATCTCTTATATACCTGTAAGTCATTGAATATATATAATAATTCATTAGGGTGGCTCATTTATTTTTAATTAGGGTGGCTCTTTGAGATGGAAATTAAGAACAAAACAATATTTCCAGAAAATTTACCTGTCATATTTTTGTATAGTTCAAAACCATGATCCTTTATGTAACACTTTGTTAAGATATTCCTAGACCAACATGTGGAAAGGGCGTAACAACCATTGCGAATTTCTGCTTCTTATGTCCCTGGATTTTTTTACCAGTAACAGATAGAGCTGACTCTCCTCTATCTGTTAATTGGAAAAGTTTGCATAATATATTGAGATATGCCCAGAATGGACGAGTAAGTAAGTAAGTAAGTAAGTAAGCGTTTGCAATGGTTGTTCCGCAACACAAATGTTGGTCCAGATTTTTATTATGGTTTAAAATAAGGAATAATAAACTGATTTTAAACGTATCCAAATTATGACAGCTTGATAGGCGATGATGATGTGCAACAAAGGTTTTTTGTTTATCTTTTCTAAAAGATTCTTTGCTTTGGGCTGCTTCATTTCTGAAAACACAGTAACGTTGCTGGGGAAAGAATAACAGTAGGTTGCTTTCTATCTATCTAAACAAAACATACCTTAGCTACAAGATTACCATATAGCATACCGAAGTGGTGAGTGAACCTAAACTCTAACGTGATGGGACGAACAAAAACATAGAATAACACAGCGTAACAAAAATTAACTTTTGGTATATCTCAAGAGCAAACTTATGTGTCTCTGACAGATTTTGGGCCGCTGAATCCGAATCCGGGCTCAGATTTGCTCCAACACGTTACAATTTTGAGCAATACCTCAATTTATAGGGCAAAATATGCGATTTTGGGCTTTTTGACTGCAAGTTATAAAGCATGGAAATATTTTTTTTAATCAATCAAAATGTTAATTGGTCAATAAACATCTGAATTAACGACTCATGCAAAATATTTCATTTTACCATATCGAATTTGATAGTTTTAAACGATTTATGTTAGGTATGATATTTCTCATACAAGTCACCCTCCAAAAATTACATGCAAGTTTTCATACTAACATAAAATGCTTAAATCTATCAAATTTGATTAGGTAAAACGATATATTTTGCATGAGTCGTTAATTTAGATGTTAATTGACCAATTACCCTTTTGATTGCTTAAAAAAAATGTTTCCATGCTTAATGGCTTGCAGTCAAAAAAGCCCCAAATCGCATATTTTGCCCTATAAATTGAGGTATAGCTCAAAATCCTGACGTGCTGGAGCAAACTGAGCCCGGATTCGGATTCAGCGACCCAAAAACTGTCAGCGACACATAAGATAAGCTTTTGAGACAGACCAAAATTTAATTTTTGTTTCGCTGTGTTATGTGCTCTCTCTCTCTCTTCCGGAATCCTTGTTGGAAACTGATATTACACAGAGGAATAACAAAAAAGAAAATGAAAATAAAAATTCAAAAAAAAATCAGATGTATTTTAGGAACATATATTCGATGTAATGTACCAAAAACCTATCAGCATGATTTTAGTAAATATCACAAAACCGTTCCCACTCTTTCGTTACGTCCCTTTTACTACGACCAGGCTTGTTCGTACTGAACGTATGAAAATTATGCTCTATTGATTTACACCACCGAAATCATCGTATTTAAAAAAAATCTTCCTATCTTAACTGATAGAAGGATATTGAAATAATTTAAATGTCTTTTCGAACTGTCAAAAAACCGCACCGCAGTACCACACTGAGCACACGGAGAGAATTTTACTCGGGTGAATTTTAACGCTCCGTGCGGAACTGCGTTGAGGTTTTTTCACAGTTCGAAAAGACATTTAAATTATTTCAACATCCTTCTATCAGTTAAGATAAGAAGATTGCATGAATACGATAATTTTGGTGTTGTAAATCAAAAGAGCATAAATTTCATCCGCTCAGTACGGGCATGCTTGGCCATGACCATTGCAAAAGGAAATTATATCTACAAATACCGCATAATGAAAAACTTCCCCATCTTAGGGGTTCAACAAACAGTTTTACTATTCAAACTAAACTCTTCTTCCTCAATAATGTATAAATGAATAAATGTTTACTCGAATTTTCGAATTTAGTCTCACAAAACGTTTCAAAATCTTACATTGAGATGAACCTCTCTAGTAAATAAATCTCTTTGGTAGTCCGTACCACAATATTTAATTCTGTAGATAGAAATCGGTTTTAATCACTATAAGGAGAGATAATAATATCCCATTATAGATAAGTCACCGATAGATTTGCAGGAAATCATGGCTTGAAGCTATACGAAAAATATTAGCTGGTTGAATTTTCTGGAAGTATTTTTTGATCTTAATTTCCAAAAAAAAAACAACCCTAACGGAAAATACAATACAAATACTATTATCGTTTTATTTATTTATTTTTCTACAAAAAGGACCACCCTTATACAAAATAAGTGAAGCACCCAAAAAAAAATCAAAATTTAAAAAAAAAAATAAAAGATTTCATGAATAATTGAGGATACGCCCGGAAGGGACAGGAGAAGCAGAAATTCGCAATGGTTGTTACGCCCTTTCCACATGTTGGTCTAGGAATATTTCAACAAAGTGTAACATGCCAATAAAGCATCATGGTTTTAAACTATACAAAAATATGACAGGTAAATTTTCTGGAAATATTTTTTTGTTCTTAATTTCCATCTCAAAGAACCACCTTAATTTAAGAAAATGAGCCACCCTAATGAAATATTACATATATTCAACATTGAAAATGACTTACAGGTATGTAAGAGATTTTTTAATACTATTATCTTATTTTTTAAATTTTTCTTCAAAAAGGACCACCCTAATGCAAAATAAGTGAACCACCCTAATGATATATGATATATAATATGCTAGCAGTTGCCAACGATGGTATAAGACATGTTCCAGTACTATTGCTATGAATATTTCAGCAACTACAGTCGAACCTCCATGAGTCGATGTTCCTTGACTCGATATCGACTCATGGAGGTAAATTTTTCCATACTGAAAAATAATTTCTTGGTTACTATGATTGTCCCTCCAAAATGTTTACCAAAGGATTTCTGTTCCACTACTCGATCCTTCCATGAGTCGATGGTCCCTTCAATATCGACTCATGGAGGTTTTACTGTAAATTCAAATCCTCCATTTCAAATTAATTTCACTCTCCCAACTCAAAAATTTTCTTAGTCCAAAAAGTCAATTGTTTTCCAAAAAAATTTTTTTGAGATAACACCAGATCTCGACGTTTCATGCACTTTTAAGGCATTTGGCATCAAAAAAAAATTTTCGATTTCGAAATTTTCATGTATCCCTACCTTGGGATATTTTTCGTGTTTCAAAACAGCCAAACTTTGACCGCTTTGGGCCACCCCTTAGCGAAGTTCGATTGAGCTGAAATTTTGCATGGGGACTTTTTTTGAGGAGACGAAACTTTTGAGCACTACCCGTTTTTGAAATTCGAAAATTCAATTTTCATTGGCACCCTAATGCACATCCTTGCGTTGATCGGCTGCCACCCGATCACACATTGTCGCATCTTGCCCAACACTACAAATCCTGTTCCCAATTGATTCGTGGTGCCACAGCTTCGGTAGAAGGTAGCCGCTCGATGCCCGCTTTTCCACACTTTCTGTCCAGTCCAATAAAATTCCTGCAACGCCACAGTGCCGAAGTTGCGGGGGTGTAATTCGTCGTAGATTATCCTGTCACATCCTGCGAAACCAAGTGCAATTTCATGTTCCAAGTTTCCAATCGTAGTCTTTTTTTCGTCGGTTGGGTCTTTGCCGATTGTATCGAGTCGTATTTTCTCTTATATTTTTCGCAATGGGGATTTTTACGGGTGGCTTATTGAACCTACGCCAACACTCCAGTCTCGCCGGAGGGCCATCGTGCCAGTTCTGTTTAACGTCCCAATCAATACTGGGACGATTACGCTGATGGGGCTACCACCTTGGATCTAGCTGGGCGAGATGCAGTATTTCTTACTCAGCCACTGGATGCCAGAACATACGCTGCTTGAGCCGCACCACCTTGGTGAACATACACTGAAAAACAAGAGAACCCAAATTTGAGTATTTTTAAACTCACTTTTGAGTTCTTTTTGCATCCTCTTTCATTCACTCTCTTTATTGTTGTCGAAGAATAATTAGCAAAACAACCCAACTTTGAGAGTTCGATGTGGGAAGCCAAAATTGACTAAGTGACATAGTACCGAAAGTTGAATTATTTTAACTGACGGTTGAGTAAAAAGAACTTCGACTTCAGGTACTTTGCCTGTAACGCCTAAATGCAAAAATCCTACCTCAACATCGACTCCATCAACTCAAAATTGGCTTCCTCCACGAAACCTCGAAGTTGGGTGGAATGAACTGAGTTTTGGGCAAGGTTATGGGTACTTTCGTTTCTCCGTGTACGCTCGGGATGTACCTCCTCAATCTAGCTGAAGTCAGAAGGACAACAGTGCTCAGACTGCACTGCCAGTTAACCATTATGTGTCCGACAAAATGTTTACTTTTTTCTACACCGTGCCTACCCGGGTACCCTGCCGGCCACATAAGGGTTTAGCACAGAAGGGTTTGGCGGTCTTTGTCATCGCTTGACCCGTGGAAGCATGAGGTACGAACTTGTGAGGACCAGAGTTATGTTAAACTCTCCTTATCGACTCCCCGTTTTGGGTGTCCGGCCATTTGGCCGAATGCCGTTTGGCCGAATGCCGTTTGGCCGAACGCCATTTGGCCGAATGCCATCTGGCCGAATGGTCGTTTGGCCGAATTATGTTCAAAAGAATTCAGAGGAAGTTTCTGACATTCCAACTACCAATATGATCATCAGAAATATTTCCTTCTTTTAATCATATGCTATTCTTTCTAGTTTTGGCATTCAGGGATGAGTTGGCGTTGAATCTGTCAATATTTTATCAAAGATTTTTCCTTCTTTGAATCAAAGGCTGTTCTTTCGAGTTATACTGATGCGAGGAATAGTGACTGGTCACTTAAGTTCATCATTTATTTTCGGCCAAACGGCATTCGGCCAAATGGCATTCGGCCAAATGACCCTTTCGGCCAAATGGCGTTCGGCCAAAAGGCATTCGGCCAAATGGCGTTAGGCCAAATGACCCGGAACCCCCGTTTTGCATCCGGAATGAATTAACCTTCACGTACCAGACCCCCAAGATCTCATTTTCAAAATGCTGGCATTTCGTCAATTTTCATCGAACTTTTTTGAAGTCGCCCTCATATGATCGATTGGTGCAAGTTTATTACACCCAAGTGGCCATATGCAATATCCGGAACCATTCCGGAGATATTCCGGGTTGTACTGGGGTCAGGGAGGGTGCCGAAATGACTAAAAATGATTATTTCGTGTGTTATTGTGTTTGAACCATTGATTTTCAGCGAAATTTTCATTGCGAACAATAAAACACAACTGCGATAAGCAGATTTGAATAAGTTGACCCATTCGGATCACCGTGACAGGTTCCTCGGGGGCCTCATTGGGGTCACTTCTGGTTTTCATCCAAAACATATCGTGCGACATATCAAACTTCATAATTTCGAATGACTGAGTTAGAAACGATACCCTGAAGTCTATGCCAACTAATATGGCCACCCCGGAACATCTAGCATAGGTTCCACGGGGGTGGCATCGGTGACATTTCTGGTTGGCAACTAAAACATTCCGTGCGAATTATCAAATTTTATGATTTCAAGAGAATGGGGCTGAAAAAATTGACTCAAGTATGAAGCAATTGATATGGCCGCTCCGGAACACCTGAAACAGGTTCCGCGAGGGCCTCTCAAACACAATAACACACGAAATAATCACTTTTGGTCATTTGGCAAAACAGACAACCTCCCCACCCTCTGACCCCAGTACAATCCAGAATATCTCCGGAATGGTTCCGGATATTACATGACCACTTAAGTGTAATAAACTTGCATCAATTTATGATCGATTAAGGTCGACTTCAAAAAAATCGGATGAAAATTGACGAAATGCCAGCATTTTCAGAATGAGTTTTCGGGGGTCGGTTATGTAAAGGTTCATCATTTGAACTTTAAATCCTGAATCTAAATTACTTGGAATGCTTTATAAATCTTTTTCTTCTTTTTCTTATTGTATGTGTAACATACCGTTTAGCATAGAGCCTGCTGTGCTGTTGTACGAGCACTTCCACAGTTATTAACTGAGAATAGAAACTGAGAAAACACTACCTGTACCGATCGGGAATCGAACCCAGACACCCCCAACATAATCTAATTGAATATCCATGCATTTTCCGCTTCGACCATGTGAACTCTAATTGCATTCTTTAAGGGGCGTAAATAAGTAAAAAGAAAGAAACCACTTAGCCTTCGTTCACAAAACCTCTCTTGATTGTGATGACGTAGGATCCCCGTGTATATTTGCAGTCTACCTTCCCCATTTGTTCCAGTGAAGAAAAAAAAAAAAGATTCGCTTGTGTTATGAGAACCAAAACTACCTACCTACTACAGTCAGTGTGCTAAGTAAGATAGCTAGTGCCATGGCATCGAACGAGCGAGCGAAAAAAGCCCCCGGGAAAATAGAAAGATCCCAGCGCACGAAACGTTAAATTCAACTAGGCACTATAGCAGACACCTGTTACGGGGACGGGATTGGTTGGATGGGTAGGGCACACACGAACCGTCCATAGCACACTACGGGGCACTAAGTGGTTCGACAGGCGAGAAGCTCTGTTTGTATGACATGGCAATATAGGCAGGCACCAGCCAGACCAGCTCGCTCTGTGCAGTATACCTAGTACCTTACCTACATGTTCAACATGTTGGACTTTTTTTTTATTATTCATCATTGTTGAATCACACTATCTGTGAAGGACCTTCCAGCAGAACGATGGTAATCTTTATTAAAATAGAAGCGGCGCCATCGGGCTGGGATGTTCTACCGTTGCTGACTGTGACAGTGGAGGCGCTTGATGCTTTACTTATCTCAATATTTTTTTCATAGTTTTGTGGAGGTTCATGCTTCTGGTGCAGAAAGGTATATCATTTCAAGTTCAGCGAGGAGGGCAGATACAAAATTATTCTTAAAGATCAATTGGTTTTAATATAATCACGGTGTGGTGGAATACATCAACATTATCTAAAATACATGCTCTGTGCTCTGAATCTCAAGTCCAATTCTATATTTTGTTTGACTTCTCAAACACAGACTTTAATCATATAACTTGACTTTTGATGCCTTTGCAATGGACTTCAGCGATACAAATACAGTTGTAAGACCATCATGAACGAATTACGTAGCTACAAGGGATACTCACTCTTTGGCGAGCGTTCGTGTGAGACAGTCGCAACTTTTCGTTCGTCCGGTTTGTCTCCAGATATTCCCAGTTCGGTAGCTAATTTCCAAAGCGCTAGTTTTCCGAGTGATCAAGTGTTTAAGTGGTTATCCCTAGTGGGACGCGTGCGGTTGGCTAGGCCACTATTTTTGCCGCAAAAGTTCAGTTAGTTTGAGAAAATTTCACGTTTTTATTGTATCACGTGGCGGATTGACCGATTATCGAGCACAGCAGTGCAGCACCCCCCGCATATCACGCCGCTCGCGCGGCCGTGATCGGGTTCTTCCAGTGAGTACCCAAGCTCATCGTCGTCGACAGCAGCAGCCCACCGAGAGAAGAGCAGAGAGCGTGACGGGCGCTCAGCAGCAGCTCGCCTCCCCCCAGTGCGGGCGATCCGATCGCTGTCGTCGTCGAGCCTGTGGCTATACAGAGTGCACAAAGATAAGTACATAAAGTTACCCTTCGTTGTTCCCCCTCTCCTCTGACTCTTTGATTAGATTTAATTTGGTATATAAGCATTTTTTTCTCACTTTTCCTGTAGCGTTATTTTTGTCCCTTGTTTTTCGATTATTTCTCGTCCCCGTGATAGTGTTAATTTTTGAGTGCCCCGTGGTGGTAGTTAGCTACCACAATGGGCGATGATGAAGATGGCGGGGGAACGTCGTACCGCATCAACGAAGCTACATTATTGGCATCGGATTGCTCGAGCCAACATGGCGATGTAAATGCTAATCCCTTTGTCTCCCTTCACCCTGACGCTTCTGCAATGGACACCAACAGTAAATCTGTTTCGACGTCCCCCCGCCTCAAGTCCTACCCTCCCGACTTTGGCGGGCCATATGTTGTTTTCTTCCGACCCAAAGGCAAACGTTTGAACACCGTTCAGATTAGCAAGGACTTGACAAAGCGGTTTTCTTCTGTTATCGCCATTGACATGGTTGGTACAGGAAAGCTTCGGGTTTCGGTTGGTGACCGAAAGCAGGCTAATGAGATTGTGGCCTATGAGCTCTTCACACTTGAATATTTCGTTTACATTCCAAGCCATCAGGTCGAGATCTCGGGGAAGGTCGCCGAAGGATCTTTGACCTGCGAAACGATCATGCAAGGCTGTGGTCGCTTCAAGAACCCTTCTCTTCCTCCTGTCCAGATACTGGACTGCCGGCAACTGCATTCGGTCTGCCAGGAGGGCGAGAAAAAGGTTTACACACCATCGGATGAGTTTTGTGTGACCTTCTCCGGATCAGCATTACCAGACCTGCTGGTGATTGGCAAACTTCGGCTACCTGTGCGGCTGTATGTACCAAAGGTTATGAACTGCACCAATTGCAAGCAGCTGGGCCACACTGCCCAGTACTGCGGCAACAAACCTCGCTGTGCAACATGCGGGGAGAGACATGTGGACGGTGCGTGTAAAACGCCGCCCAAGTGTGTTTATTATGGCAGTGACCGTCCACATGATCTCAATGTCTGCCCGAAGTACATACAGCAAAAACAACATCAAAAACGGTCGTTGCAGCAGCGTTCAAGGCGAAGCTACGCCGAGATGCTGAAGAAAGCTGCTCCGGTCGTTGAATCACGCAACATCTACTCGTCTTTGTCTCTCGATGATCAGGGCTCTGACTCTGAGGTTGGAGACGGGGTTCCCTTTGTTTTCAAAGGTGAAACGAGGAAACGGATGAGGCTCCAGAGACCAACCAAAAAACCTCGGAATCTGCCTAGCAGTGACCCCCAACCCACCGTGACAAATTCTAGGAGTGTTAAGAAAGGCACCAAACGTTCACCTCCTGGATTCAAAATCCAAGATGAACGGGACTTTCCTTCGCTCCCAGGAACATCAAAAATCCCAGATGTTCCAATTTTTTCGACTTCTCAGCCAGAGGGACAGCATTCAGAGAACCCGGAACAACCCCTTGGTTCTCCGATGTTTACGCTGTCTGGCATCGTAGACATCATTCTCAACTTCTTCAATGCTCCCGACTCAGTGAAGAACATTATTAAAGGACTTCATCCTTGTGTGTCCCCTCTTTTGAAGCAGCTGGCTTCTAAAATGCCTCTTCTTGCGACAATCATATCTTTCGATGGCTAATTTAACCACCGAGGTCGAAGATATGATTTCTGTGCTACACTGGAACTGTCGTAGTATAGTACCGAAATTAGACGTTTTTAAATTTTTACTTAGCAATTTACAATGCGATGTTTTTGCGCTCTCCGAAACATGGCTGACACCTGATGTGACCCTACCTTTTACCGATTTCAATATCATCCGCCTTGATCGATCCGACTCGTATGGAGGGGTGCTTTTAGGGATCAAAAAGCAGCACTCATTTTATAGAGTCGATTTACACCCGATGACAGGCATTGAAGCCGTCGCATGTGCAGTGACTATCCGGGGGAGAAGCCTAAGTTTCGCCTCGATTTATCTTCCACCGAGAACTGCGATATCTCGCAGAGATCTCGCTCACATCTGCTCGGTTATGCCTGAGCCACGGTTGCTGATGGCAGATTTTAACTCCCATGGTACAGGCTGGGGGGAACTGTACGATGATAGCCGTTCATCTTTGATATATGACCTCTGCGACGACTTCAACATGACAATTTTGAACACTGGGGAAGTTACGCGAGTGGCACCTCCAGCTAAAGATGGCAGTCCTAGAGACAGCCGATTAGACCTCTCAATCTGTTCGAGCTCACTATCGCTGGAGTGCACATGGAGGGTTATCCAGGATCCCCATGGTAGTGATCATCTGCCGATCGTTGTTTCTATTTCCAATGGCCCACAGCAGCCTCCATCTGTTGACATCACCTATGACCTCACGAAACACATTGACTGGGGAAAGTACGCGGAAGCAATCATCGACGGTGTGCAATCTGTAGAAGTCCTTCCACCGCGGGAAGAGTATCAGTTTCTCTCAGAACTGATCATCGGTAGCGCGCTTCAGGCACAACGTCGGCCAGTACCAGGTCCGTCGGTTCGTAGGAAACCCCCCAATCCATGGTGGGACAGTGAGTGTACAGAAATCTATCGCGAGAAATCCGCGGCGTTTAAAGAGTTTCGTAAACGCGGTACGGTCGAAAACTTTGAGCGGTACGCTTCCCATGAACGCAAGTTTAAGAACTTGATCAAGGCGAAGAAAAGCGGTTATTGGCGTCGCTTCGTCGAGGGCTTGTCGCGCGAGACTTCGATGAAAATTCTTTGGAACGTCGGGAGAAGAATGCGTAACGCGTCGTCGGTTAACGAGGATCGGGAAAGCTCTCCCCGGTGGATTCTCAAGTTCGCAAAAAAAGTTTGTCCAGATTCCGTACCCGTGGAGCGAATAATTCGTAACGTTTCCGAAGATAGGGATGACATGGATAGACCGTTTTCGATGGTGGAATTCTCACTTGCTCTCCTTTCATGTAACAATTCTGCTCCAGGGATGGATCGAATCAAGTTCAACTTGCTTAAAAACCTCCATGACGTCGCTAAGAGGCGCTTGTTGAACTTGTTCAATCAGTTCCTGGATAACAACATCGTTCCGGATGATTGGAGTCAAGTGAGAGTGATAGCTATTCAAAAACCAGGGAAGCCCGCGTCGGATCATAACTCGTACCGTCCAATCGCGATGTTGTCTTGCCTACGGAAGTTGTTGGAGAAGATGATTCTCTTTCGACTGGACAAATGGGTCGAATCGAAGGGCATGTTGTCAGATACACAATTTGGTTTCCGCAGAGGCAAAGGAACGAACGACTGTCTTGCGTTAATTTCTTCAGAAATTCAGCTTGCCTTTGCTCAAAAACAGCAAATGGGCTCAGTGTTTTTGGATAGGGGGCTTTTGATTCAGTTTGTGTCGATGTTCTTTCCGACAAACTCCACGAAAGTGGCCTTTCATCAATTTTAAACAACTTTTTGTATAATTTGCTGTTTGAGAAGCAGATGAGATTTGCTCATGGTGACTTGACAGTTTCACGAATTAGTTACATGGGTCTCCCCCAGGGTTCATGTCTAAGCCCCCTTCTTTACAATTTTTATGTCAGAGACATAGATGATTGTCTCATGGAAAATTGCACGTTAAGACAGCTTGCGGATGACTGTGTTGTTTCTGTGACGGGATCAATAGCAGTTGATCTGCAAGGACCATTACAGGATACTTTGAACAATTTGTCCACTTGGGCTCTCAAGCTGGGTATCGAGTTCTCTCCGGAGAAAACTGAGATGGTTGTCTTTTCTAAAAAACACAAACCGGCTAAGTTTCCGCTCGTTCTGATGGGTAAGACAATCACTCATAGCATGTCTTCTCAATATCTTGGTCTCTGGTTCGACTCTAAATGCACCTGGGGGAAGCACATTGTGTATCTGATACAAAAATGCCAAAAGCGAATCAATTTTATGCGAACTATTACCGGAACATGGTGGGGAGCACACCCGGAAGATCTGATCAGGCTGTACCAAACAACCATTCTGTCGGTTTTAGAATACGGTAGCTTCTGTTTTCAATCCGCGGCGAAAACACACTTACTGAAGATTCAACGGGTTCAGTACCGTTGCCTTCGGATCGCGTTAGGTTGCATGAACTCAACTCACACTATGAGCTTAGAGGTACTTGCTGGTGTACAGCCTCTGACAGACCGCTTTGCGGAGTTATCGTTCCGGTTCCTCATCCGATGCGAGGTTGTGAATCCATTGGTCATTGAAAACTTCGAAAAGCTGCTTGCACAGAACCCTCAAACTCGTTTTATGAGTGTGTACTACTGGTACATGACGTTGGAGGTAAGCCCATCTCCGGTTAACACCAATCGTGATAACTTCTCAGACTTCGACAGTTCCTCTGTGGATTTTGATCTGTCCATGAAGGATGAGATCACCGGAATACCAGAATCTTTTCGTTCCGTGTGTATTCCACAAATTTTTGCAAGTAAGTTCGGGCATGTTAGCGGAGACAGACAGTTCTTCACAGATGGTTCGAAAACCGATGATTCGACTGGTTTCGGTGTCTACAACGAATTTCATAGCGCCACCTTCATGCTTCAGAAGCCATGCTCGGTATACATTGCTGAGCTAGCGGCTATATACTACACCTTAGAGTACATTCGCACTCTCCCACCTGAGCACTACTTCATTTTTACCGACAGTCTAAGTTCTCTGGAGGCTGTTCGGTCAATGAAACTGATGAAGCACTCAGCGTACTTCCTGAATGGAATTCGCCAAGTCTTGAGTGCTTTGTCCAAACGCTCATACACCATCACCATAGCTTGGGTCCCTTCACATTGCTCAATTCCGGGTAATGAGAAAGCGGACTCTCTGGCTAAGGTGGGCGCTAGCGAAGGCGATATTTACGAGCGTCAAATTGCCTTCGACGAATTTTTTGCATTAGCCCGTCAGGAGACCTTGATCAGCTGGCAACACAAATGGAGAGATGGAGAGATGGGTAGATGGTTGCACTCCATCATTCCGCAGGTATCGAAGAAGCCATGGTTCAAAGGGTTGGAATTAGGCCGCGATTTCATTCGTGTAATGTGTCGGCTGATGTCCAACCACTATTTGTTAAACGCACATACCTTCCGTATTGGGCTCTCGGAAAGCAATCTCTGTGTCTGCGGCGTGGCTTACCAGGATATCGAACATGTCGTGTGGGGATGCGATGAGCATCGTGAAGTCAGATCTGAGCTGTATGAAACTCTCCGGGTCCGAGGAAAACAACAGAAACCCGTTAGAGAAGTGTTGGCAGGCCTTGATTTGGAGTACATGGATCTTATTTACCAGTTTTTGAAACGTGTTGATGTCAGAATTTGATCTCGTACGTTCCTTGTTTTCGTTGCCCGAAATTTGGTTTTGTTGTTCGCTCCCTGTCTTTCGTTGCCCCCCTTTCCGTTTGTCCTCTTCTTGTCGTTGTCTTCCGATAAAGCCCTTTCTGTTTAGTCCCGTTACAGATCAGGACAGTCGGTCCCATCAAGGTTTTTAGTATAAGATAGCAAGTAATTTAGTATAAGTCCCTTAATTCCCTCCTTTCCAACTTTATATATTTGTTATCCCTAACCTCGAAACAGCCGCGAGTACTTCGGCTCCCAAAACTAACCTAGTATTAAGTCAGTATAAATTAAAAAAACAACATGTAAAATCAACAAAAAAAAATGTAAAGATGATTTCGGCTCTGTTATGCCCAAGTGGCGCCCGAGCCTTCCAAATAAACGAATAAGTAAAAAAAAAAAAAACAAGGGATACTCAAAATAACTGGGACAGGTAAAATTTTCACTTTTCAAAAAATGTTCAATTAGCTGTAACTTTTCGAAAAGGGCATCAAATATTCTCAAATTTTTAATGTAAGTTCATCAACTAATTATATAAGTTCATTATATAAGTCATAAATGATCAAAATTTCATGGCATTCGGTTAATTGAATTCGGAGATATAACATCTCAAAGTTGGCTATCGAATAATTATACCTTTTTCTAGAATCTTTATAACTTCGTGTAGAATGGACCGATCTTTTCCAAATTTGAACCACTGATACACAACTAGTTGATGAACTTACAGTAAAAATTTAAGAATATTTGATGCCCTTTTGGAAAAGTTACAGCGAGTTGAACATTTTTTGAAAAGTGAAAATTTTACCTGTCCCAGTTATTTTGAGTATCCCCTGTATTTGCTAAGGAAGGCCTGAAGCCGTTAACTGTTCTCCACTGATACAGATCAGGTTTCACTGATGGACAATAACATACATTGAACACTTGAATTGAAGTTTATACGTCGTCTAATCTGATTATTTTTCCAGACATTAGTTCGAGCTTCTCAGAGCTCACCACGTTTTTCGCAAATTACTCTTCTATGCTGAACATTTTTCCTTCTACACTCCTGTTTTTGCCACCTACCGTGTGACATTCCGTTTTAGACTTACTATGAATAGAAAACCCGACAAGTGTCTAGCAC
Organism: Aedes albopictus; assembly: GCF_035046485.1. Taxonomy (NCBI): domain Eukaryota; kingdom Metazoa; phylum Arthropoda; class Insecta; order Diptera; family Culicidae; genus Aedes; species Aedes albopictus. The sequence goes on along the minus strand of NC_085138.1, from coordinate 68,694,010 downwards.
TCTACGAAACACTGGTGCCTCCATAGTTTCAGTTGCATATGATTACGAATAAATGTGTCTATTTATTCATTTTTCATCGCGTTCGCTATGCTACTAGCAACGACAACACTCCACAAGTGGAAGGAAGCAAACATTTGTTCTGCTTTCGGTATGTCTATATTTTTGTGTATACACACACATGCACATACGAACAACGTTATGAAATTTTGCCGCCCTTTGAAAGGGGCTCACCCCGAGTGCAACAGGCAGGGTGGCCGTGGGTGGTAATAAAACTTGAAACGCAAAAGGGAAAATCCCACTAAAATCTACATATCTACATACACAACACATTCCCGCAGCCCTAACGGATGCTTGCTAATATTGTGTACTCCACTGAATGGAGCAGGATTTATTGCAAGCTGTGAGAATGCATAAATACATGCCTTGGCAGCAGTTTTGAACATTGCCCACTACAGCAGTCGAGGGAGTGATAATTTTAATTCAATTGCATTTCCATTTGGCTGTGTGTTACGTGAGGTGGAAATTTTGGCAGAGCTTGGAAGTTTTGGGCATTCATGTTTTTTTTTGCTGTTTTCAACAATTTATATACCGTGAAATACAGATTATATGCGCTGCTGAATTTGTACAATAAGTGTTCATAACAGGGCCCATATAGACGAAGCGGCGAACCCGCGGGCATTCAGCAAGACCATTTTGAGGGTACGGGCTCGATTCCCGGTAGGTCCAGGGGCTAAGAGTATCCTTGTGCTTGTCATACAATACTGTACACATTCAAAATGGTGCTCGGTAGAGAAAGCTCCAGTTAATAACTGTGGAAGTACCTAGTCATAAAACACTATGCTGAGAATTGTTCCGAGTTGGGTGGAACCTTACGCCAAGAAGAAGATGAAGAACAAACCACTGAGTGGACCTCCAGTCCAGACTTCGGCTTTTTTTTTTTACTTATTCGTTTATTTGGAAGGCTCGGGCGCCATTTGAGCATAACTGAGCCGAAATCTTTTGTTTTTTTTACAATGATTTTACATTTTACAATTTATTACTGCCTTAAGCTATGTTAGTTTGGGAAGCCGAAGTACTCGCGGCTGTTTCGAGGTTAAGGATTGAGAAAAAAAAATAAATTGGGAAGGAGGGAGACTTCGGCTTTATCTGAATCATAATGAGAAATTATGAAAATTGGTTGACTTACCCTTGAACCAAACCGTGGCATACCAACAAACCCAAACCCATGTTGGATACGATTTAACCCGAAAAGGGATCAATGTTTCTTGATTTAGCAGATCAAAATATTTTTGGACTTCTGGACCTAGTAAGGCCGGTGGGTCACTAGGTCAGGTCGAGTTAACAATGACCAAGTATGATGCGCAGAAGAACAGCAAGGATAGGCCAACGGATAGGCATGACGATCAACTCTACCAAGACGAAGTACATGATAGCGAGTAGAGACAGAGGCAGGCCTTGTGGTATTAGTGCTGAGGCAGTGATTGATGGGGGAGTGTTGAAGTTGTTGAAGAATTTGTTTATCTTGGAACACAATGTGGCATGTGAAAAGGCGTATTGTAGCTGCGAATAGGGCCTTTTACGGATTGCGTAACCAGCTTGGGCCCCGTAACTTGCAAACGAAACTCGCACTACGTAAGACGCGGATTCACCCGGTTGTTCTCTACGGTCTCGAGGCGTGGATATTGAAGGAGGTAGACCGAAAAGCTTTCGGAGTTTTTGATCGTAAAGTGCGGCGTACAATTCTCGGAGGGAAACAAGAAACAAGAATGTGGCACAGACGTACGAATAATGAGTTGTACCGAGTGTACAAAGATGGGAATATTGTGAAACGTATAAAATACGGCAAACTTCAGTGGGCTGGACATGTACTGCGAATGTCGTAAGAAAGAATAGTGAAAACGATATTCAGTAGGAAAAAAGATAGGTTCATTAATATTGGATATCTCGATAGATGGTCCGAATCCATCCTTATTTATGATCGTTGACGGCTGTTCGAGCCCGTATGAAGTTGATCATTAATATTAACTTCTTTTCTCGATTAGCCTAGATAGCTTAGTGTCGGTAGCGATTGTCTCAATTGGCTAAGAATAACACTACGGACCGCCTGTTCCGGTGGTAAGAATCCACCAACAGGTGATCCCTAATTCATGGTCTGATGCGGCTTTATGTTTACCGTGCATAGGTATGAATGGCTAGGGGGGTCTAATAAAAACCAAACCGCTAACGGAGCCTGTGGAGTACCAGGGCGCCCTTAGTGCGCTAACCGAAGCAATGGTGCAGTGGACCTTGTGTTTCTCCGAGACAATCAGCTGCTTTTCTTTAGTCTCACCTGAGGCTAAATACCCAAGTAACACACTTGTTACGGAAGAGTCACGGCGGCGCAGGTATTTGTTGCGCAGAAGTCACTGTGACATACTTCTAGCAAGTTAGTATATATTTGTTAGAATTAAGTCACAATGACTTCTGCGCAACAAAAACCTGCGCCGCCGTGACTCTTCTGTGACAAGTGTGTTACTTGGGTAATGGCGGGGTTATGAAGATGTTGTTAATTAGCTTAAATTTTCACCTATATGGTTTCGCATTATACGATTTACACAGTGTATTCTGTGCATCCTCGCCTTTGGCGTTTACCAACCGATACCGATCTGGTTTTATTGCCGTTGTTCTTACCTAGTTTAGGTAGTGGCTACGGTTAGGATAGCTCAGATCAATCTTCAGCATAAAATAACAGCAACGATCAATCTTTGCAAACTTATGCAAAATGGTACAGCCTAAGTTGCCTTAGTACAAGAACCTTACTTTCGTAAGGGGAATTTCTATCTAGGAAACCTTGTGAACCCGGTGTTTGCTACATTCATTAAACATGAAATGGTTAACTCGCGTGCCATGCCTCGAGCCTGTGTGCTTGTCAACAACGCAATAATTGCTACACTCATTTCTGAACTAACCGCCAGATATGTATGTGCTATCACAATTTGATGTATCTGTTGGAAACCTCAACAGGAAATACGTCTATTGTTCGGTGTATTTACCGCATGATGAACCATCCCCTACGAATGCATTTAAACAAGTCATCGCATACTGCACTTCGAAAGGCCTTCCACTAATTGTTGGCAGTGATACTAATGCTCACCATATCATCTGGGGCAGCTCAGACATTAACTTGAGGGGCTCCAGTTTGATGGAGTACTTAAGTAGTACAGATCTTGCATTACTTAACATGGGCAACCGCTCAACCTTCATGGTATCTGCTAGAGAAGAAGTGTTAGATATAACGCTTTGCTCTAGTAGAATTAGTCACGAGCTGATCAATTGGCATAGGTCAGAAGAAGAATCTTTATCTGACCATTGCTACATCTTTTTTGAACATTTAAATGTTACTTCGCAAACATTGCTTTCCATCCATTGACACTCCAAGTGATTTAGATGATGCCGTTGATACCACAACGACCTTCATCATGGAAGCTTTTGAAGAAGCATGCCCTCTACGATCTGTGAAGGCCTTGGTGGAACTCTGATCTAGCGAAACTCAGGAAACAATGTAGAAAGATTTGGAACAGACGATGTTCGGCTGGTTCAGAGGCTTTCAGGTCGGCTCGCAAGGCCTACAGGACAGCTCTCCGGTCTGCTGAACGATCCGGCTAGAAAAACCTTTGTACAAATGTTTCCAGTTTGAGTGAAGTTAGTCGGTTGAACAAAATCCTTGCGAAATCTAGAGATTTCCGAGTGAACCAACTTCGTTTGCCAAATGGCGATCTGACTTCCTCTGATGAGGAAGTTCAGGAATGCTTATTCAGCACACACTTACCTGGATGTGTGGATATTACATCTTCGGATGAACCTGATGTCTTTTCTTGTAGTTATGATTCCCTGGCTTCGGCTCAGAGTATTGTAACTATAGAATCGATTGAGTGGGCACTTGATAGTTTTGCTCCTTTCAAATCTCCTGGAGCAGATGGGATTTATCCTATTTTGCTTCAGAAGGAGTGTGATTATTTCAAACATTTTGACAAAAAAGAAATACTTGTTTGCAGTTTTGCTACCGGGTATATTCCCAAATCGTGGCGGAACATTACTGTGAAGTTAATTCCGAAAGTGGCTCGTGCATCGTATGAAGAAGCAAAGAGTTTCAGACCTATCAGTTTGACCTCTTTTCTTTTGAAATGCTTATGTAGAACGCACTGTGCATTCGTGATGTTCATCTGGCCAACGTGCCTGTTCATGTGAACCAACATGCCTACCAATCTGGTAAGTCCACTGTGACTCTTTTACACAAGGTTGTTAACGATATCGAAAAAGCATTCGCCCAAAAGCAATCTTGTTTGGATGTTTTCTTAGATATCGAGGGTGCCTTTGACAACGTGCCTATCGATGCCATATTTAAAGCCGCACGGGGTCATGGCATATCTCCAATAATTTCCAATTGGATTCATCAAATGCTCAAAAACCGATATCTCTTCACGACATTGGGTCTAGCAGGGATTAGGAAATTGAGTGTTTGTGGATGCCCCTAAGGGGGAGTCTTGTCACCGCTTTTGTGGAATCTCGTAGCAGATTCGCTATTGAGCCAACTCAATAATAGCGGTTATCCTACTTATGGTTTTGCCGACGACTACTTAACATTGTTAGTTGGCATGTGTATCACCACCCTTTCGACCTGATGCAAAGTGCCCTTCAGGTAGTTGGGGATTATTGTCGCCAATATGGCCTTTCGGTAAATCCGAGTAAAACATCTATTGTTCTTTTTATGGAAATACGAAATCGTAATGGCGTTTGAGCTTTGCGTCTCTTTGATTCTGAAATTGATGTGACTGAACAGGTAAAGTACGTTGGAGCCATTCTTGATTCCATGCTTTCCTGGACACCTCACATTGAGTTCAGAATCAAGAAAGCTTGTATGGCCTTCGGGTAATGCCGGCGAACCTTTGGTACTTCTTGGGGTCTAAAACCCAAGTTTATCAAATGGATTTACATAACTGTTGTTCGGCCAATATTGCTCTTACAATTACAATCTTACAATTGCTTGAAATTTACCATATAGGACATTTTTCACGAAATTCCCTTCCCGGGAAGAGTGGACATTTGGCTATCTGTAAAAAAAGTATTTCAGACGGCATCGTATGTTACACTGATGGCTCCCTTCCCGAAGACCGAGCAGGTGCTGGTGTTTATTCTCGTGAGCTAAGGTTGTATCAGTCTTACTCACTTGGTAGATACTGCACCGTTTTTCAGGCCGAAATCTTTGCTCTTGTGTGCGGAGTGCAATCGACACTTCAGCAGCACGTAATGGGCAAAGTAATATACTTCTGTTCAGATAGCCAGGCTGCTATTAAAGCACTTGCTTCGGCCAACTCCAGGTCAAAGATAGTTTTCGCTTGTCGAACTCAAATCGAGGACTAATTTCAGCTCTTTACCTTGTATGGGTACCTGGCCATTCTTCCATCGCTGGAAATGAATTGGCTGCATTAATATTTTTTTTTCTCTTTCACTCTTACAGAAATTATACCAACAAGGCCAAAAAACGTCAAAATCCCATACAAATTTCTAACAATCAAACAATGGAACTATATTAATTCTAAGTAGTTTTGGATTTAGGCCGATAAAACCTAGGGTAGCCCAAAATGGAAAACATGATGTAGGGTCTGGGACCATTTAGGCAGGAGCACCTATTTTGGGCACTTGCTGCTGTAACTCAGTCAATTTTAACCCGATTGACTTGATTTTTGAAACACGATCAGACAGGCACAGTATCTAGCCATGTTCAAAAATTCAAATCAATTCTGGAGCTCGATTTGAATAGGTCGCATGTGCTTCTGTCGATATAAAATTCGATCAGTTTATTTTTTTTATTGTAGCAATATGGAAAATATTTTGGAGACTTTGAATGATGAAACGGAAAGCCTGTTTTGTGAGGATTCTGCTGTATGTATGAACTTGGTTCAATTCCAAAGGGTTTCGCTATAATAATCGAATCCAACTGATCGAATTTTTAATCGACAAAAGCACATACGACCTGTGGTACTCTGTCAACCGATCCGGTGTCGCCTGATCGACACAGAACCGCACAAGCCGTTGCAGGTTTTCGCCGCCCGCAAACACGCCCAAGCGTCGTGCAACACGACCAGCTGTATAGACTATTTCAGAAATTATAAATACACTAACGATTAACTGCCATTTCAATTTGAGCACAATATCCATAAAAGTTTCTTCTAGCTATTATAGAAAACATGCTAACGAAGCAAATAATACCAATTTTGTTGATGTTTCGAGTAAAAGTTGAAAAATACGGCTCTGTAAACTAGATGATCAAAATTTGAAGTTGCACAAAGTGGTCAAAAAATGTAGCATAATAGAAAAGAAAAAAATCTCACAGATAAAATATTTTATTTCCAAACACAATACAAATTGCTGTATCGATAAACAAAGATATTTCTCCATTGGTAAGAGTAATTTTTACTGGAATATTTGATCAAGAACCACCATTATGGGCCTTCTCAAAACAAAATTTTTTGTTTCAAATTTCTCAACAACACCAGTAGCAACAAACGTTAAGCAAACGAATGTCTCAATTACTGCTTACTGCATTCGTTTTTATGGCATGACATGCTTTGCCATCTGAAGGATCGAATGAGCTGAAAAAATAAGTTGGTTTAGATTAAATGCGTTCGGGAAAGCTAAGAAACTGTGTGGTAGTTCTTATGTTCCGTAGAAAACCTTAAAAAATAAGAAACTTGATCTCCGATATCCATTTTTCCCTAATTTTGATCAAGGCATTCCTTAGACAACTTGTTGAGAAAGCGAATGTGATAAACATTTAGATATTTTTTTGTATTTAGTGATAAATATGTTGAAATCATTAAAAAACACCTTTGTGCAAATGCAAATTTGAAAAATGAAGTTATTTGTAAGAGAACTCGACTGTTCTTCAAAATATCAAGACAATTGAAAGGAAATATAAAAAAATGGAGTACAATATGCTATACTCTGAAAGAAGTCGGTAAAAATCATTAGAACAGTTCATTTAATTTAATAAACAAAGTGTATTTATAATTTCTGAAACAGTCTATAGTGTTGTTTCGCTCACACACAAAGCAAACACTCTAAATCTCAACCAATTACTTCGTGTGAATATTAACACAAACCACAAGATATACGATTATTATTATTAAATCACACAGGATACCACATCTCCCTTTCTCTACGAGAAGAGATGTTTATTCATCAGAATCTTATATCATCAAATTCAAATGCAGCATTTCATCAAAATCAGGTACACGGTTTTTATTTTTATAAACCCAGTTTCAAATTTACGTTTTATGACTGTCTTGTGAGATGATATTTCTTTCGGTAAGTCAGATACCAGTGCTATGGCATCTCTAAACAATATATTCATTTCCTACATACGAGGTCCGAGGTATGTTTCAACTATAGTGGTATTCACGTTCAAATGTGTGCGTGTCTCTTTTGTAGATGTAGTTGTGAAACTTGGGGGAAAATATATGCACTCTTACCCCGGTTGTTAGTTTTATCATTATTTAGCCGTTTTACCCAAATCAATTGGGTAATATTTGCATATGCAATCTGAATAGCCTTTGAATTAGCGTGCATTTTTGTGTATGGAAAAATTCACGCTAGTGTTCGTGAGTAGAAATGTCACTTATCTCTATAGTTCAATCCATTCACGTCTCTAACGTTGCTTATATAGCCTTCGTTTATTTCAACTGACCAGTACTTGTAGTTTGGTACTGCGGTGACTTTTGCGCTATTTCACATCAATGGTTATGGTGACCCTTAGATCGCCAAGTGCAATTGAGTGAAATTTGTGGTAATTAACTGCGAAACATGCATCGCAATCCTTGGAACCATCAAATGATTCGAAGCATTTTTTATAACGCCTAAATCAAATGTTCATACAGTTTATTTCAGATTTCACACACAGCAGTACATCTTTCACATTCCATCGTTTCATGTAAAGATTTGAACTGTGAAGCCTTGTTCACCAAACCAATGATCGTCATATCTTTCAACCATATCCTCTATGTACTTGTTTTTCATGCTCCCACTACTGGAATACAACTCGGTCCTTTTGCTTTAAGCTAAGTTTCCTGTTACCAAATAGAGCGCTCAAGTAAAATTTCTCATTTTTCCCTAGTAAATTTGACAGCAATACGGACAGAAATGTCACTTTTCATATCGAAATAATAGAACGAATGTTGCACTGGAAGCGTTACCGGTGTTACACTATTTCCTTACTTGCCGTCTGCGAGCTGCTCAAGTAATTTTGAGACGGAATCATAACTTGACTATTATTTGTCCTATCCTCTTGCACAATACTTATTAAGTAGAAACTAACCATAAGTGTACATTTCCTTAAGCGATGATTTAAGGACTTCCCCTTCTACCGTTACAAGCATTTGTATTCCGTTTGGTATGCACAATGGTCCGACATGCCATGCAAATCATCATGTATTCTCATCTGTTACGATCGTCGGTCACATTGAGTGTCGAACTCTACAATCACAGTATTTTTACGTTCCAAACGTAATCACTAGAATAACTGAAGACTCAGTCTTGCACAATTATCTTTGCTTCCTCCTCTTGGCACAACGTTTCCACTAGGACAGAGTATATTTCTTAGATCAGTGTTCTATGAGCACTTCCACAGTTATCAACTGAGAGCCTCCTCCGTCATTTTGCATTTGAACAACTTCCATTAGGAACAGTTCTTGGACCGACTGGGAATCGAACCCGTCACCCTCAGCATGGTCTTGCCAATTACCCGCGCGTTTACCGCCTCGACTATATGGGCCTTCCTGTTAACTTTGTAACTAAACCCATGTCCATCGCTAGAAACCTGGAAATCACTCTTCCTTGAGTAAAATTCCAAAAACATTCTGTTTTGATCCTCCAATCACAGGAAGCTCCACCGAATTAACAAAATCGTTCATTTTTTTGGCACTCCTTCAGACACCAGTTTACGCGGAGTTTATTTACAAAGACACCCCATTTCCAGCAAACCAATTGAACCATCCTCCCATAGTTCAGCAATTTGGACATGCTACCCTCATTCTCCAGAATTAAATTTACCCCAGCCTGTAGTATCGAGGAATATCCGGAATAATGGTATTTGAAGAAAAACCTTTTACCTCGATTGACTGCCTTAGCACGCGTCCCGACTTCTTTATTATTCTCCTCTTCACACACCAATGTACATCAATATACATATAGGTACAGTATCAGTTAATAGGGGTATATACTTCAAGGTAATACATGATACTGAATAGGGTTGGTTACTAGGGTTAGATACTACATTCACTTTCCCTTTTTTTTTAGTTTCATATAAATTTGATTGTTTTCCAGATTTCAATACTCTCGGATGGCCCGCACGTAGTCCTGCATGTAGGCCGGTTGCCGAATAGCTCGTCGAGTTCCAAATCGTTCGGCTGAGCTCCTAGCTTGTCCTCCAGAATTGTCGTGGGAAGTACCTGCTAAAGACAAATCATTTGTTGATGATTATGTTGAATATAAGATGAACATTCGCTAAGTAAATACCATTAGAGTTGTCATTCATATCTGATGATTTTAGAGACGAATCTGACTCAGATTGCTTCGGATACCGCTGTAGATGAGTCACATGTCTTCGGTACTTATTACCAGCCTCTGAAGCGACTATAACATCCCCGCCTTTCCTTTTGATGACTTTGAACGTTTCTGGCTCAAAAGTTGGCGCCAATTTGTTTGGTTTGGTCATTTTCTTTACTAAAACGTCATCGCCTTCTGCAATAGGATTAAGCTTAGCGTTCCGCCGTTCATCGGCATATAGCTTACCCTTTTCTTTCATCTCTTTGTCGCGATCAATCAATTCCTCATCTACTTCTTTGGGTTGATAAATGGATGGAAGCTTATCACGGATATTGTACCCAAAAAGCATTTCGGAGGGCGTCCTTTTCGTCGTTGTATGTGGTGTTGAACGATACATGAGTAAATATTTATTCATCTCCTCAACCCAGTCCGTGTCCATGGCTTGACTAATCGTTAGTCTTTTCAAAATTGAACGATTTTGACGTTCAACTTCGCCGTTCTGTTGTGGCCAGTAAGGAGTGGTGCTGATCAGTTTAATGTTATTTGACTCACAGTATACTCGAAACTCCTCACTCGCGAATTGGGGACCGTTGTCGGCCGTTACTGACAGCGGTAGGCCGCATCGGGCAAAAATGGATTCCAATCTCTTAATAGTTTCTTTAGAATCCGTCTTCTTCATGACTTCAATCTCTATGTAGCGACTGAAATAGTCAACTACAACAAATAAGTAATGACCCGAAGGCAGTGGACCAAGAAAATCAACAGCGACATGTTGCCATGGGCTTGACGGTAATTCTCTACGTTTCATCGGTTCCGGAGCAGAAGGTGCAGCTACTAACATGCATCCCCTGCAGTTTTTGACATGCTGTTCAACCTGAGCATCCAACTTCGGCCACCACACCTTCGCTCGCAGTCTTTGCTTCATAACTGTCATGCCCGGGTGACCCTCGTGAGCCAGGTCCAAGGTTTGCTTCCTCAAACATTCCGGGATCACCATTCTATTACCACGTAGAAGAATCTTCCCAGCAAAGCAAAGTTCGGTCTCGAACAGTTTGAACGCTGACGCGTCATCTGACCACACTCCTTGGGGCAGCGCAACACGAACTGACTGGATCGAGTTATCCGTTTCCGATGCAAGCTCTATTTCTTTTATCTTTAGCGCTACAGGCATTGCATTCGATGCTACCCATTGCACATAATGTTCCGCGCATTCATCGAACGTTATACCTGTTGTATCTGCTGTAATTGCCAGTCGCGATAACGGGTCAGCGATGTTTGTTTTACCTGGTCTGTATATAACTTTTCCTTTGTAAGCCTGCAATCGAACAACCCATCTTTCGATCCTCGCGCACGGCTTAGAACGAGCTCCGAATATCGTCTCCAGGGGTTTGTGATCGGTGATCAATTCAAACGTCCGGCCATACAAATAAAAGTGGAACCGTTCCACCGCCCATACGAGAGTCAAAGCTTCTTTTTCGATTTGGGCGTACCGTTTTTCTACATCAGACAAGCTCTTGCTAGCATACGCGATGATCCTGGGTCCGTGGTCGTTTACTTGTATGAGTACAGCGCCCAAACCGACTGGGCTTGCGTCAGCCACCAGTTGTGTACGGTCATCATCATCGAAATAACCAAGCGTCTTCGGGTCAACCATGTGAGCTTTCAGGTTATTAAACGCGAGCTGCTGATCTCGCCCCCAAAGGAATTTTTGCCCCTGAATCGTTAGTTGTCGTAAAGGATGGGTCAGTGTGGCCAAATCAGGAATAAACTTCCCCACGTAGTTGACCAGACCGAGAAAACTTCTAATTTCTTCTGCGGATCTTGGCTCTCGGAAATTGCGAATTGACTCCAGCTTGTCTACACCTGGTTTGATTCCATCTTCTGACAAGACATGACCCAAGAATTCAACTTCGTTCACTCCGTAAATACACTTGTCTTCATTAACCCTTATGTGGCCGGCAGGGTACCCGGGTACCCAGCACCCATTTAAAATACACGGTGTAGAAAAAAGCAAAAAGTTTGCCGGCCACATAACGGTTAAGTGCAACGTTCCTCTCCTGGAGTCTGAGACGAACCTTCTCCAGACGCATGTCATGCTCCTTTTGGTCTGACCCAAACACGATGACGTCATCGATGAATACTAAGCAACCTTCACATCCGCTGAGAACCTGTTCCATCGACTTTTGGAACAGTTCTGGAGCGCAATTAATTCCAAACATCAGTCGAGTATAGCGGAATAATCCTTTGCGCGTAATAAAAGTCGTGATATCACGTGATTGGTCCGAAATTTCAACCTAAAATCAAACACTTCTTATTGTGTGTTGGAAACATTTATTTATATGAATTAATTGATGGGAGTAATTCAGTTAAACGTCCATCAATGCCGAAATCAACATCAAAATATAATAAAAAACGAATATAAATGTCGAAATCGATTCTGACAACAGAACCTCAGCCTACCTGATGAAAAGCAGTCTTGACGTCCAAGCGAGAAAACACCTTTGCCTTCGACAAATGCGGAAGAAAGTCCTCGAATGTCGGCAACGGATGATTTTCTCTTTCCACCGCTTCATTGGCCCGTCGCATGTCAACGCAAATGCGAACATCGTCTGTTCCCTTGGGCACAACGACGACAGGTGAAACCCACTTGGCTGGTCCGTTTACTGGCTCGATAACGCCCTGATTAAGCAGCTCTTCGATCTTCTTGTCTACCATCTTTTCCAGCGCAACTGGTACGCGTCGGTACGGTTGAATAACAGGTGCAATGTCAGGTTTTATCGGAATGTCGACGATGATGTCTCTGATCGTCCCCAACTTGCCACGTGCAGTGCTGACTTCGTTAACTGGAACTTCAATTCGCAAGACTCCCATAGCCATTGCCGTGTCGCGGCCGATAAGAATTTTGCCCTTTCCTTTTATGACATAAAATTCTTTACTATTACTTTAGAGCTTTTAGTAGAACTTGTTACTTCAGACTCTAGTTTAATTTAAAAACACCTCACTAATACTTTACTTTTGCAAAAGAAAATAAAAAATGAATAACTCTTTTAAAGAAAAACTAGAAAGGACGAGCAAATTCCTTTTAATTCTACTACTGTGCTTATCTTCGGACAGATAGGCCTATTTCGTCTGTGACTTACAGACTTCTTCAGTGTCAAGTGCTCGACTGAAGAAAACCTCGCATTCGTAGTGGTATTTATACTAGGAGTGTATGTGTAGGTACGTGTGTGGGTAAAAGTGTAGGTATAAAAATGTAGGTACAAAATTGTAGGTACATATTTGTAAAAAAGGGGGTGTATCTGCCTGTTAGAAAACAGGGTGTCAATAAGATACCTAAAGCTAGGAAAATTCCTACCGATTTGGTAGGTAGTCAATTGGTGTTTGTTGTGTTATTTTTTCCTGCCGATTTGGTAGGTAGTCAATTTGTGTTTTGTGTATTGTGTAATGTTTTGTGTGTGTTAGGTAAAAATTTAAACAGCCACGTGTACCCATTGCCCTGATCCTTGTTAAGTAGTTTTTTATTGTTTTGTTTGTAAATTTCTAAACTTTCTGCAACATCAAGTTTCCATGGGTTTGTAATGTGTCGTAAGAGTTTAATATTTGAAGTATTCATAAAATGTCCTTCATTGAAAATATGTTCAGCAACTTTAGATTTAAAATGATGAATGAGTCCCTTGTCTGTGTCTTTGTGTGCTTTTGATACTTCCGTAATGTGTTCTTTGAATCGTGTGTTGAGTGTGCGTTTTGTTTGTCCTATGTATATTTTGTCACAGTGATTACATGTTACTTTGTAAACACCAGATTTTGTTAAGTTGTCCAACGGGTCTTTCGTAGATCCTAAGAGAGTTTGAAGTTGGTTAGCTTTGCTTGTGAAAACTAATTCAAAACCAAACTTTCTGAGAATTGGTCGGAGTTTTTTGGTGTCATTGTTGTAGTTCACAGTTATCCGTTTAAGTGTAGGTTCTGTCCGTGTCAGTGTAGTCAAAGAACGTCTGTATTGTTGTTGTGTCTTTTTGTTGATGATCTGTTGTATTGTTTGTTTTGTGTAACCGTTCAACTGTGCTGTTTCGAAAATGTAATTAAGTTCTTTCGTTTTTCCTGTTTCACTAAGTGGAAGTACACCGAATGCAGACACTTCCACTTAGTGAAACAGGAAAAACGAAAGAACTTAATTACATTTTCGAAACAGCACAGTTGAACGGTTACACAAAACAAACAATACAACAGATCATCAACAAAAAGACACAACAACAATACAGACGTTCTTTGACTACACTGACACGGACAGAACCTACACTTACAGAGTCTGAAACATAAAATTCTGCCAGATCGCTTTTATTTCCCATCTTGACCATGGCAGTGAACACACCAACCAATGGCAGAGGTTGTCCTCCGTACGCTTTAAACACTTTCGTCGACTCTCGGCGTTGATTAGACACGACCACCTTGTTGGTTTTCAATTTCTCCCAATCGTCCTGGCACAACAAGTTATGTTTCGAACCGGAATCAATCACTGCAGACATAACGACGCCACCAATCTCGCACGGGATTTCACCATCGCTATCGCTCGTAGTCACGTTGAAAACGTATTCGGTGTTCTCATCAACAATGTGTTTCACTACGTCCGAATCGGCAGCAGCATTCTGGTTGTCGAGGTTGTTGTCTCGGCTCATGTTCCGCTGACTTCCCATCCACCGGTTGCTGTCTGACCGGTTCCTCTGCCTGTCCTTGCGACACTTTTTCGCAAAGTGATCTTTTCCGCCACATCTGTTGCACGTCTTACCTTTCGCAGGGCACATCGCGTCCTTTGCTAAATGTCCAATGTATCCGCAATGGTGGCAATCAAATGTTGTCGCTTCGGCAAAACGCTTCCGCTTGGCTGCATATGGTTTGGCATCGATTTTGTTTACTTCGTTGAAGGCCGGTTTTGGAACTTCTCCTGCGGCAAACGATTTCTCTTGTTGAGCGACCGTTTCGAAAATCTTCGCAACGCTGAGGACTTCCTCCAGGCTTGCGTCTCCTCTTTTCAACAAATCTCGCCGCAGTGTGGCTGACTGACAATTTTGGATGATCTGGTCCTTGATGTTTTCTTCCATTCGGTCACCAAATCCACATCGTTCTGCCTGCACGCGCAACCGAATGGTGAATGCATCAATACTTTCGCCTGTTTTCTGCTTCATTTGGCGCAGTAAATGACGCTCATATGTGGAATTTTCCTTAGGCAGAAAGAATTCATTCAATCTTGCTCGTGCCTCCTCGTAACTTGTCATGTTGGGGGTGTAATTCTCGATATTGAGTAATGGACCGCGCATCTCAACTCCAGCCGGCTCCGGTAGTGTGTCGAAAAGTTGTTGGACGCTTGGCCCCGCATAATGGAGCAACAAATCCTTCTTCCAATCTTCGTCCTCGATTCGGCTGGCGCGAATCATCGTTTCGAACGATCTCAGCCACTTCTTCCACTCGATACCAACATCATCGGTGTGGGCAGCGTAATCGAACATCTGCAGCTGCAGTCCCAGCGAGCGGATCATATCTGCAATTGATCAAAACACAACCACGGCGTTAATATCAATCTATTCCGAGCACTCTAAACAATTTCGAAAAAACTCTACTACAAAATACCTCACGAAACACTTTAGATAGTTCTCCACAAAAAAATCTGTTTTCCGATGTAAACATTATTATACTTTTGACAGTTCATCTACAACTACACGGCTATCAGAATCAACTCAAGTCAACGGAGCGAGATTGAAGGTTAGCACAAAACACACGGAGCGAAAAATAGCTTTGTGTATGATGACGTCATTTCTTCCAACGCATATTCGATAACACTGTATGTGATTGTGTTCTCTCTCATGCCAGTACTACGCATACAAATCATCGTTGCTTATATTTCAACCTCACACTACACACCAGAACGGTGGTACACACTCTAGACAAACTCTTTTCCGAAAAGTTTTTCCTTCTCACAAATACATTTACACATTCCGGCAATGCCTGCCCTCCTTTTTTTCTCACAACAGGGGTTATGTAACTACATTTTCCGCATTGAAGCAATTAACCATTTTCGTCATTATTTTTCGTTCATTCCTGCTCTTTCGCAGAATGGATTCAGACATTTCCGAACCGCATTTAAGCGACTGAACCATTTCAACATTAACTACCGTTACCTGCTCTATCGCAGAGTGGGATCAGACCAATTTTTCCCGCATTTAAGCGACTGATCCACTTCATATCTTTTTCTGAGAACTTGTGCTGAAATACTTACCAAATTGACTCGCCATTTTACTCCTCGTCGCCAAATTGTAGTATCGAGGAATATCCGGAATAATGGTATTTGAAGAAAAACCTTTTACCTCGATTGACTGCCTTAGCACGCGTCCCGACTTCTTTATTATTCTCCTCTTCACACACCAATGTACATCAATATACATATAGGTACAGTATCAGTTAATAGGGGTATATACTTCAAGGTAATACATGATACTGAATAGGGTTGGTTACTAGGGTTAGATACTACACAGCCGACCTTTTTTCCAGGTTTACTCTAGCCGCATTAGGCTGCAGTTTGTACCATTTGCGCAACTCGAGTAGGGTTAGTCCTCGGGTGAGTCTGCATCAAATCCTTTCGTTCGTTCTTCTGTTAGGAACCGTATTTTTTTTTTCAGACCCTCCAACTCACAGTATGCGCCTTTGACTTCAATTTTCCCACGCTCTCCAGGAGCTGCTCTGTGTCTTGCATCAGCCGTTTCTTGTGGATACGGTCTCCGAGACCACCATTATTTCGATCGCTCTCCGGGAGCAGAACTGGCTTTGCACCAACAGCCTCAATGGCCAACGGTCTCCGGGACCACCATTATTTTGATCGCTCTCCGGGAGCTGCGCCGTGCTATACACAAGCCGCCTCACATGTTTACGGTTTCCGGGACCATCAGTTATATAACCCAACAAACATTTTTGCTGTACAAGAGTGGAACAAACAACTCTTAAGCAAACTTTAGCTTAAGAAACTGTTATTCAGCTAGTTTTGTTACATGGGAATCGCTCTCCGGGAGCAGTGCTTTTAACAGCAATCTTCCAACACTTACCAAACTCATCAAAACAGTATCTAAAAGTAAACAAATCTTTCGATAATCATCACTTTCCTTCTTCGAAAAATCGATTTATTTGGCACGCGTAGGTAATCTGGTAATCCACTTCTCGTCGCCACTGTGGTACTCTGTCAACCGATCCGGTGTCGCCTGATCGCAGTGGGGTGACACGGCTGTCAAACTCGGTACATCGCCGCTCCACCCAACATCATTTTTGGTACGGCGCGTTTTGGTACCCACTTTCTGGTCGGTTTACCCTAACTTGCTCCTGATTTTCGGGTGTGTGGCTCGTGTGTTGCTAGTGCTTATTTCGGAAATTACACATTTCAAACGAAATCGTTGTTTTTGATGATTGTTTCTCTTTCTTTATCACTTTGCACAATATTATATGTAGCAGCGAAGCAGTGTCGATGTTTCTAGCGCATTTTTTTCCATTACTCAAAAACAATCAAAACAAAAACATTGGACGCCATGTTGAATTGAATGCTGGGTAGATGATTCTGGCCCTTTGTCATCCCCCTGCCTGATCGACACAGAACCGCACAAGCCGTTGCAGGTTTTCGCCGCCCGCAAACACGCCCAAGCGTCGTGCAACACGACCAGCTGTACCCGGAACCGCCAAACTACCCAAAATTGAGTTCTTTTGACGCAATCCCATAGTTCGGCCCAATAAGCCAAATTTGAGTAAATCGATTAAACTCACACTAGGTAAATTGCCTTCACCTCCAGCAAAAACATTTACTTAAGAGTAGGTAAATTCAACCCAAGACCCCCCCTCATTCAACCCAAATTTGAGTAAACCTGCTTTTACCCAAAATTGGCTTATTGGGCTCAAGGACCCCCGTTGGGTAGATGCATCTCTGTTTGTTTTTGACAACATCGGTGAGGGAAAGAGGGAAAACAACCTAATTTTGGGTAACTAGTTTATTCGATATACTCAGCTTTGAGTAAAAGCGACCCAAAAATTAGGTAGTTTGATTTCTCCAGTGTTGTTTCGCTCACACACAAAGCAAACACTCTAAATCTCAGCCAATTACTTCGTGTGAATATTAACACAAACCACAAGATATACGATTATTATTATTAAATCACACAGGATACCACACGACCTATTCAAATCGAGCTCCAGAATTGACTGAGTTATACTGCCGTGAATCGCATATCTGTCCCATTTGCATAGGAAATCCAGCAAAGATGGGACTGATATGCGATTCACGGCAGTATAGCAGCAAGTGCCCAAAATAGGTGCTCCTGCCCAAATGGTCCCAGACCCTAGTTTATAATAAATCAATTTATTTTGAATCTCCATTCAATCACACAATGACAGGGACAGTTTATGAGACGGTAAGAACTGTTCCGGCCACGTAGCAGATATTTTGGGCATCGACACGTTCGTAAATTACACTAGTTTACAGCATTTTTGAACTCGGTAAGCTGATGATCATTTTTGGTGTAGAATTATGCCCTGAGTTCGAAAACGCGAAAGAAAAAAATTACAGTAGAGCGGAAATTTTTTCGACTTTCCATACAAGGTTGATGGTTTGAAAACGATTTTTGTTCTATTTTTAAGCAACGTCGCTCACTTCACACATCTCATTCTCCGTAATAAATGCTCCGATTGAGCTGAACTTTTTACTGTAACTCGCCTACATATGATATGTCAAATAAATGTTGAGAAAGAATTTTTAAGTTGGTTTTTTCTTATTGAAAAAAATACATTTCTTTTAAAATTTTTGGGAATTCGGCTAAAATTTAAGAAGATCGTCCCTAAAACTCACCAATATCTTGAATTTCATCAATCTGACGTAAAACCTGTATTCAGATGATCGAATGGTATTGTATTCAGCTTTTAATTTATGGAAAAAGATTTAAAATTGGTTGAACAAAACGCAATATATTTGAATTTTAGTAAATTACATATTGTGAAAAGTTGCAAAACTCGATATTGAGCTAAAACTCAAAAACTGTTCTACTTAAAATTTTTTGAAGGTCGGTTTCGAAATCAGCACTAAATTGTGCTTCAAAAATTTTGGTCGTTGACAGAAGTTCACGACTTTCATTTTATTTTGTAAACTAGTGTTATTGAATACATATCCTATCAAAAAACAGAAATAATAAATTAGGCTTCAAGACATTGTCGATGTTGACTCCAGGACTCTCAGACGATCTTACGTAAGATAATATTCATATCTGGCCACATTTCGTGGCATTTCGAATGTCTATGGATGCGAACAAATATGAATCACGAAAGTACAATACATTAACTGCTGAGTGTGTGGATGTAAAGCGCTTAATTTCAAAAGTTATTGCAGGACATTTTATACTCATTCTGGCCTAGAAATTCACCAGAAGAAATCCTGTGGATCCATGGAACATGAACAAGTTTGCTAACTTCTGGTGCTACAGAAATTATGAAATGAAATCTACAACCTTTATAAACATTTCACTATATTCTTATTAGGTTGATTTTCAAATTTCAAAACCTGTATTGCGTTGATCCAATATCTCTAAAGTACATGCTAGTATTTTAAGCGTAGCTTCATATGCTTGTATTTTCAAAAACAGTAGTTACCCAATTACTAAAGGTAAGCACAGTAATCGTCCAAGTTCATGTTAGGTAAGCTTTTTTCTCAGGTTCCAGCTTTCTATGTCTCTCTCTTTTTTTTCTCTCCGACTTTAATTAAATCTCTCTTGCCTGTCTTCATTTGTCGTCCGTATACATTTTGAGATACTCTAGTTATAAAAAAAACGTAAACAAACAATGTAAATAATGAGACTGTTCGTAAAATTTCTCATTTTTATTCGATTTTAGAAATATTAATTCCATTAATATGAAATACCAAGGACTGCCACGTGATGGGAAAAATTACTGTGCTGTGGCAGGATGTTCTAGCTACCGATATGATGTATCAGGCACTTCGTTTTTCAAAATATTCTCCGCAAAAAGGGAGTAAGTATTGAAAACGTATTGATGAGAAATTTCGGATGAAAATAATCGTTCGTTTATCCCTCACAGGAAAGTCGATGAATGGGTTGAGTTCTGCCAAAATCCTTCGATATCAAGAAACAGCGTAATTTGTGGAAGGCATTTTCAGAAGGCTGATTTCTGCAATCCCGATAGTTCAGGGTCCAGGTATTCTGCTACCCTAATATATCAATTGCAAACATGCCAGTAATGTAACGTCAAGTATCTGTTTCTTTTCCAGGTTAAGGTTACACCTATCTGTACGCCCTACCCTTCATCCACCTGCGAGTATTATGGACATAAAACCAGAAAATCATAGTCAGGTCTGCCAAACGACTAGTTTAGTGAAAAATGAAGCCAACTGTATTCCGAACGATGGTGCACATGACCTAAAGCTTGAAATCAAAATAGAACCACCAGAAGTGAACTTTTAGGTTTAAGACAATGGTTTTATAATATCAATGAAATTAGGCCATTGCAATACTGCAACACAAAATGTAGACCAATTGAATTTAAAATGCTTCTGTATTAGACTGGGTCAACAAGGTCGATTTTTGAAACAAAGCTTTTTCGATTCCTTTTAGCGTCCGAAATAACTGTGCAAAATTCAGGAGCGATTGGTAGCGTCCCCGTATTTCGCAATGCGTTTGAAATTTAGATAGGATTTTGTATGGGGAAACGCACTTTTCTGCATTTTTCTCATACGTTCACAATTTTTATCTCATGACGTATCCTAGGCTATACGAAATTTAGATAGGATTTTGTATGGGAAAACGCATTTTTCTCATACGTTCACAATTTTTATCTCATGACGTATAGCCTAGGATATACCGAAAAACTTTGTCGAAGACCGCAAATTGACCTGAGGCTTGTAAAAAAAATAATACACTTGGCAATATAGGCCAAAACTTGAGATTTCATCATTGATGTTATTTGTTTACATATTGAATGTGAACCACTCGAACAATCTGTACGTTATAACTTTTGTTACACGCTTCGGATCGCTTTACGGTCTTCGACAAAGGTTTTCGGCGCATCTGAGGCTATATCTTAACGTCATCGGTTATATGCTTGAAGAGCAATGTAAACCCTTTATAGGAAAAAATGCAGAATAGTTAGTTTTCCCATACTAAGCCCCATACTAATTTCAATCGCAATGCGAAGTGCGGGGACGCAACCAATCGCTCCCAAATTTTGCACACTTATTTTGGACAAAGAGATCAAATTTTAATTTTCTCATACATCGTTGACCCACTCTATTAAGTAAGGTATATTCATCAATTCATCATTCATGATTTGTTCTGAAAAATGACAATGCATAAAAAATAAATGCAAAACTAATAAACCAATTGTTGCCCTCTTGTGGTAGTTTTGTTTTGTGTAACACTGAGTATGCCATGCCGTTGAGACAATATTCTTATAACCTACTCGATCTACCAAGCTAGAGAGTACCTATCGATGAAACTTGTTTTGAGCGTGCGGTAAAAAAAGCGATGGCTGGCAATCGGCCAGGATGAAGATCTTCCAATTCGGTCCTCTGCACCACCATGGGTTCTCAGGACTGATTCAGAAAGTAAAGTATAAAACGATAATTTTTTGCGTTAGGATACTCATCTCTATGTAACAAGTTCTCAATCTCTTATGGTTAAAGTTGAGGTTAATTTTCAACCTGACTCTGAAGTTATCTCAATGTTTCTGGGAACCCTGTTTGCCATACCAAATGTATGGACTTTCTAACTAAATGTCAGGAAAAACAAAATATGTATAATAGGATACGTATCATTTGGGTAGTGGGTGCTGTTTTGACACGTTTCGCTAATAACTCCGTTAACGTCATACCAATTACTTCAATTTTTGTAAACACCAGATATTGCACGTATCTCATCGTGTTCAAAAAAACAAACATGGAAAGTGTCCAAAACAGAACACACTATTCAAATGGTACCACCTTATTTCAGGAATTAGTGGGCTTTATGGAACTCGGTTAAGTTTTCTCTAAGCTTGTCAAAGTGGCAACGAAAAGCGGAGTCTGGTAGCCAACCCAGCTTGGAACTGAATCAAAAAGAAAAACGGCATTCACCCTCATTCTTGTTTCGGACGTATCGACTTTCGAGCGAAATCGATTAATTGGCAGATCTAACCCGATAGAGATCTATTTAGGTGTACAGTTAATTTAACTTTAGGCATTCTTTTTACATTTGATTACAAACAAATTAGTCTAAATTTAAAAGTTTATTTCTGTTGGTTCAACCTTAATCTCTAGCTTCAGTTCTTGTGTATCATCATCCGCCGGAATGGCGTCGACTTCTTCTTTGACTAAACTAGTTACACTATGGATTTGAAAATGGAATGCTGGTTTATTTTCTAAATTTGTTGTGGGCGGATAAAGACTAGGATACGCAAGATGGTGTAACCTAAAATTACAAGAAATAAATGTTTTATAAATATATCAATTTAAAATAATTGTGAATCAAAATGAACAGTAGTATGGGACAAACATCAAATTCTCGCTCCAGTCGACTTTTTCTATTCCATTTAGGTCCCATATGAACTGTGCAAAATTTCAGCGCAATTGGTGAAACTATAATTTAGCGCAAGCGGTTCAAAGTTTTCATAGGATTTACTATGGGAAAAGTAACACTTTCAGATAAACAATCCCAGAGGTCGCCCCTTGTTTCCTTAATTCAAACCGATCAACGTTTCTTGTGGAAAAATTATTTATGAAACTTTCCTTCGAAGACCGCAAAACGATTGGATGCTTGTGGAAAAAGTTATTGATTTATAACCGATTAGTGATCCAACGAACGGCTTTTTGTTTTGTTTTATTAGCAGCACTGTAGCTGCTGCCTTGGCTGCTGCTGTTTCTGGGGGTGGTGATGCCTCCCGCCACCCCATGCAACAACGGCAGCAGCAGTGCTGCTGATAAAACAAAGCAATAAGCCGTTCGTTGGTTGACTAATCTGTAATAAATCAATAACTTTTTTCACAAGCATCCAATCGTGTTGCGGTCTTCGAAGGAAAGTTTCATAAATATTTTTTCTACAAGAAGCATTAATTGATTTGAATTAAGGAGACAAGGGGCGACCTCTGCGATTTTTTGTTTGAAAGTGTAACTTTTCCCATAGTAAATCCTATGCAAACTTTGAACCGCTTGCGCTAAATTATAGTTTCAGCGATTGCGCTGAAATTTTGTACAGTTCATATGGAACCTAAATGGGATCTAAAAAGTCGACTGGAGCGAGAATTTTTTTTTCCATACAAGCGTGTCCCATACTAATGAACAGGTATACAAACCCTTGCGATTTGTTGTTGGGATTACAGAAATCAGACTCCTTGAAATGTCTCTCACAAACCACACTGTTTTTGGAAGGCGAAGGATTTTGACAAAATTCCAGCCACGCGTCGACGTTCCTGAAAAAAAAAAAAACAAACGGATAAATGCCATCAAAGATTTTAAATTGAAAATTTTAAATGTCTCACATCCTTTTCGCAGTGAATATTCTGAAGAACGAGATCGACGACACATCGTGCCTGACATTAGGACATCCTTCCACAGCACAGTGATTTTTTCCCATCTCGATCACGTAGGCTGCTAGCCTGATTACAGTTACATTCGAATGGAATTGATAACTCGAGATTTTAACCGAAACACGAACTTCAATGAACTACATACTATTTTGTTCATCAGTTTGTTTATGTTTTTTTATTCTATAGGTACCTAGAATGCTTGATATGTGAATGTGTATTGGTATGTAATATCTCTAAAGAGAAGATAAGAACGATTTCTAGCATGACATGTGAGCGAGAGAATCTCCCTACCAACCATAACTGATATGGTTGATGTGAGAGAGAATGCAAAGAGCGACACGGTAAGTATGAAACTGAGAAAAGCTCATTGAATCAAATTAGAACTTTCATGTCAGGGTCACTATGGTAATAGGTAAATAATTGTCACTGTTATTTTTTATGGTAAAAACATGGATTGAGACAAAGAAACCGATAAGCTCCATAGGTTATGGGGCCGTTCATAAACCACGTAGACTTTTTGGGGGAGGGGGGTCTGGCAAAAGTCTACGCTCCATACAAATTTCAAAATTTTTGTATGGACGAAAGTCTACGAGGGGGGAGGGGGGGTCTGAGATGGCCAAAATTTGGTCTACGTGGTTTATGAACAGCCCATTTAGGCTGTGCTGTGCCTACATCTGTTTGTAATAAATATTAGTCGTTTCCCAAAGCGGACCACCCTTGTTTCATACAGTTCCTAAAACTGCAACCTAAATCATTTACTGAAACCTAAAACATGTCGTAACCAATCGAGGTGACGGACCCGAATCCCACTCAGGTCAACTTACATTTCATAAGCCAACATGTGGCGTGAGAACACAAATGCGAACGAACTGCAAAGTAACAGTCAGCATTATGCATTCAATTTTACTTCACCCATCTGGTTGCTATTAACTGCCTGGCACAGCGCAACTCTATCTTTCTCCCTCTAGATGCTTAGAATGTATAAGTGCGGATCGATACATATCTGATCGATCCAAATATCCATGTAACTTAGCAAGTAAGATTTGTTGGAATAAACATTCATTCTTAACCGAACCATCGAAGTATTCACATGTAATACCGTTACTACATGTCGACCGCGACAGATTCTAAGTCCCAGACTTAGAATAGTTTAGTTCAAGTGTCAGTAGTGCCAAGTCAAGTGAATTTGCGAATCGAACAGTGATCTCCCCGCACATTATGGGCAAAACCCAAACTAAGCAAGCCAACGAAAACGGCGACGTGCAGCTTACCGCCATCGTAGAAAATCAACAGACACACGACGATCACCATCAGCAACAAATCCTGTTACTGTGGCTAATTTTCATCATAGTTGCCATACACCTAGCCATCACGTTATATCGCCTTTACAAAAAACGGGAGAAACAAATCGCCTTGAAAGCGGCGAAATCCATCGCAGCTTTGAACATGGTGTGAATTATGAGGACGACCAACTATAATAGTGTCGTGAACAACAACGACTCAACTCATCAATAATCCAGCAACGACCCCAGTTTTCCACGATAAAGCAGCGACCCCAGTTTTCCACGATAAAGCAGCGACCCCAGTTTTCCTCGATAGAGCAGCGACCCCAGTTTTCCACAAGAGAGCAGCGATTCCAGTTTTTCACGATTATGCGACAACCACCGAACAATCATCATCGACATCTCCAACAATAAATCACAAAAGCCCGGAGCAATCCAGCTCGGCGAGGCCACCCCATAGCTGCGCAGTACACCGATGCATAGCATGACGAGGACGACGGTAACCAACGAGAACTTCAAAAACCATTTATGAGTGAGTAACGAAATAAAAACAAAATTTTCATTTTAACTAATTGTGTTCAGAACATGCAAATGAAAGAACGATATGAGTTGTTAAAACAAATTTATAACGATTTAAAAGTGAAAGTGAATGTCAGATCGTCTCATCGAATTTTGTTACTAAAATCAAAAAAAGCCAACACCTTAGTTGAGCAGATATCGGAAATTACACAAATCGAAGACTCTGTTGAAAATCAAACCATATTAATTAAAAGTAAAAAAGTGTTAGAAGCGATTAATGCTTTAATCGAAATAAAACAAAATTCTGAACTAGTGTCATTCAAATCAATAGCATCAGCTGTAATATTCGCAAACAAACTGAAAAAAATTGCAAAGATGGCACAGGCGCAGGCTGCAGAATTGATTAGAACAATCCCAATATTAATTCAGATTTACAATGGTGATGGGGAAAAATTGTCTAGCACAGTGGCAGCTCTGAAGGCATGCAAAACTTTAATTAATAACGATAACCAGGCGATTCCCCTTCAGGTTATACTTTCTCGTTTGGAGGGAAAAGCGAGAGCAGCCGTGGGAGACAATCCTCAAGATGTGGATGATATAATCGCAAAGCTTGAGGAAAAATGTCAAGTTAAAATCGCACCTGAAACGGTTGTTGCAAAATTAAATGCAACCAGGCAGAACGGTGATGTAGGAAAGTTTACAGAGCAAATTGAAAAGCTCACATTACAATTGGAACGTGCCTATATACACGAAAACGTCCCGGTAGACACAGCTACAAAAATGGCTGTGAAAGCAGGAGTTAAAGCTCTTGCGTCAGGTGTGAAGAATTCTGAAACCAGACTTCTTTTGAAGGCTGGGCAATTTTCTACTCTTACCGCAGCAGTAGAAAAGGTTACCGAAAATGAATCAGCAGGTAGCTCTACAAATAGTGTCCTACACTACCGCGCTCATAGTTTTAATAATAATCGACCAAGGGATACTCGTTCTTCGAATAACTACCACAGAGGCCGTGGAAGTGGAAACCGTCCTGCTAATTACGTACGAAATGACAGATATCAGCCACGTGGCACAACAAATTACCGGCGAAATAATTATGATAATTACTATAGGCAAAATAGTCAAAATTTTGACCGTAATCAGCGTGGCAGATCTCATTTTAACGCTCCGCGTGTTTTCTTTACGCAAGCGGGAAACCAACCAGCTCCTCAACTGGGCCAGGTTGGGAGCCAAAGACAACATCAAGGCCAACTCGTGAACCAAATTCAACAACCGCAACAACCTCAACAACCACAAGGTCAGGTTGTGCATCATATAACGCGAAATTAAAAAATGAACAATGTTTTCAAATAAATACAACGTGTAGCAATTTTGTATATCTAAAATTAAAATTTTCGCCTACAGAATCAACTTTGTTAGTTGATTCAGGTGCCGAAGTTTCCATCTTTAAAGTCAATTCGCTCAAACAATCCTTACCAATAAATTCTACAGAAAAATGTCAAATAACTGGCATAAATAGCTTACCTACGGAGACTATCGGAACTATTTCAACCGATATTTTACTTCCAAATGGCACATCAGTGCTACATAAATTCCAAATAGTTGATCAAAGCTTTCCAATACCGACAAATGGAATTCTCGGTAGAGATTTCTTTACAAAATATCATTGTTCAATTAATTATGACACTTGGGTCCTAACAACTATTTGCAACGGAGAGACACTCGAAATTCCAATCGAAGATAATTTGAATGGAGATTTCATATTACCACCACGATGTGAGATTTACAGACACATCCATTCTAGCGAAATTAACGATAACTATGTTTTATTATCCAATGAAGTCAAACCTGGAGTTTATTGTGCTAATGCAATAGTAAACTCTAAAAATCACGTCGTAAAATTAATCAACACTAATGATGAACCCATACGCCTAAATAAAAATTTTGAAAGGACTTACGTACCTCTTCAAAATTACAATATCCTTAATTATGACAAACCCAATTCTGAGGACAGAATTAATAAACTTTTTGAAGAGTTAAAATCAAACAGTTTAACGGGGACGCACAAACAAAAACTTTTAAACTTGTGTGCTAAATTTAATGACATATTTGCCCTAGAAGGAGACACGTTATCCAGTAACAATTTTTATAAACAGAAGATAAATTTGTCTGAAAGTTCCCCGGTTTATATTAAAAATTACCGTTCACCAGAAATTCATCGACACGAAATCAATACACAAGTTGATAAACTTTTACATGATAAAATTATACGACCTTCTGTTTCACCGTATAACTCCCCTATTCTTCTAGTCCCAAAGAAGTCCTCCACAGACACTAAAAAATGGCGTCTTGTAGTGGATTTCAGACAGCTTAACAAGAAAATAGTTGCCGATAAATTTCCGCTACCTAGGATAGACGATATCCTCGATAACCTAGGTAGAGCGAAATATTTCAGCACTTTAGACTTGATGTCCGGTTTCCATCAGGTTGAACTTGATGAACACTCGAAACAATTTACTGCCTTCTCCACAACATCTGGTCATTTTGAATTTAACAGATTACCGTTTGGGTTGAACATATCACCAAACAGTTTTCAGAGAATGATGACTATTGCCCTCAGTGGACTGCCACCAGAGTGTGCATTTCTTTATATCGATGATATAATTGTAGTTGGATGCTCAATTAATCATCATCTTACCAACCTTGAAAAAGTTTTTGAAAAACTACGACAGTTCAATTTGAAATTAAATCCGTCTAAATGCAATTTTTTCTGCGCTGATGTTACCTATTTAGGACATCACATCTCTGAACACGGTATACAACCAGATAAAAGCAAATATTCTTCAATATTAAACTATCCCGAACCGAAATCAGCAGACGACATTAGAAGATTTGTAGCGTTTTGTAGTTATTACAGACGTTTTATCCCTTATTTCGCTGATTTAGCAGCACCATTAAATTCATTGTTACGTAAAAATGCAAAATTTGAGTGGACAGAAAATTGTAAGCACGCCTTCCAAACCTTGAAAAATAAGCTTCTATCACCCCAAATTTTGAAATTTCCTGACTTTAACAAAACGTTCATACTCGGCACGGATGCGTCTAAAATAGCATGCGGTGCAGTGTTGTCCCAAATGCACGGCGAAATAGACTTACCAGTTGCTTACGCAAGTCGTAAATTTACGAAAGGCGAAAGCAATAAATCAACCATCGAGCAAGAACTTACAGCCATTCATTGGGCTATTACGTATTTTAGGCCATATTTATATGGTAGAAAATTCGTGGTCAGAACTGACCATCGCCCACTCGTACACCTATTTTCTATGACTTATCCCTCTTCGAGACTTACTCAAATGAGAGTAGATTTAGAAGATTTCGTTTTTGAAGTTGAGTACGTGAAAGGTAAAGATAATGTCGGGCCCGACGCACTATCACGTATAACCATCAATTCGAAAGAACTAAAAAATCTACAAATATTGCCAGTTCAAACAAGATCTATGGCTCAAAATTTACCACCTATTCCAAATAGTAATCATGCTGCTAATGAGATTGATCACCTCAAGGCATATGATTCTATAAACAACATTGACGCATTTAACATGCCTAAACTTATCTTTACAAACCAACAAAATGACTTATATGTGACAATTTACAACAAAAATGTGAAAAGGGTTATTGCTCAAGCACAATTCCCCTATGCATCTAAATCGAGAAATTTTAAAAGGTACCTTACTGTTATAAATGATATGGCCAAGAAAAGCGAAGTGAAAAAGCTAGCAATTGCAAGAACAGATATAATATTCACGATGTTTACACCTGAAAGTTTCAAACAGGAATGTAACAACGTTTTGAAAGATGTACAATTGATACTGTACAATCCCGCGCAAATTATAAAAGATGAAAATGAAATCTTGAAAATCATCGCAGAAAACCACGTGACACCCTTAGGAGGACATGTAGGTATAAACAAACTTATACAAAAATTAAGACGAAACTACTACTGGATTAATATGAAATCCATAATCACCAAATTTGTCAAATCTTGTCTTCTCTGTAAGCAGAACAAGAACACGATTAATACTAAGGAAAAATTCATTCATACAACAACTCCCAATCGAACTTTTCAAACGATCTCAATGGATACAATTGGTCCATTCACGAGATCTACAAAAGGAAATCGATATGCATTGACAATTCAATGTGAGTTATCAAAATACGTTATAGTAAGTCCAATTGTTGATAAGCAGGCGAATACGCTAGCGAAAGCCTTCGTCGAAAATTTAGTATTAAGATATGGATGCCCATCTATTATTAAAACAGATATGGGAACGGAATATAAAAATGAAGTATTCCAGCATATAGGGTAGGTAATCAAACTTTGAACCAAATTGCGGCTTTGTGAAGCAGTGCAAATTTTAAGTAATTTTTTCTCCCACATGGAAATAATTTACTACGGCAAAATCGTATGTACATGAAAGCCACGGGTATAAGCTTTCTGTTAAATGGTAAAAAGTTTGTATTTGCACCGAATTTCATTGAAATATTCGATTTTTCATCAACAATGATTTTAATCTTAATTTGAACCATCGTAATCATAATTTGAACCAATTTTAATCTTAATTTGAACTACTGGCGGCAGCAGCTCGAGCAACTCACAAAACAGCCAATTCCATGCTAAACAATTAAAAATCACATGAATCTGCTAATTCGCATACCTATTTTTCATTAGGCAGAGGAATCTCACCTCAGAATGTTCGAAATCCTTTAGGAATTTGGAAACTAAATTTGGAATTTTTCATCCCCCAAGAGTAAACAAAGCAACCACTAGCGCAATCTACAGGCCAACACTAGAAGCTCACCCCCGTTTACTAGTTCAAATTTAGATTACAAATGGTTCAACTTAAGATAACATTCTCCAAGTAAGAATCACTTAAATTTGATAATTTTATGACAAATAATGCGGAATATTATTCGGTTGGTCGATTCTACGATAAATAAGCTTTCATTTAACGTATTCACTTATTGCGTGTGATGCAATGCATGAGCTGTACGGGTGCACCGAAAATGGGCTTTCTCTGGGGGGAAATAGGTGAAATCACAGTGATTTTTCAATTGCCTGTTTTCCATGACAAAAACGCTTTTTTCAATGCTTTTAAAGTCCATGTTATCAGGTTATATTACGGAAAGCTGTTTAACATCTTTTTCGGGACAATATTTGCCTAAAAAGTACGTCGTTTTAATGAATTTCGAAATGGTTCAAATTAAGATTACAATTTGACTAGTTCAAAGTTTGATTTCTTACCCTATGTAATTTACTTCAGATAAAACACAACTTCTCCACTGCATATCATCCCGAAACAATTGCAAGCCTAGAGCGCAACCACAGATGCCTTAACGAATACTTGAGACATTACATAAATGAGCAACATGATGACTGGGATTCATGGTTGCCCTATTATACTTTTTATTACAACACCACACCACATACCGAAACAAAATATTCACCATTTGAATTAGTATACGGAAGACAGTTTCAATTCCCAACCAACTTAACTAATAGAATCGATCCAGTTTATAACACAGACTCATACGTTACAGAAATGAAATATAGAATTCAAACAGCATGTGCCAAAGCGAAAGAATTATTAGATAAATCTAAAATAACACGAATTCAAAGTCAATCGCAAACATCTAATCCGTTAGACACAAAAGTAGGAGATACAGTTTGGCTTAAAGTAGAAAACCGAAGAAAACTTGATTCTGTATACTCAGGTCCATTTAAAATTACCAACATAGATCATCCAAATGTTACAATAGAAAATTTAATTTCAAAAGAACGCCAAAATGTACATAAGAACAGAATAATTAAGTAAAGCATAAATCCAATTGTAAACCAAAAAAAAATATCAACGAATGGTCTACTGCGTAAACCATTCTTCCCATTAGGGGGTAGGTGTGCTGTGCCTACATCTGTTTGTAATAAATATTAGTCGTTTCCCAAAGCGGACCACCCTTGTTTCATACAGTTCCTAAAACTGCAACCTAAATCATTTACTGAAACCTAAAACATGTCGTAACCAATCGAGGTGACGGACCCGAATCCCACTCAGGTCAACTTACATTTCATAAGCCAACATGTGGCGTGAGAACACAAATGCGAACGAACTGCAAAGTAACAGTCAGCATTATGCATTCAATTTTACTTCACCCATCTGGTTGCTATTAACTGCCTGGCACAGCGCAACTCTATCTTTCTCCCTCTAGATGCTTAGAATGTATAAGTGCGGATCGATACATATCTGATCGATCCAAATATCCATGTAACTTAGCAAGTAAGATTTGTTGGAATAAACATTCATTCTTAACCGAACCATCGAAGTATTCACATGTAATACCGTTACTACAAGGCTAAGACTTGATGCCCTCGTCCTTTGATGTCCAATCAAATCCAACTAATTGAACATTACACTTTGTTATACTCTAACGTCTAACCACACATCAACCATTCAACCCTAACATTATTGAACATTGTTCCACACAGAATATTATTAATATTTATTAAAGACACTTTACCACATCACACAGTAGTGTGTGATTGGCCTCCTAAAGTGAGGTTAAGTTTTGTGAAATCCAAGGTGAAATCCCATTTCGTATTTTAGTGATTGAGTCGTTCCAGATAAATTGAATGTGGGATCGGGGTAGAAAAATTCATTTTATCGATAAATTTACCAAAAAATTGATGATTAAACTGATGGGGAGTTGGTATTTCCAAGGGTATTTCCCTTTCAAACTTCCAAATTTTCACCTCTACTTTCAATCGCCAATAGTTCTTTAGGAAAATGTTTCATATGCCTCATCTATTCAGAAACTCCATTGAGTCTGACTCACCGGTCATGAAAATTATAGCCTAATTTCCGTCCAATTTGTGCCATACATTGTGTTCAAGGTGCACATCGTCGTCATCCTTCGAGCGGGGTAGTTATTACGAAAGAAAACCCCGAAAAAAATATACACCACTTCCGCCGATTCACCAATATTTCGGCAGACCGTTGGCGTCATAAAAATCCTCGGCACATAGATCCATAGTGCAAGTCAGCACCCCGTTTGGCTGACATTCGCACACGTTGCACTGCTTGCGGAACGTCTTTCTCGGTGGACATGGCAGGCGTTTGCGTTCTGCCTCCGTGCCTTTGGTAGCAGTCCGCTCGATTGCCTCCAGGATGGACTGGTCGTACGAACAGAACCGTTGCTCCGCGCCTTTAAGAACGCTTATGCAGTTGATGAAGTTACTGGCCGATCCAATAGTTCGCTTGGGCCGACTTTCAGAGGATAATGTGGCAGCTGTTGAATTATGGGTAGAGTAAAGTGGGGCAAAAGTTCGAGTGGGGCAAGAGTTTCTTTTGAAGTTTTTGAGCTCAATTGAAATTATTTCTTTCGGGTGTCAAGGTTGTTCAAACCCTTTTTGAAAAAGAGTCTTTCACTCCAAAAATTATGAAAATTGATCAATATTTCGAGAAGTTATGACAAAATGTTGTTTTTTAATCAAAAAATTGTAACATGCGATGGCCCTTCCAACGCATGGAATGAAATTCTAATGAAATCTAATTCGATTTTTTATTTTGGGGCGTAACTAGGTATATTCTGAAGATGCTCTAGCATGTATAACTTTTTGCAAAAAAGATTTGGAAATCGTATTTTACACATAGTGGGGCAAAAGTTCGAATTGTGGGGCAAAAGTTCGAGTCATGTGGCAACTTTAGGTATAAACCTAAAATTCTGCAAAATGTACATATTATCGCTAAGAGTGATAGAATTAGTGAGAAAATTCGATTAAAGTTGGAAAAAAATGTTGTTTTATCTGAATTTGGCGGAAAACTACTAATTTTTGGAGTAGTAAATTTAACCCTGATTTGGGTAAAATCCAAATCGAATTTTAAAGTGTATTCCAATTTTAACATCAAATATTAAGTGGTTTCAGGTATTCCTATTACCAAAGTGTCAAAATAGTGTGCTACGGTTAGCGAAACTCCACAAACACTAGATTCGAACTTTTGCCCCAGTGGTGGGGCAAGAGTTCGAATAAAACACACACATACAAAAAGTGTTGTAACTCAAAATTGAAAAGACATTTGGCGTAACTTTGTTCAGCAAAATTTTAGCTCATGGATGGTAGAATCACCACACAGTATTTATTTATTTTTATCTGCTTCAAATTTTTGAAATAGGTTGAACTATCAACTAAGGTCGAACTTTTGCCCCAACTTACTCTATAATTTTCCATGAATATGAATTTAATTTTGTATCCAATATTGCCATGCAAAGAATAATAAGCTAAGTAACATGCAATGTTATTGTTGAATATTCCAATACACAGTATACATCAATGTATGAGCTATCTTTTTCACAAGAGATTCTACTCATAATCCTCCATAGAACTAATAACAACCATGCGTCTCCTTTTTTTTAGCTGGACGTCGATGAAGATGCTCAATAAATCAGTCTATAGTTTTGCCTACATACATACAAATATCTGTTTTCTGTGACGGAAGTATTCTAGCATTACCTGATGCACCACCTGTATTCGCAGCTATATTAGCTAGAACCGTTGCTATCACAATCAGGACCAAGAACGGAACCTAACGGAACTAAAGCCGAGCGATCCATGTTAATCTGGCAAGCTAAAATTATATTCCACTACTGCAACTGTCAGCAGCTTGGTCTTTGCTTTTAAATAATTAAGCTGCTTGATGTACATTGCATTGCACATCCAATATGTGTAGAGCAAGAGGAGTGCCAATTATAGGATGGCAAACGATTAGTCTGCCGGCGAATCAATATATGTATGGAATGATAACAACGCCAACTAGCATTTCAGTGTACGGATTACGGAATGAAAGCAGGTCGTTTGAAATCGTTTGCATGTCACGGTTAAATTTATATGTTCAAAGATAGAATGATGCGATGAGCGCATGGTGTAGAATATACTAATTCTGTCTAGCGTACGCATTTCTACTAATCTGCCAATATCAACGTATCCCATGGCATTTGTCTATCTGCGCTTTCTTTGCGCTGGGCTATACGCGAATATTATTAAGCGATTATGATCTTAAGTCTAAGAGAACACAACAACGGCATGGTGTTGAATGGGATTGCCGAATCAAGCGTGGCAACTCATACAGTGGAAACCAACAACGGAATAGATTTGGAAATTGCAAAACTCATCAAAAGTAACAGGAATGCTTCTCACTTAAACACATGGGAGTCAATGTTCATCAATAACGCCCTTCAAAGACCGCTGATGAATAAAGACCATCCTCCCATCATGTCGAGTCTATTCGATCTCACAGACACGAATCGCCTGCAGTACCAATGTCTACTCTCCTTTCCCGGACCAGTACAAACAGCATCGCAGTCAGCCGGACATTGTCTCGTAGATGGGCTGCAGCGATCCCGAAACCGGTCCGCTCTAAGATATTTTTTAATTAATTTGACGATTTAAGAACTATAAATGTCGTGTCTTGTCTCGCGGCGTGTCTCATACATAAATGATGATCTTTTTCTCACAGACTACAACTGCGAGCATTGGGTAGGTGAATAATTCTCGCTGAGACCGGCCCACTATTTATACCTTCTCTTCAAAAATCTTTTAGGTGGCGATTTTCTGAAAGTCCTTGCCAAAAAGTAAAGAAAATGCATTTGGTTCCTCAAATTGATGGACCCCCTGTTAATTAGAGCCACAACAATTTTTACGGACCCCTCGATTTGATCATCTTGGGTTTTTATACCAAAACTTTTTTTTATCATGTTGGCAACCACCGATTTTCAAAATTTTTGCATCAAAGCTGAGGCATTTACACACAACATATAAAAAATAGAGATGTCTTTTTTTCGTATCAAAAGTTATCTGCAGTATAGTAAATCATTTTATTATAACAGTAAATAGTAATCCTCTTTTCAAGAACATTTCGTTTTGAGGTGGGTTTAGGCGAAACTTTCGAGTTATAACGGTTTAAATGAGCCACCATTTGACCAAAATCGAGGGGTCCGCAAAAAAAAAATCTGGCTCTAACTAACGGGGGGTCCTTCAATTTGAGTAACCAATTGCATTTTCCTTGCTTTTTTGGCCAGTACTTTCAGAAAATCGCCACTTGAAACATTTTTGAAGACAAGGTGTAAATAGTGGGCCGGTCTCGAGCGAGAATTACCATGAGAATTACTCAGGTTTGAATATTCAGAGCCTTTTTGAGTGGAATAGGGTCAAGATAAATTTTGATGCTAACGGACTTTGTATTATCTCGTTAAACTCTTACCAAATTACTGACCTATTCGGTGTGGAGCACTTCTTGAACAATCATCATTCTCTAATAGTTACAACTCTTTTTTCAGCGTGCTCCGCATGACAATAGGGTCCTAAAATTAAAGATGAAAGCTCGCTTTTATTGAATAATACGATCAAGCATAGAATTCTAGGGTGCACTACCAAAGGAAAACTATTTGTACAAAAATGATGAGAACACCAACGAATGTCATCAATATGTTAAAAGATAGCTAAGTTTCTATACTTTACAGGAAAAATAAAGAAACGGAGCCAAAACTATCAGTTATGGATACATTTTTTAACTGTGGTTCAACGTGCACGAAAACGTTGGATCTACAAAGATGGTGATTGGGCTGCTTTCGAAAGTAGTATTCTAAATTCTCTTTCGCCATCAGAAGATTGTGTTGAGCAGCTTAGTAATGTCATCCTCAGCGCAGCAGAAATTTCCATCCCACAAACGTCTGCACGGCGAAAAGCTCTTCGAATACTGAAGCGTATGGACCCGTATGAGTAAATGCTCTTTACTAAATCAATGTGAAGCCGTGGAGCAAATCTCTGTGAAACTTCACAGAGATCTGATTAAAGAGTATTTACTCAGCTTTATTCATATGGCCTATTGACTCATGGAACCAGTTCTGCCAAACCTTCAATCCAAGCACTCCAGCTGATGTGCTTTGGGGAAACTTCAACCGTCTAATGGGGAAACGAAGGAAAGGACAACGAGATCTCCAAATCGATAGATCATATGTGAAAGATCCTTCCATAATCGCTGATCGCTTTGCCGTCTTTTTTCACCAAACATCTTCAGGAAGCTCCAGTGCTGGAAATGACGTGGCTGATTCTGATTGGGATCTAAATATCGACGCTGCGGATAACCCTCGACTTGATACAGACTTCACCATCTACGAACTGATGCGAACTGAGACTCTGCCAGCGGACATTCAACGGGAGAAGACAAAATTGGGTACCCGATGATCAAGCGTTTGCCATATGCAGGAAAGCTTACGTTACAAAAAATCTTCAATAAAGTCGGGTCGGAAGGTAAATTTCCAAGTAGCTGGAAAGAAGGAGTCGTCATACCAATACCCAAATCCAGCAATCAGCATCAACGTGTAGAAGGATATCGGCCAATCTCGCTCTTGAGCTGCATTGGCAAAGTGTATGAGCGTATGGTGAACCATAGGTTGATGACCTACTTCGCTGACTTGGCTGAAATATTGGCCGAAATTGAACAAACAATAGAAATACACTAGAACTCTAATGGCGCTGTAGTCAGTTTTCTTATTTAATTATTTTAATAACTTTAATTGCAATAATTTACTATTTTAAAGTGTCCATCTTGTAGAGGACCTTTTGTTATGGTAAACAAAATTAACTTGACACTTCTAGTACCGCTGCTGACGCTGTAAGGGCGTGGCAAACTAGATGTTAGTCACACGAACAGTCGCGACATTGGACTTCTGTGGCTAGTTATTCTACTGAACAAACCAACGCACATGCAGAGTTTGCCTTGCTTGATATTAATAAAGCATACGATCAAGTTTGGCGCTCACATATTATGCAACAAATTGATAGCCTCAACGTTGGAAAACGTATTCGGAGTTGTATTAGCAACTTTCTCAGGGATCGGCGTTTCAAAGTGTCCTATGGGGGTTGTTTATCAACGGAGCGGACACAAGATAATGGTGTTCCCCAAGGATCCGTGTTAGCTGTCACTTTATTCCTGCTTGCTATCAACCCGGTTTTTGAAGTTATCCCCAAAAACATTAGGGTTTTAGTCTATGCTGATGACATAGCTCTAGTCGCTCTTTCCAAACACCTTCCGAAAGTACGAAGCAAACTAATAGAAGCAGTGGATGCAGTCAATAAGTGGGCTAAAAGTGTCAAATTTTGTCTATCTGCCACCAAATCCTGTATCCTTCATCTCTGCAAAAAATCCAGACACAGGTGGAGAAATGCTCGGAATGCTGAGTAGAATAACTAACCACAGAAGTCCAAAGTCGCGACTATTCGTGTGACGAATGCTGTTAGGATCGATAATGAAGTTGTTCCAGAAATAAAAATTGCTCGGTTTTTGGGAGTGTGGATCAATCAGAAAGGAAGCTTTGCTGTACATGGAGCTAAAACCAAAGAATCAATCAGAAGTCGCATCAACTACTTGAAAGCTTTGTCCTCCAGAGCTGACCGAACACCCTATGGAAAATAGCCAATGCTGTATGTATCTCCAAGCTTACTTTCGGAATCGAGCTTTTCGGTCTCAAACTCACCAGTACCATCCAAACAATCAACGAAATATTGAGAATATCATCTGGAGCCCTAATATCATCACCTTAGCTTAGCTGTCGAGGCCGGACAGCTACCACTGGACCTAAGATTGGTTCAATCTTTCACCCGTCAGACTTGCTGAGAAACCCAATCGTGACCATCAACACCTCCGCAATAAAGTAACAGAACTATTCCACGATGAAACCGGTCTTCAAATCCCAGGTATCGCCAAAGCGATAGGTAAAGCTCCATGGAATTTACATCCAGTCAAAATCGATTGGTCTACCAAATCGGCCATCAAAAAAGGTCACAACAAGAATATTGCTAGAGCCATTGCTAAGGACCTCCAATGTCAAAAGTATAAGGAATACAGTCAAATATTCACTGACGGTTCGAAATCCGGCTACGCGGTGAGTCTAGCTGTGATCAGTCAAGATTTTCTAATAGAAGGGAGTATACCAGCTCGATGCAGCGTTTATTCCGCAGAAGCAACAGCACCAGCTAGCTGTATATCCGCTATAGAAAAAAGAGATACAAAGCACCCGTTCATACGATCTGTACTAGTATCTGCAAGCCACAAGAACATTAGCATCTGCTGGGTTCCAGGACACTCAGGGATACCCGAGAACGAAGCAGCTGATCAAGCCGCTGAAAGGGGCCGATCTGCCCCATTACTACACGAATATGTACCGGCCGATAACGTCATCAAGTGGATCTCCCAACGAGTGTACGAGAAATTCCAACAAATTTGGAACGACCATCGAGCGACATTTCTTCAGAAAATCAAGCCAGCGATTGGTCAGTGGAAAGATCGTCGAGACCGTCAAGAGCAGAAAGTGCTAACACGTTGCAGAATCGGACATACCAAACTCACCAAGAAGTACCTATTTGATCGACATCAATCCAAAACGTGTGAAGTTTGTAAAGTCGAACTATCTGTTGAACACTTAATCACTAGTTGTAAGAAACACGATGACCTTCGTAACAAAATCGGCATCAACATTAACATTCAAATCGCACTTAGCAATTCAAAATCTGAGGAAACTAAACTGTTCAAGTTCTTGAGGAAAAGTAGTTTATTTGAACTATTGTAATAGCTGTAATATTTATTTACTAAGAGGCGAATGAACCCTTCCACGGTGTGCCAAGAACCGTTATTAACAAATAAAAATGTCCACCCAAGCGGCACCCGGTATTCGAAAGATATACTATTCTAGTATCTCCTCTGAAAATTTGAAAATATTTCATCGAGGGAAATCAAAGTTTTTGTGATTTGAAGATTTTGAGCCATTTCTATAGGATTTTCTTATATGAGTAAATATGCACGCACGGTATGCCTGATACTACTATTGACAAATAAAAATGTACTCCAAACTCACACCCGGTGTTTGAAAGGTATACTATTCTAGTATCTCCTCCGAAAATTAAAAAAAAAATTTATCGAGGGAAACCAAAGTTTTTACTGTTTGAAGATTTTCCTATTTTTTCATAGAATTAGCTCATATATGGGAATATTGTCATACGGTGCTCTTCCTATTCTTAAACAAATAATACCATCGCTAAACAAAATTAAAAAAAAAAACTTCGTATTATGAGATGAGAAAAAAAAGAACAGGGTTTTGGAACCCTAGAAGTGTCATAGTGAAAGAATTTTCGAAAAATATTGGAACGGGACTTCACAGTTGAAGACCGAAGTTTGTATTGAGAACTTGGGGTGTTCAATTGATATACGCATTAGAGTTTATAGGGTCCCAAACCCCAATTATAATATTTTTCTCATCCCATAACGCAAACTAGTGTTGAACGGTGTCATGAGTTTCACAAATTCCAAAAGTACAATAAATATTCAAGCAACTTCTCTGAAAGCTTGGCCCTAGGCTAGTTCATCTTGGGACCCACACTTTACTTTCCTTCCGAAGGAAAAACACACATTTTATGAGTTTGTCGGGAGTGGGATTCAATTCCAGGTCCTTGGCGTGATAGTCAAGTGTTCTAACCAGGGAGAATAACAGGTTATTCTCCCTGGTTCTAACCATCACACCAGGTCCGCTCCACATTTGGCAACATTTAATTGAGTGGAATTTCAATTACCGTAGTTTGAGAATCTAATTAATATTTCATAGTTCTACCTGCTACTCGAATACAAATAAAAATGTGGCACGCCGTGAGCGTTGATTACATACTTTCTAAGTGTTTGGCACAGGTTTTTTTTTTGTTTTTAGGCACGTTGTTGGTATCTTGTCGGTGAATTTGAAAATGTTTCATGGTGAAAAGAGAGTTAAACTGAATTATCAGACTGAATTAAGATATTGAAGCTTTCAAAGTAAACCTAAATGCTAATTTTTTTACTACCCAGTTTTTATACGTCATGGTACTAACGTGTCTTCCGTGGATTTAGAAATTTTACATTTGAATGATCATCAGTAACAACAATTTTAAGCTTTGATTTCAATTTCATTGGAGATATGCATATCGCTTTATCTATAAACACGTTAAAAACACTTGCTGAGTTTTGTAATAGTATCGCAAAAAATGTGATATATAATCAAAGTTTTAGATGCATGTTTAGATGAGTTACAAAATATATATTCATGGCGAGGAATGATTAACATGAGAAATTGAAATAATATTCTATGAAGTTACTACATTTTCAATATACTTTATTATGTCTTATATTTTCAAACCACTGTAATTTGCGATCGTTTCAATGAAATGTTGTCAAACTTTCAGAGAAATTGTTTGAATATTGTATCTTTGGAATGGTGCTTGTGAAACTTATTAATATTTGTTTATGATTTGAAAAGCCAATGAAACATTCTATGACAATATTGCCATATATGAGCTAATTCTATGAAAATAGAGGAAAATCTTCAAACAATAAAAACTTTGGTTTCCCTCGATAAAACATTTTCAAATTTTCGGAGGAGATACTAGAATAGTATATCTTTCGAATGCCGGGTGCCACTTGGGTGGACATTTTTATTTGTTAATAACGGTTTTTGGCACACCGTGCTTCTGGTTTAAAACCTCTATAATAAACGCAAAAAAAAATTCCTTATGGGATTAGCCATAACTGGTACACTATGGCGAAAAAAGGAGCAAGTAAGCCGAAATTTTAAGGAAAATGATTTATTTCTACCATAATTTGAGTAAAATGGGGAGTTTAAATGAGTGCAACCATGTTTTGTGAACGTGATCTGTTGTTCACATAATTGTTCTTGTTGATTTACATCGTTAAAGGGTGAAATATGATGCACCTAAGAAATAGATCCCTATAACTTTTTGAATACAAATCAAATTTTTAGGTTTTCTATCACGACTCTCG
Source organism: Aedes albopictus (assembly GCF_035046485.1). Lineage (NCBI taxonomy): Eukaryota > Metazoa > Arthropoda > Insecta > Diptera > Culicidae > Aedes > Aedes albopictus. The sequence goes on along the minus strand of NC_085138.1, from coordinate 68,653,137 downwards.
GATACACTAGTCAGCTTATGATATAAGACGATAGAAGGGTCATAAAGTTTGAAATCTGGACATTTCCAAAACATTACCCATCTTGCCCCTTTCCATTTTTACAAGGGCAAGATGGGTCAGCTAACAGAAAACTCGATGCTTTTCCAACCAAAAATACTGCATAAATATATAGGGTAAAAACACTAGACTTCGCCACTGCTCTAGTTTTCGCCCCCTCCATACAAGTATCATTTTTTTTATGTATGAAGTGGCGAAGATTAGTGCATAATTTTAGGGGGCGAAGTCTAGTGTTTTTACCCTATGTATATCTAATATTTCAACATTGGTTTTTCATTTGGGCCTCAATGACAATTTCGAGTTCTCTTCATCGATCCTCTTTTTGTATTATCACAGAATGTGTATTGTATTTTCCAAAGATTTTTTGGTTGAAATGCGAAGAAGACGACTACATGTTGCTAAAGAAACAAAAAGAATAATGATTTTGTTTGTTTTGATCAAGTTATTAGCGAGTCCATGAAAAGAAATCGATCATGCCAGTTAGGCCCTTATGAAAAATCATTGTCGATTTTTTCTAAATATCTACGCTTTTTTTCTCATATCCCTTATCTGTAGAGCCTTTGAAACACTGCTTTACATACGTACAGATGACATGAAGGCAGTGATGAAACAAAATAGTAATTTATTCTATGAACTAGAAGATTTTTGTTCAGGCAGTCATAAACCGACTCAAAAACATTTTTTTTGCAGAAAAATGTACACAAAGGTTCAGCGCTCTCATCGCTTCGATAATGTATGCCATTTCTATTGAAAAATAAAACATTTTCAAAAGCTACACTGCTCCAACTCGCAAAACAGTCCCATATGAATAGGAAACCTAGCAAAGATGGGACTGTTATGCGAGTGGCGGCAGTACAGGGGATAGACAAAAAAATCGGGTCAGGCAAAATTTTCACTTTTCAAAAAATGGTCAACTAGTTATAATTTTTCGAAAAGTGCATCAAACAACCTCAAATTTTTACTGTAAGTTGGTCAACGGGGCAAAATTGAGAAATATCGGACCATTCTACATAAAGGTATAAATATTTTAGAAAAGACGTAATTATCCAATAATCAACTTTGTATGTTATATCTTAGGATTCAATGAATCTAATGCAATGAAATTTTGATCATTTATGACTTATATAATAAGTTTTGAACATCTTTTGTCTTAACATATTCAAGGAATTCCTCCGTCATGATTTTTGGGGTTTCTCTAATAATTGCTGTAGAGATTCTTCCGGTAATTCCTACTAGACTTTCTCTAGAAATTCCTTCTATGCAACGTCCTGGAATTCTAGAAACTCGTCCAAAAATTCCTTAAAGAACTCTTGGTAGGACCATTCAAGACAATCTGCCATGGATAATTCCAGAAGTTCCTACGGTGATTCCTCCAGGAACATCTTCAGAGGTTTTATCCAGAAAGTCCAGCTGCGATCCGTCAGACACTTGCAACTGTGGTTCTAACAGCAATTCCTCCTAAGACTTCTCCATAAATCTCAATGTGAAAAGTTCTTCTAAAGATTTCTCGTAGGATTTCTTCAGGACTTTTTATTTCCGACATTTTTCCAGAAATTCAGAGATATATACTCCTGAAATTTCTCCAGTAACTTCTCAAGGGATTCCTTCAGGAGCTCTTCGTGGTCTTCCTCCAGAAATTCCAGCTGAAATCTTCCAGAGATTCCTCCAAGGACTCATCCCGGAAATTCTCCGAAGATATTATCCAAAGCTTCCTCCACGAGTTCCTCATGGAAACTCCTCTTCTCTTGGTCTTCCTCCAAGGATTCCGCAAACAATTCTTCCTTTGATTCTTCCACCAATTCTTCCTCCAGATATTCTAACTATGCTACCTCCAGGAATTATTTGTTATTTCTTTAAGAATTTATCCTGGTATTCTTGTAGGAAACCTTTCGGGGAATCTTCTCGAGATTCTTTCAGAAATTCCTCCTACGATTCCTTCAGGGCCTTCTTCTGTGTATTCCTTCAGAATGCCTCGATTGGTTATTTCAGGGAGTTCTCGAGGTTTTCCTCTCCAGGTAGTTCTTCAAGGATTTTTTCTTTGGTTTCCTCCAGGCATTCCTGATGGGGTTTCTCTAAAAAATCCTGTATAGTTTCCTTCAGCAATTCCTAGGATTTCTGCTGAAATATCTACAATGATACATTCCAGAATCCTTTTAAGAATTCCTCCAGAGATTTTTCCCAAAATTCATTAAGTGATTCCTTCAAGGATTTTTATCCAAGAGATTTTAATGGGATTCATTTTTCATGGGATCCCTTCAGGAACTTCTCTTGGTCTTCATCAAGCAATTCCTGCTGTGGCGCTTCCAGCAATTCTGTCTAGGACTCCTTCAGAAATTCTTACTATAATACCACCCAGAATTCTTCTAGGGAAATTCTCCTAAGAATTTCACCTTGGATTCCTTCATAAACTCCTGCTGGGATGATTCAAGGCAATCTCTCTAGGATTTTTCGGTGTTTCCTTTAAGAATTCCTCCACAATTTTTATCCTGGCATTTTTTCGTAAATTGCTCATGGGATTCCTCCAGCAACTCCTCTTGACCTTTATCCAAGAGTTCATGCTCCACAAGCAATTCCTCCTAGAAGTCCTCCAGAAATACATCTAACTGTGAGGTATCTAGGGATTTCTCCTGGTATTCTTCCGGGCAGTCTTCATAGGATACTTCCAGAAATTTACAGACTAGAGTTAATCATAGTGAACGATTATTATGTGGGTTTATTGACAATTACCGGTGCACCGATATTATCGTCGCACCACCAAATCGAAGTCGCCGCTTGAAGTACATGCCAAGTTGCAGCTGCGAAGTAAATTTGAATCTATTTTTTCTGTTGCGCATCATTAAGCTAATTGAGAGCTACAGTATGCACTAATCCAAATTTAGTTGCGACATTTCTAAGTAGGTTAAAAATCAATTTTCGCACCGCCGGTCACTTCGGCACTTTTAAGCGCAGTTTCGTGTTTAAAAGGAATCGCTCAAGCAATTTCTTGACCGATTCCTGGCAGAAACTTTGTACAGTGACTGCCATTTGAATTGTCATTTCTTCGCAACTGCGTACTGCAATCGAAGAAAACCGGTTTCTTGGGCGATTCAGACAAGGAATTTCCCATGCATCTAGATAGGCCGAGAAATTTCTTCTGATCTGCAAACAGTCCTTTAACCAAAAGCATAATAATTGCCAATAAACCCACATGATACTTCCAGAAATGCCCTCGGTGATTCTTCCAGAGATTTATCTAAAAACTCATCCAGGAATACCTCCAGAGATTTTATGCATGGTTTTCTCTAGAAATTTCTCATGAAATTCCTCCTGGAACTCCTCTTGGCCTTCCTCTAAGAATTTCAGCTGATGGAATCCCAATAGAAATCTATTTAGGAATTGCTAATAGATTTTCGGGAGATAGCAAATCTCTAGTGAAATCCCTTCAGGAATGCCTGTAGGAATCCTAAAAGAAGTTCCATAAGAAAACTTTAGAAGATTCCATGGAAGTACAATGCCGCTATTCGCATAACAGTCCCATGTTTGCGGGGTTTCTTATTCACATAGGACTGTTGAGAATGGGGGCAGTACACCAGTTAGAATTGCTGAAGGAGTCCTAGGAGGAATTGCTGGAAGAATCGCAGGAGTTATTGCTTGAGGAATTCCAGCTGGAATTTCTGGAGGTAGGCAAAAACGAGTTCCTGGAGGAATCCCATGAGGCATTTATCGGGGAATACCTTGCTAAAATCTGTAAAGGAATCCCTGAAGGAATCACTGGAGAAACTTCTGGAAGAATCCCAGGAAGATTATCTTGAATAATGTCACCAAAAATTCCTGAAAAAATCCCAATAGAAATCTTTAGAGAAATTCCTAGAGGAATTCCGGCAGACATCTTAGGGGTCTCTGTCCATAAACTACGTAGACTCTTAGGGGGGAAGATGGGTTTTTGGCCAAAGTCTACGCTGCATACAAATTACAAAAATCAGTCGGTGCCTGCTGATTGGAACGAAAGCCTTCCCTGTTTTATTTATCGTTTTCAATAGGTTATGGGCCTAGGGAAGCCCTCGTTGTGGTTCTGGAAGCGAGGAAACAAAGATGCGGTATCATTCAAGAGACGATTAGGATAGGCCAATATCCGATTAGGTATCAAGATGCGATGAGGCCGGGTGTCAATAGTCATTGAGATACCGAGAGGCGGTGAGGATTTAGTATTGTGAGGGACCTGTGCTGTGAACTAAAGAAATCGAGGCGATGGGTTCTGGTTGATCGGTGGACGCAGGAGCTGGATGGCAGAAGCTACTCGGTGTCGGAAAGAGCATGGGTCTGGAGGAGCTTAGCGGCGGAAACAGCTCGGTAGTGAATGAGGTGGTTGCTTGGAGGAGCTCGATAGGCAATCCCATATAACATGGGACTAATATGCCTAGAACGGCAGTATATGGTTCGTAGAAAGCGAGCAGAATGTAGAATTTGAAATTGAACAAAGTACGACGTTGTATGGGACTGTTGCCATGCGCGTAAATAGAGCGCATTCAGATTATTCTAATACTGGAGAAGTACATTGAATAGCAGCCAAATGCTTGTTTGTGTTATTTGAAAGGATCCAAAACGATGGTCTCGATGTACCATCTGCAAGTGGTCTAGAAATATTCAACGCATCTCGTGACGGCTTTGCGCCGCGAACCTAAATGCTCAGAAACCTATGTCATTTATGAGGTACCAGTCGCTTTCTATTATGAAAGTTCGGATCATACAAATACCTTAAATTTAAGTTCTAACTTGTTTTTAATAAGTTACTAACAATTACGACACTAAAAATTATGCAACTCATTCCTCCTTAAATGCAAATCCGAATGAATCCGTCCAGGACATTTTCTTCACCGTAACCAGCCCGGCCACGTGCACATTTAGCTTGTTCTCGGAGCCCTTCTTTCCGAAACTTACCTGACCTGCCTTGTCCAACTCGGCGTGCTGATCTCCCGCCAGCTCGGGATGCACTTCAAGTTGTTCACAGGCAATGTGCACTTCGGTGTTCTCCAGTACGGTGTCACTGACGGCCAAATCTACGGCAGTGGCTGATCTCGCATTCACCGTGCAGTCTCCCACGGTTTCTGAAAGCTGTAGCGATACCTCTCGGCTGGCCACATCGGCGTTGAGTGTTCCGTAGAAGCCATCTGTAAAGAAAAATGAAGAAAAAGGAACATAAGTATTTCTGTTTGAAAACTTTGGATAACAAGGAAGCAGATCAACGAGAAATCGTAGGTACTTACTCATCACAAATCTCCCGGGGCCATTCGAAACCACCTGGCAATTTTTGTGAATACTCTTCAGTAGCAAGTTTCCTTCGCCGGTCCTGAAGCTACTGTTATTGGAGTAACTAGAATTGACTGAAATATCGCCAGCATTCGTCTCCACTTCCACCTCTCCTCCTTGAAGCTTGTCCAGCGTTACATTGCCCGTCCCGGTGGTGACAACCTTGATAATCTGGGCCAGCGTCGTTCCCGCGCAGGAAATGTTCCCGCCCGAGCTTCGCAAATCAACTAGCGTGCAGCGCAGGTTTCGCGTTTCGACGTTACCACCGGACTCGATCCGGATCTCATCGCTATACAGATCGGAAACTGCGGTGCTGCCATTGTTAACAACTTCCAGATCCGCTTTGACGGGAACCTCTAAGATGCAACTCACCGGACTCGAAGGAGCATTGCTATCGGTGATGGACACTTCGTTTCCATCGATATCCACGCTGAGACTGTGGTCGTTGGCGCTGTTCAACGATGCTTTGAGAAGATTGGAATCGGGACAATCGAGCAAGTCGTAGGGCACTATCTTCAGGGCACAGTTGCATCGAATTTTTATCTTGGAATATGGATCAACAATTTTCAGAATCTCTTTTGCATGCTGATGGGCAAGGGCAGATGTTAGAATACTTCTGTTCGGGTAGATGGATCTAAAACGATTAGATAACACAATTGCAAAGCGCGGATGGAACATTTTCACTACATTAAATTTTGTTGTCACTACAAATTTTGTTCAAATTTATCGATTGAAAATGTTAGGTAGGCAAAAATTGATTGAAATTCGCCGGTTTCTGTGTTTCAGAGAAAACAAACCCAGCTGATGATGTAAACAAATCATCAACTTGGTAGCAAATCGTTGACATAAATTGGTAGCGGTCAAATCATACTGGCCGAAAGTATTTCTCGAATACTTTTACAAATGAACGTTATACCCGTTATACCCCGGACAGACATGTGATATGAGTGTGATTCCAAGTGTGATTCCTGTATTGTACGTGCAGTTGAAACCCGGAATTTTCGACTAGCGAAGTTGGATTTTTCTCCAAATCCGTGCGTCGGACCTAACTTCGGAAGTGGTGCGCTGTATAGCGAACCAGGTTTGCTATACAGCGCACCACTTCCGAAGTTAGGTCCGACGCACGGATTTGGAGAAAAATCCAACTTCGCTAGTCGAAAATTCCGGGTTTCAACTGCACGTACAATACAACGGTACGCAGTGTCAAGAAAATTCTAACAAGACTTGCTTTAGCGGAGAGAATTCGACACTTATTCTTCATTAGGGCCTAACTGACATTTCTAGATTGAGTTTAAATAAGGGCGAAAGTAACATGATCGATTTCTCTTCATCGACTCTCTCTTCTTCAAATTAAACTGCCCGCATAGAAAAATACTATGCATGGCATCGTTCATATTATACGATGTCTATTGGTGCAATAATAACTATACAAGAAGTTATAGTTTAATGATAAAATGATAGAGATTGAAAAATTTCATAGAATTTGTGATAATGTAAGTACAGCTCGTCTATGTTGGTGTGCGTGAACCTTGAGGGGGTTCACCATGCCAACTCACTTGCAGAAGTCTTTAGTCTTTCTCGGCCCACCATCGTGTACAGTGCGTGTTGCGTGTCGCTTCTTTCAATCTTAATCCGGATACCACAAGATGGCGGCGAGGATGAATCCTCTGTAGAGTGAAAGTTTTATCATTTAAAAACGTATTTTTGCTTTCGTCGATTTTTATTACCAGAAAATCCAAGTTATCAAGGTAAAGAAAAAAAAATAAATAATAAGTGCTAAGTGTAATCATGCCAGAATCTAATGTCGAATTCGTTTATTCCCGATGGTGCACTGCACCGGTGTAGCAATTGACACCGAAAAAACGAACGGTTTCGGTGCAATTTGTTGACAGCTTATGATGGTATTAGTAAGAGCGCATGAGAGCGTCAATGAAAACTATAAAGGGTATCAAAAATAAACATAATTAATGTTTTCATAATTTCCGTGATGAACAAAATTATTTTTATTTATTTTGATATTTTACTTTCTATATACAGTTTAACAATTTTAAATGTTTTCAGTAATCCACTTGTACATGATAAACTTGTAAATATAAATGTTACTTGAAAATTGTTATCCAATGTTTATATCTTCTTCAAATTCTTGTAATATCATAATTTTTCAATTGAAAGCAACTTTTTAGAATTTCACAATTTCCGTTGCCCAATGAAAAAGGATGCTAACATACAATTGTAAACGATCTACGTGCACAAATCTAACACAAAAATTGTTAAAGGCAGTTCAATAGAAAACGTTTAGCTACAACGTAAAAAGGAAAATAAATAAATGCTTTTTAAAACATAACGTTATTGAAACGCAACTCATATTAAAAACGCTTTAATCATCCTTTAGCGACATTTGTTTGACTTTCAATGTAATTCAAAAGTTCAATATTTGTTGTAAGAAAAAAAATAGAACTTACGGTTTTTGAAACTGTTTGTACCTACAAAATGTTACTTCAGTAATATTTCAGTCCAATTTGAATTAATAGATTTTTATTCTATTCTGGGCTTATCAAAACTTTATTACGTCAATTTTTTTTTTTCATATATCATAGATCACCATGCGACAGAAAATTCTAATGATTAAAATCATTAAAAGTAATCCACATATTTGCGATAATCAAAAAAAAAAAAAATAATGGGATAAATATACGTTGAATCAACTCTTTGAAATTTCATGTTATCGATAAATTTTAAAGATTCCTCAGAAGTTGAAAGACGTGATAATCATCGATCAAGTTTAAATAATTTTTAAACGCACAGATTTGCTGTTTGGAAATTAAAACATCTCAAAATAAACGAATATCAAAAAAAAAAAACTGTGTATCTAATGCCGAAGAGAAAATCATCATTCCTACCAAAACAATACCACGATACAAGTTCAGCGATATGCATGCATTGGTAAACCTAGGTTTGTACCTGCTACACCGCGCTCAAACTGGGTGTAGCATTTTCTTGCACCGGTGCCAATCGGGTGTCAAAACAGAACAGTACCTGCGAATAAACGAACGGTTTCGGTGCAAGTTTGCTACACCCGGTGGCAAAGCGGTGCAGGCGGTGCAAATAAACGAATTCGACATAAAACGTATGGAGAGAGAGCGTGTGAAAAGTTTCTACATAGCGTTGAAAGGTTTGGAGAAAAAGGGGAGCAATATTGAAAATCAATGTGCCAAAGAAAAAAAATGTTGATGTGGGAGCTGAAAATATAAAACGAAGCTAAATTGGTGGCTGGAAATGATGGATAAGGTGATAACCAGTTGAATTTGTTCGAAAACCAAGTGACGCCCGAGATGACGCCCAAGCTTGCGAAGAAGAACGCCATTTTGAAAAGTGACGAAAAATTGGTTGCCTCTCCTTTCAGTGTGCGTGCATGTGTAATATCTATATGAGAGGGGAAAATATGACAGTGTTGTAGTGAGCGTTATTCGTTTTTCAGCTTTGCGGCTTTGTGTAGTGCCGGCGGCGTGCCACATTCGTAGTGGTGCTATATATGTATATATATTTGGTTCATCCGCCCCAGCATGCAAGGTGACCGTGAAAAAAAAGCTACCGAGTATGCTTCGGAGGGAATGTGTGTGTTAGCTCGGCATGCTGATGGAGAGAGAGAGTATGAAGAAAAAGAAAGTGAGAGTAACGAGAAAAAAAAATCAGAGTGAATGATGATGAAGCATGCGATGGGGTTAAAACGTGTTTATGCAGCAGCTGGTGATTGCCCTGGTAATTACGATTGTTTTTTTTTTGGCTAATTGAGATGATCAGGGTAAGTGAAACACAAACAGGAATAAACGCGACCAGCATGCAGCATGTTAAAGGTATGTACCACTTTAATAGAAGCGCTTGGGGAAAATATGAGAGACACAACAGTTTGATGAACTACTTTTCTAATGTGTGCGTTTTGAGACAAGTGAGAGCGTGGTTGACTGCAGCTGCAGCAATGTGGGTAGTTGTGTCAAATGGTGTTGAAACCACCCAGACAAAGCTGAGAGGTGAATAGCCATATTGAGCTGGTTAGCACCAGCTACAAAATTGTGGAACATAAGCGATTCCATTGAAGGAATTGAATGTTACGCAAATCGGGGTTGGATTTTTCCAAGGGGCTAGTCGCTTGGAACATTGTGCCAAGAGGTGCCAAGCACACCGTCTTATACGCTGTGTGGCACACCGAGGCACTCTGAGGCACAATTTTGACACTTGAGTTTGGGTGAAAAAACTAGGCAACCATGTGCATTTGACCTGCAAAATGAAAACAAACAGTTGGTTGTCTTGGTAGTTGCCAAGCAAAATCTGAATCATCAAGCAGTGGCACTTCGGGGCACACTGAGGCACAATTCAATACCCGGTGGCACACTGAAAATAATTGGCGCAAGTAAAGATGTGCTCAGCGACTCCCCCTTGGATTTTTCTTCTTAATGGTTGAGAAGATCTAACTACATTATATGACTTTAAAAATATTACAGCAATACTTTTGAACGATGCGTACCCTCTGTAATGATACGATGTACTCCATATGCTACTAAGATTGTGGGTATTACATAATACAAGAGTGTTCACGATATCGCTCTTAGATGATGCGAAAGAAAAACAAGTATGCTTTCGGAAGATGCGAATGTTGTATGTTCGTCACTCTTGAATGATGTGAGAAATTGTGTGCAGTCATTGATGACACAAAAATTGTATGTGTTGTACATAACAGGAATGTTTACCATGTCGCTCTTGGATGATGCGAATAAAGAAGTGCGCTCTTGGATGATGTGAGAAAACGTGCGCTCTTGGATGATGCGAAGGATGTATGTTCTTCACTCTTGAATGATGTGAGAAATTGTGTGCACTGATTGATGAAAAAAAAATGTTTGTATTGTACATAACAGGAATGTTTACCATGCTCTTGGATGATGCGAATAAAAAAGTGCGCTCTTGGATGATGCGAAAGAAAGGGCGCTCTTGGATGATGCGAATGCTAGTTGTAAGTCACTCTTGAATGATGTGCGAAATGATGAGTGCTTTTGGATATGTTAAAGGTATGAGTAAATGATATGGTTATGACATCGCTCTTGAATGTTGCGAAAGAAAAATAAATCGTGCGCTCTTGGATGATGCGAAAATTAAGTGTATGTTGTAGAATTGAAAAATAAATTTAATGATGATGATGTGTGCGCTTAAATGTCGCGTTTGATGATTGACTAGTAAAATAAGCTTGTGACTTAATAGATTTTTTAGATTCTGGCATGACGTGGAAAAGAAAAATATGATTTGTATAATAATCAAAAGAAAACTTTTTAGCTCCCATCAACATGGATGATACAAACCAAGCTGAGGGTGGTACTCCCAGTGGTACTAGCGGACCGATAATCCAGCAACATTTATCCTTGTTCAGCCCGGCATCGTACAATCTTCCGCAATTCAAATTTAAACATTTGCCACAGTCAGAAATACGGAATGCTTGGGGGTCATGGATTCGGTGGTTCGAAACCGTCATGGCAGCGTCGAACATCATGGATGGCACCAGTCGCAAAATGCAATTACTTGCTATGGGCGGCTTGGAATTGCAGAGTGCTTTTTATGGAATCCCGGGGTGTGAAGAACAGGACGATCCGTTAAAAGATCCGTACATTGCAATGAAAGAGAAACTAACCGAATACTTCTCTCCGAAACACCATGATAGCTTCGAGAGGTTTCTTTTTTGGTCCATGGCACCCAGCGACAGTGAATCCATTGAAAAGTTTGCGCTCAGGGTTCAACAGAAGTCCGAAAAGTGCTCTTTTGGAAATACGGAAACAGAGAGCAGACATATTGCGGTAATTGATAAAATTATTCAGTATGCATCGGAGGACTTGCGCCAGAAGTTACTGGAAAAAGAGCATTTAACCCTCGACGAAGCTCTCAAGATAATCAACGCGTATCAGTCAGTGAGATATCAGTCCTCAAAAATGAACACGAAATCTGCCGTAAGTTCCATCCATCGGCCCTATGAGCAAATCGATAGTAGTGTCAATCGGCTCTACGAGAACTCGAACAAAACTTCAGGAACAAACTCGCGGTGCTTGCGTTGCGGGTTCGCTCGACACAGGGAGGCGGCTCACTGTCCAGCCTTGAACAAGACGTGCCTTCGATGCAAAAACATTGGCCACTTTCAATCTGTTTGCAAAACGAAAAGTCCATTCAATACTGTAGGTATTTCCGATATGAGGGGTTGGTTCGAAATTGTATTTTTTTCTCTTGCATTTTCCATTGATTAGGGAACGTCCATAAATTACGTCACGCAAAAATCGATCAATTTCAACCCCCCCTCCCCCCTATGTCACACTTTTTGTATGGGACCTCTGAAATTTTTGTATGAGTCGTCACACTTTGCTGAACCCCCCCTCCCCCCTCAAATCGTGACGTAATTTATGGACGTTCCCTTAGGGGACATTTGATCGAAAACGAAAAGCGCCTATCATGAACACCGCAGGTCCTTCGCGTCTGCCCAAATATTCTCGACACTCGTCTCGTCCAGTTTACAACATTGATGACCAAAGAAATGAACCATCTAAATGTGAAGAGTACCCGGTGTACAATGTGGGAGAGTCCGATGAGTTGATATCATGTTGCATCGGGGGCGTTGACATTACCATGCTAATCGATTCTGGCTCGAAGCATAACCTGATCGATAACACGACGTGGGAAATGATGAAACTGCAGGGCATACATATTCGAAATGAGAGATTTGATCATGATAAACGGTTCTTGGCGTATGGGCGTGTTCCGTTGAAACTAGTTACAGTCTTCGACGCAGATCTGGAAATCAACGATGCTGGGAAGTTGTTGAAAACAAGCGCCTCTTTCTACGTCATCGAGAAAGGGCAACAGCCATTGCTTGGCAAGATAACTGCGCAGAAAATTGGAGTACTACAGATTGGTTTGCCTAGTTCACAAAATGCGTTGGTGCGAAGAGTCGACACAGTAAAAGAGCCGTTTCCCAAAATGAAAGGTATAACTCTCAGTCTGCCCATTGATAGATCTGTTTCGCCCGTAATCCAACCTCTTCGTCGCTGCCCGATCCCTCTACTACAACAAGTCGAGGTTAAATTGAATGAACTGTTGCAGTTGGACATAATAGAGAAAGTAACCCAACCTACGTCATGGGTCTCCCCATTGGTTCCAATTCTGAAGGACAACGGCGAACTACGACTCTGCGTAGACATGCGAAGAGCGAACCAGGCCATTCAGAGACTAAATCACCCTCTGCCGATATTCGACGATATGCTTCCTAAATTTAGAAACGCTAAATTGTTCACGACTCTGGACATAAAACAAGCATTCCATCAGGTAGAACTTTCGGAGGACTGCCGCGATGTGACTACGTTTGTAACAAATTGGGGATTGTTCCGCTATAAACGGCTTCTCTTTGGGGTGAATTGCGCCCCCGAGCTGTTCCAAAATCTGATGGAAAGTATTCTCGCGGAGTGTGAAAACACAGTAGTTTTCATTGACGACATTATGATTTTTGGATCCACTGAAGAAGAACACGACTTGGCGGTGAAGCACACCTTAAGTGTTTTGAACCGCTACGGCATTATGTTAAACATTCACAAATGCAAATTTAAACAAACGGAGATTTCGTTTTTGGGTCACATACTCTCTCCAGAAGGTGTCGCCCCAGCCGATGAAAAAGTCCAGTCAATACTGCAGTTCAGACCACCTCAATCGAAAGAAGAGCTACGAAGCTTTCTTGGCTTAGTGACCTACGTGTCACGTTTTATTCCGAATTTGGCAACGGTGAACTATCCCCTGAGAGAGTTACTCAAACGAGAGGCAGGGTTCGATTGGAAGCGAGAACATCAGGAATCATTTGATCAGCTGAAGCGTATGATTGGATCTCTTCATCACCTCGGGTATTATGACCCCAAAGACCGAACATTACTTATCACGGATGCATCGGGAGTTGGCCTAGGCGCTGTGTTATTGCAGTTCAAAAACAATCAACCAAGGGTCATCGGATACGCTTCAAAAAGTCTTTCGGAAACTGAGAAAAAGTACCCGCCGATCGAAAAGGAAGCTCTTGGAATCGTATGGGGAGTAGAGCGCTTCAAGATCTATCTTCTTGGAATACATTTTGAGTTGGAGACGGACCACAGGCCGCTGGAAGCCCTTTTCACTGCGACATCGCGACCTACCGCAAGAATCGAGCGTTGGATGCTGAGGATCCAAGCTTTCAAGTTCAAAGTAGGGTTTTTTTTGTCCAGAATGGAAAGGATGAATTTAATTTTTGATTTTTACAGGTTGTGTATCGAAAAGGTTCAGCTAACTTAGCTGATACCTTATCAAGACTTGGGGCACACGTCCCTGATGCTCAGTGGACGGATGAATGTGAGGTTTTCATTCGACGTGTTTTAGCGGAGTCGTTGTCTACTTTGGTAAGTGGCTTAGAACAAGGCGACTTTGATCCCGAAGCAGACATTCTCATCCGAACCATCCAGGAAGCTGCTGCAATCGATATTGAAGAAGTAATCCAGGCTACCGCTTCGGATCAGGAGATGCAGAAGTTGAAAGTATGCATCATCAACGATTCTTGGAACGATGAGAGTCTGAAGCAGTATACTCCGTTTCGCAATGAGCTAACATACGTGAACTCGCTTATCTTGCGAGGATCCAAACTCATCATTCCAAAAAGCCTGCGCCCAAGGATGCTTCAGATAGCACATGAAGGACATCCTGGACAGTCCGTCATGAAACGCCGTTTACGGGAGAGATGCTGGTGGCCTGGCCTAGATGAATCTGCGGTAGATACCTGTGTGGCCTGCGAAGGATGTCGTTTGGTTCAGCTTCCGGATCCACCCGAGCCAATGATGCGACGAAAACTACCCGACCGTCCGTGGGTCGATATCGCGATAGACTTCCTGGGGCCCATGCCATCCGCGGAGTATATACTAGTGGTGATCGACTACTATAGTCGATATATGGAGTTGGAGGTGATGAGCAAAATAACTGCGCAGGAGACGATTAAACGTCTAAAACGTATTTTTCGTACATGGGGACCTCCACGAACGATCACGCTAGACAATGCTAAGCAATTTGTATCTTGTGAATTCGAAGAATTTTGCCAAACAAACGGTATTCACCTCAACCATACGTCACCCTACTGGCCTCAGGCAAATGGGGAGGTCGAGCGCCAGAACAGGTCACTTTTAAAAAGGATGAAAATTGCGAACGCATTATATGACAACTGGAAAGCAGAGCTCAACAGCTATCTAGATCTGTACAATAATACTCCGCATACAGTCACCGGAAAAGCTCCTAGCGAACTTCTACAGAACCGAAAGTTGCGTACGAAGCTTCCTTGCATTGACGATCTTCAAACAATCCCACCCAGTACCGATTTCAGAGATCAGGACCACGTGAAAAAGATGCTGGGAAAACAGGGAGAGGATGTGAAGCGTAGAGCAAAACCGAGTAACATCTCGGTTGGCGACACAGTCCTCATGAGGAATCTTTGCCCGACCAACAAGCTGTCGACCAATTTCCATAAGGAGAAATTCGTGGTAGTGAACAGACACGGCTCGAACGTAACCGTTCAATCTAAGGAAACTGGGAAAACATACGATCGTAACACATCCCATTTGAAAACGGTCTCTGATCCTTTACCGAGTGATGTCAGTGAGGAAATCAGGGACCTGGACGCGAATTTGGATAGCCATACATCGCCGGCTGCATCTGGTGAACCAGGTATCAGTACGGAAACACTGCAGAGTTCTGATATACCAATCGACGCTCCGACTCCAGGATCGGAATCCATGGAGTTGTCGCTGCCTTCGGTACAACTACGACGATCGAAACGAATGCCGAAGCCCAAGGAAATCTACAGTCCATAAATCTAAGTATTTGCTGTATTTATGATTTAACCTAACATAAAGTTACTGATAATAAAATAAAATATATCTACTTGAAGGAAAAGGGGATGTGATAATGTAAGTACAGCTCGTCTATGTTGGTGTGCGTGAACCTTGAGGGGGTTCACCATGCCAACTCACTTGCAGAAGTCTTTAGTCTTTCTCGGCCCACCATCGTGTACAGTGCGTGTTGCGTGTCGCTTCTTTCAATCTTAATCCGGATACCACAGAATTGTTCAAGTATTATTGAACATATAATAATTATACGTTGAATAATAATCAAATCATTTTTAATAATAAGGTTACCCAAATTTGCAGCGACAAAAATAATGTCTTTGACTATTTTCTCACTATATTTAGTATTTAATGGTTGGAACAAGAGGTCATCACGATAGTCTGCATTGTCGTCCAATTTTCAATGCCGATGTTTGGAATTTTAGGCACAAAAATGGGTTAACACTTCACATCTACTTACTTGAATGCATGTACGACCACCAGCGGAGCTTCAAAACAAAAGCCCTTGCCGGTCGCAGGTTCAACTCACTTTGGGGTTACATGCCACTGGAGAATATTTGAGAGTTGGGGAACGAAATCCGGCACTTTGTAGGCACAAAATACACAATTGTGTTGCAGACAATTTTAGGTTCTTGTTACGACGGCTTATAACTGCTACCGTTAACGTTTCCAGCGACCAGCAAATCACTGGAGACCACTTAAAAACATACTTTCTGATGCGGCCAATACTAGTGAAAAGTGATGAAGGAAGATTGCACGAACTCGACAGGGTTTTCAGTTTTACCTCTTTCAAACACTCGCGACCGACGATCCAATTTGGTCTAGTACGGAGACACCGCGCGAGAAGGAGCAAGCACATCAATAACACGGTTCGATTCCCGATCTAGCCAGAGATCCAGCAAACTTTAAAAAAATCACCACAAATGAAAACAACGATTCATATAATGATACAAAAACTTGACAGTGCTCAGCAAATGCTCGCAGGGGTGTATTTTTTTTCTAGTCGATAAAGAATATTTCATGAAATATTTCTGTTTTATTTTTATTATTCACAGTATCGTAAAAAAATGATAAAGCGATCATAATATGAATAATATTGCTAAAATTTTGTTCGAGAAAAATGGCATTTTTGAATGGTAACGATACTTAACAACCCATTCGGTCTATCATTAAAACTTCGTATATGATAGCAAGTAGCATCAATATGATTCATCGTATCATCGATTTATAATCCAGTTTATGATAACACGAATAATAAGAAAATGATAGCCCGTATGGCTTATGTATGATACCGTTTTATTCGGGTGACAAGATGCAAGTTTGATTAACCTTTTTTACGTTTGGACGCAAGATCGCATCCCAACCTAGCGTTTTATGGCCAAAAAGTTTAATCAATCTTGCATCATGTCAGTTTAATTTGAAGAAGAGAGGGTCGACGAAGAGAAATCGATCATGTTACTTCGCCCTTATTTAAACTCAATCTAGATTTTCGATTTCTCTTCATCGATTCTCTCTTTGTGTTATTACGGAAAGTGTATTAGGCTTTCCAAAGATTTTTTTGGTTGAAATGCGAAAACGACAGCTACAACTTGCTCTAGAAAATTAAAGTGACAAGATGCAAGTATGGTTGCACTTTTAGGTCATTAATCGCTAGGTTGCGATGCAGTCTAGCGTCTAAGTGTAAAAAAAGTTCGATTGAATTTGCATCTTGTCACTTTAATTTGCAGAAGAGAGAGTCGATGAAGAGAACTCTCTCATGTTACTTTCGCCCTTATTTAAACTCAATCTAGAAGTCAGTTAGGCCCTTAAGAAAAATCATTGTCGAATTATCATTGTGGCACTCATTTCAAGTTCAATTGCTAATAGGACACGATCGGTGAAGTACTAAATTTGTAGTATTGCGAATCTTTTCTGAAATCCGCGTACCGGCCAACAACTCGTGCGCCGACAGCCCATGCGCCGTGTTGTGCGCCATACAAAATGTAAATAAACAAGTGTCAAAATGGTTCGCGCCAAGAGCTCTATCTCTCTTAGGGTTCGGTTCCACTTTTTGTCTAAAACATTGAACTACCTTATGTCTGGAAATAATGTACAACAAAGATATTATTGACGGTAGTAACGCTTTTACTTCATTAAACCACTGATTAATAGTGATTTGGCTAGTGAAAAACTTGGCGCATAGGCAATCAGCGCGCAAATTGTGCGCTGGTGTGCGGATTTGAGTTAATCGTCGCAAAGTGCCCAACACACATTATACCCTGGCGCGCAACCTAGAGGTCGAAGAGAAACTTGTCGAAATGCTAAAAATTCTCGAGAAGCTCAATAATGAGCTGAATTTTAGTATGGTCAGATGGTCAATAGGACAGATTGGTGAAGTACTAGATTTGTAGTAATGAGGTGAATTTTAGTATGGTTAGAACGTCAATGGGGCACGTTCGGTAAAGTACTAGATTAATAGTAATGAGCTAAAATTTAGTGTGATGAAAAGGTCAATTCTCCGTTTCTGCAATGAATTGGTGCAAAAAGCGTGGGTATTATGATTCCTTGTTTAATTAAATGCTGTTTGAGTAAAACTTTGGATAACTATGTTGTTTATGTTGCAAGAGAGTCGATGAAGAGAACTCTCTCATGTTACTTTCGCCCTTATTTAAACTCAATCTAAAATTATACCATTACTCGTTTCGGCTAGTCTATTTTCGGCAAGTACCTACCTACCTGCTCATACGCGGGGCAATCCCTCGGCATCGGACCGGTGTCTGTTTTGGTAGCGAACTGTCAAACGAAAAATAAAAGCATTTTTCGGCGTCTTTCCAGCAGACGAAGTGAAACAGTTTGGTTTGCCCGGTAAAAGTGCTTATTTTGCGGAAAATATCGATCTAAGAACTCTCGTGCTTGTGGAAAACGGACGCACAAAATGTCCAATCTTGACGATCAGTACAACACTTTCATGGAGGAGCTGGAACAGAAGCCAGACATCCGCAAGCTAGGATTCCACCATGACGACGAGGACGACGACGATCCGATGCGAGACGTCAGAGCGATGGCGGAGGCCGACCGGCGAAGTAATCGTCGAATTAAGAATCCGGTGGCGTTTGCTCCTAGGCCAATGGATGATGATGACGGCGTGCCTGGTGAGCGGATGGAAATGGACGATGCCGCTGGTCCAATAACGGAACTCAATCCGAACGACATGAACCGCAAGGTGTTGGTTATGCGAAGCGGCGAGATGGACATTGCCTTGGAACCGGAAAAGGCCTTGGTTTATACGTGTTTCAATACGACTTACGACAGGGCTTCGCTTAATCGGGCCGACGTTTGGCATCAGATTATGGTGCATCACGAGGGCAAGTATGGGAAGGAGGAAGTTTTGGAAGCGCTTTTCACGGTTATCAGCACGGATGATTTCTACCCGGTGGCCTACCGGCAGCATACGAACCTCGATTACTTCCTGGTGCGGCTTTGCAGCAAGGCGCTGGTAAAGCTGTTCGATAAGAATTTGAAGCTGCCGATGCCGGGTTCGTCGGATCCGTTGAAGCTGACGGTAAAGCTGAACATTGCCAAGTATATTCAGGGGCAGCTCTATCCGAATGGAAAGATTTTTTCGGCGGTGGCCGAGCGATGCGACAATGCTGGATTGTATGGGTTCTCGAACATGTTGAACCTGGACAGCTTCCGGAATCACGGAGACTTTGAGGAACTGTGTGTCTTCTTGGGAAACCGAGCCCATCTGGAACTTGTCTGCAGCTCGATCAATCGATTGGACGAGATTCGGGCCAAGATCAATGCGATCAAGCTGACCAACAACAGTATTGCGCACATTTCTCCGCTGGTGGCCATTAAGGATCTGCCCATCCAGACGTTGGATTTGCGCTTCAACCGGATTAAGCATCCGGCTTCGCTGCGACCACTGAAGGGCTGCGGCATCAACGAGCTGTACATCGAGGGCAACGGGATTGTCGATGTGCCCGGCTACATGGATGTTCTGAAGGAGTATTTCCCGCATATAATCAAAATCGTAAGTACCTAAATGGGTTTATTTGGTTGGGGTTGTTAGGCACAAATAGCGACTCAATCATATTGAAATACTAAACCACTTAAACCCACATGTACGATATCATTCCAGGACAGCACATTCCTCGGAGCAAAGCAGAGAAAGCAACAGAAGGTGGTGGCAGCCGCTAATCGTGTCGGTGGAGATGACGAGGTGGAAGTCACGTCCACTGTCGGTGAAATGTTCGCCTCCATAAACGGTGTGGTCCGAAATGCCAGCGACTTCAAAAAGTACAAATTCAACACCAAATGGCACCAGGTGGTGGTTTCCCATGACGGGCGCTACGACAAGACGGAAATTCTGGAGAATCTGTTCGCCATGCTGGATAGTTATGATTTCTATCCGTGCTACTACCGAACCTATTCCAAGCAGGACGAGTTCTTCGTGATCAATTGCTACGAAGCGTTGGCATTTTTGGTCCAGTCGAAGCTGGCGCTCAAAATTAAGAGCAGCAACGAGTACATTTCCATCGTGCTCAAGATGGACATGGCGGATTTCAAGGACGGCCAGGTAGTGGTGGAGGAAAAACTGAACTTTGCGCTTCAGGATCGGTTCAACGATCGTTGTCTGGATTTGTGCAACTTCCAGCAGCATTTGGACCGAATCAAGTTTGTGGACTTTAGCGTGAAGAGCACTCGTACGTTGTCGACCATCCTCACCTTGGCCGGCAGAAAGTACGGAATTGCCTGTTTGATTCTTCGTCTGCGACACAACGGAATCCGATCGTTGGGAGCGCTTTCGTCGTTGATTTCCTACCCGAAGCTGATTGCGCTGGATTTGCGGTTCAATGATGTGAGTATTTCTATTTGATACAATTTTTGCCTTTCTCGTGCACCAAGGTGTACCGAAAGGCTATATGTTCACTCCAAAAACGAAAATTTGATAGAGCCTCCGGAGGGGTCAAGTGTTATATACCAATCGACTCAGCTCGACGAATTGAGGTGATGTCTGTGTGTGTGTATGTGTGTGTGTATGTGTGTGTGTATGTATGTGTGTATGTGTACAAAAAAACTCACATCACTTTTTGGCAGTAAACCTCAACCGATTTTAATGACCGACGGTTCATTCGACGCGGAATCTGGTCCCATTGTTTCCTATTGAAAATGGTTCAGATCGGTCCAGCCGTTCCGGAGTTTTGACCATTTAGGTGTTCCGGACCCGTACCCCAGGAAGGGGCCAGATATGAAAACGCTACAAACCCAGCCATGCGGCACATCAAACTACGGCATTTTCGATAACTTGATGAATGGAAAGCAGAAAAATAGTCTCAGACCATATCTGAACCGGTAGTGTCCCGGAACCGGTTCTGGGTGTCCCGCCGGAAGTGACCAAACATAAAAGTGAACTAAACCCATGCATGCGACATATCAAACAGCGGCTTTTTCGATAACGTGATGAACACTAAGCAAGAAAACATTCTCAGACCATATCGGAACCGGTAGTGTTCCGGAACCGGTTGCAAATGTCCCGCCGGAAGTAGCCAAATATAAAAGTTAACCAAACCTATGCATGCGACATATCAAATAGTGGCTTTTTTGATATCCTGACGAACATTAAGCAGAATAATATTCTCAGACCATATCTGAACCGGTAGTGTCCTGGAACCGGTTCTGGGTGTCCCGCCGGAAGTGACCAAATATAAAATTGAACTAAAACCATGTATGCGACATATCAAACCGCAGCTTTTTCGATAACCTGATGAACAGTAAGCAGGAAAGCATTCTCAGACCATATCGGAACCGGTTCCAGATGTTCCGCCGGAGGTGGCAAAGTATAAAAGTTACTCAAACCCATGCAAGCGACATATCAAATAGTGGCTTTTTTGAGATCCTGATGAACAGTAAGCAGGAAAATATTTTCAGAACATCTGAATCGGTTGTGTTCCAGAACCGGTTCTGGGTGTCCCGCCGGAAATGGCAAAATATAAAAGTGAATCAAACCCATGCAAGCGACACATCAAATCGCGGATTTTTAGGAATCTTGATTTGGCAAAAAAATGTCCGGCCATATTGGGGACAACCGGTAGTGTTCCGAAACCGATTACGGTTACCCCATCGGAAGCGGTCAAATGTAAAGGAGGACCAAACCAAACCATGCGCGGGGTTTGACAGTACATCAAATAGCAGCTTTTTTGATAACTTCTTCTTCTTTATGGCTCGACGTTCGCATTGGAACTTGGCCTGCCTCTCTTAGTGGCCTGCCTACTAAAGCACTTCCACAGTAATCATTTGAAGGGTTTTCTTTGCCTGCCATTGCATGAATTTGTATATTGTGAGGCAAGTACAATGATACACTATGCCCAGGAAGTCGAGAAAATGTTCCCGACCATAACGGGAATCAAACTCACCGTTTCCGGATTGGCGGTTCATAGCCTTAATCACTAGGCCAACTGGAGACCCTTTTTGTCTTTCTCGTACACCAAGTGTACTGGAAAGGCTATATGTTCACTCCGAAAATGACTTTTTGATAGAAGGCCCGGAGGGTCAAGTCACATATACCAATTAACTCAGCTCGATAAATTGAGGTGATGTCTGTGTGTGTGTATGTATGAGTGTGTACAAAAATAAACTCACGTAATTCTTTGGCAGTAAACCTCAACCGATTTTGATGACCAACAATTCAGTCAACGCGGAATCTGATCCCATTGTATCCTATTGAAAATGGTTGGGATCGTTCCAGCCGTTCCGGAGTTATGTCCATTTAGGTTTTCCAAGCCGGTACCCCAGGAAGGGGAGAGATATGAAAATATTACAAACCCATGCATGCGACCCATCAAATCGCGGCATTTTCGATAACCTGATGAATGGTAAGCAGCAAAATAGTTTCAGACCATATCTGAACCGGTAATATGCCGGAACCGGTTCTTGATGCAGTGCCGGATTTAGGCCTCGGGGGGCCCGGGGCAAACCCTGAAAAGTGGGCCCCCAGAATCAAAATTAAAAAAAAAAATGACCTTACAATTACGTTTTTTTTTCTTGATCCTATGTATTATTTTTTTAGGCCTAATATTGAAAGCTTCTGATTTCTGAACTTCTCTAAAATTCCGACAAATAGAAAATTATTCGAACATTCAATTTGATATTTGACTCAAATGTCAAAATGCTAGCGTAAATGACATCTCGTTCAGATAGTACATATATTTTAAACTTTCATCCGAATTGAAAACATTTATACAAGTTTAAGAACTTAACGTTCAGTTAAAAATCTACTAAAACATGCAGCAACTTTATTTGAGATTGCACGAGATCGACGAGTATTTCAAAATTCAGATTATACAAAGATTAGTCTCTTGGGAGCAACTGTACCAATAAATCTTAATATCTTCAGTAAAACCAAACATAAAGATATGGAAAGTTACAGTTTCCAAGACACTCGGTTTTCAAAACCAGCCTTAACTCCCAAACATCTCCAGAATTCATCATCTTCTCTTTTTCATGATAGTATTGTGCATCCCAGCTTAATCACTCAGATGCTGACAATCTCAATCAGCCGTCGTTAATCGCGAAAAGATTGTGCCCCATTTGATTTGTATACGGCGGCTGATTATCCATGACAGCTCCCACCTGGCGGCTGCAAAAACAGTTTTAGCCAAGTTGCACACCGTGTGCAAATCATACGGGCGCGGTCTGGCGCGATCTGATGCTGCGCGTTTCGAACGCAACTTGTTGAGAATCTAAGATAAGCGCGACAATAGCGAACTGATGCAAATAAGTATAAGGCATTTGTTTTCGAAATATAATCATAATCAACAAACGTATGTATAATTGTATAATCATTGTGAAATAATAGATAAATTTGTGAAACTATTGAAATTTATATTGATGTACAATTACTCAAAAGGTTAATCTTTCTTGCACTCTGCTTAAAGACACTTTTTGTAGCAACTTGAAGTCACGGAAAAGTGTTTCCACTCGATAAGAACTTTCAAGGGTTTTTAGAGAAAATCGCATAGTTTCAAATACTGCACCAAAAATTATGAAACTTTTGATTTCGAATTATTCTTAAGAGAAAATCCAGATCAATGGCCAAAAATAGTTTAGATACCTTTAGGAACCCTATTATAAGTTCTATTTTTAGTGTGACGTCCTCACTGGGACACTGCTTCTTACCTTAGTGTTTCATGAGCACTTCCACAGTAACTGTGGAACTGTTATTAACAAAGAGTTTCCTTTGTCAATGACCATTTCGTATGTGTATACCGTGTGGTAGACACGAAGACACTCTTTTCCTAAGGAAGTCAAGGATTTTCCTTTACGAAAAGTTCTTGGAACGACCGGGAATTGAACGCGTCACCCTTAGTATGGTCATGCTAAATATTCACACCATAACAGCTGTGGCTATAGGGGTTTTGTTTAAAATATGAACGCTCATTCACGTGAATTTTATATGGTTTCGTTGAAACATATAAATTGTATTTCGGATTCTTGGGGGGCCCCCTTCATCGGGGGGCCCGGGGCACTTGCCCCCTTTGCCCCCCCTTAAATCCGGGCCTGTCTTGATGTCCTGCCGAAAGTGGCCAATTAAAAAAGTGATTTATACCCAATGTTAATAAAATATAGTGAAGTGCGCAGATTTTTTTTTTGTCTAATTGTCTTGATAATGATCGGCATTCAGTGCTAGTGCAGGTGGTCAAGCAGTCAAATGAGAGTTTCGATATTTGCCAGCTCTGCCTATATGTACGTTCCGAGATAAACCAGTCCTGGGCTGAAAATCTCGTTAATAAAGATAATAAAAAATATATGTACGTTTATCATAACGTCGGTATATAAGCCAAAGTTTCCAAATTCGATTATGGCTTTGATAAAACTCTTGCTTTTCTGAATAAGGCTGACACAAATTTCGATTTTCTCCTATGTCAATCCCCCTCTTCCCCTAGGAAATTTTTTGTCGGATTTCAACATTTAGTGGAAGAGCACAAATAAATCAAGAAATCAAGAAATTTTAAAACTTTAAGGTGAAATAAGAGACCTCCAGAAAATTTCTTTAAAAATCTAATGAGCTAAGCGATTCATTGTTTGGGTATTTTTTTCATCAAACACATACATTACGAGTCAACGAGCACTGTGACAAAAGAAGAAAATGAAATTTGTTTCGTTCTAGAGTATTCTCAGGATTCAGGAACACTTTGGCTTACGTCGACGAAAAAATCTTGATTACATAATCGACGAGAAAGGCGATATCACCACTAGGTGGATTAATTCGGGTTTTTCCTGATAAAGTAGATTCGTATTTTAAAGTCTTCGGGTGTCTACTACCCTAAAAACCAAGTAATCTCGATAATATTTCTGAGAATCATTCATTTCTTTCCTTATACCTACTGAAATCAAATTTAAATTTTACAAAACGGATTTTGCACTGACATTTCCTCCAAATACAGTGCTTAATTGCTTGGCTCAATCGAAGGAAATTGATAGAAAACAAGTAATGCCGATGACCAGCTTTTTTATTATTTCACATTTAAGTACAAAGTCGATTAAACGATTCAGAACTCGTCATCACCGGTGCCTTCATCGTTGCAGACATCTGCAATGAAACAATCGAAGAACAGTTGTCCCTTGCTGCACCGACATCGCTTGCAACCGTCCCTAAACTTATCGTTGGCGGTGCACATTTTCGAACCGGGCATTACGGGTCGGCCGGATTCCGGATCGCACGTGTACACGCAATGCTGGCGGTTGCCGTGGAAGTTGCACTTGCAAAAGTAGCAGGCCTGTTGATCGAAAAGTTAGCAAAGTTTTAGACCAATCAGACTAGAGATTGCAAATCGAGGTTATTCTTACGTGATTCACTACATCATGTGGAGTACACGGTAGCTTTGCTTCGTTGAACAGCTTCTGGATGTCCGAGGGAATTGGGACAGGGTCATTTGCTGAAATATATGAATCTTGATCAAACATCTGGATATTTGAAATTTACCTTGACTAACCTAGAATGGATACTGCGACTAGAATTACTATCAATATACTGAATAAGTGCTTCATGTTCAAAGAATTTTACCAAACTACACCAACGTTTTGAATGAAATGTTCAGAGCTTTTGCATCGCGTTTATTCAGACCGATGATGATTTGTTTATACAAATGGCTTTGAAACTGTTGTTTTTGAACCGTTTTGCGTTTTGCTAAGCGAACGAAATTGAATGAATGAACTTGATTGTGACGAAATATTTTGCATCACGTCAACGGCTACTATCTGTTATGAATTTATTGTGGATTACCCAGAGTGTGAAATTTTGAGATACGTAATATCTGGATTCTCCCGTTCGCTATACCAATAATGATATTCATTTCACCCTATGATCAATTAATAACATTAGACTATGCTTTGGAGTTCTATTGTGCTCGTAATAGAAATTTCGTTGACTTTTTGGGCAGAGTGCAGTCACAGACAAATAGAGGTAACACCTAGAACCATTTTCGTGAAAACCCATCGCCCAGTCCACACTACCATCACCTGGTGGGAATGTTTCACGAATCACTGCGTTATGCAATATCGTCAACAGAAGGCGCTAGTATGAAACGTCAAACGCAAAGGAAAACGATGCGCGCGCTTCTGGTTGTGAAATCAACACCTGTGAAGATTTAAATGATCGTTAAAAGCGTGGTCGATGGACATTTCGCAAGAGTTACGTTTGTTTGTCTGTGGTGCATCTTCGAACCTGTCTTACAGATGCGATATATGAATGAAACAATGGTTCATTGGCAAAGATCTCTTAGTTATTTACTGTGGGTGTGCTCATTTGAAGAACGTGTTTGCTTAACGTTTTATCCCAATTTTCCATCATATGTGCAGGTCGACCCTGAAATGACCCTGGTGATCTACAGAGGACAAGTGGTCACATGCAAGCACTGTAATCGCAATGTTCATTACGCACAGAAATGTTCCGAATATGCGAAATCCATAAAACATCCGTAAACACCCGGTTGACAATGGTGGAGGCTGTGATACGAAACGACGGCTTCGTCGAGTCGAAAAAAAGGAAAGAAAGACTCACTCAGTGTGTGGAATTTTATCGCGAATCATTTAGTGGTAGCTATGTTCTCAGCTTGTGCTACACTTAACGAATGTATTTAACGAATCGTAAAGCGACGATTCGGGAATGCTTTCCGAAATGCTACTCATGTGACTCATTGTTGCGGGAGGTGCTGGTAGCCGACTCTTTCAGCAGAATTAAGACGAGTTTTTGTCTTTATCAGCTACAAAGCTGCAAATCAGGTTTATTTATTTAAAAGGCTTAGTTTATAGTATGTCAAACTTACATATTCGGTCACGGAATCAGAGAGCATAATTGGCTCTTATACTGAACACACCTCCTCACAAGTTACTAAGTGTGACTTTACTGGGCTTATGCATTGTAATGTCAATCTGTATTGTTATTGGGGTGTTCAGTTTTCTTAATCTAACACAACGGAGTATTCAAATTTATGGCTGCGCATCTGTGCGCAACACTCATGTTCATTCCCGGTTCGGTACGAGAGCGCCATCAAGAGAGACAGGATGCTCGGCGACGTTAATGAAAGCGCATCATTCGGCAGGAATATTTTTTTGTCAGGCTTGTTAGTGTCATAGCTCTTGACTCTTGAGTTTTATGACAAGGCAACCAGCAACATCATTAATACAATTAAACTAATTTGTATGTTACGGTTTTAGAGCAAAAATGCGATAAATGATGATAAAAATAACGAATGTTCATAGTTGTTCCAAGACAACGATGGGAGAGCCTTAGAAAGTGTAACACTTTGTGATGTCCGGTTCTCGCCGCAGCAAGTTGGCAGCTAAGTTGGCGTCTATGAAATAGACTAAAGAAAGCCAAAAGAAGGGGAAAAAACGGTCGAGTGGCTCATTTATCACCTCGGCATCCAAACACTGGAGCTCACTGAGTGCACTAGGAAAAAGTCATCTGAATAATAGATCCAACATATCTCTGGTCAACAATTGGGTTTTTAAATGAGGAAAAATGTATTGATTTTTTGATTTTATACGAAAGGGCACCTTTTTCTGAACCACCATGATTTTTTTCAGATTTTTAGAACTTAATTTTGGTACCTAAAATCGATTTCGAAGAGATTTTTCAAAATCACCTTTTGACAGCTGGCCAACTGCTTGACAGTACCGCCCAGTACAAAATGCAACAAGGGGTGATTCGACAAATAGCTCCCATACAAACTTCAAACTGATTTTTAAATAGGTTCCCGGGCATCAAAATTCATGAAAATTTGGATTCCGGCTCAGTTTTGCATGCAGATTCTGAATATGGAATTACCTCAACACCGCTAAAGAAGCCAATTGGGTTTTTAAATTAAGAATAATGTATCGATTTTTTAATTTTATACGAAAGAGCACCTTTTTCTGAGCCACTATGATTTTTTCAGATTTTTAGAACTTTATTTTGATACCTAAAATCAATTTCAAAGAGATTTCTTGAAATCACCTTTTGACAGCTAGGTAACTGTTTGACAGCTCCACCCAGTACAAAATGCGACGAGGGGTGATTCGACAAATCGCTCCCATAAAAACTTCAAATAAAATAGGTTCCCGGTCACCAAAATTCATGAAAATTTGGATTTCGGCTCAGTTTCGCATGCAGATTCAGAATATGGAATTATCTCAACACCGCTAAAGAAGCCAATTATTATGCCTCTCAAGAAAAATCAGAATATGGCGATTATCTGCCTCTGGCTTCTGATATCAGCGCGACAGCCACTAATCATAACAGCGTCACCAGATTTAAAAGTATATAATTCCACTATATGGGGTTTGACAGCAAGAACACTCATTCCACTGAACTACTCTTGCCGTTCGTCACAAATACATCCAAAAACATCTGTCACTTCGCGAAACCCACGTGCTTTTGTTTTTGGCGGGAACACTTTTTCTTTTGTTTTGCCTTGCGACTGTCATGCGGCGGTATGTCTTGCGAGCGTACGACCGCCGCAGGACTCTAATAAAAGATAAGCGCGACAATAAATATTGGTGTCATCGATCGAGCACATGGACACCGAGTTCCCAGCATTGGACGGAACAGATTGGCGATCAAATGTGAGGTTAGGTAATGCAAAATTTTCAACTTTGGAAGCAAAAATAACATATTTCTGGTCAATACATTGCATGAAAGTTATGATAATCCGCAATAATTTTACTTTTCTTCCATTTGTATCACTAGTAATTCAGTCTAGAATTCGCAATTCACTGTTTTAGAAAAGCGCCACCTGCGCAATTTAGCTTTGCGTTTGATCGTCAATAGCGCGATTCTCGATGTCAGCTCAGCGGGTGAAACAGTGGACTCGACACCAGTAGCGAACACGGCACGGAGTGCTCCTTGTAATTTTCTGGAAGTTTCATTGATGAATAAAGCCACGGAAGTGTCGACGATGCGACAAACAAGGTCGCAGTCATCTCGAAGCAAAAACAACAAATAAAACTGTTCACTAAAATCCGATCATCGCAAAGTTTGCTGGTTCACCTTCAAAACCTACTGTCAACATTAATACTCTGCGATGTGATAAATAATTCACATTTTTTCAACGAAAAACGTCAAAGTATAAGATTTGTTCCGCATTCCTATATGCTCCATATCCATACTGAGTAAAAAAGAGCTACTAGTAAACATTTTATAAATTTATTTGGAATATAAGAAACTTTACGATTTGAGTGGTCCTAAAGCGACTTGAAAATCGATGTTTTCACTAAAACATAATCATAATTTTATGTTATAATTTTGAGCGTTCATTCCGCTTGATTGAAGTCATTTATGAGATAGTCTTGTAATAAAAAATAAATAACTTTTAAATGCTCCAAAAATACGTTCAAAATTGAAGGTCACCCATCTTGCCCCGCGGCCGTTCATATGGAGATTATATGGAATGTATCGCATAAGAAAAATGGCTAAAAATCATTTTATTTTTTATTTCCAATGAGAGTGAATAATTTTCCAATCAATACCCTAAACTTTTGTATATTCACGCTGGTCATCTAACAAAATTATTAACATAATCAAAACATGAGTAATACGCCCAAAAATGGCACTGACCCATCTTGCCCCACCCCACCCTACATTAACTTGCTGTTAACTCGCTTCAGAAACATCGTAGCAAAAATCAATGTACGGAACACTTTTTTTTCATTTTTTTTTGTACCCGAAACTTTGTAGAACAATGCACTAGTGTAGCATCAATAATACAATGTAATTTACTTTCACCGCGTCTTGTTCGGCAAACTTTCAAATAAAACTACAAGGTTCAATTCATCCATACATTGTTTTTTGATAGCATGCTTCTGAACGTAGTAGTAAGTGAATGCAACTTTTCGCAAATGAATGATCCCATCCCTGGCTATGGCCAAAAATCGACACGTGCAAAAAACGAATCGGGTGTAGCTTTAAAACTAGACAATAAAGTTTTATAAAAAAAGCCATATTGTCCCTAAAGACTCATCAGCTTATGGTCGGTTAATTCTTTGATCAATCAAATATCTAGAATCACTAACATTTTGAACAAAAATGTAATGCATACTATTTTCGGGGAAAAGTAGTGCAATCCGCGGTAGCCCTCAGACCGCGGCACGAGTTGCCTATCAAATGAACTAAAAATGCGATAGATTATACCTGATTATACTTACTCAAATTTCATGGTAGTCTTGAATATGAGCGTGGTTAACTAACAGGCTGAATTTTACTAAAGATTTTTTTTTCCTGATACTTATCCCATATTCATATTCCTTTCCTCTTTTCTTCCTCTAAATCAGATCCGTTCCTTCGACGACCTGCAGGGCGTCATCAAGACCAAAATCAAGGAAGTGTTCCTGGACAACAACCCGGTGTGCAATGCGGCTGAAACCGGAATCGAGTACATTCGCCAAGTGCGGAAATTCTTTCCGGCGATGGAAAAACTGGACGGCATCCCACTGCTGGACAAGGGAAATGTAAACTTTTCGCAAAACTTTATCTGCACACCGGAAGCGTACAAGTTTACCGAGTCCTTTGTCAAGCACTATTTCTCAATCTACGACTCGTTCCAACGGTCCAGCTTGAAGGATCTGTACCACCCGAAGGCGCAGTTCTCGATGACCAGCAGTTTCACTCAATCGAAAACGATGGATTCCCACCAGGTGCGGCTGAATGCATACCAAGGCAAAAGCCGAAACCTGCTCCGTTTGGCCAACATTGACCGAGCCATCAGCAGTCTGGTGGTGGGTAGCGAACGCATTGCCAACGTTCTGGTCTCGTTCCCCAAAACGGAACACGATTTCTACTCGTTCCGCGTGGACACACCGATCTTCCGGCCGGAATGCGTAGTCATCACGGTGCACGGTGCGTTCAAGGAAATGGCCAACTCGCTCCTGAGCGATGACTTTGTGCTGGGATTCACGAGGACGTTTTACATTCAACCCTGCGCCAAGGGGTTGGGCATTTTCGAGAAGGCGATTGAGTTCAAAATCTACAACGATCTGTTCCACATGTACAACTTGACCACCTACGGGCGGGAGAACGTATTCAAGCATCATGACGAGCCGGAGGTGGCGGTAAGTCTCAAAATTTTGCACCTTGAATTTCTACGGATTTAACCTTCATTTGATAATTAATTTCCATTTTTCGGTTTCTGACTTTCCTAGGATCCATTTGTCCCGCACAGCGAAGAGCGCGAAAATACAATTATCGTGTTCCAGGAGCTCACCCGTCTCAATCGTAAATGGTGTATGCGTTGTTTGGAAGAATCTTCCTGGAACCTGAAGGTAGCGCTCAACATCTTTCTCAAGCTGTACGAGGAAGATCGCATTCCAGAGAATGGTTTTGATACAACTCTGGGCCAAAAGCGTTAAGTATAAATTTATGTCGTTTTAACGTTTGGTCCTATGTTCGCGATTGTGTAATGGTGAACTTACTATAATTGTGCGTATATTTGCTGTAGGTGTGGTACCTCTTTAAAAAGGTTTGCAATTTCTTCACGCTTTCAGAATCACGTTTCGGGTACATTTTTTTCTTTTACTGACTCATTTTAATACCCTCTCGAAATTAATTGAAAGTGTGATGAAATTATGAACTTTTTGAGGTACTGGAATATGAATATGATAAAAATACATTTTACAATGGAGACATTCAAAAACAGTATTTGTCGATCTCTGGTGAAATATCATTTCGCCTTTCACGTGTTTGTGTTGTATTGCTTATCAATTCGAGGATAACAGTAGTTAGTTCTCCAGCTTCTTTAGCACTGGAAATCAAATAATTGTACTAAATTTCACGTTTTAAATTCACTCCACTTTAGAGTTGACATTTTTCTCATTTTGCTTATGACTTTATGACGAAGGCAACCGCTTCAAAGCAGCAGCTAGCCGCGTCTGATTTGCTTGTTGAACCGACCTTCAATTCACACCCCACTAAAGCTCTGTGGCACTTCAAAATGCAGCAAAAGCTGTTAATAAATTACATAGGGTGACTTTTGGTAATTATTGGCAGGTTTGTTCTCTTAATTATGAGGGTTTTTGTCGGCCCAATTTCCTGAAGCTTAAGGACTGTTCATTAAAGAAAGTGGACATCTGTTTACCAATAGTTTAGAGTTAAAACTAAACAAAAAATTGTGATTTTTTGCTCAGTGTGTAAAACATTGTTCACTTCGGCAACACACTCAAATAAAACGAAAAAAGTAAGAAATTTCGAACGATAGGTCGTATTAGCTTTGCGACTAGCAGATTAATTCTGCACAAATGGTATCCCAAAAAGTAGTCGTTTCGAGAATTGGCTTACTAATACACTTCCGGGACCGCATTTTTTTAACGCTAAGCAGGGGACAGATGTGCCGGATGACGTAGGGTACATCAGAACTGAAAAATTTGGGAAAAAGTTTTTGGTGTGGCAAGCCAATTGTTCATGTGGCTTAAAGAGTTCTTCGTATTTCACAACGGGAACAATCAACGGTGAAAATAACAGAAAGGAATGCATCAAAAAACGACTTCTACCCATCTACCGAAAACATACGGATCCTCTTTTGTTTTGGGCGGATCTGGTATCCGCTTATTACGCTTCTTCTACACTAGTGATGCTCAAGACGAAAAAAGACGATTTTGTCGAAAAATGGCAAAATCCACAAAACTTCTCTGAACAGCGTTCTGTGGAAAGAAACTGGACAATAATTAAGCGGCATCTCAAGAAAGATGGAAGAGAAGCAAGCTCTGTTGATTGCTTAAAAAAATTAGGTCTGCGGCACAACGAAAAGTTACGGAGAAAGTTGTGCAGAATCTAATGGGAGGTATCAAGAGGAAAGTCCAAGTATTCTTCAGAAATGCGAAGTAAATGTTCAAACTCACGTGAATTCGGCAACATGTATGTTGATTGTCATATATAAAAAATAAACTTATGCATTTGTTCGAAAATACATATTTTCTATTGAAAAACAGGTGTCCACTTTCTTTAATGAACAGTCCTTAGTTGTATAATTCAGCTTAGTTGGGAAAGATTTGAGGCCAACTTTGAGTTCAACAGGTTTTGGGGGAGCTGCTCACCTAATCTTTTGGCCTATCACATCTTGCAATTTTTATACTGCTGCATATTAATCATCGAGATGTGACACCTGGTGCTGAAAGGGCAGTGATTATCTGACCATACAATTTGCTCGGATTGTGTGTCTCAGAAGATATCTCCAAATATAATTCCGTCAAAGTATTACAAAAGAGTATTGTGATCAGTTTGCATTATTGACGGGTGAAGTTAATTTCTGAGCTGTAGATACAAGGCCAAGTCCCCCTGGCAAGGTGCCAAACTGGTAAGCTTGGGTCACTGTTTATTGTTAAGTGTCTGGTGTCCTTGATAGAATTGACGTTTGCTTAGTTGGTCATTGTATATTGATTGATATTGATTGGAAAAAAATCGTTTCGAAATTAGTTCATGTGTTAGTGATCGGATACAAATAATGCCTAATAAATCAACTTGATTTCTGATGCTTCTAAAATGAGTTTTGCCACTGTCACATGATCTAACAGTTAACTACAGGTAGTGCAATTTAATTCAATGGTGGCTACCATAATATATGTTTTCTGTAGTTCACTATTCATATGTAGATGTTATAGTATATAGAAGTAGTTCATATTAACAGATAGATAATTATTCTTCGTGGAGGGTAAGAAAAATCTTACCTGTACCTATCTAGTAGCGTGAATTCATATTGATTATACTGATATATGGCATGTGGGGGCAAGATGGGTCAGGGGGCAAGATGGGTCAGTACCGTTTTCAATCGCACAATATATGTTTTGAATCTTTCAATAATTTTCCCAGATGAACGACGGGTATACACAAAAAAGTGGTATATTGTTTTGAAAATTCTATACGTTCCTCGCATAGAAAAAAATAAAATATTTTTTCGTTATACTCCTTATACTATACATTCCATATAACTACGTGTATTGTGTAGACGGGGCAAGATGGGTCACCCTAATTTTTCGGTATGTTTGCATAGTTTTTGAAAATGTTTTATTTTTCATGGAAAGGCTATTCTGTGACCTACATTATCGAAGCGATGAGAGCACTGAAAATTTGAGAACATATTTTTTAAATTTTCCTTCAAAAAATATAGGTTTTCAAAGTCCGTTTATGGCTACCCGAACAAAAATCTTCTAGTTCTGAGAATAATCTACCGATATGTATCAACACTTTCTTCATGTAATCTGTACGTCTATGAAGCTTAGATGTATAGAGAAAAACTAGAAGATTTAGTATTTTTTGTTGGAGGAAAATCGAGTTTTCTAATAGCTGACCCATCTTGCCCCCGTTAAAATGAGGTGGGGCAAGATGGGTCATGTTTTGAAAATTGTTTGTCAAGAAGCAGGTTTCAAACTTTATTACCTTTTTATACTCTTATATCATAGCTGACTAGTGTATCTGAGAGTCGTGGTAGAATACAGAGAAATGCGATTTATATTTAGAAAGTTATAGTGATCCATTTCTTAGGTGACCCATCCTGCCCCCACTTACCATACTCTCTGTAATATTCAAACATTGCAATAAACATAATACTAATATGTGTTTGGGTTGCCCATATGCGGAGCTGTGCGACCCATTATTCTCTTTTTATTCCAGAAACGACCGTTTTGAAGCAAGAAGTGTCCCAATGGCCAATACAAATGGGACTTGTCCGAAACACAAAAGCAAAGTACAAACATTTTATAATCAGGCACGCAACTCTTTCGACGACTAAGCAAATAGAATATGCAATATGCATACTTCAATATAAATTATTGGTTTATTTGCGCGTTCATTTATGACACTATTGGAGCATTCGTGTCGTCGCAGAGTAGTTTACAATTTATCGTTTTTCACATTTTTTCATTCACTTTGGAGTAGGTACCTAACACTGCTCTCACAATTTCGTATGTAAACTTGTTTCTTAATTGTGTTTAATATTAATAGTGATCTGATAATCGAAGTATAGTGTTTTTTTCCAAGAAATAGAAAGAGTTGATGTTATAATCAAGACAAAACTTTAACTGAAAACTTTTTATTTGCTCCTATGGGTTATAGGGAGGACTGGGACATTCCAGTCTACTCATCAGTGGAAAGGACTAGCTATGCTAATTGGTTTAGCATAGGGCTTATACAAGTCTACTGGTAGACGAATTGATTCAACGCAGACTGGCCACGGCCTGGGGGTGCGTTAATTATAACAGAATAACAGAACTTTGAGTTCATCAGGTTTAAAAAAAAACCTCAAATAACGAAGAGAACAAAACGGCCGAAAATACGTAAGTAAACACACTTTTCCCCGTGGGTAAAATGTAAATAACAAGTTGTCTTCGGCTAGAGAGAATGCAAGTACAGTCAGGTTTTTTTTACGCGGTTTTCATTTACGAGGTTTTTTTTACGCGGATTTTTGAATTAACGCGGTTTTTTTTTACGCGGATTTTTGAATTAACGCGGTTTATTTTTACGCGGTTTTTTGAATTAACGCGGTTTTCATTTACGTGGATTTTTAATTTTAAGCCTGAATTTTTCCAAGCATTATTATAGAGTTTTTTCTACATATTTCTGTAGTTTTGGTGCTTAACAGCATTAAAAAGGTAGAATATGATGCAGAGTAATTTTCTGGATATCCAAGGACATCCAAACTGTTCTGAGTTTAGATCCTAAAGCCTACGTCTGTAACGGTAACTTCTTGCATTATACAAAGATCCTAAAGTCTACGGGTGTACCGGTAACTTCATTCATAATACAAAGCTACGACTTGTAATCTTTCATGACTTACTGAACATCTCAAAGTTTAATTGACAGCATCAGATCTGTTGAGATGTCTAAGGACATCCAAACCGTTCTTGAGATTACATGAACTTTTTTCATTGTACAAATCTACGATTTGTGATCTATTATGTCTATTATCTATTGTGTCTATTATCTATTGTGACCTTTAACTATCAACCCTCGAGCAATCGCGCTGTTGTATTTTGTACAACATGTTGAAATAATCTCGCTTTTCGTGTTCAGTAATTAGCGTGGTGTTGACGGTGGTGGGCAACCGCGCGAGTTACGGAAGGTTAAGTGAACATGATTTACTGCCTGTACTTCGACACTTATGCGACAACTGTGAGATGGAGTCTTAACAACCAGTGTTGCAAAACATCATCTCATTCATTTGAACATTAACCAACAAATCTTTTCAAACATTGTTCCTTTTATTCATGTTCAAAACGATTTCATTCAATCAGGACACCTATCAAATGAGAAGCGAATCCTTATTAATTGAATACATTGTCACTCGAATGAGTAGCTGGGCACGAAACACAAGAAAACCCTGCAAAATTCCGCCAGACTGAAAAAATATCGAATGTCGCGTCAAAGTTGGGTCAATTTTTATCGAATGTTGAGCCACTGTTGGACCAACATCGACCAAGTATTGGGTCCATGTTGGGTTTGGTGGACAAAATAAAAATAGGTGAATGATAGGTTGATGTCGGGTTTGACGTCATCAATGATGGTGAAAACTTTAAACCTTTAAACAATAGCTTGGCAGTTTGTGTAACTTGTAGAAATTTTGAGTGACAGGCCAAAATCTTAAAATGTTGTCTTAAAATAATTCGTTGAGTTCATTTTTTAATATAAAATTAAGAAGGAAATTATTGAGTTAAATTTATAAAACATGGTTTTCATTTACGCGGATTTTTGAATTAACGCGGTTTTTTTTACGCGGATTTTTGAATTAACGCGGTTTATTTTTACGCGGATTTTTGAATTAACGCGGTTTATTTTTACACGGATTTTTGAATTAACGCGGTTTATTTTTACGCGGTTTTTTTTTACGCGGTATGTATCCCCCGCGTAAAAAAAACCTGACTGTAAATGTGTGCGTGGATTTTGTGCATATGAAACATCTGTTTTACAACCACAGTTAAAATTTTGCACACTGCACAGTGAGTGCGTAATATGATCTGGTGGACAAAAATGTTAATTAAAATATTTTGGTCGTTGTTCCAAAGCTACATCCATCTCAATTAAAAACGTTCTGCTCTATCGTACTTTGAACACATGATTTGATTTGGATTACGAAGAATTTGACCAACTATTCGAATAAACACAATCATAATTTTTGATCATCCTATGTACCATCGTGTCACGTAAAAGAAGGTGTGTCGGAAATTAAATTCAGGTTATGCCCAGAATAGACGTGGACTAAACGGAAACAGAACTCGAAGGACAATAATTATTATCCAATCTTATTATTTTAATGAAATTGTAGTTCTCTTAAAATATTTTTTACATGATATGGAAGCTAATTTATAAATTAGTAATTGGTATCAAATTTGTCATGAAGCGTTGGGCGAGGTGCAAAAATAAATTCGATCGTTATTGGTCGGTGCTTGGATAGACGGAAATCAGATAAAAACCCTAACTTATGTGAAAGTGAAGTCATATTTGGATATACTATATTCAACATCCCGTATATTTGTGAAAAATTGAAGTACATAGCTTTACGTTTTCATTAGTGGGTTGGGCCACAGCCAACGCCAAAATTGAAGTACTAATTTGGGTACCGTAAACCGGGGTCAAATTGATCTCTGGGTTGAAATTGATCAGATGTTTTTCTGATAGATAAAGCATGCTTGGAATAGATTCCTTCTAAATATCGTTTAGTATGAGATTCGAGCAGCACGATACTTGAAAGGAAACTATTCAAAGTATGCTTTATCTAACAGAAAAGCGTCTGATCAATTTCGACCCGAAGATCAATTTGACCCCGGTTTACGGTACCTCCAATTTTCACTCCCTATTGACAATGCTGGAACACCAGTGCAGAAAAAAAGCCCAGGCAAATTCGTTCCATTAATGTTTCGATCTAAGTTCTTATAACTATGGGAGTTTTTCGGCTTTTAGTCACGGAAAAAGCGTTGATACTTTTATATCATTGCCAACGTTTCGATCCATGGGTTGTAATCTCAGCAAATGCAACGTCATATACCGGATCGACTGTCGAGGTTGTCCAAGCACATACATTGGGATGACAACAAATAAGCTGAAGAATCGAATGTACGGACGACATCAAACGCACTTGAACACACTGAAGAGAAAGTTATTGGAAGGTAATCAATACACAGATCCAGAAATACTACAGCTTCAAGAAAAAACCTGCGCTAATCCACCACTGTATCCAGCACCAACACCGATTCAACATTGGCAACCCCTTTATCGTCGATACAACACACAGGAAACAAGCTCTGCAAGTGTTGGAGATGTGTCACATTTCTTGCCTCGAGTGTCTCGCTTTCGTACCACCCAAGACGGTTAGGTGGACGGTAAGCCGGTTAGGATAACATAAGATGAAATTTTCTCCAGATACCTTCAGGAATTATTTCCGGGATTTCTTCAGACGTTCATTCCTCTTGATCGATGATCTTCCCAGGATTGCTTTCATGATTCCTTCAGATGTATTTTTTACCGGAATTTCTGTAGGGATTGCTCCTGAAATCTATTCAGGAATTTCTGCAGGAATTGCTTCAGAAAATCCCGAAAGGATTCGTTTTAGTTATTCTATTCGGTATTCCTTCAGGGATTGAACTCCTTTAAAGACTATTTCCGGAATGTCTGCTGTTATTCCAATAGGGATTTCTTTAGAAAAGGAATATGAAAGAATCTAAGTTTCTGCCGGAATTTTTTCACTTATCCTTAGATTTTTTAGGTTTTCGTGCCAGAATTCATGATGGGATTCCTTCAAAAATTCTTACCGAGTTTTTTTTAGGGATTTCTTCAACAATTATTTCCGGGATTTCTTCTATGATTCTTTCTGATGATATTGATGGTTCAATCGCCGCGAATTGATGTGTTGGTGGTTCATCGATTGTTTTCGGCGAAAAAATAATAAAACTGTTGTTTTGCCAGATTGTCCGGACGTTTCGGTCGATTTTACTGGCCTTCGACCATCTTCTGCGGACTCTAAAATATATTTTTTGATTTAAAATCACATAAAAAACACAAAATAAAATTCTTACAATCTTCTAGTCGTCTTTTCACTATTGGACGACCATTACTTTACAAACATGAATACACTAGACTACATATAGATACATACACACAAGTTTCCTTACTCTAAGTGTCATTGGTATTAGATTTTAGCTTCGATATAATAGAGTTGTACGCGGTTTTGAAATTTGCAGAGTCTTTTTGCTTGTTTAAAAGTTTTAAATCAAAAAATATATTTTAGAGTCCGCAGAAGATGGTCGAAGGCCAGTAAAATCGACCGAAACGTCCGGACAATCTGGCAAAACAACAGTTTTATTATTTTTTCGCCGAAAACAATCGATGAACCACCAACACATATGATTCTTTCTGGGATTCCTGCTGAGTGTAGGGTCCTCTTCCGGAAGCAACTCTCGCAACGGCAAACTCCAGCTCTCCAGTTCAGAAGCTTTCTCCGGTCGTTCGGATTCACCAGATTTCCACACAGGTTCGCTGTCCGTCGTCCGCCGACGCTGCACTTTATCGCAACTGTCACTCTACACGCTCATTCGTAACTGCCCAATCCGCACCATCTACACACTCAATGTAAACATAGAGAGTTTCAAGCAACCCTTCGTATAATCAACAATCCATTCTTGAATCCAGCATCCGGGTCAGTAAACAAAACATGTCTCGCTTTCCCTTCCACTCCATGCACAAACCATCAAACATCACACGTTTTCTTGGTGTAATTGTGACAACTGTTGCATCAAATCCATGGAACTAAGAAAACTCTGTTCTCCTCTTCCAAGCCAGAATCAATGGATCAATGAAGCAAACTTTTCTAGTGTTCACCGCATGTAAACAAAGGCGCCAGCGTATATGGGCATTAACATTGTGACAGCAGTGGAGTTACGCCAAACACAGAAGGCTACAGTGGCGCTTTCTGTTCGCTTCATAGCGGCCGTTTTAGTTATTTTAGTGATCCATTACAGTAGACGTTCGATAACTGCAACATGTTTACGTTTCACTTAGCGAACAAAATTCGATAACTGCAACGTCAGACAGATGTCAACAAACGTAAAATTCATTCAAATGTTCATTTGGGATAACTTGGCGCACCGGTTTGATGGATAGCGGTGCGATAACTGCAAATTTGTTGCACTTACCGGACTTGCAGTTTAAAAGCATTGCAGTTAAACCACTTGCACCGACCGAACGTCTACTGTATATACATGTATTACCCATTACAAGTACTTTCAAACCATGGAATACAATGATTTACGCCCGCACATTTCTCGCAAGAACTATCAGGTGATAATACGATTTACTTCTAGTGCTCTCAAAGTCTCAAGTGCAACTTGGAATCTCTAAGTCAGACCAATCTTCCTAGAGACATCCTCAAACTATGGAAACACTACACTGCCTTCAAACACAACATGCAAGGCATCGCCTCTCCATCATCCAGCCAATCATCACACTGTTCCCAATCAATGGATCCACTAATATGCCCTGGTTTTCTTCAAGATGTAATGAAAACACTTCCCAATTCCCAAGCACCCTACCTGAAGGAAGGAGCTTCTAAAGCAAATAACTTTATTTCCATGTGCCCTCCAGCCATGGAAATGTTACCATGTTGTGGTTACAGGAAGTGCCAAAACCACTACCAACTACTATTGTGTATTCAACGCACCCTTAAGTCATGATAACACAACATCTCGACGTCACCTGATTGCAGGAATTTACGGATCCTTTTCCAGGCGCCCCAAGCCATGGAATCACTACCTTGCTCCCAAGCACCCTTGCAGGGACTTTCAAGGTTAATCATTCTCTTTGATCGGCAACCCGCAACGATCAAATGTTTCTTTTGACCGGCAACCCGCCACGGCCTCGATTATAACCGGCACCCGCAACGGTTAAATTCCTTTCGACCGGCACCCGCCACGGTCTCAATTGTCCTTTCAACCGGCACCCGCAACGGTTGAATTTCCTTTGACCGGCACCCGCCACGGTCTTTTTGTCCTTTTTAACTGGCACCCGCAACAGTTAAATTTGCTTCGACCGGCACCCGCCACGGTCTCATGTATTCTTTTAACCGGCACCCGCCACGGTTAAAATTTTCTTCAACCGGCAACCCGCCACGGTTGAAAAAAAAAATGTTCAGATAAATCGCGATTGTACCACGCGTATTCACACTTCTCCACTGAAACATCATACAAGCACGCTCTCTCAATGAACTGTCCAAAAATTATCCATCAATCAATGCATTTACAAAACACTGTGTCATAAATTCCGTGCAAATAATTACACTTCCTCTTTTAACTTCACCTGCCGAATTGTTGCACCGTTTCTCCCATCATCACACCACCAACCAACCTGCCAGCAATCCATTTGAAAACAAACACGTTCAAGGGACCAAAAAACATTCACCGTATACGAGGCCTTCCATCCCATCCTCGTCGCCAATTGTAGGGTCCTCTTCCGGAAGCAACTCTCGCAACGGCAAACTCCAGCTCTCCAGTTCAGAAGCTTTCTCCGGTCGTTCGGATTCACCAGATTTCCACACAGGTTCGCTGTCCGTCGTCCGCCGACGCTGCACTTTATCGCAACTGTCACTCTACACGCTCATTCGTAACTGCCCAATCCGCACCATCTACATACTCAATGTAAACATAGAGAGTGCATGCCAGTACAAACCCTACACTGAGCTTCCATCCAAGATTTCTGCCATGATTCCTCTAAGGATTTCATCAGGTATTCTCTACAGCATTCCTTCATTCCTGCTGGAATTACTTCATAGATTCCTTCTGGTGTTCTTTCAAAGATGTCTATTATATTCAGAGAATCCTAGTGTAATTCTTTCAGGTATACGTGCCGGGATTCCTGCTGGTGTTGTTGTTGATGATGATGATGATGATGATGATGATGATGATGATGATGATGGATGGAGGCATGGAGCTTCTTGTTCCAACCAGATCAGTTGCAAACACCAGCTTTGCAGGGTTGTTGTCCGGCATTCTTGCAACATGCCCACCTTCCGGCTTCGGCCACCTTCTGGATGCTGGGTTCGCCGTAAAGTGCAGCGAACTCGTGGTTCATCCTTCTCCGCCACACACCGCCGAAGATCGTCCTCAGCACGCGTCGCTCGAAAACTCCGAGTGCTTGCAGGTCCTCCTCGAGCATGGTCCATGTCTCGTTCGTGCCCGTAGAGGACAACCGGTATTATTAGCGACCGCAGTTTCTTCTGGAGCCCGTAGTAGGCCCGACTTCCGCTGATGATGCGCCTCCGAATTTCACGGCTCGAGTTGTTGTCAGCCGTCAGTAAGGATCCGAGGTAGATGAATTCCTCCACCACCTCGAAAGTATCCACGTCTATCGTAACATTACTACCCAGACGGATCCGGTCGTGTTCGGTTCCGCCTACCAGCATGTACTTTTTTTTTGAGCCATTCACTGCCGTAATTCTGCAAAGTGACGTAAGCGCCATTCAAAATGTCGATATTATTTGGTATATTATATATAATATCTGATGTAAAAATAACACTGTGGTATGCCTGCTGTATAAGAATGCAAGATCTACTCGTAATCTATCATCTACGGAAAGAAACTTAGAGAATTTGCAAGAGTGTTATGCATAACAACCAAAAAATGGGCAAAAACTATCAATGTCGCTTACGTCACTTTGCAGAATTACGGCAGTTCACCACCAGTCCGACCTTTGCTGCTTCGCGTTTCAGGCTAGTGTACAGTTCTGCCACCGTTCCAAATGTTCTGACAATAATGTCCATGTCGTCCGCAAAGCACACAAATTGACCGGATTTTGTGAAAATCGTTCCCCGGTTGTTGAGCCCGGCTCGTCTCATCACACCTTCCAGAGCGATGTTGAAGAGTAGACATGAGAGTCCGTCACCTTGTCTCAGTCCCCGGCGAGATTCGAATGAACTGGATAGTTCACCCGAAACCCTTACGCAGTTTTGCACACCGTTCATCGTTGCTTTAATCAGTCTAGTCAGCTTCCCAGGAAAGCCGTTTTTGTCCATGATTTTCCATAGCTCTGCGCGGTCGATGCTGTCGTATGCCGCTTTTTGATGCACGAAGATATCTCTAGTAAACCTTGACGTCATCTCACAATCATTTTTTTATTCTTCTTTTGTAGTTATCCTCTCTTTCACTAAATGTAGATGCATTACGGATCCGAGTACAACGATAGTATAAAAGTTTTGCTAAAACAGAGCTTGAAAAAAATATCGGATATTGAGATTCCACATTGAAGATTATTTTTGAAACTACGCCATAGACTTGTTGATGACCATTTTCTATGGAGATTACAATTGTGAGACACCTTGAACGTTAACGAGTTAAGCTGACTTTTTAAATTGATCAGTTTACGGGATATGTCCATATATCTTGTTATCTACCATCATATTAATTTAAATGCTCCTAGTTTATTTTACTAAACAAGGTAGCTTCAAAAGTATGCATTCAAGGTAGTATGAACTACATTAGAGTAAGCCTCTATAGTCCGATCCCAATTTGCTTCGGATCGAAGAAATTCCCAAGCGTAAAAATTGTTCAGAGATCCGTTAAATTCTTCTTGGTCAGTTTTTGTCCACCTCAGTGCGGCGGTAGAAAAACTATTCAAAGGACCGAGCATGTTGTCGTACTTCCATGCAAGCAACCGCCCGGCGCCGTTCGTCCCAACCGACTACCTACCTAAACTAACCAGCAGTGCTCGATTGAGTTTGAGCTCATCTATTTAATCAGTGCTGCGCCGAGTTCGGAGTGAATAACTTTCCCCATTACTCTTTTGCCACCTTCTTGGGCCGTGGGCAGCAACGTTTTCCGAACTTTCCTCCGAGCAAAAACTTTGCAATCAGCAAGAGGTTGTCTTTGAGTATTGCATCGGTGTAGGATAGGTTTTGCTGTAGAAAGTTGGTATGCATAAGAAAGAAAAACTGCTTGAATCAACTAGGAATGCAACACACAGTGAAACCGCACGGAACAACAAGAAGAGCTTCACCAACTATCACAATCCTATAGATCGCCATGGCTTTGGAGAGATTCTGAGGACTGGGTCAAATATAGGGTATGTGTGCAATCAGTAATCTCACGCTCCCATATTCATCATATTTGAAAACAAGCGATTACGGCACCGATTGATTCCGTTCTTTTTGTTTTCATGGCACTTGAATCCGTTGTTTTTCGTAGGATGAAAATGGGAGCCACATGCCTTAACAAGGGAACCAAAACCCTATGTTTGTATTAAAACAAATGTTAAGATATATTTATGCCGGGTAAAATCAATTTTTATATTTCTTGTTTAACCCCTAATACGGTTTCAAATTGTCATTTATTCAAGGACTTTTCTAGCCACATTGTACATTTGTTAACGCAGCTTGGATCTCTCCTCAAATCCCGATCTTGGGAAATGAAAGAGTGAACTCAAGGTTGACCTGGTGGGCGCTATAAAAAAATATGTACATACAAGCATCAAGTCAGTCATATACTTTGGACATACATGCAATACTCGTATCAGAATACATATGGGTCATTCCACGCCAAGTGACCGACCGCTTGCAATCGACCATCACGGATTTGAACCAAATTTGGCTGAAACATTTGTTTAGATGGAAAAAGAAAAAATCCAAATTTTGGTGCCGATCGGATCACCCCTCGGCCCGTGGCAGCACCCCTCGTTTTGGCCGATATGAAAATTATCCTCTCTTTCTTTTATTTTTATCATTGAAACGATTGCACCTACACATTTTCGACCTTCGGCTTTTTTAAAGGAAATCGTTCAGGGAATCCAGAAAAAATATTATTTTTGTGGTACAGTGTTGCCAGATATCATATTTTTCAATTTTAAAACTAAAAATCGATTTTTCT
This sequence comes from Aedes albopictus, assembly GCF_035046485.1. NCBI lineage: Eukaryota > Metazoa > Arthropoda > Insecta > Diptera > Culicidae > Aedes > Aedes albopictus. Next base: position 68,608,521 of record NC_085138.1, on the reverse strand, counting down.
CAAAATACGTATATTTTGATTTCAAAAATTTTGATTCCATCGTGTTTATCAGACGTTTTTCTATCGAAAAAGCTTAACTCCCCAAAGTAATTTGCGTCGTTCCTGAGATATAGCGTTTTTAAGAAAAAATATTCATTTTTTTCATATAAAGTATCATATAAAATCAGGTGCAGTTTATGAATTCCGTAAAAAAACATTGTTCGATGCCATATAATCACGTTTTGTGCTGATTTGAACAATATCGAGTATAAAAAGGATTAAAAAAATTGTGACAGTGTTGCCAGTTTACCTTTTTTACTATACCATGAAACCTAACCTTCAAGTGTTTGACAATGTACAGGTTATTCTGAAAATGCGCACCATGTGTGTTGCAAGATGTGTGAACAGGATAAAAACAATACACATCTTCTCTAACGACCCTGCTGTTGACCTTTTCTTCACAGACAAACAGACGTAACACCTAGAAAAATTTTCGCGAAAATCCATCGCCTAGTTCACACTAGGTGAAACGTCTAACGCTTAGAAAAATGATGTGCGCACCTCTGGTTGTGAAAGCTACAACTATAAAGGTTTAAAAAGATCGTTAAAACCGTGGTCGTTGGATTTTTTTTCCAATGTTACGTCTGTTTGTCTGTGTTTTCTTGTTTATGGTCCTATCTGACAAAATGACCCGATAATTGACAGTTATTGTTAGTTTGATAGTTAGCAATAACAAAATTGGTTTATTCGCCTCCAAACGTCATCGCCCCACCGCAACATCGCTAGCGTAGAACGATCGACGCGCCACCATTTCTCGAATGTTGGAGAGCACAGGTACCCTTTTCGCGGTGTTTCTTCACCGTTAACAACACCGCGAAAAAAGTACCTACACCCACCACTATTCGAAAGATGGTGGCGCGTCGATCGTTGGAGTTTATCGTTTGACAGTCAATTGGAAAAGATGAGGATAAATTGTTAAAATATAAAATGTATCTATTGTGAAATGCATTTCAATTGTCATTTTATTCATTTCAACGATGTTGTAGATGGAAGTGTTGCCACACATGTCATTTTTATTGTAAACATCTAATTTACACAAAAGCTTTCGTAAATAGATAACACCAACTAAAAATATATGATTTCTGTTTTTATACATAACGAGCACATTTGGCAACACTGCATGAGTATGAGCATAGATGGCAACACAATTCATAATTGCTACTCCATGGTTAATCGCAGCGAACGGTTGTCGCTTTAGTTTGTGTGTTTGCTTATCAGCGACGACAGCAGCCACTTCGATCACTCACCAGCATTCTTCACCATTCGCCATTCATTCATTCGCTTGCGATCAAAACTGCGACGAACGGCAACGAATATCCATGTCAAGCAACTTGCGCATGGCTTTCCACTGGTGATGGGGTTACGTGCTTGATCACGACAATCCGTTTGCTGCATCTTTCTCGATTCGATTCAGCAAAAAGGAGTGAATATGAATGGAGTGAGGCGAATATACCGATCCTTAATATGATACTATACATTGTCGATCTGGGAGTCATCTATAATTGATCGAACAATCGATTTGATTTATCGGAATTAACATTCGCGTACAACCGATCTCTTTTCCATGCAAAAAAAAAGCCTAAGAAAAGTAGGCTCTAGGGAGCAAACGCCACTAATCCATTTCACTCAGAAATTTTTGTTCATTCTTCGCCACGAAGAACAAACAAAAACTCATACCATATGCAATCACATCAATAGACAACACAATACCCAACACTGTTCTTCACTTCTCTGCCTGGGTCAATAAAAGACATGATCTATTATTCGGAAATCCAGTAAGAGTAAACGCAATACCCGCACCTATTGTTTGCGTTTCCGCTAAATACTAGCATACTTGGCAACACTGCCGTAAAAATCAATCAAAAGATATTTTTACAGGGATTTTTATAAGGAGTTGGACCTTCGAATATAAACTAAAAATACTGAAGTCTGAGCTACCAGTTGCGCGACGATGCGTAGTATCTAATATTATCTAATTCCAAAGGATATCATACTTTATATTTCATCATATTCCATATTATCAGGTTCAGCTTCTGAAATTAGCTGTGGGTCATTGAATGCAGTTATATCGAAATTACATTCTCAGCACTGTTGCTTATAAATACACTCATCAAATGTTTTCCTGATCGTCGATGTTGCCAAATGTACTAAATCTGAATAAAAAAAAAACTTTTGGCTTGTTAATTAGATTTTATACTAATGTTCTAGTAAAATTAAGATTTCCACAATAAATATTACATATTTGGCAGCACTTCTGTTCAGATAATGTTAAAATATATGAAATTTGTTTAAAATTGATGATCTCAATCTCAGATACATTTTTTTTAGTTCAACAGGTTATGCTAGTCCATTACGATAGACTCATAACACAGCGTAACAAAAATTAACCTTTTGTCTGTCTCAAGAGCAAACTTATGTGTCTCCGAAGGATTTTGGGCCGCTGATTCCGAATCCGGGCTCAGATTTGCTCTAACACGTCACAATTTTGAGCTATACCTCAATTTATAGACCAAAATGTGCGATTTTGGGCTTTTTCGACTGCAAGCCATTAAGCAAGAAAATATTTTTTTTAAGCAATCAAAAGGTTAATTGGTCAATTAACATCTAAATTAACGACTCATGCAAAATATTTCGTTTTACCAAATCGAATTTGATAGTTTTAAGCGATTTATGTTAGGTACGATATTTCCCATACAAGTCACCCTCCAGAAGTTGCATGCAAGTTTTCATGCTAACATAAAATGCTTAAATCTATCAAATTTGATTAGGTAAAACGAAATATTTTGCATGAGTCGTTAATTTAGATGTTAATTGACCAATTAATCTTTTGATTACTTAAAAAAAATATTGCGTTGCTTAATGACTTGCAGTCAAAAAAGCCCAAAATCGCATATTTTGCCCCATAAATTGAGGTGTAGCTCAAAATTGTGACGTGTTAGAGCAAATCTGAGCCCGGATTCGGATTCAGCGGCCCATAATCCTTCGGAGACACATAAGTTTGCTCTTGAGACAAAAAAATGTTGCGCTGTGTAATTGATGAACTGGCAACACTGTAACATTTTTTTAATCCTTTTTATACTCGATATTGTTCAAATCAGCACAAAACGTGATTATATGGCATCGAACAATGTTTTTTTTTACGGAATTTATAAGCTGCACCTGATTTTATATGATACTTTATATGAAAAAAATGAATATTTTTTCTTAAAAACGCTATATCTCAGGAACGACGCAAATTACTTTAGGGAGTTAAGCTTTTTTGATAGAAAAACGTCTGATAAACACGATGGAATCAAAATTTTCAAAATCAAAATATACGTATTTTGAGAAAAATCGATTTTTAGTTTTAAAATTGAAAAATATGATATCTGGCAACACTGTACCACAAAAATAATATTTTTTCTGGATTCCCTGAACGATTTCCTTTAAAAAAGCCGAAGGTCGAAAATGTGTAGGTGCAAACGTTTCAATGATAAAAATAAAAGAAAGAGAGGATAATTTTCATATCGGCCAAAACGAGGGGTGCTGCCACGGGCCGAGGGGTGATCCGATCGGCACCAAAATTTGGATTTTTTCTTTTTTCATCTAAACAAATGTTTCAACCAAATTTGGTTCAAATCCGTGATGGTCGGTTGCAAGTTTTCACATTTTCTCGGTCACTTCATATGGAATGACCCATATACGTTGGCAAGAAACTAATGAGTATGGAACTCACTTTAAGAGCAAGTTTAAGCACAGTACTCCCCTAACGTTACCTGTGTTTCAGTATAGAGCGTTATTTGTTTTGCCTTTCTCGTGCACCAAGGTGTACCGAAAGGCTATATGTTCACTCCAAAAACGAAAATTTGATAGAGCCTCCGGAGGGGTCAAGTGTTATATACCAATCGACTCAGCTCGACGAATTGAGGTGATGTCTGTGTGTGTGTATGTGTGTGTGTATGTGTGTGTGTATGTATGTGTGTATGTGTACAAAAAAACTCACATCACTTTTTGGCAGTAAACCTCAACCGATTTTAATGACCGACGGTTCATTCGACGCGGAATCTGGTCCCATTGTTTCCTATTGAAAATGGTTCAGATCGGTCCAGCCGTTCCGGAGTTTTGACCATTTAGGTGTTCCGGACCCGTACCCCAGGAAGGGGCCAGATATGAAAACGCTACAAACCCAGCCATGCGGCACATCAAACTACGGCATTTTCGATAACTTGATGAATGGAAAGCAGAAAAATAGTCTCAGACCATATCTGAACCGGTAGTGTCCCGGAACCGGTTCTGGGTGTCCCGCCGGAAGTGACCAAACATAAAAGTGAACTAAACCCATGCATGCGACATATCAAACAGCGGCTTTTTCGATAACGTGATGAACACTAAGCAAGAAAACATTCTCAGACCATATCGGAACCGGTAGTGTTCCGGAACCGGTTGCAAATGTCCCGCCGGAAGTAGCCAAATATAAAAGTTAACCAAACCTATGCATGCGACATATCAAATAGTGGCTTTTTTGATATCCTGACGAACATTAAGCAGAATAATATTCTCAGACCATATCTGAACCGGTAGTGTCCTGGAACCGGTTCTGGGTGTCCCGCCGGAAGTGACCAAATATAAAATTGAACTAAAACCATGTATGCGACATATCAAACCGCAGCTTTTTCGATAACCTGATGAACAGTAAGCAGGAAAGCATTCTCAGACCATATCGGAACCGGTTCCAGATGTTCCGCCGGAGGTGGCAAAGTATAAAAGTTACTCAAACCCATGCAAGCGACATATCAAATAGTGGCTTTTTTGAGATCCTGATGAACAGTAAGCAGGAAAATATTTTCAGAACATCTGAATCGGTTGTGTTCCAGAACCGGTTCTGGGTGTCCCGCCGGAAATGGCAAAATATAAAAGTGAATCAAACCCATGCAAGCGACACATCAAATCGCGGATTTTTAGGAATCTTGATTTGGCAAAAAAATGTCCGGCCATATTGGGGACAACCGGTAGTGTTCCGAAACCGATTACGGTTACCCCATCGGAAGCGGTCAAATGTAAAGGAGGACCAAACCAAACCATGCGCGGGGTTTGACAGTACATCAAATAGCAGCTTTTTTGATAACTTCTTCTTCTTTATGGCTCGACGTTCGCATTGGAACTTGGCCTGCCTCTCTTAGTGGCCTGCCTACTAAAGCACTTCCACAGTAATCATTTGAAGGGTTTTCTTTGCCTGCCATTGCATGAATTTGTATATTGTGAGGCAAGTACAATGATACACTATGCCCAGGAAGTCGAGAAAATGTTCCCGACCATAACGGGAATCAAACTCACCGTTTCCGGATTGGCGGTTCATAGCCTTAATCACTAGGCCAACTGGAGACCCTTTTTGTCTTTCTCGTACACCAAGTGTACTGGAAAGGCTATATGTTCACTCCGAAAATGACTTTTTGATAGAAGGCCCGGAGGGTCAAGTCACATATACCAATTAACTCAGCTCGATAAATTGAGGTGATGTCTGTGTGTGTGTATGTATGAGTGTGTACAAAAATAAACTCACGTAATTCTTTGGCAGTAAACCTCAACCGATTTTGATGACCAACAATTCAGTCAACGCGGAATCTGATCCCATTGTATCCTATTGAAAATGGTTGGGATCGTTCCAGCCGTTCCGGAGTTATGTCCATTTAGGTTTTCCAAGCCGGTACCCCAGGAAGGGGAGAGATATGAAAATATTACAAACCCATGCATGCGACCCATCAAATCGCGGCATTTTCGATAACCTGATGAATGGTAAGCAGCAAAATAGTTTCAGACCATATCTGAACCGGTAATATGCCGGAACCGGTTCTTGATGCAGTGCCGGATTTAGGCCTCGGGGGGCCCGGGGCAAACCCTGAAAAGTGGGCCCCCAGAATCAAAATTAAAAAAAAAAATGACCTTACAATTACGTTTTTTTTTCTTGATCCTATGTATTATTTTTTTAGGCCTAATATTGAAAGCTTCTGATTTCTGAACTTCTCTAAAATTCCGACAAATAGAAAATTATTCGAACATTCAATTTGATATTTGACTCAAATGTCTAAATGACATCTCGTTCAGATAGTACATATATTTTAAACTTTCATCCGAATTGAAAACATTTATACAAGTTTAAGAACATAACGTTCAGTTAAAAATCTACTAAAACATGCAGCAACTTTATTTGAGATTGCACGAGATCGACGAGTATTTCAAAATTCAGATTATACAAAGATTAGTCTCTTGGGAGCAACTGTACCAATAAATCTTAATATCTTCAGTAAAACCAAACATAAAGATATGGAAAGTTACAGTTTCCAAGACACTCGGTTTTCAAAACCAGCCTTAACTCCCAAACATCTCCAGAATTCATCATCTTCTCTTTTTCATGATAGTATTGTGCATCCCAGCTTAATCACTCAGATGCTGACAATCTCAATCAGCCGTCGTTAATCGCGAAAAGATTGTGCCCCATTTGATTTGTATACGGCGGCTGATTATCCATGACAGCTCCCACCTGGCGGCTGCAAAAACAGTTTTAGCCAAGTTGCACACCGTGTGCAAATCATACGGGCGCGGTCTGGCGCGATCTGATGCTGCGCGTTTCGAACGCAACTTGTTGAGAATCTAAGATAAGCGCGACAATAGCGAACTGATGCAAATAAGTATAAGGCATTTGTTTTCGAAATATAATCATAATCAACAAACGTATGTATAATTGTATAATCATTGTGAAATAATAGATAAATTTGTGAAACTATTGAAATTTATATTGATGTACAATTACTCAAAAGGTTAATCTTTCTTGCACTCTGCTTAAAGACACTTTTTGTAGCAACTTGAAGTCACGGAAAAGTGTTTCCACTCGATAAGAACTTTCAAGGGTTTTTAGAGAAAATCGCATAGTTTCAAATACTGCACCAAAAATTATGAAACTTTTGATTTCGAATTATTCTTAAGAGAAAATCCAGATCAATGGCCAAAAATAGTTTAGATACCTTTAGGAACCCTATTATAAGTTCTATTTTTAGTGTGACGTCCTCACTGGGACACTGCTTCTTACCTTAGTGTTTCATGAGCACTTCCACAGTAACTGTGGAACTGTTATTAACAAAGAGTTTCCTTTGTCAATGACCATTTCGTATGTGTATACCGTGTGGTAGACACGAAGACACTCTTTTCCTAAGGAAGTCAAGGATTTTCCTTTACGAAAAGTTCTTGGAACGACCGGGAATTGAACGCGTCACCCTTAGTATGGTCATGCTAAATATTCACACCATAACAGCTGTGGCTATAGGGGTTTTGTTTAAAATATGAACGCTCATTCACGTGAATTTTATATGGTTTCGTTGAAACATATAAATTGTATTTCGGATTCTTGGGGGGCCCCCTTCATCGGGGGGCCCGGGGCACTTGCCCCCTTTGCCCCCCCTTAAATCCGGGCCTGTCTTGATGTCCTGCCGAAAGTGGCCAATTAAAAAAGTGATTTATACCCAATGTTAATAAAATATAGTGAAGTGCGCAGATTTTTTTTTTGTCTAATTGTCTTGATAATGATCGGCATTCAGTGCTAGTGCAGGTGGTCAAGCAGTCAAATGAGAGTTTCGATATTTGCCAGCTCTGCCTATATGTACGTTCCGAGATAAACCAGTCCTGGGCTGAAAATCTCGTTAATAAAGATAATAAAAAATATATGTACGTTTATCATAACGTCGGTATATAAGCCAAAGTTTCCAAATTCGATTATGGCTTTGATAAAACTCTTGCTTTTCTGAATAAGGCTGACACAAATTTCGATTTTCTCCTATGTCAATCCCCCTCTTCCCCTAGGAAATTTTTTGTCGGATTTCAACATTTAGTGGAAGAGCACAAATAAATCAAGAAATCAAGAAATTTTAAAACTTTAAGGTGAAATAAGAGACCTCCAGAAAATTTCTTTAAAAATCTAATGAGCTAAGCGATTCATTGTTTGGGTATTTTTTTCATCAAACACATACATTACGAGTCAACGAGCACTGTGACAAAAGAAGAAAATGAAATTTGTTTCGTTCTAGAGTATTCTCAGGATTCAGGAACACTTTGGCTTACGTCGACGAAAAAATCTTGATTACATAATCGACGAGAAAGGCGATATCACCACTAGGTGGATTAATTCGGGTTTTTTTTTATATAAGTTTGCTCGCATGATAACAAAAACAACAGAAACAATCGAATGAATATTACGTAAGCAATTTTCGCAAATTGTTTTCGACACAGCCCTTTGCCACCCCCTGGGAAAGACCTCCTGCCGAAGAAGAGCAAAAAAAAACTCAAGCCCAGTCAAATGTAATTAGGAGTTGCAACAAACTGTAAACCGGAAATCTGTAATTTGGTTTACAGCGAAATTTCGTTCGAAAACTTCGATATCCAACCAACTACCCACCTACCTCCGTCACTTCCTGCTTCCTGTCTTCCGTCCCAACCGGAATGAGAGCTAGCAACGGAACGTCGAAGGAAACTGGATTGGACCGTGAAATCTCGTTACAAATTGTATGCAAAATTTAACCATTCTTCAAGCAAAAACCACTGCAAATGAGCTGTAGTTCGTCCTCATCGTCGTTCTCGCAATGCAATGTAGTCACCGTGGAATGCAAAATAGTTGTTGATGGGATACGAAACCGAATAAATTTCAACTGTTGGTGATTCCGACGATGTTGATGAATGGCTCGTGTTTTGAAAATGTATAAATTAGGTGAAAATTGGAAAATGAGGGAAAGTTTAGGAAAAGATGAGGCAAGAATGATAAGACTTGAATTTTCTTAAAACAACTCAACTATCGAGCCATTAATTACCCAAGAAACAGAGGCAGCTGAATAACAGTTTCTTAAGCTTAAGTTTGCTTAGCAGATGTTTAGTAAGCTTTTGTATAGCTTAAATGTTTGTTGGGTAGCTCGCGTAGCTTAGATGGTAACGCACTTGTCTAGCGTATAAGGGTCATGAGTTCAAATCTCACCTGAGCCAGAGATGCATTTGAACGTGTTCTGTTCATGTTCTGTTCAAAGGCAGTGCTCACGTGAGCCGTGTTCAAGTTCAAACACTAGTGGGTGTTTGAACGCGGTGCACTGTGTATCTAAGCAACGATTTGTCGACTTCACTTTCATTCGGTTATTATCGTTAAGACGTGGCTGTCGGTCGAGGTCAATCGAAGATTTTCATAAGGTTTTCGCGTTCATCATCGGGTATGAAATATTTGCAGGAGCAGAACCTACGATCCTGATACCTAATTTTCCGTTCATTAATAAATTCAGTTAGGTTCGCTCTTACCTATATAAGGCTTCCACCCACTTCCCGTAAACTTCTAAACACCTAGGGCTCATTGCACCAGGTCGAGCCCCGGCCACTTCCTGGACATCAACTTCATCCCAATTATAAAATGTTGGGCCAGAACTGTTACATGCTAGTCCGGTCCATATGAGCCATGGTACGGCGTGGGGAGCACCAAGGTTCATTTCTGCGCATTATAATGATAGTATTTATCTTGGTTATCGTGCACCCAATATCCAACTTAAAGACACTTGATAATGCTAAGCTTAATAAATTATTACCCATCAGAAAAGTTGGTGGGCGGCTAGTTGGAAAATAACCAATAAATCGTCATTGGTGATAAGTTGAATCAATAACGTAGTCGCGTCGAACACCTACATTTGGTTGACAAATCAGTGGCTCTAGATCTGAACTGTCACTTTTGAACACCGTTGCGTGAGCCATCTAGTTACCTAAATTTTGTTCAAAAGTGTGAACACGCACTTGAGAGCAATCAGGGAACACTTAAGGCACGCTCACCGCACATGAGCGTTCAAAATGCATCTCTGACCTGAGCAGTGGATTTTTTTTCATAATTTCACCAATAATTTATCTATCTAAGATAATAATAATATAAAAGTAACAAATTAGGTCGGCCATACTGAATTTGGCCGCCATGTTGATGTTTTGGAGAAAAAAAATTTCTTCACAATGTTCGCAAATACCGATTTAGAAATTATTGACACATCTTCTATCTTCTATCTTCTATATATATAAAAATGAGTTTGAATTTCTTTTGACGCAACAAAACTCAAGAACAGCTGAACCGATCAGCATGACTCTGGCACGGTTCGGTTCGTATTCGTTGTGGCTGTGTTTATATGTATAAAAAGTTACGAATATCCTCTAAAATTGAAAACTATTGTGAAATTACTGAAATTGTTTTGAGCGGGGCAGCAATTCGAAACGATCGCAATAAAATCAATCTAGAGTGCGGTGCTGTAATGACCCCACAACAGTTGTCAAACAACCACAACCAAAATGGCAGTACAACGTCTGCCGGGACAGCTAGTTATAAAAAAAAATAGAGAAATCTTTTTCTCCCATCAAAAATTTGTAGAAACTTTCATGTTATAACAGTTATTACAACCAATAGTTATATGTAAGCGTACAGTTGTTCAAAATTAAGCAGTTCACAGAAATGATCGTGGCTCGAACTGACCAATTCTGTGCCAACAATTCGCGCACCGGGAGGGACACCAACAATAAACGGAGTAGAAATACAATGCTCATCGAAGCGAACGAAAAAAAAACTGACAACGAACACAGAAAAAAAAGTACAGAATTGCATCAACCACCACAGAAAAGTTACATTGATGAAGTTGTATCCTATATCTACTAGCGTGGGACACAAAAAGACACTTTACTCCTGTACACTTTTTGAGTTCCATTTTGGTCCCATATCAACTGTGCAAAATTTCAGATCGATCGGAGAAACTATATTTTAGCGCCAGCCATTTTAAGTTTTCATACGATTTAGTATGGGGAAAATCACTTTTTCAAAGAAAAATCGCCACCGGTTGCCCCTTAATCCCTAAAAATAAATCGATGAATGATTTCTGTTGGAAATTTTACGAAGAATCAACCCTCCGAAGACCGCAAAGCGATCTGAGGCATGTAGAAAAAGTTATTGACTGAAAACCGAATGGCATGCAAACGCTGTTTAACATGTAAGGAATAACAATAAATAATAAAATCTCGTTATTTTATCGATCGGGTGAAGCCTAATAACTTTTTCCACGAACGTCGCATCGATTTGCTGTCTTCGGAGGTCTGATTCCTAGTAAAGTATTCTACAGAAATCATTCGTCGACTTATTTTTAGGGATTCAGGGGTGACTCCTAGCGATTTTTCTTTGCAGGACTAAAACTTCCCCATAGTAAATGGTATGAAAAACTAAGAATGGCGGGCGCTAAAATATAATTTTTCCGATCGATCTGAAATTTTGCACAGTTGATATGGGACCAAAGTGGAACTCAAAAAGTATACAGGAACTTGAGTTTTTCCATTTTTGTATTTTCCCATATAAACCGTGTACCAGGCTAATATCTACCTATGGATCCAGTTCGAAATCAGGGAAGCACAAGACGAACTTTCGCTCCTCTGCTGGTGGCCTTCCGTCGACGGTACAATCAAAATCACATAACAACGTCCGTGTACACAGAGCACCATTGCATCGGTGGACGGACAGATTGGTGTAGCCCGGTTTTGATTTATCCCCAGTTATTCTTTGCGCTCTGTCTGTCGTAGAATCATTTCCGGTTCGGATGCAGCCTCATTTCGGGAACTCGAATTCGAAGACCAACTGTCGAACTCAATTCGTTGGATTTTATTTCCGTTTTCCGATGATTTCATGCCCGGTTGGATGGCTGAGGATCTGGAGTTATTTTTGCTCAGCTTTTTTTTTTTGGGAAAGGGAACTGTACATAGAAGTTGGAAATTATCTTTGTATGCATCTTCCCTTTAGATAAATCGTTCATTAGAAATGCTTGAAAGCGTGGTCTTAGGTCTCGAAATTCGCTTGGATTAGTTCTGTTACTGAGTTGGTCCTACTCAGAAATCGATGAATAACGATACCAAACGAGTTGTCCCACTTTAATGAAAACTGAGTAGAAAACAAAAGATTTGTCGTTTTTTTGAATAGGATTAACTTTGTGAATAGTAGAAGCCTTTCTGTGAGTGTAGGACGAGCTGGGTGGCGACGCTAATAAACACTAGCGACACAAGCCGAAATATCCCAAAAAAGGGCGCAGTATCATTACGTCCGAGGCCATAATGTCCCAGGACTTTATGGCGTATTTTTCCGGGGCATATCGTCCAAACATGAAGATATGTGTCGAAGTTCAAGGAAAGAAGGCTCTTTGCAAAAAACGCGACTTAATGACCGGGACAGTATAGCCTAGGACGTAGTGATCCGGCCCCCCAAAAAAAAAAACGAAAAAAAACGGAAAATCCCGCAAAAGATTTGCCGTATTTTCAGTGGATGGTCCACTGCACGAATTTCTGCTGCCCTGCTCACACTCACACGAAATTTGACGTTTGAGCGGTGCCGACACCGCTCAAACGTCAAATTTCGTGTGAGAGTAAGCAGGCCAGCAGAAATTCGTGCAGTGGACCATATGCCGAATTTTTGTGGGATATTCCGTCTTTTTTGGATTGTGCAAACTTTCCTAACTATCCAAACAATTAGGTAAAATGGTTAAACTCATCGGATTTGTTAAGAAATTTTCTGGGCGACTCTAATTTCGCCTTAAAATTTGAATGGGGGTGGCCAGTGCCAGTGGGGGCATGGCCCCGGGTCCTCACAAAGTCCTTGCCTTACCTTAATGATCAGGCTAAGGCCGGGGTGGCCTCTGCTGTACATAGTATCCGTCTCCATTCCACTCGGTCCATGGCTGTTTATCTCCAGTTCCGCACTCTGCGTAGGGTCCGAAGATCGTCCTCCACTTGGTCGACCCACCCAGCTCGCTGCGCTCAACGTATTCTTGTACCGGTCGGATGACTCTCTAGAACCATTTTAGTCGGGTTGCTATCCGACATCCTGATGACGTGACCCGCCCACCGCACAGTGGCGGGCCTCCATACAAAGGTCGGACAAAACCTTAAATGTTAACCGAAATGGCTATAATTCACAGGTTATGATGATTTTAGTACCCTAAAGCTATCTCTGATATGGAACTTTGCATGTATTTTGATTTTAATATGTTAGGGTGGTTCAAAATTTTGAAATCTGCTGATTATGGGAGGCATGTAGAAAGTTGTCAATAATAAGCTAACACGATGCGTTTTTTGAACGTAGATTTTGATTATCCTTTCGATTTGAGGGTTTCCATATCATGTATTGGCATTGAAATTACCTATAATTGTGCATTTTTTGCTGTTAGGGTGGTTCAAAATATTTAAAACTACATCAATCATTAGAATAATTCGATTACCGTTGTTTTCTGTCAATGGATCAATTCAGATACACACAATGTTGGCTGAAAAGACGAGGTGGATTCTCAGGGACCCTCTATAGACCACGTGACGTTTTACGGTGGGTATACGGAGGTGAATCTACGATTTAAAATAGGTTCAGATAGTCTCATAGAGTGAACCGCGTAAAATTTGAACTGCTTTTTATAAGTCTCGTTTCAACGATTTCATATATGCTCGTCCGAGTTTAGGTGATAAATGCTGTATTAATGTACTTTGATCTCTGTTATCACTTGATGAAGCAACCAAAATAACCCTATATATATATATATATATAAAGAATTGGAAATACATATTCGCAAAATTGAAGGGAGTTGTTGATAAAAGATTATAAGATATCGGTAATATTATTACTATACAGTAGAGCTCCAGCAAATATTTTCAAAATCTATATTACTCTGTGTGTCGTTCAGTAGTAATGTGTTCTAAGAAAATGCATAAATAACATACATAGTTTTTGAAAAGAAAAAAAATTAAAAAAACGAGAAAAATAATTAAAGATTGCCTTGGTGATCGCGACGTTTTCGCAGAAAAATATTAAACGTAGCGTTTCACGTAGTGTATACCTTGTGTCACTATATATTGAAACTACGATAGAAGTTCTTGAAGAGATTTTTCTAAGCTTTTTGAGCAATTCTAACGATTAAGGTTGAAGGATTCGTCATTGATATAACCGTAATCATTGAAAATTCGAAAGAAGTTTTCTCGTACAAAACAGAACTTTCCGCAGTGAAAATGTATTCACTGTGCTCCATTCTCCACCCGCAATTATAGTGAATACATTTTCACCGCGGAAATTTCAGTTTTAAAAGAGAAAACTGCTTTCGCATTTTCAATGATGACGATTATGTCAATGACGAATCCTTCAACCTTAAGATATAGTGACCAGATATTTTTTGCACTGATGCGGGACACAGTTTTACATAACTCGAATTGTAAATTGTTCAGTGATTCAGTGACCCTATTTTCCAAAAAAAAAACTTAATAATACCAAAACATAGGTTGCAGGCGTAATGAATAGAAAAGTGAAAATAATTGTTAAATTTTCGAAATATGTTGAAATTTTAATGAACTTGATTGCTTGCTCGATTGTCATGTTTATCAAATTTAGATAATGCCAAACAAAGCCTCAAATTGAAAAAAAAAATAACGATAATGCAAGAGAATGAATATGGTAGGTGATGGATACAAATCTTTCTTAGCAGTGAAACAATAATTAAACACTTCACATTTTATTACACATATCGGACGTACAAGAAATGTGGACTATTCTACGTTGTGTTTCTGTAATAACTGTCAAGTAGATGATGTTTGTTCTAGTGGTGTTGGTAGGGGTAGAGATCTGCACCGGTAGTATGATTCTGTCCGAACAGATGTTTTAAGGACAAGCTTGTAGAATCCCAACATGGCCGCCACAATGGCCGATATTCATACCTACTCGCGATTTCAGGCACACAAATTTAGTTTTGAACAAAGCCTGCTATTTTTATATGGAGCGTTTTTCAAGTGAACAAGGGCAAAATAAAAATTATACTGTCGTCAGATGTTTACTTTTTTATATCCGGGCATGTTGAACTGAGATCCCAAGTCGTTTGTCCTTAAATGCTAGTTAGAAAGTGTACAATCAAAATTTCTCTGAAGATCTCTTTTAGTATTGTTTTAGGTATCCTTATGAATGAATTTGCAACTATTTTTGGTTTTCCTGAAATTTATCTCTAAAATTTTTAAGATAATTCTTCCTAAATGCCTGAACATTTTTCCATGGTATATTTCTGTTCAAACATTGAAAGAAATTGATGGAGAAAATTTAATAAGCGTAGATAATGTAAACTTTGGAAAAAAAAGTTGAGGATTCTTTTCAGGCATACGTTGATGAATAACTGAAGGAGTTCTCGAATCAACCCTTTAAAACGAGGGGAAATCCTATGGAAATTTCAGACTACCTTGCTTAAGAAAATCATAAAGGGACTGTAGAAATTAAATTTTGAAAAAAAAAACAACTATGTCCTTCGAGAATGTCCTTCGCTATTGTACTTTGTTCATTGAAATTTTTCAAGCATTACTCAAAAATTTCTCAAAATAATGGTTTAAGAGTTAATATTAATCCATTATCCAACTAAAATTCATGCTAGCTTTAAAAGTTCTACTATTTTTTCCGCGAATATAGCAGCCTTTGGCATGCTTCTCTTGGGATTTTATCGGACGTATTACTCAAAGAACGCCCTGTGGGTTGCTATGCGTGAAGAATAAGCATCAACTTAAAATTCATGAATTAAAAGAAATTAAAAAAAAAATCAAGCTATATGTTGATTTTTTTTCTAATATTTAGATTTTTTCGAAGTTTGCATTTAAGAATAACAGAAGCAGTTCAACATTATAGTCAGATACATCTGTCAAGAAATAAGAATATTTTAGCGATTGTTGAAATCCGGGACATTTCCGGGACACTTTACAATGCGGGACGACTAGCTTGAATCCGGGACTGTCCCGCACAATCCGGGACGTCTGGTCACTTTACCTTAAGAGGAATCGAAAAAACGATCAGTTTAAGAAAACCAATGAGCAATGGTTTGTAGTTATTTTTACATGTTATTCACGATTGTTTTTCGTTTTTATTTTTATGGATCAAAGAGTTAGTTGTATTTGGTGGTCTTTAATAATTCTTAGTAATCACTCCCTTTCTCTTCAGCTCACTCTTTTTAACTGGAGCACCCACCTTCTTGTGTTTTTCTGTCAAAAAATCAAATAAAAAAATAAAATAAATTTAAAAAAAATGTTAGAGTTCATATATGCTCCATATCCATACTGAGTAAACAAGGGCTACTAGAAAACATTTTATAAATTTATTTGGAATATAAAAAACTTTTCGATTTGAGTGATCCTAAAGCGACTTGAAAATCAATGTTTTCATTAAAAGAATATCATTATTTTATGTTATAATTTTGAGCGTTCATTCCGCTTGATTGAAGTCATTTATGAGATAGTCTTGTTATAAAAAATAAATAACTTTTGAAATAAATACGTTCAAAATGGAAGGTGACCCATCTTGCCCCGCGGCCGTTTATATGGAGATTATATGGAATGTATCGCATAAGAAAAATGGCTAAAAACCATTTTATTTTTTATTTCCAATGGGAGTGAATAATTTTTCAATCAATGCCCCAAACTTTTGTATATTCATGCTGGTCATCTAACAAAATTAATAACATAATCACATGATCACATCACATGATTAATGCGCCCGAAAATGGCACTGACCCATCTTGCCCCGCCCCACTCTACTCCTAGATCTGTTACCTTCGGTGCTTGCAATGTCGCCATTGAGGTTCTCATCGTAATGCTGCTGCCACCTCTCGACCACCTCACGCAGGCTCGTGAGAATATTCCCGTGATTATCTCGGCACATGTCGGCTTGTGGCACAAAGCCTCTGCGCGAGCGGTTCAGCTTCTCGTAGAACTTTCGGGTGTCGTTAGTGCGATACAGCTCTTCCATGGCTTCGCGATCTCGTTCTTCCTGCTGGCGCTTCTTCATACGGAAGACTGAGTTCTGCCTGTTCCGCGCCTGTCTATAACGTGCCTCATTCGCTCTCGTACGGTGTTGCAGCATTCTCGCCCATGCTGCATTCTTCTCGTTTTTTCAACTGTTCACATTCGCCGTCGTACCAGTCGTTTCTGTGATTCGGAGTCGCGAAGCCTAGTGCTGTAGCCGAGGTACTACCTATGGCGGATCGGATGTCCTTCCAGCCATCTTCAAGTGTAGCTGCGCCAAGCTGCTCTTCCGTTGGTAGGACCACTAACTGCTGCGCATAGTCTTGAGCCACTTGTACGTTACGCAGCTGCTCGATGTTGAGCCGCGGCGTTCGACTTCGACGCGTGGTGATAACTGTCGTAAGTTTTGAGCGCATGCATACAGCGACTAAATAGTGATCCGAATCTATATTCGCACTGCGGTATGTGCGGACATTGGTTATATCCGAGAAGAATTTATCGTCGATTAGAACGTGGTGGATTTGGTTTTCTGTTTGATGGTCGGGTGATCTCCAGGTGGCTTTGTGGATATCTTTGCGGGGGAAGAAGGTGCTTCGGACTACCATACCACGGGAGGCTGCAAAGTTTACGCATCGCTGGCCGTTATCATTCGATACGGCGTGCAGGCTGTTTCGCCCGATTACCGGTCTGTACATTTCCTCCCTTCTAACCTGCGCGTTCATGTCGCCGACAACGATTTTCACGTCACGCGGCGAGCAAGCATCGTATGTTTGCTCTAACTGCGCGTAGAACGCTTCTTTCTCGTCATCAGGTCTCCCTACGTGTGGGCAGTGGACGTTGATGATGCTGTAGTTGAAGAAACGGCCCTTAACTCTTAACATGCACATCCTTGCGTTGATCGACTGCCAACCGATCACACGTTGTCGCATCTTGCCCAACACTATAAATCCGGTTCCCAGCTCATTGGTGGTGCCACAGCTTTGGTAGAAGGTAGCCGCTCGATGCCCGCTTTTCCACACTTTCTGTCCAGTCCAACAAACTTCCTGCAACGCCACGATGTCGAAGTTGCGGGGATGTAGTTCGTCGTAAATTTTCCTGTCACATCCTGCGAAACCTAGTGACTTGCAATTCCATGTTCCAAGGTTCCAATCGTAGTCCTTATTTCGTCACGTGGGTCTTTGCCGATTGTATCGAGTCGTATTTTCTCCTTATGTTATTCGCAATGTGGATTTTTACGGGTGGCTTATTGAGCCTACGCCAACACTCCTGTCTCGCCGGAGGGCCATCGTGTCAGTTCTGTTTAACGTCCCAACCAACACTGCACTGGGACGACCACGCTGATGGGGCTACCACCTTAGATCTAGCTGGGCGTGGTGCAGCGTTTCTTACTCAGCCGCTGGATGCCAGAACAGACGCTGTTTGAGCCGCACCTCCTTGGTGAAGAGACGCTCGGGTTGTACCTCCTCAATCTAGCTGAAGTCAGAAGGACAACAGTGCCCAAGCTGCACTACCAGCTAAGCACACAGCTCTTAGCTGGCGGTCTTTGTCATCGCTTGACCCGTGGAAGCATGAGGTACGAACATGTGAGGATCAGAGCTATGTTGGACGCTCTCCTTATCGACTCACCGTTTTGCAACCCATATTCATAAATCAACTTCTGTCTATTTATCGTACAAGAAACATCAGGAGATTATAGTAGTTTTTGCTCAATTTCTGCATAAAATGCAACAGCCAGTTGCGCCAAATTAAAGACATTGCATTGATAAATCCTTTTGCCATCACCGGTTGTCCTGCCACGACGACGACGACGACGCTGCAAAACTTGTGCAGCAATATTATTTTACTGACAGCAATCCTCCCCCTTTTGGAGCCACCTTATTCGGTTGAAGAAAAAAAGTCAACAATCGTACGGTTGATCATGCCCATTTTCTTCTTGCTCTTCCCCTCTGCGGTATCTCGCGTCTTGCGATTTTTTTTGCTTCCTTTCCAGAATCGCAACTTCTCGAGATAAAATTGCATTCAAAGAAAATTTGTAGCGCAATTCCTTTTTATTCTCGATTCGAATGAGCAAGCGAGCGCGCCTGAATTTTGCCTTTTTTGAATACACACACCAAACGCCAGCCAGCGATACGGATACAGTCAGATTTTTTTTTACGCGGTTTTTTTTTTACGCGGTTTTCATTTACGAGGTTTTTTTTACGCGGATTTTTGAATTAACGCGGTTTTTTTTTACGCGGATTTTTGAATTAACGCGGTTTATTTTTACGCGGATTTTTGAATTAACGCGGTTTATTTTTACGCGGTTTTTTGAATTAACGCGGTTTTCATTTACGTGAATTTTTAATTTTAAGCCGGATTTTTCCAAGCATTATTATAAGGTTTTTTCTACATATTTCTGTAGTTTTGGTGCTTAACAGCAATAAAAAGGTAGAATATGATGCAGAGTAATTTTCTGGATATCCAAGGACATCCAAACTGTTCTGAGTTTAGATCCTAAAGTCTACGTCTGTAACGGTAACTTTTTGCATTATACAAAGCAACGATTTGTAATCTATTATACCCAGTAAGTCTTTTAAAAGTTCAATTGACAGTTTCAGATCAGTCGGGATATCCTAGGTCATCCAAACTGTTCTGGAGTTTAGATACCATATTCAACGGGTGCAGCGGTAACTTCTTGCATTATACAAAGCAACGATTTGTAATCTATTAAGCCCAGTAAGTGTTTTGAAAGTTCAATAGACAGTTTCAGATCAGTCGGGATATCCTAGGTCATCCAAACTATTCTGGAGTTTAGATCCTAAAGTCTACGGGTGCAGCGGTAGCTTCTTGCATCATACAAATCAACGATTTGTAATCTATTATGCTCAGTAAGTCTTTTGAAAGTTCAATAGACAGTTTCAGATCAGTTGGGATATCCTAGGTCATACAAACTATTCTGGAGTTTAGATCCTAAAGTCTACGGGTGCAGCGCTAGCTTCTTGCATCATACAAATCAAAGTTTTGTAATCAATTATGCCCAGTAAGTCTTTTAAAAGCTCAATAGACAGTTTCAGATCAATCGGGATATCCTAGGTCATCCAAACTGTTCTGGAGCTTAGATCCTAAAGTCTACGGGTGTACCGGTAACTGCATTCATAATACAAAGCTATGACTAATCTTTCATGACTTACTGAACATCTCAAAGTTTAATAGACAGCATCAGATCTGTCGAGATGTCTAAGGACATCCAAACCGTTCTTGAGATTACATGAACTTTTTTCATTGTACAAATCTACGATTTGTAATCTATTATGTCCAGAGATTATTATTATATTTATTATTGTATCTATCTATCAGATAATTATGTCTATTATGTCCATTTCTGGCTGTTCAATTGACTGATTTGGAATATTTTAAAACTATTTTGGAATAATTATTGATTTAAACCCTGTCTAATTATGTATAGTTACTATTTTTAGCTTGAGAAACTACTGTCATAGCCATAGACTTTAAAACCTGAGTTCCAGAACACTTAGGATTACCTGGAATATCCCGAATTTTTCAAAGAATGCTGTGTGTCCTTTAACTATAAACCCTCGAGCAATCGCGCTGTTGTATTTTGTACAACACGTTGAAATAATCTCGCTTTTCGTGCTCAGTAATTAGCGTGGTGCTGACGGTGGTGGGCAACCGCGCGAGTTACGGAAGGTTAAGTGAACATGATTTACTGCCTGTACTTCGACACTTATGCGACAACTGTGAGATGGAGTCTTAACAACCAGTGTTGCAAAACTTCATCTCATTCATTTGAACATTAACCAACAAATCTTTTCAAACATTTTTCCATCTTTTCATGTTCAAAACGATTTCATTTAATCAGGACACCTATCAAAGGAGAAGCGAATCCTTGTCAATTGAATACATTGTTACTCGAATGAGTAGCTGGGCACGAAACACGAGAAAACCCTGCAAAATTCCGCCAGACTGAAAAAATATCGAATGTCGGGTCAAAGTTGGGTCAATTTTTATCGAATGTTGAGCCACTGTTGGACCAACATCGTCCAAGTACTGGGTCCATGTTGGGTTTGGTGGCCAAAATAAAAATAGGTGAATGATAGGTTGATGTCGGGTTTGACGTCATCAATGATGGTAAAAGCTTTAAACCTTTAAACAATTGCTTGGCAGTTTGTGTAACTTGTAGAAATTTTGAGTGACAGGCAAAAATCTTAAAATGTTGTCTTAAAATAATTCGTTGAGTTCATTTTTTAATATAAAATTAAGAAGGAAATTATTGAGTTAAAGTTATAAAACATGGTTTTCATTTACGCGGATTTTTGAATTAACGCGGTTTTTTTTTACGCGGATTTTTGAATTAACGCGGTTTATTTTTACGCGGATTTTTGAATTAACGCGGTTTATTTTTACGCGGATTTTTGAATTAACGCGGTTTATTTTTACGCGGTTTTTTTTTACGCGGTATGTATCCCCCGCGTAAAAAAAACCTGACTGTATACGATTTCACCCGACCAAGTTGAAAAGGAAATCGAGTGAGCGTGGTGCGGCAGGGTGGAAGATGGGAAGGTACAGCTCTGAGGAAAAGTTCTTGGTCGGTACAATAGGTTGTTTGAGTTTCACTTTACCTACATTTTGCTGCGGGGTCCTCCCCGGGCTCAGGATGTGGCACGCTGCCGGCAAGCTGTTTGGCACCGGGTTCGAAGTCGAGACGGCGGTATGGCGCTCCGTATAAAATTGGCAACCGTGACCGAAAATTGTCGATAATGTTCCTTTTCCACACGCGCCACGTACACCCATGTCGGTGGAAAACGCGTCCATACTTAAAGATCTGGAGCCAACAGGACGAGAAAAGTCCCGACACGGTGGAAGGAAATGTATGAATGGAAGCAGAAATAAATTTGATCATATAATAAAGTCTTCGTTATTTCTATTTGATTATGTTTAAGAATTGTATATGTATATATTTAATATTTGCATCAACAAAGAGCAGTTACCAGTCAGAGGGTGAAACCGAGATGACTTGCAGCATTGCGTTTTTTTTTTCATCTGGAATACAGCTGGTAGCAGAATACACCTCCCTCCCCTTTCACCTTCGACGAGATTGTACCAAATGTACGGTTTTGTATATTGTACTTATTGCTTACTCCTGTAGAATTTCATTGCTTTTTTTTTGCTCTGATCAGATAACATCGTATCATATCGGATGACATGAAAAGGGAAAGAATGCTCTGTTGATTGCATCATTTCACGCTATCATTCAATTTTTTTATTGCACACTTTGTGATTGATTGATCTGTCGTGTCTGGCTGCCTGTTTATTGAATTCCTATAGGGCGTTAAGCTATATGATTAAATAAAGTCTTTTGAATATTGTTATGCTTGATTATTAAAGAGGAACGCCTAGTTGAAAGTCATTCAAGACCATCTCTAGAAACATATCGATGTAAGGAAGGATTTTTGTAGGAATTACACAAGATCCCAACTAACATTTTTGCTGCGTAAGAGTTTAAAAGAGCTTTCTTCCAAATGCGTTTGCTTCATAAGCTGTTATACAGCTACTATTGTTAGTAGGGATGATCAAATTCCTCTAACGCATGTCAAAAGGTTATGTTGTGGTGGTTTTCCAGTGAAACTGGCAGCACTGTAAGGGATTAGAACCAATGAACTGGGAACCGGATTTATAGTGTTGGGCAAGATGCGGCAACGTGTGATCGGTTGGCAGTCGATCAACGCAAGGATGTGCATGTTAAGAGTTAAGGGCCATTTCTTCAACTACAGCATCATCAACGTCCACTGCCCACACGTAGGGAGACCTGATCACGAGAAAGAAGCGTTCTACTCGCAGCTAGAGCAAACACACGATGGCTGCTCGTTGTGTGACGTGAAAATCGTTGTCGGTGACATGAACGCGCAGGTTAGAAGGGAGGAAATGTACAGACCGGTAAACGGGCGAAACATCCTGCACGCCGTATCCAATGATAACGGCCAGCGATGCGTAAACTTTGCAGCCTCCCGTGGTATGGTAGTCCGAAGCACCTTCTTCCACCGCAAAGATATCCACAAAGCCACCTGGAGATCACCCGACCACCAAACAGAAAACCAAATCGACCACGTTCTAATCGACGGTAAATTCTTCTCTGGTATAACCAATGTTCGCACATACCGCAGTGCGAATATAGATTCGGATCACTACTTAGTCGCTGTATGCATGCGCTCAAAACTTTCGACAGTTATCACCACGCGTCGAAGTCGAACGCCGCTGCTCAACATCGAGCAACTTCGTAACGTAGAAGTGGCTCAAGACTACGCGCAGCAATTAGCAGTGGCCCTACCAACGGAAGAGCAGCTTGGCGCAGCTACACTTGAAGATGGCTGGAGGGACATCCGATCCGCCATAGGTAGTACCTCGACTACAGCACTAGGCTTCGCGACTCCGAATCACAGAAACGACTGGCACGACGGCGAATGTGAACAGTTGAAAAACGAGAAGAATGCAGCATGGGCGAGGATGCTGCAATACCGTACGAGAGCGAATGAGGGACGTTACAGACAGGCGCGGAACAGGCAGAACTCAGTCTTCCGGATGAAGAAGCGCCAGCAGGAAGAACGAGATCACGAAGCGATGGAAGAGCTGTACCGCGCTAAGGACACACGAAAGTTCTACGAGAAGCTGAACCGCTCGCGCAGAGGCTTTGTGCCACAAGTCGACATGTGCCGAGATAATCACGGGAATACTCTCACGAACGAGCGTTAGCTGGTTGAGAGGTGGCGGCAGCATTACGATGAGCACCTCAATGGCGACGTTGCAAGTACCGAAGCTGGCGTGGTAACAGATCTAGGAGTATGTGCACAGGATGAAAGACTTCCGGCCCCTGACCTCCAAGAGATTGAGGAGGAGGTTGGCCGGTTGAAAAACAACAAAGCCGCTGGAGCAGATCAACTACCAAGCGAGCTTCTAAAATACGGTGGAGAAGCACTGGTGAGAGCACTACACTGGGTCATTACCAAGATTCGGGAGGAGGAAATAATACCGGAGGAATGGATGGAAGGTATCGTGTGTCTCATCTATAAAAAGGGCGACAAGTTGGATTGCGGGAACTACCGCGCGATCACACTACTGAGCGCTGCCTACAAGATACTCTCTCAAATTTTATGCCGCCGTCTATCACCGATTGCAAAAGAGTTCGTGGGGCTGGATTTATGGGTGAACGCGCTACAACGGACCAGATGTTCGCCATCCGCCAGGTGTTGCAGAAATGCTGCGAATACAACGTGCCCTCACATCACTTGTTCATCGATTTCAAATCGGCGTATGATACAATCGATCGAGAACAGCTATGGCAGATTATACACGAATATGGATGTCCGGATAAACTGATACGATTGATCAAAGCGACGATGGATCGAGTGATGTGCGTGGTTCGAGTATCAGGGACACTCTCGAGTCCCTTCGAATCTCGCAGAGGGTTACGGCAAGGTGATGTTCTTTCGTGCTTGCTGTTCAACATTGCTTTAGAGGGTGTAATTAGGAGAGCGGGGATAAACACGAGTGGAACGATTTTCACGAAAACCGTTCAGCTGCTTGGTTTCGCTGATGATATAGATATTATTGCTCGTAAATTTGAAACGATGGCGGAAACGTACATCCGACTAAAGAGTGAAGCCAGGCGAATCGGATTAATCCTAATTAGTTAAGGACTAATTAGTCATAAATGTGTCGAAGACAAAGTACATGATGACAAAGGAATCACCACGCCCGCCACCTCGAATTTATATCGACGGTCATGAAATCGAGGCGGTTGAAGAATTCGTGTACTTGGGCTCACTGGCGACCGCCGACAACGACACCAGCAGAGAAATTCAGACGCGCATTGTGGCAGGAAGTCGTGCTTACTTTGGACTCCGCAGAACACTACGATCGAATAAAGTTCGCCGTGACACGAAGTTAACTATCTACAAAACGCCGATTAGACCGGTCGTCCTCTATGGGCACGAAACATGGACCCTACGTGCAGAGGACCAATGCGCCCTTGGTGTTGCGTACCATCTACGGCGGAGTGCAGATGGAAGACGGGTCGTGGAGAAGGCGAATAAACCACGAGCTACATCAGCTGCTAAGAGAACCAACCATCCGCGAAAATCGGGAGGCTGCGGTGGGCGGGTCACGTCATCAGGATGTCGGATAGCAACCCGACTAAAATGGTTCTCGAGAGTCATCCGACCGGTACAAGAAGACGTGGAGCGCAGCGAGCTAGGTGGGTCGGATCTATGACATTTGGTCGAAAGACATTTAGTCGAATGACGTTTAGTCGAATGACATTTGGTCGAAAGTACATTTGGTCGAACGGACATTTGGTCGAATGGACATTTGGTCGAAAGCCATTTTTTTGGAAAAAGAAGCACATGACATTTAGTCGAATGGAGAATTCGTCGAATGGGCATCTAGTCGAAAGGCACTAACTGATGAAAATTGATGTGAGTGGAAAATAATATTATGGATTTATATGTTTTATATTTATTTATATGAATAATATCATAATTATTTATATGTTATTGAACAAGCAAGCCTCGTTGAATAAATGTACGACTCGTGCTTTGTACGACTCGTCATTTTGCAACTTGTTGCATAAATAACCATTTTGGCTCGCGTTCAGTTCATATGCAACACTGCGTCAAAGAATAGCCTATGTTTAAGGACAAACGTCTTGAAATCCCACTTCAACAGTGCATCAGAACTTCAGACGCACAATTCTCAAGAAGCAAGCTTCAAACAACAGTGCATTTTATAATGCTGTTTTTGCTCATTTATAATAAGCTTGAAACAAGAAGATCAGGTGCGCTGGTTTTGTTTACGAAGAGATTTGTACGCTCGAAGCCGCGAGTGGGTGCCAAAGTCGGCCATTGTGGCGGCCATTTTGGGATTCTAACCAATCTGTCCTTAAAAGAAGGAAAAATATTCGATGAAAAAGTCTGCAGCTATAACATCCAAATATCAAACGGAAGAACAGCAATTCAAAAGGAGAAATTGCTTCTGAAACATTCAGTAGTTGGTACAGGAAAACGCAATGAAATAAATAAACGTGAAAGAATAGCCTATGTTTCAAAGAAGGAAAAATTCATGATGAAAAGACAGCAGCCATAACATTCAAACATAGTACAAATACGAATTTTGAAAGAATAGCCTATGTTCAAAAGAAGGAAAAATCATAGATGAAACAATCACAACCATAATGTCCACTCTTCACTCTCAGCACAAATAATACACTTGAAAAAACAGCATATGTTGAAAAGAAGGAAAAGTATTTGATGGGAAAGCCATGTTATACACAAAAACGCAATGAAATGGTGAAACTGGAAAGAAGAGCCGAAACCTCCACAGCACTACAATGTTTGCTTTTTTATGTTTGATATAATTAAACACGATTAAATTGCCATACGACTTAACGTCCATTCGACCAACCGAATAAGTACTTTCAACCGAATAAGTTCAGTAACATATAAATTATGATACCGAAATCTATAAAATTATTTTCCATTTAAAACTCTTCATCAGTTAGTGCCTTTCGACCAAATGTCCATTTGACGAATTGTCCATTCGACTAAATGTCACATGCTTCTTCTTCCAAAAAATGGCTTTCGACCAAATGTCCATTCGACCAAATGTCCGTTCGACCAAATGTACTTTCGACCAAATGTCATTCGACCAAACGTCATTCGACCAAATGTCATTCGACCAAATGTCCTAAAGCCAGGTGGGTCGACCAAGTGGAGGACGATCTGCGGACCCTACGCAGAGTGCGGAACTGGAGACAAACAGCCATGGAACGAGTGGAATGGAGACGGCTTCTATGTACAGCAGAGGCCACCCCGGCCTTAGCCTGATCGACAAGCACACAATTGTGGTAGCGAGGACACCATCGGGACCAGTAGATGCGGAGATCGTGAGTTCGATTCCAAGTAGTGGAAAGTACTTTAATTAAGGTACACCGGGGCAAGTTGAAACGGTTGGGGCAAGATGAAACGCGAAGTTTCGAAACAGATTTCAATACAATTTGGAAATATATTCGTCGCTAAAAGATTGTTTGAATCAAAAACTATGTGTTATGGCAATTAAATTGTTTTTCATCATAATAAAATATCATATTAACCCGCTGTTTCATCTTGCCCCACCCGTTTCAACTTGCCCCGGTGTACCTTATTCAATTTTAAAAGCGATAGTTCCAGTTCCACATGTATCGCGTCCATACCCTAATTATATTTAATCGAATAATTTGGGGTTGCCGTATAACTATTATTTAACAACTGCGAAAAGGCTGAAAAAACGCCTTTTCAAGATGTTATTCAGTTAGTTGTTATATAGGGGCCGAGAAAACAGCTATGACTTCGTGGCATAGAAGCTGCTCGCACAGCATATACATGTGGATTAAGTTCGCCAGATTCATTGGTATAGGGCTTGCATAGAAGCTTCCGTCCAAATGTACAACACAGTAACTCAGCATCAAGCCGTATTGAGGACGCTTTGTTGACGTTCACATTCACAATAATGTTAGTTGGGTTATCCTATGAAAATATTTTCTGGACGATAATAATTAAATGTAATTTCATATTACAATTACTCCCTTATGCACAATATTCAATTATGTAATTTTCTATTCTAATGAGGCAGCCATGTTTGTCATAGCTGTTACTTCCGAAGAAAGATTTTTGTGGTCTCATATATATCAACGGGAACGAAAATTTCACACCTGGCAGAAATTCGTCGAAAAGTTCATTAACTTGAACGAGAATTTCGTAAGATTTGTGCCTAACACGTTTCTGTGCCGTGCTTGTGCTTGTTTGAAGCAAACCAGTGGGAAATACTAGGGTGGTTAAATGATCATTAATTAAATTTTAAATTAAGCCGTGCTGAATGTTTAATAACTATGTTCAACGGAGATGAACCAACCTAGGTCTGAAAATCTCTTTAATTAGCATGAGCATTACCATTAGCATTAAGCGACATTTTTTACCTAAAACTGTAGAGCCAAAAACACTAAACCGATTTCAATGAAAATTTTTCTGTACAAAAAGTATGTATGTAGATTAGGGTGGCCCACACTTATATGAAAAGCAAAAATTTTGAAAAATGCCAAGTCTTACCTCCTGAATCAGTTGTTTTGGTCTCCCAGAAGCTACGTTCAAAATTTGTGCAAAATCGGTTGAGCCTAAGGGGGCGCTCAAAACGCTTGAAGTTTGTATGGGAAAACTTGGCCAAATGTATGCAGAAATGTTATGTTTTCGAATTTTGCCGCTAGGTGGCGCTGTAAGCGTGCAATAATCAAACCCTTTGGAATTATTGTAGGTGACTATATTCCAAACAACTTTGTCGAAGACCGCAAAGTGATCCGACGGCTGTGAAAAAAGTTATACCCTAGGCAAAGTGAGGCAAAGTATTGAGATTTCATTATTGATATTATTCCTTTACATGTATTGGAAAAACAAAAATAAAGTTTATCCTCACTTTACCTAGGGTATAACTTTTTTCACAGACGTTGGATCACTTTGCGGTCTTCGACAAAGTTGTTTGATATATAGTCACCTACAATAATACCAGAGGGTTTGATGATTGAACGCTTACAACGCCACCTAGCGGCAAAATTCGAAAACATAAAATTTCTGCATACATTTGGCCCAGTTTTCCCAAACAAACTTCAAGCGTTTTGAGCGCCCCCTTAGGCTTAATTGATTTTACTCAAATTTTGAACGTAGCTTGTGGGAGTCCGAAACATCTGATTTAGGAGGTAAGACTTGCCATTTTTCGAAATTTTTGTTTTTCATATAAATGTGGGCCACCTTAATGTAGATGTATTGTGTCAAAATTTGATTCAATTTGATTTGACAATAAGCAGATGTGGTTTTTGGTATAGTGACATTCAAACTGCTCTAACTTTTTAAATGTTCAATCAAAATGAAATGGCTGAATTTTTCACTGAGAACAGATTAACACAACGATTTTACACTGTCAAAGTTTAAAAAAAAAAAAATCGGGACAGTGTTGCCAATACTACAGTCAAAATCATGCACACTGATTTTAAAATGTTAAAAAGTGCCCAAAATTTGAAAACCCCGTTTTTTTGTTTGAATTGTTAAAAAAAGTACTGAACCGATTATAATGAAATTTCCACCACTTATTATGATTTACTTGAAGAACTTACAGTCAAATTTTCAGACGTTTTGATGAGCTAACAACCAAGTTATAGCTTTTAAAATGGAAGCCCAAAATTTCCAAAATCTCATTTTATTGTATCGACAATATTTGCGCCAATACTGAACCGATTTTGATGGAATTTTTAGGGCATTAACTACACATAACATGCTATTCCTGGTTAAAAAAATCAGCTATTTTTGTGAACGCAATCAAAAGTTATACATTATTTTGAGTGTCTCATTTTTTCGAGTCCAGTCTGTATGCTCACATTAAAGTAAAAATCTTGAGGTATTTGTAACTGAACTGTTACAGAGCCACTCTAGTTGACTACACAGAAGCTTCTGCAACGCGTTGGAAAAACTTTAAATTTAATTACATGGGGAGCAGCGTTACGTGCTGACAAAATTCATTTAAAAAAATGGAAGGAAAAATCCGCGCCGGTGTTAGCGAGGTTGAGCACGCGATGGACGTGATATTTTTACTAGATTCGGAAGCGAAAAATATTATGCATTTGTGTAGAGTGGAATCCCACGCCTATCGGTTTAGGGAAAGCGACCAAATTAGTTTTACGGTGCTGACTGACATATGGAGACCACACCTACAATGCGTATATCTTGGCTAAGCATTGTTTTTCGAAAACCAATAAAATCGCACCAAACAACAACCGTTTTGTGGTTCGGACTCTGAATATGCCTTTCTGATTCAAGTTGAATGAACATTTTTTTTCGTTTTTTTTTTAAATTTTTAACCGTTTAACCTAATTTATAGCCCTATTGTCCATTTGGGCACTATGTGAGCCATTACAATTGACAGTTGCAGTTACACTCTCTATAGCGCTTAAATGTATTCTATTATAGGGTATCGGGATGCTTCGTTGGCATAGTCCCCTCGTTCGGCCCATCTTAACGTTAACCAAAAACTCAAACAATCACGCATAACTGGAGATCGGAAAAGCTATGCGACAAACAACTGTAACATTTCGTTTCAATTTTAGCACTTTGGAGCATTAAAATTGAATGATAATATCACTTTGTTTACCTTTTGTCGACACCATGATTCTTCGGCTTAGTGGGTAGTCTATACATATGATCATAAATGTCATGATTCTGGAATTTTTCGAATTGACTTTTCGATAACTGAACATTTTATGCGACGGTCAAAGACGCTATTTTGAGCTTGTATATTTGTTTTCGACGAAAAATAACTATTTCACAAATTAAATGTGGGCCGAATATTGAGGACATTTTTTTCTCTATGTACCCAAATCTTGGCCCATCAGTAAAGTGACGTCAACAACACCGAAAAAGTGACATCAACAACATTGCTTGCGAATGATCCAGAAAAAACGAACAGGAAGAAAGATTTTATGTGCGGAGATTGTAAAAATATACACAATAATATTGTTGTGTTGTATTCATTACTAAATTAAGAAAGAACTTTAGTTTAAGTGATTTATTTGAAGTTATGTGAAAATTTGACTCCGAAAATGTAATTTGAAAGCAAGATTGGTAAACAAACAGCAATAATACTTCAGCAGAAATATTAAAAAATGAGAGAATAAGTTGTTCTAGCGCTTGGAAAGTAATAGGCCAACGTTGTATCCACTAATAGGCCAATTTTTGTACCGTAGACCAACGTTGCATACCATCGCATCGAATCTTTTCAACGTAATTTAGCAAGTTCTTGAATATTTACGTTAGTTTACTTCCTATTGGAGAAACATGCACTGCCTAGAGTACGAGATAGGGTCAACACATCATGTCTAGTGCTATTAATTCAGGAGTTATGGTCAAAATTGTCAAGACGGCTGGCATATTAGGCCAAGGAATGGTACACATACCCTAGTTCTACTATATCGAACTGGTTGCCTATGTGCTGCTTTCACTTTCTACACTGTCCATGGTAGAAGGATGAGCAAGATGATGTTGATGTGTGGCAGATTGTTCCCCCCTGAAACGCGAAGCAGCAAAGGTCGGACTAGTGGTGAATGCCTCAAAAACAAAGTACATGCTGGTAGGCGGAATCGAAAACGACCGGATCCGTCTGGGTAGTAATGTTACGATAGACGGGGATACTTTCGAGGTGGTGGAGGAATTCGTCTACCTTGGATCCTTACTGACGGCTGACAACAACGTGAGCCATGAAATTCGGAGGCGCATCATCAGTGGAAGTCAGGCCTACTACGGGCTCCAGAAGAAACTGCGGTCGAAAAATATTCGTTTCAGGCGGGTGTACAGCTCTGCCACCGTTCCAAATGTTCTGGTAATAATGTCCATGTCGTCCGCAAAACACACAAATTGTCCGGATTTTGTGAAAATCGTTCCCCGGCTGTTGAGCCCGGCTCGTCGCATCACACCTTCCAGAGCGATGTTGAAAAGTAGGCATGAGAGTCCATCACCTTGTCGCAGTCCCCGGCGAGATTCGAATGAACTAGATAGTTCATCCGAAACCCTTACGCAGTTTTGCACACCGTCCATCGTTGCTTTAATCAGTCTAGTCAGCTTCCCAGGAAAGCCGTTTTCGTCCATGATTCTCCATAGCTCTGCGCGGTCGATACTGTCGTATGCCGCTTTGAAGTCGATGAACAAGTGATGCGTTGGGACCTGGTATTCACGGCATTTCTGGAGGATTTGCCGTACGGTAAAGATCTGGTCCGTTGTCGACCGGCCGTCGATGAAGCCGGCTTGATAACTTCCCACGAACTCATTTGTTTTAGGTGACAGACGACGGAAGATGATCTGGGATAGCACTTTGTAGGCAGCATTCAAAATAGTGATCGCCCTGAAGTTCTCACATTCCAAATGGTCGCCTTTCTTGTGAATGGGGCAGATTACCCCTTCCTTCCACTCCTCCGGTAGCTGTTCGGTTTCCCAGATCCTGACTATCAGCCGATGCAGACAGATGGCCAACTTTTCTGGGCCCATCTTGATGAGTTCAGCTGCGATACCATCCTTACCAGCTGCTTTGTTGATTTTGAGCTGGTGAATGGCATCCTTAACTTCCCTCAGCGTGGGAGTTGGTTCATTTCCGTCCTCCGCTGCACTGGCGTCGCCGTTTCCTCCGTTGCCGTGTGCCTACGTTCTCCACGCCGTTCAGGTGCTGATCGAAGTGCTGCTTCCACCTTTCGATCACCTCACGTCCGTCCGTCAAGAGGCCTCCGTCTTTATCCCTGCATATTTCGGCTCGCGGCACGAAGCCGTTGCGGGATGCGTTGAGCTTCTGATAGAACTGCCGTGTTTCTTGGGAACGGCACAGCAGTTCCATTTCTTCACACTCCGTTTCTTCCAGGCGGCGCTTTTTCTCCCGAAAGAGGCGGGTCTGCTGTTTCCGCTTCTGTTTATAACGTTCCACGTTCTGTCGAGTCCCTTGCTGCAGCATTATCGCCCTCGCTGCATTCTTCTCCTCCAAAACCGTTCTGCACTCTTCGTCGAACCATTCGTTCCGTCGATTCCGTTCCACGTACCCGATGGTGCTCTCGGCTGCGTCGTTGATGGCTGCTTTCACTGTACTCCAGCAGTCCTCTAGAGGGGCCTCATCGAGCTCGCTCTCGAGATTCTGCGGCAAAATGGCAAAATCATGAAGATTGATTTATCTCAAGCCATGTTTCATAACTGTTTGGGAAATGGACACTTCCCCGGGTGGTTCCAGGTTCCTGGAACATCCGGAATGGTGGCCAATATGTCCAAAAACCTCCAAATTCTCCTCTAACATACTTGTTTTGCAAAATCATGAAGATTGATATGTCGCAAGCCATGTTTCATAACTGTTTGGAAAATGGCCACTTCCCCGGGTGGTTCCAGATTCCCGGAACATTTGGGTGGTAGTCAATATGTCCAAAAACCTCTGAATTCTACTCTAACATACTTGTTTTGCAAAATCTTAAAGATTGATATGTCACAAGCCTTGTTTCATAACTGGTTGGGAAATGGCCACTTCCCCGGGTGGTTTCAGATTCCGGATCATTCGGGATGGTGGCCAATATGTTCAAAAACATCTGAATTCTCCTCTAACTTACTTGTTTTGCAAAATCATGAAGATTGATATATCGCAAGCCATGTTTCATAATTGTTTGAAAAATGGCCTCTTCTCCAGGTGGTTCCAGGTTTCCGGAACATCCGGAATTGTGGCCAATATGTCCAAAAACCTCTAAATTCTCCTCTAACATACTTGTTTTGCAAAATCATGAAGATTGATATGTCGCAAGCCATGTTTCATAACAATTTGGAATATGGCCACTTCCCCGGGTGGTTCCGGGTTTCCGGAACATCCGGAACGTGTAGGGAACGTGTGAAAAGTGTCCTCCGAATGCACCCCAAACGCGATCCGGAACATCCGGAACCAAAACCAGACAATCCCAATTAACTCAAACTATGCGTCTGTAATAATAAAAAGATAATTGAACATGTTTGCAATCATATTGCATGTGTCTTTTACAAGTAATCAGTGATTAAAAGGAAGTTGGTCCATTTTTGACCCGATTTGACCCATATAACCCCTTTAATAACTCAGACTCCAAGGACCAAAATACCATTTTAATATTTTTCCATACAACTAGATATGTAGCGCGATCTTCGTTCAAAATTTCGTAAAAATCGGTTGGAAAATGAAGTCACAGTGATTTTTTGAAATTAAATTCCCTACTAGGACCGAAACGGGTTAAGGCGAAACTGGAAGCATTTCCTCATTATTTTGGATTTTGATTTTTTATTAAATAACGAAGCAATATTTTTAAAATCGGTTTTTGTGCACATGTAGAGTATGGATCAGGGTATCTTCTGCATATTTTACGCGGTAGAAAATGTTTTTCGTTTTTGCAGAAACCATTTTTTAGTGAAATTTTGTTCAAAAATGATTTCTGCAAAAACGAAAAACATTTTCTACCGCGTAAAAAAATCAGAAGACATCCTGATCCATACTCTACATGTGCACGAAAACCGATTGTGAAAAAATTGCTTCGTTATTTAATATAAAATCAAAAACCAAAAAATGAGGAAATGCTTCCAGTTTCGCCTTAAGGGTCTGTGGGGTTTTTTTTTTATCTAGTTCATTTATTTGGGGCTCAATCGCGTATAACGCTTTACGGAGCCGAGGATCTTTCTTTGTACTTAATAGTATACATTATACAGAGTAATAACTTTTTAATGATATCTGTTAGTAATGGGTGGAAGCCAGGGTACTCGTGGCAGCTCGAGGTTAGAAGGTCACATTTTGAGGGATGGACAAGGTAAGGATTGGGCCAAAGGTTTCACTACTGCTCATCCGGGGGTGAATCGCATCTTGCTAGCGAATTCGGTGCCTTGTGGTGTTGGTACCAACTTGTTGTGGGACTTGATCTTCCGGATGGCCAGGAGTAGCTTGGTAACACAAAGGACAAAACAGAGAATAAAAAACTGGAGAAGAAAACACAAGCGAATTAAACTTTTATACCAGCAGAGCGAAGAAAGTCGAAAATACATCCCATATATGTGACATCGCGGGTCCCCAACACATCTCTCACAAGAACAAAGGGTTGTCTACCTCGGGCCTCAAGGGTATCCAATAGTAGCGCTCTGGAGGCGTCATTATCCGGGCATTGCCAAACTACGTGGTCGATGTCATCATAACCGGAACCGCACTTAGTACAAATATTGCTCAACGCGAGGTTGATCCTGTGTAAATGAGCGTCTAGCGAGTAATGGTTGGACATAAGTCTTGACATCACGCGAATGAAATTGCGACTTACATCCAGACCATACCACCACACTCGCAAAGAAACATTAGGAATAATGGAATGTAACCACCGTCCCAGCTGGCCATCTCGCCAATCATTTTGCCAACTTTGAAGAGAACTCTGGCGAACAAAATGGAAAAATTCATCATGTGAAATTCTTCTATCATAGATCTCACCTTCCTGTGCGCCCACCTTTGCGAGCGAGTCCGCCTTCTCATTGCCATAAATTGAGCAATGTGAGGGGACCCATACAAAGGTAATCTTGTAGGATCTTTCGACCAGTGCACCCATCTGCTCCCTTATTTTTGTAAGAAAGTAAGATGGATGTTTTACAGGTTTCATCGACCGGAGTGCCTCAATCGAACTAAGGCTATCCGAGAAGATGAAGAAATGGTCTACGGGCATGTTTGAAATCATCCCCAAGGCGAAATTGATTGCTGCCAGCTCAGCAACATAAACCGAACAAGGTTCCTGAAGTTTGCGGAAGGCGGTGAAATTTTCATTGAAGACACCGAAACCAGTGGATCCATTTATGCGAGACCCATCAGTGAAGAATCTCTTACAGGAATTGACATTTTGGTACTTTTCGTTAAAAATGCGAGGAATAGATATACATCGAAGTTGATCTGGTATTCCATGAATAGCTTGTTTCATGGACAGATCGTATTTAACAGAGGTACTGTCATTAGTGAAGTGTACACGTGGAGGATTATAACCTGATAGGCTTATGTCAGATGACATGTAGAACAGATAAATTCTCATGAATTTTGATTGAGTGTTCAGACTGAGCATTTCTTCGAAGTTTTCAATGACAAGTGTGTTGCTCACTCCACACTTGATAAGTAACCTTAGCGAGAGCTCCCAGAATCGGTTCTGGAGAGGTTTCACCCCTGCCAGGACCTCAAGGCTCGCATTATGCGTTGAGTGCATACAGCCGAGAGCAATACGCAAACAACGGTATTGAATTCGTTCCAACTTTATTAGGTGGCAGTTTGCTGCTGAGTGGAAGCAGAAAGAGCCATACTCAATAACAGAGAGAATAGTCGTTTTGTAAAGTTTTATGAGGTCTTCCGGGTGAGCACCCCACCATGTTCCGGTAATTGTGCGTAGAAAATTGATCCTTTGTTGACATTTTTGCACCAAATACTTGATTTGGGTACCCCAAGTGCCTTTTGAATCAAACCAGACCCCAAGGTATTTCGAAGTCAAAGACTGGTCGATTTCTATTCCCAAAAGATTGAGCTTCAGTTGGGCTGGGTTCCGCTTTCTAGAAAACACAACCAATTGAGTTTTTTGCGGAGCAAACTCGATCCCTAAATCTCTTGCCCAGATTGACAGATTATTTAGAGAATTTTGCAGTGGTCTTTGCAACATTTCTGCATGTGGGCCTTTTAGAGAAACCACAGCATCATCTGCAAGTTGTCTTAGCGTGCATTGTCCTTCCAAGCAACTATCAATGTCTTTCACGTAAAAATTATAAAGCAAGGGACTTAAACATGAGCCTTGGGGTAGGCCCATGTAACTAATTCTGGAAGTTGTCAGTTGTCCGAGATTGAAACTCATATGTTTTTCTGACAACAAATTATACAAGAAATTATTTAAAATTCCTGGAAGTCCACTATTGTGCAGTTTTTCTGACAATATTCCTATGGAAACTGAATCAAAGGCGCCCTTAATATCCAAGAAAACTGAAGCCAGTTGCTCCTTTTCCGCAAAGGCCAGTGTAATATCTGTTGAAAGCAACGCTAGACAATCGTTTGTTCCTTTGCCCTTGCGAAACCCAAACTGTGTATTTGAAAGCAAGTTATTCGATTCGACCCAATGATCGAGTCGTGATAGGATCATTTTTTCCAACAATTTCCTAAAACATGATAACATAGCAATTGGGCGGTATGAATTATGATCAGACGCTGGTTTACCAGGCTTTTGAATAGCTATTACTTTGACCTGTCTCCATTCATGCGGAACGATGTTGTTCTCCATGAATGAGTTGAACAGGTCCAGTAATCGTCTTTTCGCGATATCTGGGAGATTCTTTAGAAGATTGAACTTGATCATATCGCGTCCCGGAGCGGAATTGTTTGATGAAAGAAGAGCCATAGAAAGTTCCAGCATACTGAAGGGTCTGTCCAGAGAACCGTCTCTTGGGGATGTTTCCCAAGAAATCGGTTGTGCTGGGACTGAGTCTGGGCAGACCTTTTTCGCGAAGCCGAATATCCAACGGTTGGAGTATTCGTCACTCTCATTAGAAGAAGAGCGGTTTCGCATGTTGCGAGCCACTCTCCAAAGCGTTGTCATTGAAGTTTCTCTTGAGAGACCCTCAATGAAGTGTCGCCAATAACTACGCTTCTTCGCTTTCAGCAGGTTTCTCAGCTGTCTTTCGAGCTTTGCGTACTCTTGATAAAGATCTGAGGTACCGTGCCTACGAAAAGTTTTGAAAGCATTAGATTTTTTAAGATACAACTGGGTGCAATCATCATCCCAGCCTAGTGTGGCTGGTCTTCTTTTGAAGGTTGCACGTGGAACACGTCGTTTTTGTGATTCTAATGCACTCTTATATATCAGTTCAGACAGGAATCGATACTCATCCAAAGGTGGGAGGGGATTGAATGATTCGATGCCAAAAGATACCGCTTCTGCATACTTTTGCCAATCGATATTCCTTGTGAGGTCAAAAGGAACCTGAATTGGATGGTCTGACCTTTCACTATTATGCTTTATGGTGGTTATAATGGGTAAGTGATCACTACCATGAGGATCCTCGATTACCACAAGCAATCGAATGATAGTGAACTTGACCCCAGTGATAGGTCGAGACGACTTTCTTTGCCGTCAGATGCAATACGTGTCACTTCACCTGTATTTAAAATGTTCAAATTGAAATCGTCGCACAAATAATAGAAAACGGCCGCTCTATTATCGTCATATGGTTCGCCCCACCCTGTACCATGCGCGTTCATATCACCCAGAATTAAAACTGGATGTGATAGTGCAGAAACCGCATTCCAAAGATGACGGCGGTTAATTGAAATTCTTGGAGGAATGTAAACGGAAGCTACGCAAAGTTCTTTACCCTTTACGTTTATTTGGCAAGCGACGATTTCTACGCCAGGATGAGTCGCGATTGGAATTCTATAAAATGAGTAAGTCTTTTTGATCCCCAAAAGAACTCCCCCATAATGGTCATCTCTATCCTGGCGTATAATGTTAAAATCGTGGAAGTTGAGTTGATCTTCCAGCCATGTTTCACAAAGGGCAAATATATCACAATCAGAGTTGTGAATCAAAAACTTAAACAGATCTAATTTAGGTTTTAGACTATGACAGTTCCACTGTAGCACAGTGATCATATCTTGTACCTCACTTGATGAATTATCCATCGAAAGATATGATCGCAGCAAGGAGGGGCCATGATTGTGTCAGATTCCTAAGATATTCTTCTACTGTAGGTATAAACATATCAATAATGCCTCTAAATGTTTCTGGAAGGCTGAGGGCATTATATAAGCGATCCACGAGAACCCTAAAAGTAAACAGTCCTTGCTTGGGTCTAGGAGGCTTGCTTGAACTGCGAGGAACTTTGGTAGCTTTTTTCTTGCTACCTTGTCGATTATTTCTCTTTGAAGTGTATTTAACAGGCGGAGACGGGGGTGACAGGTTCTTGCTACAACATGGATCTGAAGCTAGAGGAACCTGATTCTTCGGAGTTTTTAAGTTAACCCCGTCTCCTTTAACATTAGGCAAACTTTTGAGGGAAGACTTTAAAAAGACCTTTCGGCGCAATCCCGGGGAAGATGATGACTTCCTTTTTCCAGGTGCGTGTACCTCCGAAAGAGATCCACCCTCATCAGTTTCGCCATCGTCCTGATCATCGGAAGACAGCTCCTGATAGGGATTTTCAACTGGGACAGCTGATTCAGACACGGAATCTGGTGTTTTAAAAGATTTCACCATCTCCGCATATGTCTGTTTGGAGCGCTTTATGATAGAGCGACTCTCATTTCGAATGCGTCTTTTGTAAGCCGGGCAAACTTGCAAGTCGTGTGGATCTCCGCCACAGTAGCTACATTTTTCCGCTTCCTGTGTGCAAGAGTCCTCCAAATGAGCTTGGTTGCATTTGCCACAACGGGGCTTGTTGTCGCAAAAGCTATCACTGTGACCAAACTGCTTGCATTTGGTACAATTAAAAACCTTCGGCCTAAAAAGATGCACTGGGTAAAAACCACCATCAATTACAACAAATTCCGGGAGGACGGAACCTGGAAAAGTCACTCGAAAAAACGCTGAAGGCAAGTACACCTTTTTATTTCCTTCCATGGAAACCTTAGATAAGCGTTTACAGTCTAGGATAGCCACATCAGGAATTGACCTATTTTTGAATCGACCAAAGCCGGTCTTGATGTCCTCACATGTCAGCATTTCGTCGAGGATCTTCCCCTCCACCTCCACTTCTCGTGCTGGCACATAGACCGCGTATTCAACAGTAAACGCTTCGTGTTGAGCAATTTCATTTGCTGCTTTGTAGCTAGGTGCGGTAACACGCAGCTTGGATGCTTTCACTTGGTGAATAATGGTCCCAGGATACTTACGCGTCAGCTCTCGAGAAATCGAAAGCATATTCAATGGTTTGCATTTGCGCCGGAAATAGACAACCCAAGGTCCAGGCGAAGATGGCTGATAAAACCGCGTACGAGCAATGATATCATTGGGAGGCGTTTCGCCTCCAATCGAATCATCCATGTGGAAACAAATTTATGGAAAATAACTCAAAAGTGCAAAAGAGGAAGAGAAAAACCTTAAAGTATTTACAGTGCACTTTCTTCCTTAGGACGACAACTGTTTGGTTTGTAAACCAAACAATGTTAATAATATATAGAAAAAAAAAATAAAGCAAAAAAAAAAAACTTTTACTAATAATATACGAATTCAATTCTTATGTTTATTTTAGCGCACCCTGTAGGATGCAAAAAAAACGGTATTGAAAAAAAAAGAAAAAATAGGTTATAAAAAAAAACAAAAAAAAATGTTCTGTTATTTACAGTTTGTACACCCTTACCCGTATACAGTAGTTTGGGAACCACTGTTATGGATGTCAAAAAAAAGCACGTGGTCGAATGTGGACTGGGGATACAATAGACAAAAGCGATCAAAACAAATTGGGCGGACAAAAGAGTGTATCGAAAGAGTGATACTTATCTGACTGAAGCAGGTAGATATTTATCACAGGCAGGTCGATGGTAAAGCTGTCCGTCGCGTCTGCCTTCGCACCCGTCGCCGCCGTCCTCTTCGATGACGGAGGGGCTGATGATGGCGATAAAGATGACTTTCTTGGATGCGATGCTTCTTCTTTGATGTACGATGATGCAAGCACCTCGCTTCCCGGGTTGCGCTGGATACCACCTTGCGACACTACACTTCGCACAAGCAGGAAAACGTACGATATAAAAAACCTTCCGCACTTGCGGGGGAGAAAACTCCACTTATACGAGGTCTATCGCGTGGTGAGATACGGAGCACACGTCCGACTCGTCCAAATGCACAACTGGGAATGGGGTCTGTGGGGTTAGGTTGCACTAAATCAAGCGAGCAAACTCGAGTTTTGTTTACAGTTAGCTTCAAGCTACAAATAGAATTTTTATTTAGTTCATTTTATAATTTTTTAACTATTTAGCAACTCACATTTTTAGCGACCCAATAATAAAGAGGGAATGGATGAGTCTGCAATTATCCACGTACGTTCCGTCACAAGTAATTGTACAACAAATTAGCCACTAATGATGAACCGTACTCGATTAGACTAAGTAGGATATTTAATTTGCCGTACTAGTAGTATTAGAGTAATTTTAAATAGGATATTCAATAAATTTTAGCGAATATAATAATTTTGATGAAAGCTGCGCAACGAATGACTTTCACTTTTTTTTCTCCTACACGGAGAAATCAAACTACCTAATTTTTGGGTCGATTTTACTCAAAGCTGAGTATATCGAATAAACTAGTTACCCAAAATTAGGTTGTTTTCCCTCTTTCCCCCACCGATGTTGTCAAAAACAAACAGAGATGCGTCTACCCAATGGGGGTCCTTGAGCCCAATAAGCCAATTTTGAGTAAATGTAGGTATACTCAAATTTGGGTTGAATGAGGGGGGGTCTTGGGTTGAATTTACCTACTCTTAAGTATATTTTTTTGCTGGAGGTAAAGGCAATTTACCTAGTGTGAGTTTATTCGATTTACTCAAATTTGGCTTATTGGGCGGAACTATGGGATTGCGTCAAAAGAACTCAATTTTGGGTAGTTTGGCGGTTCCGTGTATATCTTCTTCCTCCTTTCTGCCTCGCTGACGTTTCTCGGAAAGCCCTTGATCGACAGCTGGTGCGTCACGTTCAACAGTGTTGCCATAACGAGGGACCTCGTCGTCACAGGGTCCATTATGTGTTGCCGTTCGCCTATGAACAATTATCTGGGTCCGTTAGATCTATAGGCTCAAAAGAAGGTGCTTTGGGGGAAGAGAAACTGACGAAAAATGGCAAGTGCCGATGCACAAGTGGCAAGTGCCCATGATCATCTGCTTACGAAGTGAACGTGTGACCAATGTGTCAAGGGCCATGGCTACAATATTATTTATGTGTCCAGTATATTGCAAAGGAATAAGGCAGAGGTTCCCAAACTTTTTGATACCGCGGCGCCCTTTGAAAAATTAAAAAATGTCGCGGCGCACCAACAACTTTTTATTATTTCAACACTTTGACGGCGCCCAGGCAAAAATGTCTGGCAAGCACTTGAGGTATTGAACTGTAATTATTCTACAATAAAACATCTGCATTAAAACAATACCAAAAAGTTCAGAGCTGTCGAATTCATTTGCTTATGTTTGCTGCTGTAAAATTCGGCTAGTTCACTCTAAACTACGCCGATCGCTTTCAGTTAAAAATTTAAATACAAATCGCAAAAAAAAATCCTCCAATATCATGTTTTCTTAAAATCAAAAATAGGTTCTTAACATGCCCTTTTTAGAACAAATATGTTGAGATTTACAGAACTTTTTCATTTTTTTTTTAATTTCTGCGCAATTGCAATACAGTGAAGGTTTTGTTTGTCAAATTTCAGGTAAAATATTATAAAAATAGATTGTTTAAAACCCGTGAGAGTGGCGGTGATTAACCATTTTTTTTGTTTTCATGCGTGAGCGACACAACTCAAAAAGAGGGGGTTTCAGAATTATGCATGAGTTCGCCATACACATTGTCAGAATAGTTTTGCGATAGTTATGTATGTAAAAATGTTGTCCCGAAATATTTGAGACAGCATGAAGACCGGGACATTGACAGTCTAGCTTCAAATAGGTCATTGAAATATTGAAATACTTTAAATTACTAGCTATTGATAAATCGAAAATTAAGCTAAAATAAAAGTCCAAATAACAATTTGGTGAAAATCTCGAAATTTTATGATGATATCAGAAATAACATTCGTAGAAGATTACTTTGGAATATTTGTTTTTTTTAACGAAAAGGTTTGAAAGAAGGAAAGGGACTTTCTTTAGGAATCTTTCTAAAAAATGCAAGAATAAAAAATGCACTAGTTTTACTAAACCAAACAAAAACAGCAAAAACGATGTTTTGCGTTTTGATTAATAAGAAATTCCATAATAGAAAAATATGATACAACGTGCTTAAGCCCTTTCGGGCTATCATTTCAATCATACACGGAATGATGCAATCATTCATCCAATTGCCAGTTAAAATACATTTTTATTAGGGTTGTTTTTTTTTTATTTTGGCTAAAGAGCTTGCGGCGCACCTGAGAAATGTTCACGGCGCACCAGGGCGCCGCGGCGCACAGTTTGGGAAGCACTGGAATAAGGCTTTAACGGAACAAGCGTTTTGCTCTTGATTTTGAGCCATTTTTGGTATATTTTTGAGATTTTTGTTATAGTACCAATGCTTTCGGAATATTTCAAATTTACTGTATAACAGCAATATAAAAATAGAAAACAAAGCGTTTATGTTTGAAGTAGCGCCGCCGATTTCAAATTCCAGAGCAGATAATATATACATGTAACTTGTTGCCACCTACAAGCACGATGCAAATTGCAATAAATACTCACGTTGCTGGGAGAATAAACCGCTAGAGTGAAAATAATTTTTCGTCTAGACATGGTGTTAAGGTTATAACGAAGAAAATTGATAGCATCCCATGTCGCACTGAACTCGACATATACTGGGTACACTTTTCCATAACAGGTTAACCAATCGCAGCATTGATTTTTTTTTCTGGCAAAACGTACGTATGATAATACTACAAAATTTTCAAATTGTTCAAATTGAAATATCGTGTTGCAACCGACATACGTACGAAGAAGAGATGTTTGCGTTTATTTCACAATTTGTTTTTATTTGTCTTATTATAAATCATACGCTTGAAAAAAAAAGAAATTTTGTATTGCACATGTCTTATGACTGAAGGCTGAAATTGTAGTGAAGTAGAGATTAAAAAGCCTAAATTCAAAATTAGAGTTTTATATTCGGTAAGTATTTTCGTATTCGTCAACATCTTCTCTTCAAAATGCCGTCCAATTAGCAAACCCGGTACGTATTTTGACGTGCAACTTTCCTCAATTTGTAGAAGCTTCGGCCCGTCAAAACGACAATATGTACTTGCCAACAACAGCAACAACGGCATGGATCTCTCGAATCTGCCACCACCACCGTAAGGTAAACGGAAACAGCAAACATCGGTTAAGTTTGCCAAAGCTTGAGTTTGATACCTGCTACCACACGCCGCCGTGTCTATGCTCAAGGAAGGAAAACTACGGCGAAAGTCTTATATGTGTTTACTTCACGTCATGACGTGGCGTTGTCGTCAGTAGCTGACTTTTGCTATAAACCACCGACAGCAAGTTGCACTATTTCCGCAAGCTCGGTAATGATGCAACGTTGGAGTGTACGGTGTGGGTTGAAAAAAAAAGGAGCTTTGATCCCTTTTACCGCCACAACCTTTGCATGTTTGGTATTATTTTTGATGATTTTTAAGTGTTTTTATTTGTATTGCAAATATTTTCACGTAAAACTTGTTTTCAAAACTAATTTCACAATTGTTCAGCAACGAAGGC
The DNA here is from genome assembly GCF_035046485.1 of Aedes albopictus. NCBI lineage: Eukaryota > Metazoa > Arthropoda > Insecta > Diptera > Culicidae > Aedes > Aedes albopictus. Next base: position 68,564,674 of record NC_085138.1, on the reverse strand, counting down.
GTTTTCGATGTTTCTCTTATTTTTCTTTTTCATCTCTCTCCCGTGTGTTAAAAAAATAGGATTGGGACAATAGTGCTCATATAGCCAAAGTAGTAAAAAGTATTTATTATTTAGCGAAATTATGCTGAGGGTGATAAGTTTGATTCTCGGTTGGTTTAGTAACTATTCTTAATGAACATTTCCTTGATTTCAAAGTATTTTCGTGCTTGCTTGCCAATTGTCCCCCTTCTATTCCTACGACATTTAGCTAAGTAAAAAAAAGAAGGAGTTTTAGTAAAAAGAGAAGAAGAAGGAGAAGAAGTTGAAGAAGAAGGAAAAGTAGAAGAAGTAGATGAAACAGAAGAAGTAAAAGGAGTAGAAGAAGTGGAAAAAGTAAAAGAAGTAGGAAAAAAAAAGAAAAAAAAAATGGAATAAGTAGAAAGAGTAGAAGAAAACCCTTGGGTTTACCGACACATACAGCCGAGGTCCAGTTTAAAACTCATCTATCTTTATTTTTATTAGAGTTGAGTAGTGGTATGTGGTGAAAACTCATGCAGCAGAAAAATGTATCAATTGTTCTCTTAAAGGCTATTTTGTTCGCCCAATCTGTAGGCCATTGCTGCTATGATATGTGTACCTGATGTTCAGCAAAGCAAACTCATGTGGTACTACCAAGCTAATTGCTTCATTATTTCCTGATTTTGCCACATCGTGTGTTTCTTGAGAGTGAAACTGCAACGACAAGCCTCCACCCGACCCCTTTTTCGACAATGACATCGATGCCGTTGTTCTCACAGTAGGCACCAACCTACTACCAACCTGTCTCGTAGGTTCCAAACTAACCGTTCTGCGTCGTGCAATGGTTCTGCGAGCTTCCGTTCTCTGTCGCCGGCATCAACCACCACCAAGGCACGGTTCATCTGTTAGGCACCCGTCCCTGGAGGAGAAAGCAATGCACCTGACTAGCACTTTTCTCCAAATTGCTTGCAATTGAGAGGAACAAATACCGGCTGCTTGTTCGTTCGTATGATGATCGGAGAAACGTGGATGCTGCACTTTTGAAGACTGCCGTTCCGGAAACCTTCTGGGAGAAAATGCTCGAAACATTTGTTCGACGCCGTACACCGACAATGACGACGACGACATGGCGTCAGTGTTAAGTGAGTGTAGAGATTTGATATGTTTGATGTGTGCTTTGCTATCGTGTTCACAAAACTGCTAAACGGAAGAATTCTGCACATGATGTGCCAAGCTAGCAAGCTAACAGTTTAACATTTTACTAAGTTAACTAAGCAGTTCAGTTATGGAAAAAATACAGTGAGAAATGCAAACATATCACCATTAATTTCCAAAGTTAGCATATCTTACCATTTTAACCTGATTGGTGTGCATAGAGTGAAGGCCTCTTCGTTCTGTGATTGCCGTATTATTTAGCTGTCCATACTTAGAAGTCAAACGTTTCAATTTTGAATAATCGGATGCACTTAACCACTACAGCTCACAGGTGATTAGGAGGCATTTAATTATGTGGCCTATAATAAACCAAATTTCGATGGAGGTCCCAGGTCCCCTTCAATGAGAAATTTTCAAATCTACATATGAGTGTCGGTCGATCAATCGAATTGTGAATATCATTGTCATCGTTCTAATGAGAATCGACCGAATTAACATTCCCTGCGGGCAGTTATGCTTGTCAGCCTTAATCAGTCAAATTGATTGTTGTTTAAAATTTTCAGATAATCGTCCTTGCGGTCGGTTGGGTCATTGCTTTTTGCTGGCCGATGGCCATCGGAAGAGCACGGCTGCAGCTAATCATAATGTGGTTCCTATCAATCACGTTCGCCATTCGCCACAATCGGTTGCAGCAGCCTCCGGCCTGGAGGAGCACACCGCAAATGATTGTCCTCGTCCTGTGTGAAGAGACTAACCAATCCTCTCGATTTTGGGGGGGGGGGGGGAGTGGTCCGGTTCGGTGCTTTACTTCGTTTGAATACGCTACTCGGGAATCGGGACACTTGTACCGAATGTTTGGTTGACCAAATACAAGTGGTTTCGAAAGCTGAAGGATGTGCACACGTTGAAGTTATGCCGAATAATTAAAAAATTCGAAATTAAAAGATAATTAGCACTTTCATTGAAAAGTCATATTGAGCAGATTTTCATAAGCTCGAGTGCTATTGGAGAATACTCTTCCTCGTATTGGTCCACGTTTTCATTGTCAGCACGAAAGGTATGCCAAAACAATGCTGCCTTTAACTGCTGTTAACACAGCATAGGTAAAGGTTACAAATGGTGTTTTTCAAGCTTATATGTAAATTATTCTCATGGACATGGTTGAATTTTATTCGATTATAGTAATGCCAATTCATCACCTTTCTATCTTTTCGGATACTAGTAGCAGATTTCAATATTTTCAGCTAGGAAAACTTTGGGTAAAACGATCTTGTTGCACATTTTATTGTGAGATATTGAACCTTTTCATTTGCTTTGTCGCTTAACGGTTTATGTTTGAAGCTTTAACTATGAATATGAATTGCTCGCTTATATCATTCACATGATACAACCATCTCCAGGAGAACAGACAGAACAGACAGAACAGACAGAACAGACAGAACAGACAGAACAGACAGAACAGACAGAACAGACAGAACAGACAGAACAGACAGAACAGACAGAACAGACAGAACAGGCAGAACAGACAGAACAGACAGAACAGACAGAACAGACAGAACAGACAGAACAGGCAGAACAGACAGAACAGACAGAACAGACAGAACAGACAAAACAGACAGAGAACAGACAGAGAACAGACAGAGAACAGACAGAACAGACAGAAAACAGACAGAGAACAGACAGAGAACAGACAGAGAACAGACAGAGAACAGACAGAACAGACAGAACAGACAGAACAGACCGCACAGACAGAGCAGGCAGAACAAGCAGAACAAACAGAACAGACAGAACAGACAGAAAAGACGGAACAGACAGAACAGACAGAACAGACAGAACAGACATAACAGACCGCACAGACAGAGCAGGCAGAACAAGCAGAACAAACAGAACAGACAGAACAGACAGAACAGACAGAACAGACAGAACAGACAGAACAGACAGAACAGACAGAACAGACAGAACAGACAGAACAGACAGAACAGACAGAACAGACAGAACAGACAGAACAGACAGAACAGACAGAACAGACAGAACAGACAGAACAGACAGAACAGACAGAACAGACAGAACAGACAGAATAGACAGAACAGACAGAACAGACGAAACAGACAGAACAGACAGAACAGACAGAACAGACAGAACAGACAGAACAGACAGAACAGACAGAACAGACAGAACAGACAGAACAGACAGAACAGACAGAACAGACAGAACAGACAGAACAGACAGAACAGACAGAACAGACAGAACAGACAGAACAGACAGAACAGACAGAACAGACAGAACAGACCGCACAGACAGAGCAGGCAGAACAAGCAGAACAAACAGAACAGACAGAACAGACAGAAAAGACGGAACAGACAGAACAGACAGAACAGACATAACGGACCGCACAGACAGAGCAGGCAGAACAAGCAGAACAAACAGAACAGACAGAACAGACAGAACAGACAGAACAGACAGAACAGACAGAACAGACAGAACAGACAGAACAGACAGAACAGACAGAACAGACAGAACAGACAGAACAGACAGAACAGACAGAACAGACAGAACAGACAGAACAGACAGAACAGACAGAACAGACAGAACAGACAGAACAGACAGAACAGACAGAACAGACAGAACAGACAGAACAGACAGAACAGACAGAATAGACAGAACAGACAGAATAGACAGAACAGACAGAACAGACGAAACAGACGAAACAGACAGAACAGACAGAACAGACAGAACAGACAGAACAGACAGAACAGACAGAACAGACAGAACAGACAGAACAGACAGAACAGACAGAACAGACAGAACAGACAGAACAGACAGAACAGACAGAACAGATAGAACAGACAGAACAGACAGAACAGACAGAACAGGCAGAACAGACAGAACAGACAGAACAGACAGAACAGACAGAACAGACAGAACAGACAGAACAGACAGAACAGACAGAACAGACAGAACAGACAGAACAGACAGAACAGACAGAACAGACAGAACAGACAGAACAGACAGAACAGACAGAACAGACAGAACAGACAGAACAGACAGAACAGACAGAACAGACAGAACAGACAGAACAGACAGAACAGACAGAACAGACAGAACAGACAGAACAGACAGAACAGACAGAACAGACAGAACAGACAGAACAGACAGAACAGACAGAACAGACAGAACAGACAGAACAGACAGAACAGACAGAACAGACAGAACAGACAGAACAGACAGAACAGACAGAACAGACAGAACAGACAGAACAGACAGAACAGACAGATCAGACAGAACAGACAGAACAGACAGAACAGACAGAACAGACAGAACAGACAGAACAGACAGAACAGACAGAACAGACAGAACAGACAGAACAGACAGAACAGACAGAACAGACAGAACAGACAGAACAGACAGAACAGACAGAACAGACAGAACAGACAGAACAGACAGAACAGACAGAACAGACAGAACAGACAGAACAGACAGAACAGACAGAACAGACAGAACAGACAGAACAGACAGAACAGACAGAACAGACAGAACAGGCAGAACAGACAGAACAGACAGAACAGACAGAACAGACAGAACAGACAGATCAGACAGAACAGACAGAACAGACAGAACAGACAGAACAGACAGAACAGACAGAACAGACAGAACAGACAGAACAGACAGAACAGACAGAACAGACAGAACAGACAGAACAGACAGAACAGACAGAACAGACAGAACAGACAGAACAGACAGAACAGACAGAACAGACAGAACAGACAGATCAGACAGAACAGACAGAACAGACAGAACAGACAGAACAGACAGAACAGACAGAACAGACAGAACAGACAGAACAGACAGAACAGACAGAACAGACAGAACAGACAGAACAGACAGAACAGACAGAACAGACAGAACAGACAGAACAGACAGAACAGACAGAACAGACAGAACAGACAGAACAGACAGAACAGACAGAACAGACAGAACAGACAGAACAGACAGAACAGACAGAACAGACAGAACAGACAGAACAGACAGAACAGACAGAACAGACAGAACAGACAGAACAGACAGAACAGACAGAACAGACAGAACAGACAGAACAGACAGAACAGACAGAACAGACAGAACAGACAGAACAGACAGAACAGACAGAACAGACAGAACAGACAGAACAGACAGAACAGACAGAACAGACAGAACAGACAGAACAGACAGAACAGACAGAACAGACAGAACAGACAGAACAGACAGAACAGACAGAACAGACAGAACAGACAGAACAGACAGAACAGACAGAACAGACAGAACAGACAGAACAGACAGAACAGACAGAACAGACAGAACAGACAGAACAGACAGAACAGACAGAACAGACAGAACAGACAGAACAGACAGAACAGACAGAACAGACAGAACAGACAGAACAGACAGAACAGACAGAACAGACAGAACAGACAGAACAGACAGAACAGACAGAACAGACAGAACAGACAGAACAGACAGAACAGACAGAACAGACAGAACAGACAGAACAGACAGAACAGACAGAACAGACAGAACAGACAGAACAGACAGAACAGACAGAACAGACAGAACAGACAGAACAGACAGAACAGACAGAACAGACAGAACAGACAGAACAGACAGAACAGACAGAACAGACAGAACAGACAGAACAGACAGAACAGACAGAACAGACAGAACAGACAGAACAGACAGAACAGACAGAACAGACAGAACAGACAGAACAGACAGAACAGACAGAACAGACAGAACAGACAGAACAGACAGAACAGACAGAACAGACAGAACAGACAGAACAGACAGAACAGACAGAACAGACAGAACAGACAGAACAGACAGAACAGACAGAACAGACAGAACAGACAGAACAGACAGAACAGACAGAACAGACAGAACAGACAGAACAGACAGAACAGACAGAACAGACAGAACAGACAGAACAGACAGAACAGACAGAACAGACAGAACAGACAGAACAGACAGAACAGACAGAACAGACAGAACAGACAGTACAGACAGTACAGACAGAACAGACAGAACAGACAGAACAGACAGAACAGACAGAACAGACAGAACAGACAGAACAGACAGAACAGACAGAACAGACAGAACAGACAGAACAAGACAGAACAGGTATTAGTGTCCATTTTACCCTGTCCTTCCTTATGCCAATACCTTCGCCCCATTTGACCCTTTTCGGGGAATTGGGATTGAGTTTGTTTTACGTGTTAGATTAGTGGCACAATATTGCGACGGTACACCCGCCGCTCCAGGCATCAACTATGTACCACCGAACCGTATCCCATGGGAATATTTGTTGGTAGGTGGGTAGCTGCTAGGACAGACTATCCATAGCGCCGACGACGGTCGACGGTGGACGGTTTGGGATAGTCTGAAATGCAAATGTTTGCGAAGGCTTTTAGGGCTTTGGTTGGCTCGCGTTTCAGTGGCCCATCTGCATTCACCGCACTACGAGAGGGAGCCAGCGGGGGTAAATGAGGTGGACAAGCCGTGCTTTTGCGCCCAAAAGAGCGACGAATAGGCATATTTTAAAATATGCCTAGTGCTGCGGAGAATTTCGGCCAAGTGGTACGGAGTGACGCAGGAATAATATTCTGGCTGTAGACTATAAAACCAGACTCGGGGCAGGAACGGGTATCATGGTTTTTGGGAAAATAACCAAATTGTTTAGGCTCTGAAAGTGGGGAATTTAATAAACATGTTAGATTCAGTCCAGTGTACGGTAGACTGAGCGCAAACAGGGAACGCAAAATGAGACTGCTCCGAGGATGGATTTGTTTAAAGAGTCAAATAACTGCGATAGATTGAAGGGAATAAAGACACAATTCATTCCGGAAGGTGAATTGCGTAAATTTTCTTTGTCATTATAACATTTTCGTATCAAGTGAAGTCGGGAAGATTATTTATAAACAGACGATGAAGAGATGCGTTCTATGAATTTGTTGTAACACGTATGAGTAAAATTGTTCATATTAGTTCTAGTGTTTTCTTTTTTCTGACGGTACGTCCCAACTAAAATAGAACCTGTTTCTCAGATTTTGTTCCAGAGCTGTCAAGCTTACTTCGTCAATTGACCATTAGTGTATTCGTAATGTTGTACGGAACAAAATAATATGCGGAAATTTTACGAAAGTGTCAACGGGTCATCCGATGCATCGGAGAGAAAAACTAAAGAATTCCTAAAAGATTTTCTGATTAAAAATTCGCGTGAGATGCAGAAAGAGTTACATTTTTTTTTAAATCAAACTTGTTTAGGAAGCACTTTAAAGTCATTCTATGCAGAAATATTTTGAAAGAGAATCATGGAAGAAAATTAAGTAGACTTTCTGCTGAAATTTCATGGAGACTGAAACCTAGGAGAAGTTTCTGGTCAAATGATATAAAATTGCAAGTGAAACTTTTGATAAATCTTCTTGAAACTTTTCCGGTAAATTATGATATTTTGAGTGAAGTCATTGCGAGATATATAAAAAAAATCAAAGGGAGCTCCTGATAACGATTCGGAGAAGTTTAGCTGAAAGATTGACTGTTCACAAATTGATTAGTTGATAAATGCGACATGGATATTAGTGTGGGTCATCGGAACCGTTTTCTCAGATCAAAGCTTTTTTGGTTCCGTTTTGGGTCCTGAGTATCTGTGCAAAATTTGAGCACGATCGGTTGCGTCTTCACTTTGCGCATTGCAATTGAAATTTGTATGGGATTTTGTATGGGAAAACATACTTTTTTGCATTTTTGTCATAAGTTGAAAAAGTTTGTTTGAAACTTTTTAACCGATACTGTAAAATGATAGCCTAGGATGTTCTGAAAAACTTTGTTGCAGACCGCAAAGCGATCCGATGCTTGTGAAAATAGTTATAACCAACGAAACCCATGCATGTGTTTATGTTTTAACATGTAAAGGAATAACAATAGCAACAAAATCATGCTGTTTCGGCAAGCAATGCCAACGCTATACAGTCAGGTCTTTTTTTACGCGGTTTTCATTTACGCGGCCGCGTAAATGAAAACTCCATACAAAAAAAAATTTCATCGTCTTATTTTTGCATGATTCGTCGAGAAATGGTGAGACTTTTTTTACGCGGTTTTTCGAATTTTGAACTGAGTTTTTTTTTTACGCGGTACGTATCCCCCGCGTAAAAAAAAACCTGACTGTAACTTTTTTCATAAGCATCAGATCGCTTCGCGGTCTTCGACAAAGTTTTTCAGGACACCCTAGGCTATGTTTTCACTTCATCGGTTACATGGTTTAAGAAAAATTCGAGCTTGTTATAAGAGAAATGCAAAAAAGTGTGTTTTCCCATGTAAATCCCCATACAAACTTCAAACGCGATGCGCAAAACGTAGACATAACCGATCGTGCCCAAATTTTGCACACTTATTTGGGTCCTGAAATGGGATCAAAAAAGTTTTGATCTGATGGGATACCATTGAATTTTTCATGTTTCCATATAAACGATGACCCACTCTAATGGATATAAACGCTCAGCACACAAATATTTGCATCAGATCATCACCCCACCGTGCCACATTAATAACGAAGGCACCCACTGCGCCGAAATCAAACATTTTCTACATCAGCGCATCCACAAATTTCCCATGAAGCACATTCCACAATGATAATTGACCAAAACAGTTGCCCTCCCGCACGCACCGTGAGATATAGACAGCTGCTAACGCCAGTTTTAATTTTCACGTCCTGCAAATCACTGCTCGTCAAAGTTGGACTGGATGGACTGAGCAACGTGGGACGTGTCGGACAGACAAACTGACTGGCAGACAACGTGCCATAAATTGTCCGGGTGTCAGAAGCCATCTATCACCGGAACCGCACCCGAACCGATCCCCTGTGCTGCTCCGTTCCCATTTATGTCAATTGTGCATATCTACGTCGACAGAGATATGCGATTTGCATTCAGAAATTGATTTTACTCTGTCAGTGGGGGGTGACAAAAGTCCGAAAATACCGTAAACTCACTCACTGGTCGGTCACTGCACTGCACTCTGTACTGATGATGTCCAATCCAGGTATGTGTATACCTAATACGACTGTGACTTGGCTATCTGATGCATGCACTCGTCATCGTCACCTAGCATAGTGGGGGTGAAATGAACCTCATAATCTAAAATAATTCAGTGATACTGGAGAACAAACATTAGAAGCCGTGTGGAGGATATCTCATCTATGAGGTTACCATTGAAGCTTGCATTCGCATTATCGAGACACGCAAACATGTCGTCAGTAACATTGCAAAGGATACATTGAAATTGTTCAAATTTGGCCTGGGAACTTTTTATTTCGATAGAGACAGGTGAGCCTGTTCCAATTTGAACGCCTTGTTCTGCTTATTTTCGTAACCCATATCCGCCCAGCGTCCTATAAATAGGGCAGTCCTTTTGGTGTAAATATCTCCAGAATTATGCAAAATTTTAGAATACTTTCTTCAGAGAAGATGTTCTCGACATCCATACCTTGCTCATAATGCACAATATAGTTTGTGAATGGTTCATTGGGTGGCGTAAACGATGGTGCAAAGATTACATATTGTCACGATCTATAAGCTTCATTTCCAATGCAAAAAAAAATATGTTTCTCTGGAATCTTGACAATAATTAATAATTTATACATACAAAATTCGATGTATGTAAGATAATATGTTTATATGGTTGTATGTTTGTCTATTTGTATTTTCATATGTATCTACGTTTGTATTTAAATAATATTTGTTCCGGCATAACTCTGGAATGCGTCAAGAAATTTCAATCAAATTTGGTATACACATTCCTTAGGATGTGGAGGTGGTAGTAGGGGCATTGGAATTCAAGATGGTGGCTTAGGTTCCAAGATGGCGGCCAAAACTCCAGAATGTATGCTATTTAACGGCAATGTTACTTCGGATACTATGCAATATGGGTATCTATCGATCGGACTTCTTGAGTAGAACTGAAAAATTAATATCCGACGCCATTTCAAAATCCAAAATGATGGACCAAATCCAAGATGGCGGCCACGGAATGGTAGTTTGAGCTATGATACCATGTAATATGGGTATCTATCGATCGGGTTTCATGAGTCAACAATTAATATCCAAGATGGCGGCAATGAAATTGCAGTTTGAGGTATGATACCATGCAATATGGGTATCTATCGATCGAGCTTCATGAGTAGAACTGAAAAATTAATATCCGACGCCATTTTAAAATCCAAAATGGCGGACCAAATCCAAGATGGCGGCCACGGAATGGTAGATTGAGCTGATACCATGTAATATGGGTATCTATCGATCGGGCTTCATGAGTCAACAATTAATATCCAAGATGGCGGCTATGGAATGGCAGTTTGAGGTATGCCCGAATAAAATGGTATCATACAGTGCTGATTCAGGTAATAGTTTTCTGATCATACATGTAATCGTCCCAAGTAACACCGAAAATATAATCAGAAGTCTTAAACTAATCATTTTGTTCTATAACAGTTGTTTCAAAGTTTTTCAAAACAAATGTTGTCTTGTATAAGTCATATTCATGATTCCAAAAACTAGTCTTCAATGATCTCTTATAAAAAAGTCGTATTTGAGTAATTTTTTTGTCTTTTCAAACAAATCTGACATGTTGATATCAATTTTGTTGGATATGTTCTAATAACGTTTATTTCACCGCAATATGATAAGTCTGATTAAGTTTTATATTTGTCATAATATGTTCATCAATCATATTCTCGGTAGGGACTTTCGGTTCTTCAGATTTGTGCTCACCTTAACGTTTCGCTAATAAACGCAATTACATTACAACACTCCAATTCATTGGGTTTTACATTACAACATATTTCCTGTATTGCACGCGAACTTTCAATACCGAACTTTTAATTGATTCTTTTCTATACTACTGCCGTCCAACTTACCCGATTATTGTAATAAATATATAAACTATCACAATATTTTGCAGCTCACATTTATATTTTACGACACTTCACTTCACTTGACTACTTCAGACCACTTACGTCAACTCGTAGCACTATCAGGAGGATTTGTTTTGCTATTTATAATAATGGTACAAGTTTGCTACTATTTAATGGGGTCAATAGTGACGTAGATCGCAAAGGAAACTTCCTTGAATTTCTTCATGCCTACCACCACAGCTCAACAGACTCAATATGTTTGATAAGTCGTATTAGAGTAATATTTTCAGTCTTACTTCCAATACTTGTTTTGGTTAAGTTCTGTCGAAACATAATATGTTTCATTTGTTCTTATGAAGTCATATTCAGGGTTTCTGCAGTATGTATGCAAACATGTGTAACATGATGACATGTTCAGTATGTTTCATAAGTCATATATGAGTAACATTTTCAGTCTGTCTTTCAATACTTGTTTTCGATGAAGTTTTTGTTAAACATAATATGTTTTGTTTGTTTACATTAAGTCATATTCATGTTTTTTCAATAAGTAAACAAACATATGTAACATAAACTAAAGTCATTATTTTAAACTAGGCTACCTTACACTACCGATCATAAAAATGTCGATATGATAATATGTAATAAATTAATAATAAAAACTATACTTTTACCGAGCCAATGCTCTACAATTTTGATTGTATTAATTAATAAAATTTCAATTGGCTCGACGGTATACATCAATTTTATCATCCTGGAAAAACTAGTAGTGTACCATTTTTCTAGATGGAAATTCTTATCTATTTTCACCGCATTTTTTTTATGAAAAATCACCCATTTTACGAACCGACAACAATGTTGATAATAATATTGATTTTCACGAGGTAGTGACACTACCTCCTGTCAAATTTCCGTATATAAAATCAGCCCAAAAATGTGAAATAAATTTTCTTCTTCTTCTGACGTTGTCAACACTGGACCAAAGCCTGCTTCTCAGCTTAGTGTTAGTCTACGAGCACTTCCACAGTTATTTATTTAGAGCTTCCTCTGCCAATGTCAATTTTGCATGTGTATGTCACTTTAAAATTTCTTCATTCATATCCATATAAATTGTGATGGCTATATGTATGATATTGTAAAAAGAATATTCTCAATCTACATTTACAAATTTTCCAGATTGGTAAGCATTAAGATAATTTCTTATTATATCTCGAATCATTTAGCATGCCGTGTCCAAGTATGCCATTTATGTTTTCATTAATACTTTTAATATTTATAAAATATCCAGTCAAATATCACATTTTTATCCATGATGTATGATTTTTTTTTGCAGGAATTAGAAATATTATTTAGGAAAACAAAGCACTTTAGGTTACACATGCTCAAGTAAAACGATGGTTTTAATTTGTTTTATATTATTATCCTTCAAATATACGTGTTTATGAGGCGCATTAAATTTATCGAAGTACAAATGCCTATTTCACCAGAAAAAATGACACGCACCACAATTTTTGGTCATGGACAGCCAATTTTAAGTTGGAATAGTTTAGCTGAAATAATATCGCAAGCCATATTTTGCACTTGAATAGTTTTTTTTTTGACATTTAAAAAACATAGTTGAATACGGTTATGCAACAAACATTGATTACGCTTTAGAAAAGAAACTGAATATTCATCCTCAATTATACAAAGAAGACGTGTAGTTTGTTTATTGAAAGTTGTCAGAATTATGTACTGTAAAACATACTAAGAAACATTATTAAGTATGCTTTGATTCATATAGAACATGATTTTTTTTTCCTCCCCTGTTGGGGAAATTAAGCCACTGCGTCCAATAGGCTGAACTTTTGTGGCATATAGAACATGATTATAACATCTCAAATATGTTGCCGAAGCTCCAACTTCTGCGCTTTTTCGTTCGTATATCTGTCTGAAAAACGGTTTTATTGTTATGAACCAAAACACAGTAACTGGTCATATTGGTGTCGAAATAATTCCTATAGAACATGTTGTGTTACTTGGGGTATAATGGATTGTAAGCCGATGATGGTGTGAATCATATGGATGATAGCAGATATGATTTTCGGATGTTTGATGATAGTCCGAATGGGTTGTTAAGTTCGTTACCATTAAAAAACGCCTTTTTTCTCGAACAAACATTTTGCGATATCGTTCATGCTATAATAACTTTATCATTCGCCTCATGATACAGGGAATAATAAAAACAAAGCGGAAATATTTCATCAGACCTACATTATCGACAATAAAAAATAATACACCCCTGCGGTATTTTCTGCGGTATCTGTCAATTTTGTGAATCATAATGGGAATCGTTGTTTACTCTTTAGTTGTTTTTTTAGTATTTTACCCGCGATCTGGAATCGAAGTGTGGTTATCGGGATTGCTCCTTGCTCATCGTGCGTTATTCCACTAGGCCATATAAACTGCGTGCTCACGGGTGATTTTAAGGTGACCATGTTTTAAAGGTGAAAAAGTAGAGTGTAGAGGGAAGAAATCTTGTAGTAAAAATAATCAATAGAGGAGTCGTTGGAGGATGAGAACCTGCACCAAGGACTGGTGCCATCTTATCAAGGCTTATTGGCAGGAAATGTAGTTCGAGTGTTTCGAGATGGAATTGGCAATAAGCGGAGTTAATTGCAACCACGAATGCAACCACCAAATGGTTATATTATAAAGCCGCGAATGTCAGCGCCGTCAGTGATGGTGCATTCAGCGAGGTAATCAGAGTTTTCAATATTCTCAGATGATGTTACAGATAACAAGGTAAGAATAGATTATATCATATCATAATGAAATTGGACCATTGCATCTTAATCATCAGAAAAAAAAACGTCGGCAAAATACCTACCGAAAAAGCGAATCATTTAAATTATTCCAGTATTATCCACTGAATGGTTATCATTGATATTATGTTTCTTGAAAAGTATTGAATGATCTTACATTGAGCCCTCCAATCATGCAATGATCGACTTATGATTACTTGTAATGTGATCATACCATCAATGAACATCTTATAATATGTACGATACCTTGTGTCATAATAATCTATTCGGGTGATACCATGTAATATGGGTATCTATCGATCGAGCTTCATGAGTAGAACTGAAAAATTAATATCCGACGTCATTTTAAAATCCAAAATGGCGGACCAAATCCAAGATTGACCTCAAATGTTTAAAACTATCATATGCTGACGATTTCGAACTGTATTTTGAAATAATCTGTTACCGCGACACCACAGTTTTACAGAACGAGCTAGATAAATTCACTTCCTAGTGCTCTTCAAATCGTATGAGCTTGAATCCGTCAAAATGCTCAGCTATTTCGTTTGGAAGGAAGAGGTCTCTGATACAATACGATTAAACCATCGCTGGAGAACAGCTAAATAGGGTCTCGTCGATAAAGAACTTAGATGTTGTTCTGGACAGTAAAGTTGATTTCAAAGATCATATAGGCTATGTAACTTCCAAAGCGTCTAAATGCCTAGGCTTTATCTTTCGTGCTGCGAAACATTTCACGGACATTTATTGTCTAAAGGCTTTATTCTTTACGGGATTCTTTCAGCAATGAATTCAGGAATTTCTGCCAGAATTGCTTTAGAAAATCCTGAAAGGATTGTTTCAAAAATTTTAGCCAGCATTCTTTTATGGATTTCTGCTGGAAATACTTCACAGAATCATCCTAATATACTTTCATCTGTCGAAATATTTTCAGAGAATCCTAGTGTAATTCTTTCTACGAGACAGGATCCTTGCTGGCTTCTCGAAAGTTTTTCATGCATTCCTCCCGGGATTCTTCTGTGATTATTTCAGGGATTCCTACTAAGCTTTCAGCTGAGATTCCTCAGGATTCTACCAGATATGCGTCTCAGAATTCCTTCAGTAAATCCCCCCGGGATTCCTTCAGGAATTTCTACCGGGATTGTGTTGGAAAATATTGAAAGGATTTTTCCAAGTGTTCTAGTCAGCATTTCTTTAGGGATTATTGCTGGAGTTCCTTCAAAGATCCCTTTTGGGATTTCGTAAAGAATTCCTTTAGAGGTTCCTGCTAGGATTGCTCCAGGGTCTCCAACTTGTATTCTTTCAAAGATTTCTGTGAATCTAGCATGATCCCTCTAGTTTGGGCTAATCTTGAGAACGGATTCTTTTGAATTGATGGTTTTTAAAAATTAGTCGAATTATTATTTCAGCCTTTTTGTACGTAATTCTCATTTGCAATTTGTAGATAGAATAAAATTAAATTTTAGGGTGGTTCATAGTCACATTTCACATTGTATTTTTGATGTAATTTTGAAAGTGCTTAGAATAAAACATTAATACCCACATATTGTTAGTGGTCTCCAGGTAGTTAAGGCTATGGATCGCCAATCCGGAGTCGACGAGTACGATTCCCGTTCCGGTCGGGAAAATTTTCTTGGCATAGTGTATCATTGTGCTTGCCTCACAATATACAAATTCATACAATGGCAGCAGGGATGGCATTCCGCACTTCAAATGTGCACAGTGCAGCTAATTTTTATATTAAAACTGTGCACACTTGCACCACTCACACTGAGGAGCATGCCATACCTGAATGGCCGGCAAAGAAAGCCTAATTAAAAACTGTGGAAGTGCTCTAAGAACACTTAGTTGAAGAGAGGCAGGTCGAGTTCATGTGGGATCGTAGGGTCATACAGAAGAAGAAGGAGATGAATATATTCCTTTGAAAATTGGGAGAAACTTTTCTTTAAACGCGACGACGCATTTCATATCGATTCTCCTACATGTCTGCATGGACGAATGCGTGGAAGCTGTCGGGTAGATAAAGGACGCCCCTGAAGGGTTGGTTTTCATGAAGTGCAAGATTTACCAGTGCATGGAAACACTGCACGACTGACCTTCAGCAGAACAAGGTACATACATACATATAACCAAGAGCCTAGTTTTCGGCACCGATAGGCGGTTGTCGGGAAGATCTGGTGGCCTGGCCCGCGTGGTTTTGATAAATTGACTCAGTTCTGTAGCAGGTTTATGAGGTTCATGTGCACACACCTTAGCTAGCAATAGCTTCATTTGTAGGCACCATGGTGCGAGTGTATTGCACGGTGTTGATGCCCAACTTACGTTCTTTCCCACTAACCACGCCATTGTAGCAGACTACATTCGCTTGATCATCGTGGCGTGGTTAACCGGCTAGCATACGTAGCATCAGCCTTAGTTACATATAGCATAGCAAAAACCGGGTGCTAATGAATTGCATCTAATAAATTTGAGAAGAACATTACTGCACATAAACATATCCACTGGGTCTATGTTTGTGATTTGGAACTATTGGTTGGATTGGTTGGCACTATCAAATATCAATTGGAATAATTGGAGTGTAAAGTTGTTTGATGAAGAAAAGTATGAAAGGGAAGTTTATGCCAAAAATTCATACTAGAATATTAAACCAGTCATTGGCGTTCCAAAAAATAAGAAAAGAGATAATCGGTAGAAAAACATCTATTGATCCGTCGGTGATTTTTAACCCTTATCCCCTCTAACACATTAGCTCCAGCAGAGCCGCGGCCATGAAAGGACATATTTCAAATAAGGGTTAATAAGGTAGAAATAAAACTGAAGTAGGTTATCTGATTTTATTGTGGATCGCATTGAACAGAAATTTGCGAAGCATTTATATGAAATGCACTAAAGAGTAATGCAGCTTTTTTGCGAGCGTATACAAGTTATCTACTTGCCTAAAACCAAAAATCTTAAAGGAACACATAAATTCTGATGAGTTCGATGATGAGTTCTGTCTGAGCTAGGATGTACAGTAGACGTTCGATAACTGCAACATGTTTACGTTTCAGTTAGCGAACAAAATTCGATAACTGCAACGTCAGATAGGCGGCAACAACCCATCAATTGACGTTAAATGAACGAAAAATTCATTCGATTGTTCATTTGGGCCAACTTGGCGCACCGTTTTGACGGATAGCGGTGCGATAACTGCAAACTTGTTGCACTTACCGGACTTGCAGTTAAAAAGCATTGCAGTTAAACCGTTTGCACCGACCGAACGTCTACTGTAACGCCATTGAGAAGATGACATTGACGGCTTTGTATTTTAGATGTTAAAAACCTCTAACATCGATTTGCGCTGACATTTCGCATTGTCTTCGATGTCCACTCCATAATGCTAATAAATCAATGAGATTTTCAGCGCGATTGGGGACTACGAAGGTGATGATTTTGTTTGCGGTTTTCTGTGAGAAAGTGAAGGAGGGAAGATTTTTTGCTTTTTTTTCACTCATACTCCCATAAGAAACCCCGTAGGAAGAAAGAGTGTTTCCCGGCTCATCAACCTTCGTAGTCCCCAATGCAAGGTCAGACTTCGATGTATCTTAGTTTGTTGCTTGACAATGCACTGGCTGTCATGATCGAATCTAAAATTGCGTTGGTCCAGGAGAGCCTATAAGCAAATTACCTACCGCAAAGTGCTAGAGGCTGGTATAGAAGAGGACATTTTGTAGTGCGAAACTAGATAGCGATGCTTAAAAGGTAAGTTAAGTGGATTTAGGGTGCATTACGGAAAAAAGCTTTTGAATCTGTTCGGCACTTAGCACGATAGTTTGATTGATTACTGAACTAAAAGGATCGGCGATATCCGACCTTCGAGAACCTTCTTCTTTCATGCAAGTAGAGCGTAATCCAATATCGACACATTGGGTTCAGCGAAAACGATATAGGTTCTATAGTCTGTCAAGCTTGAACACAATATCGTGCCCCTGCCATGGGCACCAGCCTCACAGGGGCGCTGAAAAGGCCTATGGTTAGAAGGAAATAGGATGATTCTATTGTTCTCTTGAACGTTTTCAAGATCTCACTATTTATAGTACCGTCGATGGGGGTGACAATGGGTCTGGGGGGTGAGATTGGGTCAAAACAGAGAAACTATCGTTAATTTATATTTAAAACTTTATATTATTTCAAAGATGAGATGTTTTTACACGTCATGATGAAGAATAAGATGTTTTGCAATAATCGTTTTTTGTTAAATTTGTGGCTAAACTTACATGATGAAACTACTTGTAAATCACTCTGAAAAAAATTGTTCTTGTAATGATAAAAGCGGGCTGTCATTGCTCTTTTGATTTAAAAACTCAATATTTTCGACCCTATGTCTAAATATTAAGAATGGGGGTGAGATTGGGTCAAGCATGTTTTCGAGTGCACATAACCTTAACTAAAAATTCAACTTGTTATCCAGTCCCCATTTGACGTTAGAGTGGTGCCAAGTTCACCGTATCTTCATAAAATCACGCTTTCTTTCAAAAATATGTCGAGAAGTGTCAAACGAGTGTGTCAATCGTTTAGTGCCTAAAATCATTTATAACAATACACCCATGCGTTTGGACAGCTCCTCTAATCATCAGCTTATCTTTAGTGTACTGCAATATCGTAAGCTCACAAAATAGACTTAACATAATATTTAAACGACCCTCTATCTTGAGATGGAGTGATTTGCTTTAGCAATATAGAGGGCAATGATCATGTACATAAGAGTTTATAACGGAGAGTTTGGTTAAACTTTTCTTATGCAGTATACTAAAGCTATCATGTTTTTTTTTTACAATCAATCTTTCTATGCGCCCCTCCCTCATTGTAATCTCCCCTCCTCTCATGCCCGAGCAGAGGAGAATAGCAAGTTAATAACTACGAAATCACATAACCTGTTTTTATATCTTGTCTTGTTATTATTAAATTATCAAGGCATAGCATTTCCATAACAAATTTTGTTGGACAATCTCATTTTGTTATATTCAAGCTATTGATATACATTAACTAAATAACATTTAAATAACATGTTTTGTTGAAGTTTAAGTATAGTTATTGTTGTACTATTGATCAACTTATCAGCAATAGCACAACAGTAACAAGTTTTGAAATCACAGAAACAATTCGACAATTATGACCTGTCCCTTTGTGTTGTTCCATTTTTTATTCAGTTAAAAAGGAATATCCTGAACGACTGCTTTTAAGAATTCCTTAAATAATTTTCGGATAAGCACTTGGAAGTTCTGGAGGAACCTTTCGATAAATCCATGAAAAAGTCTTCAAGCGAACTACTGGCGCCATTTTCTTAGAAATTCCGAAGTTAATTCTTCCGACCAATTATTAGGATTCTTGGCAGAATCTTTTGAAAAACTCCTTCGGAAAAACTCATGGTAAAATTCTCAAAGAAATTTTCAGAGAAATCTTAAGATGAACTTCAGGACTAATGATCACAGGAAATTCTGAAGAAACCCTTGAAGGGATTCTATGCAGGATTCTGGACGAATTTCTAGAGGAGTCTTCGAAAATCCATTAAAGATTCCGTCAAAGAACTCTCAGAGAAATTTCTGGAAGATCTTTGGAGTCATTTATGGAAAAGTTTATGATCAAATCTGTCGACAAATTTTTGGATTTTTTTTTGACAAAGTCATTTGTAAAAAAAAAATCCAAAATTAAAAGGAGTTTTTGATGGAATCCTTGGAGAAATAAATAGAGGAATTTTAGAAAAAAAAAATTGCAATAAATTCTGATGAAAGTGCTGTAGGAATCATCAGAGGAAGTTCAGGAGAAATTATAGAAATTTTTTTGGAGTAATTCTTGTAGAATCCAGGAGGAATATTCGACATAATTTTTGAATCCAGGGAAATATCGGAGGAATTAAAACAATCTTTTCTGGAAAATTGTAATCATCTGTACAATATTTCGAATATCCCAAAAATTTTCTGCAAAACTGTTGAGCATTCTAAAAATTCTACCGTATCTATGCTGAAAAAAAAAACAAAGGTAACACGTACTCCGAAAACAAATAAAGTATAACAGTTTATAAATTACAGGTGGAAATCGAAGCTCGCCGTATTTGATAATATAGAAATTACTAAAGTTCGATTATCTTGCGACTTCAAATCTCTTAGAATGAATTAAAAGCCGAATATAGTATTTTTCGATCATTTAAAAATATTTTTTACGTCAGAGTGATGAACATCAAGTTATTGGCGGGTTTGTGAGACAAAGCGAATAATTTTATATAATAAGTAGGGGAGACTGGGGAGACTTGATCCCTTTTTCTTAATTAACCTGAAACTTTAAGAAAAAAACACAAAACTAGATCCGATTTCCGTACAAAATGGCTGGTAAACATCTATTGCAAGTTAATACACAGAAAGCCTTTAAATTATTGTTAAAGTTTTCAAAACTGTGTTTTTATGGAGGCATGTCTTATGATGTATTTTTCAAAAACGGGTGACACTTGATCCCCCATTGAGCACATGGTTTATTTAAAGGGAAAATAATTCCAGAGTCTTCCTATTCATTTTCTTTTCGAGTTTTCTTGTATTTTCGATGAAAATGGAGTGTTTGAAATTGTTAGATTTCCATAAATTTTTAAGGATATGGCGTATTCTCAAAATGGGGAGACTTGATCCTCCTTTTCTTGGTTAGTACTAAAGTTATAATTATCTGACACATTTTATCGTTGAATAGACTAGAATTCCAAGTAAATAGAGGCTTCGGAATAGTATTTTATTTTTCACATGTATAACGTGTGTGTAATCCTCGAGGGATCAAGTCTCCCCATGTCACTGTTGTGTATACTAAGCTGAATTAATTGAAATATGTTAACAACAGCCTTATTTGGATAAATAAGTTTGAAAGTATTTTATTTAAACTATGTGCTGTGAAATTTTGACACGATTTGGTTCAATTTTCACAAAGTTATTGAGATTTTTCGGAACCGCCTAAAAGATTTCTGAAGGACTGAAAACAAACCATCAACCGTTAAAACATGATGCAATGTACAATCGAAATCACTTGTAGCCAAAACATAGTCGTTTGTCCAGGAGTAGTTTTGGAAAAATTTTGCTAGCAGAAAAATGTTTTTGATTCCGAGCAAATATGGGGGGAACAAGTCTCCCCAGGGATCAAGTCTCCTCAGTCTCCCCTATTATTACTTATTTAGTAACGAGTTTGATATCATAGCAAATTCTGCTCGCCGATTATTATCAATAACATATCAATATCAAAATTTGTTATTGAAACATTTTCCGCATTCACTGTTATTAAGTTGTTATTGAAACTAACAAAACAAGTTATTGAAATAGTTTTCCAGTAACATTTATTTGTTATGGAATTTGTTATTTTGCCGCTTATGACAGACAAGTTTATAACACAATATGTTATGGTAATAACTTGAAAATAATCGATTTTATTATTCAGTTATTTTTCCCAAATAACACAGCTCCTTATGCTGATGTTATTCCCTTCTGCTCGGGTGGAGCTTGAAACTCTTAATGAGGTTGATTATGTTGGCAAAAATGGTGATACAGTATACAAACGTTATTTTATCAAATTTCAACCATTTTTTCGGTCGTATTAGCCCTTTTAGGTGGATTAATCATCTTTTGAAATTACCTAAGTTTTTATTCGTCATGATAACATTATGTTTTAAGTAGGTTTGCTAGATATGATTAATAAAATTAACTTATATTCTTAGATAGGTGATTTCGAATACTTTGACCCATTCTCACCCCCTTTAAGGGGTGAGATTGGGTCAATTTTCAATCATTTGTAGTTTAGTAGGCAATTCATATAACGTGATACTTTATTGCTAAACTCTCATTACCACATAGGAGAGTATACATACCAAATAAAAAGTTATTCCGACTTCAATTGCATTTGTTATTTGACAAACAATCTTTGAGTTTCCTTTTTTGACCCATTCTCACTTCCAACGACGGTATCTAAGATTCATCATGTTTTTTACGTGCTTCCGTATTCTCAAAAAATCCGATATTTCTAGATTATTGTGAATATTTATCATGATGTTACCTAGGAACTTCTCTACGATTTTCATTTTAAAATCTTCTTGATCCCTCTTGAAATTTCTCGAAAGACTCGTTTAGAAATTCCTCTTCTAAATAGACATTTGGAAGTTTGGCTATCAGGAAGTTATCTAGGAATTTATTCAAAAAGTAGTCAAAGGATTGCTCCGGATATTTCATCAAGGATTTTATTAGATAAACTTAAATAAATACTTTCCTTGAAAAATTGGCAGATATTCATTTAAATAATCATTCAGGGATAAATTTGGGAATTTTCTTCAAGGATTCTCCTAGGGTCCTACTTCTTTTTCCCAATACTTGAGAAATTTTCCAGAGTTTTCTTCAAAAAATCTGAAAGAGACTCATGCAAAAATACATTTTAGGGGATTACGTAGAAACCTTTCCTCAGTTTTGACATCCATGTGCACAACAAAAACGTGTGATCGATGAACAAATTGAGATTTGAATGAAAAAAAAAATCCACGTACTCATGACTTCCAAATCGCTCGACGGGCGCTTCTATTCCTTCAAGCAACGGAGTCACTCGACTATCTCCGTCACCAGTAGGCATAGAACTGCACTCGATTCCACAGACGCACAGTCTAAGGGATCGAGTTTGGTTGGAATTGTTTATGAAAAACGGCACAATAAGTTAAACAAAAAGTAAACAATCACCCTAGAAGTTGAAAAAGTTTTATCTGTCGTATTTTTAAAAATATTTGTTTAATCCAGGTATGCAGGGATATAAATCGATAGTAAAAGAGTAGTTCTGCAAAACGGCGAAGAAAAAGTGGTGCTTTGTTGAAAAGCACAAGATTTCTGGGTGTTCAAAGTGGGACCAGCACAATTGTGCTGTTCCGTCCCCAAGGCGGTCCAAATTCCATCGGAAATTGCGGCGTTTTATGGTATAGAAGGTTAATTTTAATTATTAAATCACTACAAAGTGATAGTTTGTAAAAACTTAGACGAATAATTTCATTTCAAGGAACACGATATCAGCTTGTACGAATTTTTTTTAAAGAACTTTGAATACTTGGGTGAATAATATTACTCCATATTATCGAAATCATGAATTAGATTGGAACAGGGATTTGCTGTTCTTATTATCTTCTTTTTATTTACTTCTATGATTTGAATACCCTGTCAAGCTGATCTCGTGTTCCTAGATTTGAAATTATAGGGTTTCGAACTACTTGGGCACTAGCGTCAATTTTCGGCACCCCACAGTAAAACAAAGCAAAATATCACTTGCCGCATATTTTCCAAACGCACTTCCGTGTGTAATCATCTCCCACAACATTTCCACATCGGGATCCACAGTCAATTAGCTACACTTTCACTCTGAAGCCGCGCAAGTGCTTAAAACAATTATCACACGCAGGCGAGTGCACTTCGGCAGCACAAAGATGGGTGCCGAAGTGATTTCCCATTTGATTTTGCTGGAAGTTCGGCACTGGTGCCGAGAATTGGTGCTGGACTAGGTACAGTAAACTCGTTTAAAATCCACTTTCCGACTGAAAATCTTCACAATAATCACTGTTAACAACAAGTTCACGCAATAAGGTGTCTGATTCAGTTGGAAAAAGTGGACGAAAGCGGTCGTTTCGTTGTGAAATTAGGTGATACACATTTTTGTTTACATGTTGTGCCGGGAATAGGGCAAAAAACCCTACTTCTAAATTTCTACAAACTAACACTTTGCAGTGATTTATTAATTAATTACAATAAATCTTCTGTACCATAAAACGCCTAAAAGTAGGCAATTTTTAGCAATTACTTAGAGAACATCGACCAGCTTGAGGACGGACCAGCACAATTGTGCTGGTCCTAATTTGACCCCAAAAAGTGCATAGGTGGATAAAGTAGCCGAAGTAAAGAAAGTTTTATTCTAGAGGACGTTAAGTTTATAAGTGAAAATTTGAGATAATCATTCTTTTATGGTCCGTCACGAAAGGGATAAGCTATTTTACGAGACGTTCTACCGGTGGGCCGCTCAATGTTAATGTTTACATTTGATGTTTTTGTTTTCGCAAAAAGTAGCATAACATGTGGTGAGCGCCAATCAGATTTTTGCTGGCAGAGATGTTTCGGTTTCTAATGCGGCATGTATCAATCCCCCGAGCTGTATGATGTCACTAGCAGATGAAAAAAAAAACATTACCACGGTCTACGGATATTAATTATAGTGGGCGGATTGACGCTTTTTGACAGATAAATGAACCCCGTTTATTGGATGGGCCCGTATCACATGTTATGCTAACGAAAATGTAAATAAATGGGCCCACCGGTTGGACTTTAAAGCTGGTAAACATTCAAAAAACAGCTGATTTGAAACGTCTCATAAAATGCCTTATAGTTCAAATGTCAATTTGTTCATCGAGCACATGTTTCTGTTGTGCACATAGATGTCAAAGCATTTGAACAGTGCTTGGTCAACCAAAGCAAAAATCAAGAAATTGACATCAATAAATTTGATTTTACTATTGTTTTCGAAAACTTCTTCATGGTAAATGTGGCTTCCCGCCTCCTCCACGTTGGTTCTCAGAACCTTTCCAGCACACTAAATGGCTCAAATTTATGCATTTGACTGTTGGTTTCATTTGTGGACGGTCAACTCCGAAAATCGTGAATGCGGACATCCGACCGAGCGACTTTGTCGCATCAAAACAGCATGCAATTAAATAAATGTCTCGAGCACAAACGACCCGGGCCGGCAGGAAAACCTTTCTGGGCAAGCTGCACAATACGAGCTTGAAAAATCATCCCAATTATGAGTGCACCAACAGCAACAGCAGCATCAGTGCCCAGTGGCAGTGTTTTGGCTTACACGGCCCTGCCAACCAACTGATCCCAGATCCCAGATGTAGACCGTGACTCGAGAACTATGGAACAAAGAAGCATTATTCTTGCTCTCCGGACTCCCACCAGAAAGTTCCCGGTGCATACCAAAGTGGACAAAAACGCCACGGCAAAAATGCTCAAGTAGGTATGTATCGTGAAATGGGGTAAGGTTGGCCACTGAAAGCATCAAAACTAGGTTAATCATATTTCGGAAAATCGCAAAATGCACAGAACTTACGTGAATACTGTGATATTCAATAGCTGTACAATTTTGTTATTATATATGTTTTTGTGTCTTTTTTCAAAGTAGTTCTAATTCACGGTATCATCCCACCTTCTGACCTGACCGAAAAGAACACCGTACAACGGACATGTTGCATACATATGTACGAGCCCTGCTGGTTACCTTTCACAGCAGTCGTCGTTGTCGTCCAGCCAGGGGAACCCACGAGCGATGACCAACCGATGTCCTTTCTAGTCTTTCTCCTGTTACAAATGGCATCTGATTGCATTCTGGTGTTTCGGAAGACTTGCCCCTCGCAGGTGAACATATGCTCTACTGTCACGGTAACATTGTTTCGCCGTTTGGTTGGTAGGTAGTAGTGGTCTGCTTGCCTGCTGGTGCTTTCCTCGGTCACAAGGTAGGTAGAAGTACCAATAATGCGAAACAGTTTTACCCCCTTGACTCCAAACACTCGGGGGGCTAGGGTCTCGTCAGACAAATTGTGCTGAATATTTTACAAGCTTATCAAACAGCTCAATGATACCTGGGATAATGCCCATGTAATTCGATTCGGCAATTTCGAATGTGATCAAACCTGTTGGGGACTGGAAGCGACATTGGGCATGAGGTAATGCGTGACACCTTTCTCTCCGATTCCCACGAACGTGACCGTTCAGTTTTCCTTCTGCAAAACATGAATTTGTAAATGGAATACCAAGTAACGAAGTAAAACTAGAATGGCTTCAGGTGTTTTTGACTTCAGCATATCGAAGCAGCATGCTGAGACGATGCGTAAATTGAAGTCTTGTATTGATTATGGTTTTTCTGGTGATACACGTTTAGGAACTCGTGAATCTGAATACATTTGAAATTTTTATTGATAAAAAGACAAGGAAACATAGAAGACAAAGAAGACAGAGAAGACAGAGAAGCCAGAGAAGCCAGAGAAGCCAGAGAAGCCAGAGAAGCCAGAGAAGCCAGAGAAGCCAGAGAAGCCAGAGAAGCCAGAGAAGCCAGAGAAGCCAGAGAAGCCAGAGAAGCCAGAGAAGCCAGAGAAGCCAGAGAAGCCAGAGAAGCCAGAGAAGCCAGAGAAGCCAGAGAAGCCAGAGAAGCCAGAGAAGCCAGAGAAGCCAGAGAAGCCAGAGAAGCCAGAGAAGCCAGAGAAGCCAGAGAAGCCAGAGAAGCCGCCAGAGAAGCCAGAGAAGCCAGAGAAGCCAGAGAAGCCAGAGAAGCCAGAGAAGCCAGAGAAGCCAGAGAAGCCAGAGAAGCCAGAGAAGCCAGAGAAGCCAGAGAAGCCAGAGAAGCCAGAGAAGCCAGAGAAGCCAGAGAAGCCAGAGAAGCCAGAGAAGCCAGAGAAGCCAGAGAAGCCATAGAAGCCATAGAAGCCAGAGAAGCCAGAGAAGCCAGAGAAGCCAGAGAAGCCAGAGAAGCCAGAGAAGCCAGAGAAGCCAGAGAAGCCAGAGAAGCCAGAGAAGCCAGAGAAGCCAGAGAAGCCAGAGAAGACAGAGAAGACCGAGAAGACCGAGAAGACAGAGAAGACAGAGAAGACAGAGAAGACAGAGAAGACAGAGAAGACAGAGAAGACAGAGAAGACAGAGAAGACAGAGAAGACAGAGAAGACAGAGAAGACAGAGAAGACAGAGAAGACAGAGAAGACAGAGAAGACAGAGAAGACAGAGAAGACAGAGAAGACAGAGAAGACAGAGAAGACAGAGAAGACAGAGAAGACAGAGAAGACAGAGAAGACAGAGAAGACAGAGAAGACAGAGAAGACAGAGAAGATAGAGAAGACAGAGAAGACAGAGAAGACAGAGAAGCCAGAGAAGACAGAGAAGACAGAGAAGACAGAGAAGACAGAGAAGACAGAGAAGACAGAGAAGACAGAGAAGACAGAGAAGACAGAGAAGACAGAGAAGACAGAGAAGACAGAGAAGACAGAGAAGACAGAGAAGACAGAGAAGACAGAGAAGACAGAGAAGACAGAGAAGACAGAGAAGACAGAGAAGACAGAGAAGACAGAGAAGACAGAGAAGACAGAGAAGACAGAGAAGACAGAGAAGACAGAGAAGACAGAGAAGACAGAGAAGACAGAGAAGACAGAGAAGACAGAGAAGACAGAGAAGACAGAGAAGACAGAGAAGACAGAGAAGACAGAGAAGACAGAGAAGACAGAGAAGACAGAGAAGACAGAGAAGACAGAGAAGACAGAGAAGACAGAGAAGACAGAGAAGACAGAGAAGACAGAGAAGACAGAGAAGACAGAGTAGACAGAGAAGACAGAGAAGACAGAGAAGACAGAGAAGACAGAGAAGACAGAGAAGACAGAGAAGACAGAGAAGACAGAGAAGACAGAGAAGACAGAGAAGACAGAGAAGACAGAGAAGACAGAGAAGACAGAGAAGACAGAGAAGACAGAGAAGACAGAGAAGACAGAGAAGACAGAGAAGACAGAGAAGACAGAGAAGACAGAGAAGACAGAGAAGACAGAGAAGACAGAGAAGACAGAGAAGACAGAGAAGACAGAGAAGACAGAGAAGACAGAGAAGACAGAGAAGACAGAGAAGACAGAGAAGACAGAGAAGACAGAGAAGACAGAGAAGACAGAGAAGACAGAGAAGACAGAGAAGACAGAGAAGACAGAGAAGACAGAGAAGACAGAGAAGACAGAGAAGACAGAGAAGACAGAGAAGACAGAGAAGACAGAGAAGACAGAGAAGACAGAGAAGACAGAGAAGACAGAGAAGACAGAGAAGACAGAGAAGACAGAGAAGACAGAGAAGACAGAGAAGACAGAGAAGACAGAGAAGACAGAGAAGACAGAGAAGACAGAGAAGACAGAGAAGACAGAGAAGACAGAGAAGACAGAGAAGACAGAGAAGACAGAGAAGACAGAGAAGACAGAGAAGACAGAGAAGACAGAGAAGACAGAGAAGACAGAGAAGACAGAGAAGACAGAGAAGACAGAGAAGACAGAGAAGACAGAGAAGACAGAGAAGACAGAGAAGACAGAGAAGACAGAGAAGACAGAGAAGACAGAGAAGACAGAGAAGACAGAGAAGACAGAGAAGACAGAGAAGACAGAGAAGACAGAGAAGACAGAGAAGACAGAGAAGACAGAGAAGACAGAGAAGACAGAGAAGACAGAGAAGACAAAGAATTCAGAGAAGACAGAGAAGACAGAGAATTCAGAGAAGACAGAGAAGACAGAGAAGACAGAGAAGACAGAGAAGACAGAGAAGACAGAGAAGACAGAGAAGACAGAGAAGACAGAGAAGACAAAGAAGATAGAGATGACAGAGAAGACAGAGATGACCTGGGGGAATGGCACTTCCTTTGCTAACCGGGAAAATCCGCATTTATCCGTTGCTAACCGTCGTTAATCGCGTCTAACTGGCTACTCAGTTAGCAGCGGTTAGCGACGGTTAGGAACGGATAAATGCGGATTTCCTGGTTAGAAAGGGATATGTCATTCCCCTTGGAGAAGACAGAGAAGACAGAGAAAACAGAGAAACAGAGAAGACAGAGAAGACAGAGAAGACAGAGAAGACAAAGGAGACAGAGAAGACAGAGATCATAGAGAAGACAGAGAAGACAGAGAAGATCCTTGCCAAGAGGATTTCAGGAGGATTCCAAGAGGATTCCATGAGGATTCCAAGAGGATTTCAAAACAATTCTGTGAGGATTCCGTGAGGATTCCGCGAGGACTCCGCAAGGATTCAAATAGGATTCCAAGAGCATTCCAAACGGATTTCAGGCGAATTCCAAGAGGATTCCGTGAGGATTTTGCGAGCATTCCAACAGGATTCTAAAAGCATTCCAAGCGGATTTCAAGTGGCTTCCAAGAGGATTCCAAGCGGATTTCAAGACGGATTCCAGGACAGATTCCAAGACGGACTCCAAGACGGATTCCAAGATGGGTCCAGGACGGATTCCAAGACGGATTGAAAGATGGATTCCAAGATGGATTCCAAGACGGATACTAAAACACGGATTCCAAGACGGATTCCAAGACGGACTCCAAGACGGATTCCAAAACGGATTCCAAGACGGATTCCAAGACGGATTCCAAGACGGATTCCAAGACGTATTCCAAGACGGATTCCAAGACGGATTCCAAGATGGATTCCAAGACGGATTCCAAGACGGATTCCAAGACGGATTTCAAGACGGATTCCAAGACGGATTCCAAGACGGATTCCAAAGCCAATCCAAAGACAATCCAAAGACAATCCAATGCCAATCCAAAGCCAAACCCAAGCCAATCTAAAGTCAATCCAAAGCCAATGCAAATCTAATGCTAGTCAATCCAAAGCCAAACCCAAGCCTATCCAAAGCCAATGCAAAGTCATTCCAAAGCCAATAAGAAGCCAATCCCAAGCCAATCCAAAATCAATCCAAAGCTAATCTAAAGCCAATCCAAAGCAAATGCGAAGTCAATCCAAAGCCAATACAAAGCCAATTTAAACCCAATCCAAAGCCAATACAAAACCAATCTCTAGCCAATCTAGTCCAAAGCCAATCCAGAGCTAATCTCAAGCCAATCTAAAGCCAATCCAAAGCCAATGTAAAGTTTATCCCAAACCAACTCCAAGGATGGGAACACTCACTTGCAAAGAGTTACACTCACTTGCAGTTTTCTCAGCGCATCTAGAAATGATGTATAGACGACTTTTGCCTGGTGGTTTGGTCTAAAACTTTTTCGAATAGAGTAGGGGTCACACACACATGTCAAAGTCGTGAAGGAGCTGCGAAGGCAACTCTCCAAGAGCTTTAAGATGCGCGTGCGATCCCTGCCCTATTCGGCAAAGTTTTAGACCAAACCACAATGCAAAAGTCGTCCATACATTGTTTCTTGATTGCATGCTTCTGAGCTGAGAAAATAGCAAGTGAGTGAAACTCTTTGCAAGTGAGTGTTCCCATCCCTGGCCAACCCCAAAGCCAATCCAAAGCTAAGACCAAGTCAATCCAAAGCCAATCCAAATTGAAATCACAATCCATCCAAAAAACAATTCAATGCCAAACCAAAGCCAATTCAAGGCCAATCCAAAGCCAAGCCAAGGCCATTTTAAAGTCAATCTAAAGTTAATCCAAAGCCAATCAAAGGCCAATCCATTCCAATCTAAAGTCAATCCAAAGCCAATCTAAAGCCAATCCAAAACAATTGCAAAGTCAATTCAAAGCCAATCTAAAGCCAATGAAAAGCCAATACAAAGTCAATCCAAAGCCAATACAAATCCATTCTAAACCCAATCCATACCCAATCTAGAGCCAATCTTAAGCCAATTCAAAGCCAATGAAAAGTTAATTCGAAGCCAACCCGAAGCCAATCCAAAGCCAATTCAAAGTCAATCCATAGCAAATCCAAAGCCAATCCAAAACCATTATCAAGTCAATCCAAAACCAATTCAAAATCTTTCCAAAGACAATTCATAGCCAAACCAAAGACAAACCAAAGCCAAACCAAAGCCAATCCAAAGCCAAGCCAAAGCCATTTTAAAGTAATTCCAAAGCCAATCCAAAGCTGATACAAAGCCAATCAAAAGCCAATCCAAGGCAATCAAAGGCCAATTCAAAGCCAGTCCAAAGCCAATTCAAAACCAATCCAAAGCCAATCAAAAGCAAATCCAAAGCCAATCAAAGCCCATCCAAAGCCAATACAAAGCCAATCCAAAGCCAAAATAAAGCCAATCCAAGGCCAATCAAAAGCCAATCAAATACCAATCCAGAGCCAATTCAAAGCAAATCCATAGCTAATGCAAAGTCAATCCAAAGCTTATGCAAAGTCAATCCGATGTCAATCCAAAGAAAATCCGATGCCAATCCAAAGTCAACCCAAAACCAATTAAAAGCCAATCTAAAATCAATCTAAAGCCAATCTTAAGTCAATGAAAAGACAATCCAAAGTCGAATCGAAGCCAACCCAGGACTAACCTAAAGCTAATCTAAAGACTATCCAAAGTCAATCCAAATCCAATCCAAAGAATATCCGGATCCAAACCGAAATCAAGCAAAAGCCAATTCAAAACCAAACCAAAGCCAATCCAAAGCCAATTTAAGGACAAACGTCATGAAATCCCGCTTAAACATTGCATCAGAACTTCAGACGCTCAAATATCAAGAAGCAAGCTTCACACAACAGTGCATTTTATTATTCTGTTCTTGCTCACTTGTAATAAGCTTAAAATATTTCATGTGCGCTGGTTTTGTTAACGAAGAGATTTGTGCCCTCTAAATCCCGAGTGTCAATGTCGGCCATTGTGGCTGCCATTTTGGGACTCTAACAAGTCTGTCCTTAAAGATATTCCAAAGCCAATGCAAAATTAATGCAATCTAATCTAAAGCCATTCAAAAGCCTACCGAAAGCCAATTTAAATCCAAAGTAAGGACAATCCAAGGTCAACCCAAAGCCTGTCAAACCTAATCAATGAGTAATCTAAGGCTAATCAATAGCCAACTCAAAGTCTAGTTATAGGGTAAGTGTACCAATTATGGCTATAGTACCATTTATTCGCCATAGTTGATTTTCACCCTTTAACGATATATATCAACAATAAAAAAAAAATGTGAACAACAGATCACGTTCACGAAAAATGGATGCATTCATTTAAAGTCCACATTTTGCTCAAATTACGGTAGAAATAAATCATTTTCCTTAAAATTTCGGCTTCCTTGCACCCTTTTTCGCCATAGTGTACCAATTATGGCTAATCCCATAAGAAGTGCATGCAAATAGTGCGAAAAGGAACCGAAGTTAAAAAATGTAGCCATAACTGGGACAGGGTTCCAATCATTGGCACACGCTGTAATAAATACTAAAAGTAGTTTTGGTTCCGTTTTTATATTTTTCCTGTAAAGTATCGAAACTGAACTATATTTTCACATATTGGTGACATTCGTTGGTCTTCTCGTTATTTTTGTACAAACAGTTTTCCTTAGGTAGTGCCATAATTGGTACAGGCACCCTATTTAAAGCAATGATAATTCAAAGCTATTCGAAAACCACTCTAAATCTAACACAAAATCCAATTCAAATGCTAAACAATTCTGTGAAATATATGTCACTGAAAACGTGTCGCTTTGCTCTTGATCAACAAACTCAACCAGCGGTAAATCTTCTTTCGGATCACCAATTTCATATCACGTAAAGATTTTAATCTAGAAATGAAACCCACCGGGTCGTCTTTCTCACTCCATCACTCTATTTTTTGTTTTGCGACAAATGATTGTGGCTGCCTGACAGGCGACTTGAATCCGTCCAATATTTGCTTATTTTTCTCAATTTAAGTTTCTATTTGTTTTAATTTAATTTGTTGACACTGCTGTTGCACTATACAACAACAGCAGGAGGCGCCTTCGACTTCAGACCGACGACGACAGCATGATGACAGAGAGAGAGAGAGAGAGAGAGAGAGAGAGAGAGAGAGAGAGAGAGAGATAGCGAGCGGTGGCAAATAACACCCATCCGCAGCCGGGAGGGAAAACCAAAGGCGACGACGACAACGATGGGAGCTGAGGAACATGCTTCTTGTGGTATTCCTGTTGAAGTGTGGCACCTCACTGTTTACTGGGGATAACTCTTTGAGTGCAAGAAAGAAGGGGGGGGGGATCTGAGGCTAGTCGGTTTGTCTCCACCAAATACCACTCGAGAGATGGAACCTTGAGAACAAATTAAATTTAATCAACTTTTCGAGGCTTTTTTGTACTTTATCTGAGGAACTAACTATACATAAATCAAAAGCTTTGAAGTGAAGGAAACTTTCTTTTTGGGGCTGCGGAGTACAGAGCAATTGAGGGCTGAAGTTTGGTCATTTAGATTTTTTGAAAGTGTTTTGTTGATAGAAAATTGAATTGCATTAAACAATGTTATCTTAGGTGTTTTGCATTTTTAATTACTGAGATGTTTTTTTTATAAATCCCAATAGATTCCTACTTTACATAACTGCTGGAAAAACTTGTATTTAATTAGAATACCCAGAATGTTGCCCATTGACAAATTGAGAGATGAATTTGTGAAAAAATATCGCGTTCTGGTGGGATTCGAACCCACGACTCCGTATTCGCTAGACCAGTGCTTTAAAGCCACAGGACTAGTAATGATTCTGCGGAATAGAGCCCGAACTGACTCCTAGTCGACACCATGCTCATTCCTGCGACACCATTCCATGAATCACGCCGATGCATACTAAATTAGACTTCAGTAAATGGTCCACTGCACGAATTTATTCTGGCCTGCTTACTCTCACACGAAATTTGACGTTTGAGAGATGTCGGCACCTCTCAAACGTCAAATTTCGTGTGAGAGTAAGCAGGCCAGCGTAAGTTCGTGCAGTGGACCATAGACTGCATGGTGGCTAAGGTTTGCGGAGTGCGAGAGTAAGTCTCGCCTTCAAATAAACAATTCTCTCGCACTTGTAGTTAGTGGACACAAACGCGAGTGTATTGTGGATTGGCATCTAAGTCGATCGAGTCTAAGTCGATTTGTGAAAAAAAGTGTAGGCAGGGATGGGAACACTCACTTGCAAAGAGTTACACTCACTTGCAGTTTTCTTAGCTCAGAAGCATGCAATCAAGAAACGATGTATGGACGACTATTGCCTTGGGGTTTTGTCTAAAACTTTGCCGAATAGAGTAAGAGTCGCACACAAGTCCCAAAGTCGTGACAGAGCTGTGAAAGCGACTCTCCACGAGTGTAATTTACATTCACCTCGGGGAGAGTTGCCTTCGCAGCTTCCTCACGTCATCGGTATACGTGTGCGACCCCTACTCTATTCGGCAAAGTTTTAGCCAAACCCGCAAGGCAAAAGTCGTCCATACATCGTTTGTAGATTGCACGCTTCTGAGCTGAGAAAACTGCAAGTGAGTGTAACTCTTTGCAAGTGAGTATTCCCAACCTTGGGTGTAGGCTCGGAGTCAGTTTGGACTTTTATTCCGCAAAATCGTTACTTGTTCTGTGGCTTAGTTGGTTAAAGCGCCGGTCTACCGAATACGGACTCGTGGGTTCGAATCCCATCAGAACGTGTTTTTTTTTCACAAATTCGTCTCTCAATTTATCAATAAGCAACATTTTGTGCCTTCTAATTATTTACAAGTTTTTCCCATATGTTTCCGTTAAACCACCAAATCTGGTAAATGCCAGTAAAGGGCAATTTATAACATTGTTCTATTGAACAAATTATTACTCACGATTCAAAGGATTTTAGCTCCACTTCACACTATGGCTAATCACTTCGAGAGCGGATTTTTGGCTGAAAAAGTGCCGTTTTTTCATTATTCGAGGCTCAATAGAATGAAAAAGTAATTTCCCATCGATTGTTTCGAGAGTACATCGAAATTCAATTTCCGTTTCTCGAAAGATATGACGCTCGTGGAGTTTTACAATGCGCTTTTGAGCCCTTCACCCCGGCAGAACTGCAACGAACACCCACAGCCAATGGACTGAGATAGAGCCCACCCAAAACCCAACGGCACTATCGTACTACCGTAAATGAAAAGCTTGCCTGCTAGGGGGGAGCCCAAATGCTTTCAGTAAATTGTATTCAATTAGAGATATGCTCCGAATCGCTTCCAGTAGTAGTGCCGATATGCACCCACTTCGTGTATCGGCACAAACGCTGCCAACGATGGACGCGCGAGGTTTCCCGAGGAGCGCGAGACTGGATTTGAATGGCGGTAGTAGATTAATTCATCGAAGTTAATTGAATTGATAAACCTAGCTTTGCAGCGTCGTTCGCTTGGATGAGTGCGCCCACGGTACGGTTGGACGTTAGGTGCTGACAATTTCTCTTCTCCTGAGGCGTTAAGGATATGGACGATGCCAAAGTGGTTTCTATTATCATTTTATGAAGAGGACACTGCGTTGACTATTGGCACCTTTCGCGAATCATATATTAGCACAGTAGTATGAAATTGGTATAAGGGTAATTCTCATGCAAAAATGTAAAAATTTTTAGGCACTAACATTTCAAAAGGGCGTAACTGTACTTTTGTGCGGCAAAAGGGTGAGTCGACAAGGAGCGGTCAACAGAGCTTTGATCAGTTATGTGAGCATGAGCACTGTTGTCCTTTTGACTTCAACTAGATTGAGGAGGTATGGCCCGAGCGTCTGTTGTTCAGCAAGAAGATGCGGCTCAAACAGCGTCTGTTCTGGCATCCAGCGGCTGAGTATGAAATGTTCCGGAAACTATACTTAAGGTGACAGCTCCACCACGGTTACTGAAACCGACTGTATAGTAAATGAAACATGACTAACATGACTAACTATTTTCATGACTAACTGTTTTAGCGACAACGACTTTTAGCGTAAAATAACGGAACAAAATTGAAACTTGATCCAATGATACATTCCAACCGATGCTGCCGAAATGCAAGTTAAAGAGATCTTTTGCAGCCAACTGAACGCTGTCGTGGAAAAGATTTTAAAAGTTATATCATGATCCTCCTGGGCCACTTTAAGTAATCAGCGAAATCGAAAAGCTGTTTGCAGAGTTGTACGGTCGCAATGACATGGTAATTGGGAGCTCGCTCGTTTCCCATCGACAAGTGCACAAACTAACATAGCTTTCCCGTGATGGTGTCACAGAAAATCAATAATTTGGGTGAGCTACGCTCTCAGAGAAAGCAGCGGATCACAGATAACACCTGGAGGAAGTTAAAAAGCAGAGGAACGCCAAAGTCGCGATAGAGCGAGCGAAAACACAAGGAGCCAAAGTCGTAGTCCGTCAGCGCTATTCGACACTCGAGAAAAAAGTGAAACGCTTCTGTGGCCGGGACAAACAAGTCAGAATTATCGCCGATAGAATATTTTTTAGTCTTCCGATTATGAAAATATAGCCCAAACACCCGAGCAGGAGGGAATACCAACAGCATAATAAAATGTGTTATTTTGGCAAAATAACTGAGTAACGCAGAGTTATTTTCATGTTATTAACATAACATACCATGTTTTAAACTTGTCTGTCATAAGCGGCAAAATAACAAAACTCATAACAAAAAATGTTCCTGGAAGACCAGTTAAATAACGAGTTTTGTTAGTTTCATAACAACTTAATAACAGTGAATTTATACAATGTTCCAATAACAATTTTTTCAAATTAAAAAGTTATAGATAACAATATGGAAGCAAAATGAGTTATAATATCAAAATAATATTTTTTATTTGCAAAATAGAACCAACAGAAATTCTACATTTTTTCCACTGAAATGGATCGAACTAAATAGAAATAAAAATTACAAGTAATGTAATGTCAAAAGTTCAGCTTAACCGATTCATAAATACCGAAGATGTGGCTCACAGATTCCAAACATGACTTTTAGTATGGAAATCAGCAAAAGTTAACTTTTTCATTTCTTTTGCTGTAAATCTCGCATGGTGTAGTTATGATTTCAAAACTTTATTGTTCTGCTATTGATGATCAATTATTAATAATGGTGCATTCTCAATAATACAATAATAACAGAACATCTTATTCAAAATCTTATTTAAAGAAAATATACCAATATCAGGATCATAACAAAAACAGATTGCCCAACAAAGCTTGTTATGGAAAAGTTATGCCTCAATAAGTTAATAATAACAAACCTAGATATAAAAATAGTTTTTGTGATCCAGTTGTTATTATTTTTATATTCTCCTCTGCTCGGGCACTAATCATTTTCGAAGAAAAATCCGAGGTACATGAAAGTTCGATAATAATCGAGTTTGTGACACCGAGAATTGTTGAAGCGGGATTTCAAGACGTTTGTCCTTCAAACACGAAGACTTTTTGAACGTTGAAAACGTTATATGTAATGAATTGACACTTTTCGGATCTTTTGCGAAAAAAATGTATTTTTTATATCAACGTCATTACTGTTTAGTTTTGATTTCCAAAGATTTTCTACTTGTTGGCACGGTGTAAGACGCAGGGAAAACGGGTCATTGTATAAGTAGTGAAATCCATAATGTATTCAGCAGAACGCTTTAAAGCTAAAATATTAAGTGCCCAATTACATCCCATGATTCATCATTCATATCGTGTTGTACTCGCATTTCAGTGACTCTAGTCTCAACGTTCCTGTCCTTGTTACCGTCCAATTATCGTTCTAGTATGTATACCTAGTAAGTCGATTTTAAGTTCTTAGTCTTAAGTTAAACAATAGGATATAATTTTACCTACTGTTGCATGGCAAACATAGTTTAAGTTATAATTTTAGCGCATATAGCTCTAGCAGGGAAATAGTACATGGAATCTAACCTGAAATCATGATATTAATGAATTCACATATTTTACAGATAAGAATGAATTATTTTTATGTTTGACTCACTAGTAACTATTAACAGAGTTCATTTGGTCAAATTGCCACGAAAGATATCGGCTATCAATAATATTTAATCAAATTCCAACTCTAGCACAATATTTATCACTACATGCTTCATATCTCAACATCTGTTGTTTTCTCTCCTATTGATTTGTCCTCACTCATGCCGTGACAATTGTCGGATGACAAACAATGGCTTTCGGTGACGGATCGTTCCGCCAAATATTCACCATTCATATTGAACATTTTCGTCGTCGCACTAACGGCTGTAACGCCTCCCGCTACACTACTTCTGTTCTCAAGATATCTATGATTGTATAAGATATATTAGAGCCTATAAGGATTAAAGGAAGATCACATTTATTAATGTTTGTGTGGTGTTGCAAATTTGACATATTGTCTTCAATATGGGTGAATTCTATATGGGTGAAATGTCAAACCGGTTTAACTTTATAACTTTATTTGTCATGATAAAATATTACATTTCATAACGTCGTATCAAGTATCAATATATTATTGAGAAACGTTAAACATTTCATTGAATTCGGTTCACTAGTTTCCGAGATATCAGGCCAAACATGTCTAAAGGTCCTATCTGCAGAAGAGAGGCTCTCTTTGGTTTCCCTCTCTTTTGTAATAATCTCAGCTGTTTATTTGTACTATGAATGTGTCCTTGCACTGAACGATGGTCAAAACAATCGTCTTTTGATTTGTACTGCAAAAATACATAGTTTAAAAGTGTACCATTACATTGCGATAATTGAAAGAGAAAGTGAACAAAGAGAGCCTCTCAAATGCAGATAGGACCTATTGCAATGTTTGGCCTGATATAACAGTTAAAAAAATTTGTCTAAAATATAGTGTTTTAGGAGAACGGTTCTAGCTTTACGAAAGATCAACAAATCGAGCTCCAATTTCTAACAATGATGCACATATAATAGGTTGATAAACAGTCAACATTTGAGATTTTTTTGATGCACTCTAATAATGCATACAGCTTGTTGAACATTTTTGTGTGAGAAAAAAAAGTTGCCTATTCCAAACATTTTGGCTATCTCCTGTAGTTTGACGATAGATCCCGAGGTAAAACATTCAGAAACTTATGCCCTAGAGTTCTGTCAGATTTATTAGTTGAAATTTATGGTTTTTGAACTCAATAAAACCTTCCTGGTTTACGTCAAGAATCTCATTTTTCAGGGTTTGACAGACATTAGCTATTATGGAGCTCTCATAGAAATAGCAAGATAAATTTTTCCAGAGTGAAGTAGTACTTGAGAGTTTGTTGATATTTTATCATTAATTGAGCCCACCACTTTCTGACTGTACAACTCTCTTGCTCTTGAGCAGGGATGCCATATATACAGATTTATCTGTATTATACAGATTTTTGAGTATCCGTACATATTTAGTTTTATATGAAATACAGATTTTTAAGCTTAAGGGGCCATTTTATTTTTATATGGGATACACATTTTTCACCAAAATTTTGTATGGAATACAGATTTTTGAAAACCGCGATATAGATTTAAAAAAAAATCATCTGGCATCCCTGCTCTTGAGAAGGAAGTTGGAGCTGAAAGAACAAGCTGAGGGTACTGACAGTAAATAAACGATTTCGGTTAGAACTCTTTTTTAAGATGCTAGGAGTCAGCTGGAGAGTTGTGGAGATTGCTGACTAATTTAGAAAGAAGTTTGTGATTTCACAATGAATCTCTGGATTACGCGGAGGAAGCTCGTTAAAAAAAATAATACCTTTAACAGGAGATTTTTTCACGGTTGATCCATAATTTTAGGACATTCATTCAGGCATAAGTATAGAAATTCATTCATGGATTTGTTTCAAACAACTCTATTGAAAACTCCCCCGGGTATTCCTCCACGATATTTTTAATGGTTTTAGACAGAAACTCTCTTGAAACTCCACGCGAAAATCCTTAACTTTTATTCGTAGAAACTTGATGACCTCCCTAGCATTTCTCCCAGGGTTTATCATCGAATACATCTTGAAATTCCTTACAGAATGCTACCCGGATTTTGTAGCAACACATTCAAGATTTGTTCAAAGAATTTCTCTCCAAGATCTCCTTCAAGGGCTTCGTGGTCGTGTTGTTAGCGGCGCCAGCCGTTTAGGCCAAGGAATGTGGGTTCGATTCCCATTCCAGTCGGACAAAACACGTCGAGAAGAGATGAAATTTACTGCATTTTTGTAGAGGATTTGCGCTAAAGTCTCTTCAAAAGTGTTTGTTAGTTATTTCTACATTACAAAAATATCCATTCCTGAAAATCGGTCAAAAAAAAAAACGATCCCCCATTATTGGCTCTAGAATATTGAAGATTTTTGCAATAAATTCTGTAAGACCATTAATTCTGATTAAATCGATGCCATGAAAAATCTTGCTTAAAGCTATTTTACTGTATTTCCTTTATTACAAATAAATTATTATGCTAAAATTTCGTCATGAAACGTATTTAATATTTTCTAAATCAAGTCATGTAAGAGTCCTGGTTTATGACGTGATGGTGGCACCCCTAAGGTCCTACTGAGATTTCACAGAAATTTCATCTAGGATTCCTCAAAAATTACATTGCGGTTTCTCCACAAATTTGTTCCAGGACTCTCCCAGGTGTTTCTTGTGAGGAGTTTTTGATGAGATTTTTCCGGAGGTTTATTTAGGATTCTTTCAGAAGTTCCCTCTGAGGTTCTTCCATTAGTCTTTATCTGAGATTCCTAGGGATTCTTCAAAAGCTTTGCCAGGATTCCTCCAGGAAGTACTTCCGGGATTCTTCCAGAGATTCTTTCTGGGATTTCATATGGAATACCTTCTGAGATTACTTCAGAAGTTCCTAGATTCCTTCCGACTTTTTTTTTTCTACAAATTAATACCAAGATTCCTCCAGGATTTTTTCCTAGGATTACCCAGCAGTTTTTCCTAAGATTCCTCCTGATGATTTCTTCCGTGGTACGAATACAAATTCATTCACGATATTCTTCTGTGATTCCTTAGGTAGCTGTATTTTATCTGGGATTCCTATCCGAGATTCTCAAAATATTCCATCTGAGATTCCTCCAGGAACCGCTTCCAGGATTCATGAAATAATCCTGTAAGTAGTTCCTGGAGCAATTGAGAAAGAGGTTCTTGGAGGAACCCCGGGAGGAGTTCCCGGTTCCAAGAATACCTTCTGGAAGTCAAAAATAAAAAAAAATCAGAAGACACTATTAGGAGAATCTCAGATAGAATCCCTGGAGGATTCCCGGAACTCCTTAAGAAATCCCGAAAGAACCCTAGAAAGAGTTCCTGAGGGAATATTTTAGAAATCTTAGAAGAAACACCTGAAAGGATCCCAGAATAAACTTCTGAAGGAAAACTTGAAAGAATCTCTGATATTGCCCCCTCAGGAATCAACGCTGAAATCCTAGAGGGATCCTAGAATCAATTTGTGGAGAAACCACGAAAATAATCTCTGGAAGAATCCCGGCAGTACTTCTTGGGGATGAATCCTGGCAAGAGCTGTTAAAGGAATCCCAGACAACCTCTTCAGGAATCTTAGAAGAAAATTTTGGAAGCACCCCAGAAGGAACTTCTGAAGGAATCATAAATAAACCTCCGTAAGAATGTTATCAAGAACTCTCTACAAATTTCAGAAGAAACTTTTGGAGAAATCCAGGAACAAATTCGTGAATCCAATACGAATTCCATACGGTCCTGTGGAATCCCAGAAGGACCTCCTGGAGGGATGCCACCGTTCCACCATCAAGCCATAAATCAGGACACTTTCCCACACCGCGTACCCCAAACCATCCATCAAAAGCCGACGAAATTTTTCTACGAGGTGGAGGGAGATCTGGGATGACCAAAAATGAGTCTACATTGTTTATGGATAGCGCCTTACCACATCGGTTGTGAACTGAACACTTTTCTGGTGGCGAAAATTAGGGCACTTATAAATTAGACCTTAGATCCTTTGCATAATGAATTATAATCACAGTCTTATTCTGGACAAAGAAGAAAATGCAATCGATCTCGCACTTCCATCTACAATTAATTCCACCGCATAACTCATTGATAACCGTGTCAGTCCATTTATCTTATACCAAGCATCTCCACCATAACGTTTTGCATTTGCCGGAATAATCATTCCAAAGATGACAAACATCGTAGCTGATATCTGCCCTCTTATCCGGCGACAAATATGAGTTCAACTTTGCTGTACAACGCCACTTACATTGCCTGTACAGTACAGATGACCCCGCAACCATCACTTCGGGTGCGATAAATAATACCTGCAATTTGCCAATATAATTTATCTCGTCTCAATTTATCTTAAAACCAAACTGCGGTACCTGTCGGTGATGGAAGTTTTGCTGTTGCCTGGCTGACAAAAGCATAGAAAGTTGGAGAGCATCTCGCACCAGTCATATTTCTTGCACATCTCCTGGCCAAGCCGAAGACATACTCTAGCGTCCATCCGGCCCCAAGCCGATATCCTGTCCTTCCCATACCCAGAGGTGGTGGTGTCGTCTTGCTCTCCAACTTCTCCAAGAGGGAACGGAACAATAAACCATCTTGGTCTGATAGCGGACATTGCTTCCAGCAGCAGCAGCAGTACCTGTATGGGCAATAAAGTCTGACGATGCTGTCTGGCATCGTTGTTGATCGGAAGACAAGCTTTTTGCCCGTAACTTGTTCGAAGGTAAAATTAAGTAAATAAATTTCAATTAAATTCAATTTATGATATGAAACCCACCAATCAATTCACTTTTTCCAACATCTTTCATCGTTCATGTTGTGCTGCTGCAGACGGAATAAATTGTCTGGATGAGTACAGACTGTTGTTGTCGTATGTTATATACTGGCCTTAGTTAAAATGGGTGTTTTAACCAGTCTGGAAAAAGCTCATAATTATGTCTGGTCTGAATTTTCAGTACATTTTTTGTCGTTTTCTCATCAAGTTATATGGATTTCACAGCTACAATCAAAATATACATAAATAACTAGACAAAAACGTCTTTAAAATTCTCTGAAATCTACTCAGACCCCAAAAACTTCTATCAAACTTTCCTGAAGCCTCCTAGTGTCCCACAA
This sequence comes from Aedes albopictus, assembly GCF_035046485.1. Taxonomy (NCBI): domain Eukaryota; kingdom Metazoa; phylum Arthropoda; class Insecta; order Diptera; family Culicidae; genus Aedes; species Aedes albopictus. The sequence continues at coordinate 68,522,291 of NC_085138.1, read as the reverse complement.
AACACCCTTCAAAAACACTTAAAAACGCCAAACCCATCTTACCCTGACTCATGAAAGCCCTGAAATCCCTCTAAACCTTTGGTAAACACCTAAAACTTCTTAAACGCCGCAGCCCGATGGGGCTCAGAGGTATTTTATGGCATTTCAAGGGGGTTCCATGTGGCCTCAAATGCGCTTCAAGGGATCTCAGCGACGCTTACGGAAGTTTAGGGGGTACCAGAAGATATCAGGTGCATTTCAAGGAGGCTTCAGGGATTTCAAGGGCGCTTAAGGGGTTGTAGGAGTATTTCAGAAGGCTTCCAGTTCTAGAGGATCTCGAAGGCCTTTCAGGGGGTTCTAAGGAGGTAACAGGAGATCCCATATGCCTCTGAGATCTCCTGGTACCACCTGAAACCACCCAGGACCCCCTTGGAAGGACACTGTGATTTCCTGCAACCCTTTGAAAGCCCCTGAACACCCCTGAAACACCACTGAGCCCCTCTATAGCGCTCATAGAGGCCCCTGAAGTCACCTGGAGCCCCTGTCCTTTTTAGTGTTTCTGAGGCCCCCAAGAAGCGCATTGAGACCCATTGGAACCCTATAGCATCTCTGATACCTACTGGATTCCCTCGGAATCCCATAATACTCTCTGATACGATCCTGAGACCACCTCGTGTTATTGAAACCCCTGGGGATATCTGATATTCTTCGAAACTCCCTGACATCCTCTGGAACTCCCCTGGAACTCCACATGGAACCCCCTGAGATCCCTTGAAGCGCCCTTGAGGCCACATGGAACTCCTGCTGGGACCGCCTTTGGGGGACACCTCTGAGATCTCCTGGTACCTTCCCTGAAACCCATTTGGATCTCCTAAAACTCCATAGAACTCCCTTAACCCGTATGTGGCCAGCAGGGTACCCGGGTACCTTTTTCGATTTTAATTCTCGATAATTTTATGATTATTGAGAGTAGGAAGTTGAAACTCTGCCAGATCTTAGAATTCGTGAATATATATCTTATAACGGGGTTGACCGAATTTCCAAGTAAGGAGGGTCGGGGGAGGGGCCGCTGATTTTCTTTATTACGTGGAAGGCCGGCAGGGTACCCGGGTACCCACAAAACTGAAATGATCATATTTCCGTCAATTTTTCACCGATTTTAAAATTTTTTGGCTTATTTAACTTAGAAACTCATTATCTATCTAGAAAATATGTGGTTGCGCCGATCTGAAGACTGTAGTTTTCGGAAAATCCGGATTTTTGGAAACATGTCCTTATACCATATTAAATCCCACATTGTTGATCCTAGGATACTGTACAGTGGCCATTGCCAGCCATGGCCCCACGGGAAGCCTGATTCGAAATCGCAGCTACAAAGTCAACATGTTTTATGATCCCAGGCTGGTCAGATACTATATGCTGAAGCAATTTTAGGATGATTGATACCGATATTGCCACTAACCTACCGAAAATTCCAAGCATTGTTTTGTATAAAAACATAAGCCCGGAAATCTGGATTTCCCGGCACCCACGGTGATTGGATCGGTCTAACCAAATACTATATCGTTAGATAATGAGTTTGTGAGTTGAATGAGCCAAAAAAATTAAAATCGGTAGAAAATTGACGGATATATGATCATTTCAGTTTCGTGGGTACCCGGGTACCCTGTCGGCATTTTACGGGTGTTTTTTTTTGCTGGCCACACTACGGTTAAAGTTGTCTGAAAACTTCTTGAAACTCCCCTCAGGTATCCCCTTCAGATATCCCTCTAAAACGCGCTTGAACAGCCAGAAATGACCCTGAGATCTGCTGTTATCCCTCTGAATCCCCCTGGGACCTCCTTGAATCATCCCTGAGATCTCCTGGTACTCACTGAAACTTCTCAAAATGCCCCTGAAACCCTCTGGTATTCACCTGGAATCTCCTGGGACTCCTGGAAGCGCCCTAGAGGCCATTTGGAATCTCCCTGGGAATAAGTCCTATACGCTCCTGAAACCATAATCATCCAACAACTTTGAACGTCTCTGAAAACCCTCTGAAACTCTCCTGAGACCACCAGGTACTCCTGGTACCCATTGGAGCCCTTTTAAAACGCCCTTGAGGAGCCCCTTGAAACCCCTTGGCACTTCTTGAAATGCCACTGTAAGAGCAAAGGCTTTCCGTTATAAACGCCCCTTGGGCCCTGGCCGCCGATTCCATGGTTACCGTCATTACATTTTCCACAGTGAAAAGGCATCCAGGCTAGAACAAATTTCATACAGAAAGCTGTGTAAGAATTTGAATCTTTACTTGAGTATTGATGCGAACCAATACATGATGAAAACACTTGCGCCGCCAAACACCATATTGCCACAGTCAGTTATGAATTGAAACATTTCAAGTGGTGGATTACATTTGTATGAGAAACTAACCGATAGCACTAGGGTATCGCGCCACTTGGGCGGTGGCTTCTATATTCGTCTGTTTTCCACTATAACTCAGTCAATGTTGAACCAATTGACTTGAAATGTTGTACACGGGTAGATACTATACCTATCTCACCACATTCCAAAAGTTGTGTCAGTTGGTTCAAATTTGACTGAGTTATAGTGGGAAACAGACGAGTATAGAAGCCACCGCCCAAATAGCGCGATTCCCTACCACGATTCTGCCACATGTGTTGTTGGTGAAATATTCCTTACATACAGTTCATATTGGACTTGGACGTCTGTTCTCTGTGAATTTTCTTATGCACAATATTGGTTCAGGGTACAGGGTATAAAAAATGTGCATAAATTTAGGACTACGTATTGTGCATTTCCCACCGCACTGAACCCCTTTCACAGTTAGCATAAGTGCGATATCGTGGATAAAACTGCGATTTCGCTTCACATCGTGTCGGTGTCTTCTGCGCACTTATTCGTTTTAAGATGCTGAATAAGTGCGCAGAAGACACCGCCATGGTTCGAAGCGAAATCGCCGTTTTATCCACGTTTCCGCTCTTATGCTAACTGTGAAAGGGGTCCAATGGGGTGGGAAATGCGCAATATTTGGAGTGCACAGCTCAAATTGTCTCGAGCACAAATCTAGAGAACCGTCAAACAAAACTGGCTAAAAATGTAACTCAATGTTTACTGTGTGGTAGCAAGCATCAAGTTATATTTTCAGCCAGACACGCTTCAACGGTTCTCTAGATTTGTGCTTGACAAAATTGGAGCTATGTACTCCAAATACTTTGTCCTTAAAAGTGCATAGAAAAAACCTGCATACAAAGAGGTTTTAGCGTATACAAATTCATTCAAAGAACACTAAGCTTAAGAGAAGTAGCGAAGCAGGTCAAGTTCCAGTGGTAACGTAGAACCACATAGAAGAAGAAGAAGAAGTAATAGTAGTAGAAGAAGAATAAGAAGAAGAAGAAGGAGACCCAAGCAACACACATGGTCACTAAACAGTCACGGCAGCGCATGTAAGGGTTGCGTAGAAGTCACAGTGACTTCTGTGCAACCCTTACATGCGCTGCCGTGACTGTTTTGTAACCCTGTGTGTTGCTTGGGGAAGACGAATAAGAAGAAGGGAACTCGTGCCTTGAATTCGTAAATGTGAAGGAAAAAGTTATATTAGAGCGGACATTTAGCTCCCTTCATACATCTCTTTTTCCGTAACCAATGCCCTGATTGAGCTGAAATTTTTACTGTAAACTGTAACACACGCTATGTCTGAACCAGCAGATTATAAAAATTGAATGTACATAGGATTTTTTTCCGCAGAACATCAGTATTCAACCTATATTTTCATTTGCAGAAGGTTTAAAAATATTCTATCGGTGGAAATTTTTCCATACATTTTGTATGGGAGAGAAATTGGCCGAAAACGAGTATTTCATGCAAATTTGTATGAAAAACAGCTAAAAAGATGAAAAAATCAAAATTTCCCCGATGAAATATTTCAAAAGTTTCTGCATATGATAATATAGCATGAATTCGGATATTCTGTGGAAATAAACCCGATGTACATTCAATTTTTATAATCTTCTAGTTCAGACATAGCGTGTTACATCCATGGTAACATCTTTTAATGCACTCTATGAAAGTATTTTCTAAGGTATTCCTGTCATTTGAAAGACATATCGATATTGAGCAACTTCATTGTGGTAGGGGGATTAGGGGCATAATGGACACCCTAAGAAATGAGTACGTTAGGCCTGTATAACAGAGTAAAACTTAACATATTATTAGTTGACTTACAACTTTAACTTGTTTCCTACGTCCTTCAATCATTTACAGCAGGTAGAATGTCTTTATTGTAAAGAAATAATGAATTGTAAACCGTGTGTTTTTCAGGGCTGGCAGGAAAGGTACGGGCGAAATGGACACCCATCGGGGCATAATGGACACCCCTGCATATTTTACGCTATTTCTTTGATTACAACGACCAGTTAAGTAATATGCCTACGGAGATCAATACCACAGATATAATACTCCATCTTAGACGAGTTTACATAACAAAGTTAATTAAATTAACTTTAGGCAAAAATAATCGGATTGATTTTTTCCAAACTCTCTAAAACGCCTAACAGTATGCAATGCGCAAACATCCATTCGTAATTGCCAGTGTTCATTTCGCCCCGAATCGACTACAACATTAAAATTTCTATTTTGAGTAAATTCTAAAAATAAATTACTTCATCCATTACTTAATCTTCGTATACATGTAGATAAGGTAACAATTCACTTGTTCTTATGGTGGACACACTCCAACACTCACAATACCTTATTTGCTGCTGCTTTAAAATTATAAGAATTTCACCATATGAAAAACATATTTCAGTTTCAATGATATTTAGGTTATTTTGGAGCAATATAAATGGTATTTTTGAAAAAAATAGAACAATGACTTGTTCCTTTACACTTATGCATTAAATGTTTTACATAAAAGTCAACGGTTTCGGCATAAACAGGGGTGTCCATTTCGCCCCGGGTGTCCATTATACCCCTAATCCCCCTACTTGGTGGGTTTGTAGACCATCGAAAATTATCAAAACTGAATTTTTCTCATTTCGTGATTAGTGTGACCCATGTGACCATATTTTACGATAGGATCATCCAACAAATCAAAGCTTTTCAAAATAAAAAAATAAAACATAAGTTTTAAACATATTAGCTGATTTTGAATTTCTTTTTTTTGTTTAAAGATAATCAATTGTAGTTTTCCGGAAAAAAACATTGAAATTGTCATCTAAACGATGTTTAAGGACAAGATGTAAATAGGGGTCTGGTTTTAGCGAAAATTACTCAATGTTAATTCCGTGCAGTTTCTGACAGAAGTCAGAGATATTTTTTTTCGAATAAGCTAACCTCGGCCAAATTTATACCAGTTATAGACAACTTTTTATTCAATTTAAGATAGCCAAACTTATTTTTTGATGAATACAATACCTGTCTTGATCATTATGTCTATCCCTGTGCCAAAAAAATTTTGGTGAACATCACAAATAAATCACTTGGCATTGAAAGAAAGTTTCCGATATAAAATATCGGAAATAAAAATAAAGAGCATTCAATAAGGCTCTTATGTCTCATGTAACCACCACTGCTCCCTTCACAGCACAAAACACCATTGTCTCTTGTAATATCATCGAAATAGCATCCATGCACCTCACTGCTGCGATACACCGATATTAAAAATTCCAACTTTTGCGCTGCAGTAAACTCGTGTGTGTGGAGATTCAACGGCGGGCGGTAATAATTCCACTCCATTCTTGGTGAAACAATTGTCAGAAGCGGTAACAAACTCTTGTACCACCTAGCAGCTCCTAGCACGGGAGACATGGGAACCACTAACGGAGCGCGCGCTGCATGTTTCATATTTTATCATCAAAATGTACATCAATTTATTAGGTGCAGGGAACCTACACATCAACGAAGTGCAGTACAGCGAGACTACAATATATGTACTAGCTGGCGCATTCCATTGCTACAACAACAACTATCATGCAATCCATCCAGATGACTGTGCATCGGGGTGGTACCGTTGTGAACCATATGCTGGATTGTTATGAGCGTCAAGAATGTTATTATTGTTAGTTAGTGTTAGTGTTATTATGTTGTGTGGGGTTTTCAACTGAGTAAAGAAATTAGAAAAGTTTTGCATACTCAATGACTTTCGTCCTCTCTGAGCTCCACACTTTTATTGTGCCAACGGTGTCAGTAGCGAACACCAATTTTTGAGGGTTGTTGTCGGGCATTCTTACAATATGCCCTGCCCACTGTATCCTTTCGGCTTTGGTCATCTTCTGGATGTTGAGTTCGTCGTAAAGGGTAGCGAGCTCGTGGTTCATCCTTTTCCGACACACACCCTACTCCTGCACACCACCGAAGATCGTCCTTAGTACGCGTCGTTTGAAAACTCCGAATGCATGCAGGTTCTTCTCGAGCATGGTCCATGAATCGTGTCCGTAGGGGACCACCGTTTTTTTAGCGTTTTGTACTTAGTGCTGTTGGTGCGTGGGTGAATCTTTTTAGACTGCAGCTTCTTCTGGTGCCCGATTTCCACTGATGATGCGCGTTCGAATTTCACGACTGACGTTGTTGTCAGCCGTCAGTAAGAACACGAGGTAGACGAATTCCTCACCCACCTCGAGGGTATCCCCATCTATCGACACATTAATACCTACCTAAACGGACCCGGTCGTGTTCGGTTCCACCTGCCATATTTACTATCAGTCCGACCTATGCTGCTTCGGGTTTCAGGCGGGTGTACTGTAACGCCATTGTTCCAATTGTTCTGTCGATGATGTCCATGTTGTTCGTGAAGCACACAAATTGATCGGGTTTTGAGAAAATCGAACCTCGGCTGTTAAGCCCGGCTCGTCGCATTCCACCTACTGAAGCGATGTTGAACAATAGAAGTGAGAATTCGTCACCTTGTCGCAGTCCCCGGCGAGATTCGAATAAACTGGATAGTTCACCCGAAACCCTCTAATCAGTTCAGTCAGCTTCCCAGGAAAGTCATTTTCGTCCATTATTTTCCATAGCTCTGTGTGGTTGATACTGTCGTATGCCGCTTTGAAGTCCATGAACAGGTGATGCGTTGGGACCTGGTACTCGCGGCATTTCTGGAGGATTTGCCGTACGGAGAAGATCTGGTCCGTACAATTTCATTCGTTTTAGCTGACAGACGATAGAAGATGGTTTGGGATAGGATTTAGTAACTGGCATTCAAAATAGTGATGGCTTGGAAGTTCTCACAATCCACATGGTTGCATTTCTTGTCAATGGGGCAGATTACCCTTCCTTCCACATCTTCGGTAACTGTTCGGTTTCCCTGATCATGGCTATCAACTGGTGCAGGCATGTCTTCTTGGTCCAGTTTGGACTCATAAAGTCAAAGTGTCATAAACTAACGTAGACTCATTTTTGGCTATGTCAGACCATCTCTTCCCTTCCGTAGACTTTTGTCTATACAAAATCTTCGATATTTGTATGGAACGTAGACTTTGGCCATATTGGAGATAGACATCTAAGCCCAAAAAGAGGTGGATTCATGAAAGAAGGAGTTTTCATGGTGTGGGTTCGGAGTCAGTTCGGCTTTCTATTCCGCATAATCATTACCCATTCTGTGACTTAGTTGGTTAAAGCGCTGGACTAGCGAATATGAAGTTGTGGGTTCAAATCCTTCCAGAATGCGATTTTTCCAAAAAAACTTATCTCTCAATTTATCAATTAACAACATTCTGCGCCTTCTAATTATTCAGTATTCTTCATTACACCAACAAAGCTAGCCATGAAATTGTTTGACATTTCTCAGGTAGTTTTGACAGACCATACACATGCAGGAAAAATACGTGCCGTCCTTTCCATACTCATTAAGGTGGCCCACACTTATATGAAAAACAAAAAATTCGAAAAACGCCAAGTCTTTCCTCCTCAATCAGTTGTTTTTGACTCCCAGAAGCTACAGGGGATGGCCAAAATGTTTGGGATAGGCAACTTTTTTTCTCCCACAAAAAAATTCAACATTTTGTAACTTTTCATAGAGTGCATCAAAAAATCTCAAATTTTGACTGTTTGTCAACCTATTATATGTGCATCATTGGTACAAATTTGGGCTCGATTGGTTAATCTTTCGCGAAGCTAGAACCGTTCTCGTAAAACACTATTTTTTAGACAACCAATTTTTGAAATGTCATATCTCCGAAACCAGTGAACCGAATTTAATGATTTTTTTAACGTTTATCAACAATATATTGACACTTAATACGACATTATAAAATGTAATATTTTCTCACGGCGAATTAAGTTATACCGGGTTGAAATTTTTACCCAAATAGAGGAAAATAAGTCAAATTTACAATACCACACAAAAATTACTAAATGTGTTCTTCCTTCAATCTAAATAGGCTCCAATATATCTGATTAGAGAAAACTTGAGAACATAAGTGGAAAATCTTTGGATATCAACACTAAAATTTATTGACATTGATGTAAAAAAATTACATTTTTTCGAGAAAAACCCAAAAAGTGTCAACCCATGATAACTTTTTTCAACGTTTAAAAAGTACCTACGTTTTAATAGTTTGTGAAGCATTCACATATTGCTAGTGTGCGTTCAAAATTTTATTCAATTCGGTTCACTGGTTTCCGAGATAAGACAGCTCAAAAATGAGTTGTCTAAAAAATAGTGTTTTACCCGAACGATTCTAACTTTGCGAAATATAAATCAATCAAGCCCAAATTTGTACAAATGATGCCCAAATAATAGGTTGACAAACAGTCAAAATTTGAGATTTTTTGATGCGCTCTATGAAAAGTTACAGCATGTTGAATTTTTTTGTGAGAGAAAAAAAAGTTGCCTATCCCAAACATTTTGGCCATCCCCTGTACGTTCAAAATTTGAGCAAAATCGGTTGAGCCTAAGGGGGCGCTCAAAACGCTTGAAGTTTGTATGGGAAAACTTGGCCAAATGTATGCAGAAATTTTAAGTTTTCGAATTTTACCGCTAGGTGGCGCTGTAAGCGTTCAATAATCAAACCCTTCGGTACTATTGTAGGTGACTATATGCCAAACAAGTTTGTCAAAGACCGCGAAGTGATCCAACGTCTGTGAAAAAAGTTATACCCTAGGAAAAGTGAGGATAAACTTTATTGTTATTTTTCCAATACATGTGAAGGAATAATATCAATAAAATCTCAATACTTTGCCTCACTTTGCCCAGGGTATAACTTTTTCCACAGCTGTCGGATCACTTCGCGGTCTTCGACAAAGTTCTCTGTCATATAGTCATCTACAATAATACCAAAGGGTTTGATTATTGAACGCTTACAGCGCCACCTAGCGGCAAAATTCGAAAACTTAAAATTTCTGCATACATTTGGCCAAGTTTTCCCATACAAACTTCAAGCGTTCTGAGCGCCCCCTTAGGCTCAACCGATTTTGCTCAAATTTTGAACGTAGCTTCTGGGAGTCAAAAACAACTGATTTAGGAGGTAAGACTTGGTACTTTTCGAAATTTTTGTTTTTCATATAAGTGTGGGCCACCCTAATACTCATGTTACATCTGTCAAAATGACCTGAGAGTTGTCAGTCATTTTGAGGTTAGGTTCGTTGGTGTAATAAAGAATGCCTCAGACATACCAGCACATCTGGTAAATTCCAGTAAAGGGTAACATAAATCAAGGATCAATACCATTGGCGTAACTAGCTTATTCTTTTATTTTACTCTCCTAAACTAACACCAGAAATAAAAGGGTAAAAGAGGGAGCACTGACTCATCTCGCTCTTTCGCTTGCATTCTTAGGAGAGTAAGTAAGAAAAAAGAAAAAGCTGGCTCCATCAATGTTATTTACACTTTGAGAAAGTTTCACGGAAGCTTCTTTTTTGTTTTTTTTTACATATACAGTGTTTCAAAAAATTGTCCGAATAGCAAATTTTTCGTCAAATTATATGCTTATTCAAATGTTCTTAACTTTTTTGTATGTACGACAATCAAAAACGCTGAAATTTTCACCGATCATAAACTATTGAAGCTCCATTGGTACAATTTTCAGCGAGATTGAATGAATTTTCAGAAAATTATAGAACTTTTAGTAAAGCTTGATGCTTTATTAAACAAAATTTCAAAACCCGACGCTTTGACTCATATTAAATGCGTGGGGTCGATGGACCAATGTTACCCTCTAGGCCCAATGTCACCCTGAACGGCGGCACGGAAAGTTTTAAGATGTTGAAATCTATTGACACTTTTATTGATCAAAATATGATAAATTTCCAAATTATAGTCTGAACAAATACAGATTTTTCATATTTTTCGTAGTGAATATAAAACTTTAAACATAGCTGCATATGAAAGCCTTAGGTGTAACTATAACACAACAAAAAATGAAAAGAATAATGAAGTACATATTGAGATATAGTGTTTCAAAAATTTGTTCAAAAATCTTTAAAGTTTTACTAAAAGTTCTATTACTTTCAGAAAACTTATTGGATCTCGCTCAAAATTTACCAATGGAGCTGTTTAGAAGGCTAAAGAGCCTTCTCTATGGATTTTCTGTGATTCGTTCTGGGATTTCCCCTATAATTTCACTTTTGACCTCCCAAGAATTTCTCCAAAAATTCCTCTCGGATTTTCTTGTGGAATGCCTGCTGTGGAATTCTTCTTGAGACTCCTGAAAAATGTTAGGTTTTTCGCACCACGATGGTTTAGTGTAAATTCAGCGTGCCTATCTGGGTCATATTGACCTCAACATCCTACTTGGGTTAGAATGCCCGCTAGAATTCCTGCAGAAGATCCTTATGCAATTTTTTCTTAGATATTTCAAAAAGTCTTCCAGAAAATCATCTTGAAATTATTGAAGAAATGCCTGCTAAGATTTCTCGAGAAATTACTCTTGTGATTCCTTCATGAGGATTTCAATGAACTTTTCGAGAAACTCTTCGTGTGGTTTCTTTGGAGATTCAGGAGTTTTTCTAAGATGATCTCTAGAAATTCTTGTTGGGATTAGTCCAGAAGTTCTTGAAGAGATTCCTCCAGCAACTCCTTCTGTAACTTCCCAATTTATTATCTTCTCCTCTTAATTTCACAACAAATTCATCCAGAGAATTTTTCTTGGGACTCGTTGAGGAATTCCTCTAAAACTTATACTGGGGTTCCTTTAGACATTTCTGGTGAATATTTTCCAAGATTGTTTGTCTGGGTTTCTCAGTAATTTCTGAAGGACCGTCAAGCGGAGGTATTACAGGTGAATATGCTTGGAAAATCTCAGCAACAATGTCTAGAGAATTCCTGAAAGAATCCTATTAGTAATTTCCGGATGTATTTCAAGAGGAATTCCTAGAGGAATCCTTGAAGAAATCAATAATGAATCTTCCTAGAAAAGCATCGAGAGGACTCCTTGGAAGAATCCCTGGAATTCTGGAAGAATTTTTGGACGAAACCCAGCAGGCATGGAGGAATTCCAAGGTGAGTATCTGGAAACATCTTTGAGAAAATCTTCTTGGAAAACCTTCAGGAATGCCTGATGGCATTCCTTTAGAAATTGAATCTCCGTATGAGCTTCTGGAGGAATCTTTTCAGAAATTGCAGTGTGAATAGCTGCAGGAATCAAATCAAGAATATTTGAAGGAGTACCAACAAGAAATTCAAGAGGTAATCTCAGAGATTCTCAAGTAGAGGTCTTGAATGAACCCTTGGAGAAGTCAGCGAAGGAAGGCCAAGAGGAACTTGTAGAGGAGTTCAAAGAGAAATCCCTTCAGGTGTCACAAGAAGAGTTTCTGGAGGAATCCTTGAAGAATTATAAGAAGATTTCTCCAACGAGTGTAAAATTAGCATCTAAGTCAAAATACACAAAAAAAAAAAATTAAAAAATAAAAGATTTCTCCAACAAATCTTCTTATAATTTATCCGGAAATTCTTTATATAACTCTTCATTTCCTTTAGAAGCTCTTGCTGGGATTGCTCCAGAGGTTTCCATACAAATCCTTTCAGTGGTTGTTTCAAGGAATCCTTTCACAGATTTCTCTAAGGAATCCTTTTGGAATTGAAAGTATAAATTTCTCTTTCTACTTTCAGATTGCTTCAATCATTCTTATTGGTGTTACTCAAGCATGTTCAGCTTCTCTTGGGAATCCTTCAAGAATTTCACTAGCGGTATTAATCACCGAATCCAAGCAAGACATCCAGTGAATTCCACAAGAAATTCCTGAATAAATCTCAGCGAGAATTCATAAGCTTATCTCATTTATAGCAGACATTACTAAAAAAAAACCAAAGATAACCTATGGAAAAATCTCAGTAGAAATCCCTGAAGGAATCACAGCAAGACAATCTGAAAAAAAAAATGTGTGAAGGAATTAGTGCAGAATTTTTATTATTAAGGAATCTAAGTCTTAATTTCCAGATGAATTCCAGCAATAGTGTTTCCAGGAATTCCTCCAGGATCTTCTCCAAAACTCCTTCTGTGATTCCTTCTGGAATCATTTAATACTCCTCCAGGAAACACTGAGATAAGGAAAGTTGATATGTGGGCTTTGTACGAGTTGAAGCGTTGTTACAAGGAGATGAAAACAAGCAGAAGTAGGTGTATTAAAAAAAAGAAAAACATTGTAAAACACACGTATATTTCCAAAAAAATCATAATAAAAGATATATTGATAAAACTGTTTTTGGGGTGGTCCATAAGAACTGGTACAAAACTCCTAATATTGACAAAATAAGATAATAGTTTCATCACACTTTCCAAGAACACAGTAGACACTAATACTCTATACTGCGCACAGCAACGGTCGTTTATAATGGCATGCGTTTAGAAGAGTTAAGAATACGAAAATTGAGCCGGAACGGTACGTACTACATCATATATGCGCGCACTAGATGTTCTCTTCGAAATTAATTCATGTTTTCCGACTATTCTGCATATAGGTTCCTATCTTCCGTTACAAGACATGTGTGTGTGTGTGCCTCTGTGAATTGATTCGCAGCAGTGCAGTGGGTGTTGGTCAGAAATGTTCGACTGGAAAATAGTTTGCGATATGAGCAAGCATGATTTTCGACTTACACTTTCTTTTTTTGGGAACAATTAATGCATTGTATTAGTATAGTGAAGAAGATTATCGGTTTCTAACGAAAGGACGGCCTAGTTCTTCCGGCACAACAAAATATTTAACTGTATCAGACAAGTATCATATTGTAACAGCACGAACTCTTGAGAAAAATTCCACTGGGAATTGAGTAAATGGCAAGTTAAACATAGATGTAGCTGGAAACCGTAAATCGGATTTGAACGAGACACAACCTTCGATTGCGAGTGGAAGAGCTTATTGAATAAGGGCGAAACATGCAGAAAGAAGTGGAATATTTCCTACTTCCAAGGTTGTTTGTGAGAAACGGGAACACATGTACGTTGAGCTATATGTTTCGAGCCAACGACACGTTTTTCAAGTGTAAAACATCAGAGAACCCGTATATAACCGACATAATAACCAAGTTTACAAGAGATCTAAACTTATTGTTGTTTGTAGCATTGACCCGCTTTGTTACTGCTAATTGCTAACAGTCCGATGTTCCTATGCTGTTTTCAAGCTATCGACTTTTGGTGGCTTTGACGATGGATTTTGTCAGCGTTTTGTGAGGGCACCATGTACAAATTTTAAACCGCATGCATCTAAATACTGATGAAGACCTGTATTGCAGCCGATAAGTGTTCTCCACTGATACATACCAGGTTTCACTGGTGAACACCAGTGCAGATGCAAGTTTTGTTGTTGAATGATGTAATTCAACAGCTCTCACCTATTTCATCCATGCACTTATGTTTATCAATCTTGGTGCTGCCGTTGGTGGTCATTTGGCTACCACGATATTGGAAGCTTCCAACATTATCCACTTCACCACTTGTCCAGTCCAGTTACCGTGATATCGGAACAATTATTCGTGTTTATTTCCTTTACCAATCTAGTCTTGTTGTGATTGTTCAAATGAAAAATTAAAATGAAAAATGTCGCGTGTTTGAGACAGATGCGATGGGGATCGCAATCGGGTGGCATTTTTCGAAGGAAAAGGTGAAAAATAACGGGTGTTTGGGGCAGTTGCGATGAAAATCTCGGTCGCGTTGCATTGTTCGACGGAAAAAGTGACACGTGTTCGGGGCAGGTGCACATTCTCCTTCCTCATGAAGTGATAAAAATGGATGCACACTTGGTTGCAAACAGTATTGCAGAAAATTGAAGGAGTTAAGGAGTGGTTGCGATCTTCCGACGACATGGAACTGGGTGAGATCATTCCGAGTTTTTTTCTTTACTTACTAGAAGAAGTTAGGGTAATTTCGCCATGCGTTTTCATGAGGACTCCTGGAGTCTGTAATATCTGTAAATTAATCTTGTAGCTTTGGTGCTGCTTTAATATTGAAGCGATAAAAATGTTAGAAGAGAGTGATTGCTGTTCACAACAATCATTGAGCAAATTTAAAATAATTCGCTTAATTATCTCAACGGCTGTCGATCACAGGTAACACATGGAACTACTTTCAGTAAGTTCAGTATTGTGGGAAACGCGTGACTATTTCCGTGAGTTGGTCGGTTTTCTCGGTAGGGAGATGAGGACGCGAATATTGAATGCGAAATCAGAAGCGCACGATAATTTTCGTGGGAAAGTCGGTTTTCACGGTAGTGTAAACGATCAATGCGGTGACGCGTTTAATATAGAACGATCGTTAACGTATGTGCATTACCCTTACTATCGCGACCAAATAAATCATAATCGGGATGAAGACCGTGTCGTGTATATTTTCATATAACTAGTGGATCATATCACCTTCCAAAGGTGGCTCCAGGATCGACACCTTACTCTACCCTACTAACAAATACTCCTTCCCGAGACAACTATGGGAATGCTGTAGATTCCATGGTTTCTAGTAACAACGGTTGTCGAACTAACATTCCTTCCCCTTTCCCGATGACCGTAAGGACGTGGCTGACGCCGTTATTGACTTTCAAATATTGAACTCTCGAATTTTGCACATTGAGAATGTGTAGCTAGTCCAAAGCACCATTCATTGGATCTCTGTGCAACTTCGATTGTTCTGGTCAATCACGGAGTAGCAATTACGATGTGTACGGTTATCTTTGCTTTGCTTTACTAATCTAGTCTTGTTGTCTCTGCTGAGGAGCGTGTGGTCATAAAGTTGATCTGCTGATCAGAGCGTCATTAAGCTAGGAAAACATTGTCACCTATCAAGTCGAAGTCATTCATATAGTCCATGATAATGATCTGAATTGTATTTCGGCTACTGCTGAAAACCCTGTGTTGATGTGGAATTTAATCAACTAAAAATTCATACCATTTAGGTAATCACATTCGCTCCGGAGCCGGCTTCAGTCAACGATCAATGTGTGCCCTTGCACCACTGCCCTGACTAGTTCGACGTCAACGATTATGCCTAAGTGCCTTATCGTGACAAACATTCACGTCGTCGGACAAGTCAACCAGTTCAGTCAGTGTTCCGGAACGTTACGTGTCACCTATAGGATCCACACCAAGTGAACTACGACGAAACAGCACAGCAGCAGAAGCTTCATTGCTTGTCGTCAGTCAGAGAAAATCCTACTGCAGCAGAAGCTAAGCTAGATGACAGTTCCATGTCAGGAGAAGCCTTTCCCATTGCATCGAGATGCCTAGTTGTTGTTGGTATAGTTCTCCTGTCGTCATTAGATTGCGCGACTCATCGTCCCTCCGGACAGAGGTCAGCTCCGAACTATTCACTCAACAAAAGTGAAATAGAGGGACCGACCAGTCGGTCAGTGTGGTGTGGTTCGAAAGTATACGCTGCTGCAGCAAGGCCGATGGATTTTTTTTTGCGCTTTTGGTGGATGCTCTTCTAAACCAGTCTTGCCAACAGGCTTGCGGAGGAACGAAACTTTTGATGGGGATATCGGTGCAAAACGGCGTTTGGCGCTCTGAAGTACAATTTTAAATACAGTACTGGCCAAAATTATAGGCAGTGGTGATGATACGATGTTTAGGTTGATGAATCTCCCTTTGAGATAGCCTTATTCAAATGCAATAATTTTTGTATTACTGTTTATTGACTACGTAATAACAATTCAACGTTTCTTATTTCGAACGATTAGGCTGACACAAATTTCGATTTTCTCTTATGTCACCGCCCCCTCGGAAAATTTTGGTCGATATTCAACATTTTGAGGGGGGAAAACAATAAATTATTCAAGAAATTCTAAAATTTCAAGGTGAAATTAGAGTTGCACAGAAAATTTCTTAACAAATCCGATGACTTTATAGATTTTGCCAAATTGTTTGGGTATTTCTTCGTCACATACATTTATTATTTATTGTCCTCCCCCTTAGCGAGCCAACGAGTATTGTGACATAAGAAGAAAATGAGATTTGTTCCGGCCTTATCAATGAAGAAATTAAAATCAAAATATTGAAAATGGTCAAAAACTACCTGGCCAAAATTATAGGCATTATGTGAACCTGCTAAAGACTGTGTGATATCTTATTTCTGTAACTACTTAAAATTGAAGTTATAATACTTCCTCGAGCTTTCAATGTTCTTTTGACACGGTTTAGAATCGGGATCACTAGTTTAGGCCATTGGCGTTTGGTGTATTTTGATCAAATACCTATGAAAGCTCCAACGAGTACCTGGCAATTTTAAGATTGATAATTTTACAACTGATGATCAATATTCTTCATGTGTTCTCAATACGGTTGTTATCTAGGCTAGTTGGCGATTAAGCTGGGACAGGATATTCATGGCTTTGAAACCAAAGAATTGATATTTCAACTTGTTATATGAATCATTGTCTTGCTAGAAGTACCATTTATCACCATTATAACTAAAGTTTTCATAAAAGTGTTTATCCTAGATAATAGATAGGGTTATGATATATCGTTTGGCATTCAGCATACTCTTATATAAAATCAGGGGATCAATATCTTGTGCAGAAAATATATCCCCACACACTATTACTACTTCACCTCTTTGCAATCGTGTTTAGATGGTAAGTGGTATATGGCGTTATTCTACTCTCCACCTAACAGACACCCAATATTCCAGTGAATTTCCTCAAAATCGATAAAATATATCAAAACAACATGATACCATTGTATTTTGTTCCAATAGACATATTTTCGGCTCCATTCGAGGCGTTGGTAATTTGTTTGTTGTATCGAACTGGACACCGCTTTTTTGAGTAGCTGCATAACTTACAACGACAAGTGGGACTGGATACAAACAGTGTGTAAGACTAAAATTCTTCAATAAAAGCTGGACTGCCGGTTTCATAGAAAGGTAGACTGAATGTAATTTGGTATGTCAGAACCATTTTCAATGTTCGCGAGAAATATCTCAATTATAACTTTGGTCGTAAAGATTGCTACAGGTATTTCGAACAAGCCAACGCTTCATCTCACAATTCAAAATTAATAAGTTTTAAGGCCACACAATCAAAACTAATCCATCACAATGCCTAGGAGTTCCAATTCTGGATCGGTTGCCCACTTACCCAAACTTAGAACCATTTAGACATGGTTGGAGGACATTTATTGTTAACTTCAAATTTATAAACTAGAATTCACAAGAATCTCGATATACCTCATGGACATTTTATAAAAAATACCAAAAATCAAACTCATAAATTAGTGATCTTGATTCTAAACCGTACTAACAGTTCTGCTAATCAGAATATTTGAGAATCCTGATGATTTTTAGTATTAACGTCTGAGATAGAACATCAAACTTTCTTAAGAAGGTCTTAAGTGCCTATAATTTTGGCCAGACAATTTTCGACCAAATTCAAGATTTAAATTCGTTCTCTTTCGTTAAGTTTCACCTCATGTTAGAAACAATGCAATTCTATTTTGTAATCAATAAACAATAATATCAAAATTATCGCATTTGAATAAAGCTATTTCAAAGGGAGATTTATAAACCTAACCATCGTATCACCATCACTGCCTATAATTTTGGCCAGTACTGTATGGTGTTATCTTACTGAAATTTATCAATTTTGGAATATCCCGAGAACATATAAAACTCATGCAACATCTGTCTTCTGGTGTTTTGGTGCAACTCAAACAGTGTTCTGACATCCAACTGCTGAATATGAAGTACTCTTCCAACTGTTGCAAACCCTAAGGTGGCAGCCTCACCACGGTGGATAGGGTACCTCGGGCCAACAACCTACTGTTCTCACTGAATATTTAGCGGCGGAACCACGAACGCAGTAGTTTCAGGGCAACTTTAATCCGTAAACACCCGAAACAATCTACTTTTGTCAGAAATGCAATATCATCTTTGTTTTTCACACATTTTTTGGATTTTTTTTATAGTCAAGGGAATAATTGCGCTAAGAAATGAATGGTACCTCCCCCCTTTGTACCCTCTCCCCTTTTGCCGGTAGCTGAAAATACGTGACTTTTTTGTATTTTTTATAAATTCAACAATTTTTTACTCAAATTTCATCTTTTTGCTAATCATCAATAGTTTTTCCTGATCCTTGACATGCAATGTATTACTACCTATCATAGTCTGATGATTTTTTTTATCCCAGAGCTATTCTAAGGCTTCCAAAGTACTCCGAAGTTTGTGTCACACATCCAGCATCCTAAACCAAATTTTATACACGATGAATCATCACAGAACATGGTCTACGGTACTCAGAAAGCCTCAAAACACTCCTAGAATATTCACGGTACATGAATTGGGTGATCTAGGTCATCCAAACTACTCTGGAACTTATTTTCTTAAGATCTACAACATCTACCATCATTTGTGTTCACTCGGTAGAAAATTTAGTCACATTGATGTCCATTAGACCTTACAATGCTACGAGCAACTCGAAATTGTGATAGTTGGACATTCCGTGAAATACAAATGGCCAACAAAACACTTTGAAGTTTGGGTTGAGATATCTACAGGGGATGGCCAAAATGTTTGGGATAGACAACTTTTTTTTCTCTCACAAAAAGTTCAACATGCTATAACTTTTCATAGAGTACATCAAAAAATCTCAAACTTTGACTGTTTGTCAACCTGTTATATGTGCCTTAAGTGTACAAATTTGGGCTCGATTGATTAATGTTTCGCAAAGTTAGAACCGTTTGGGTAAAACACTATTTTTTTGACAGCTCATTTTTGAGCTGTCATATCTCGGAAACCAGTGAACCGAATTCAATAAAATTTTGAACGTTCACTAACAATATTTATATGCTTCACAAGCCATTAAAACATAGGTACTTTTTAAACGTTGAAAAAAGTTATCATAGATTGACACTTTTTGGATTTTTCTCGAAAAAATGTCATTTTTTTACATCAATGTCAATAAATTTTAGTGTTGATGTCCAAAGATTTTCCACTTCTGTTCTCAAGTTATCTCTAATCAGACATATTAGAGCCTATTTAGATTGAAGAAAGAACACATTTAGTAATTTTTGTATAGTATTGTAAATTTGACTTATTTTCCTCTATTTGGGTAAAAATTTCAACCCGGTATAACTTAATTCGCCGTAAGAAAATATTACATTTTAAACCGTCGTATTAAGTATCAATATATTGTTGATAAACGTTTAAAAATTCATTCAATTCGGTTCACTGGTTTCCGAGATATGACAGTCTAAATAATAGTGTTTTACCTGAACAGTTCTTACTTCGCGAAAAATTATTCAATCGAGCCCAAATTTGTACCAATGATGCACATATTTTAGGTTGACAATCAGTCAAAATTTGAGATTTTTTGATGCACTCTATGAAAAGTTACAGCATGTTGAATTTTTTTGTGGGAGAAAAAAAGTTGCCCATCCCAAACATTTTGGCCATCCCCTGTACATACTGTATCATGCTTCAATTGTTAAAATATTTGTGAGATGCAGTCTTGCTGCTGATGGAGCCTCAGTGCACAACTATAATGCTTTTGGTACATTCATGGGGTATTCCAGGCTTTCCAAACTATTTGGGAATTAGGACCTTTAAGGTCTACAGGCTCTACTCTTGTTTCTGTTCACTCTATCGGCATAATTCTTTCACGATTTTGAGTAATTCCACAAGAAAATACTCCTGAGAATACTTAAAGAATTCGTACGAGAATTCCTGCAGAGATATTCTTAGAAATTCCTTCAGTAGTTCTTAGGGAATTACGGCGACATTTATCCCAAAATTACTCAAGGAACTCCTTCAGGAATTACTCCAGGAGCTCTGTCCTGGAATTCTACCAGGAATTTCTTCAGAAATTCCTCTTATAATATCTTCAGGAATTCCCCCAAGAATTCCTGCAGGAATTCCACCAATAATTCCTCAAGAAATTTCTCCAAGAATTCATCCGGGAATTCCTTCAAGACATCTTCCTAGAATTCTTCCAAGAATTCTTCCAGGAATTCCTCTAAAAACCCCTACAGGATCTTTCCCAAGAATTCAACAAGGGTCCCTCTATGACTTTCGCCAAAAATCCCTTCAGGAATGTCTCCACAAATACCTCCAAGGATTTTTTCAAAACAATCCTTCAAGAATTCATCCAAAAAATCTACCACCAATTTCTTCATGAATACCTCCAAGATTCTTCAGGAAATCTTCAGAAATTCCTCAAGAAAATACTACCGGGACAACTCCAGGCATTCCTCCGAGGAACTGCTCCGAGGCTTCTCCAAAAATTTCTCCAAAAATTTCTCCAGGAATTTTTCCAAGAATTTCTTCAGTTATTCCTAAAAAAACTTCTGCTAAGAATTTCTCCAAGAATCCGTTCAGGAATTCCTCCAGAAATTCTTTCAGGAATTCCGACAGTAACTCTGTTAAGAATTTCTCCAAAACCTGCTCCAATGCTTCTGTCAAAAATTCCTCCAAGAATCCCTCCAGGAATTTGGGCATTACTCTAGGAATACCTCTAGGGATTTTTCAATAAATACCTTCAGGAATTCTTCCAGGAAACCCTTGTAAAATTCCTCCAGAAATGCCTACAGGAAATTCCCTAGGGACTCCATCAGGAAATCCTCCAGGAATACCTATAACAATTCAGAACTCCTGCCAGAATTCCCTTCCATGTGTTACTTCAGGAATACCTTCCTGACTTCTTTTAACGTTGAACTTTTCGTCATTGAAATCATCGTCATCATCAAACATTTGAAAGCAGTTTTTTTGTTCAAAACAAAAGTTTTTGCTATGAAAATATATTCACTGTACTCCACATGAGGAATATAATGCAGTGAATATATTTTCATGATCCTAGATTTGATTTGCGGCGAGAAAACTGCTTTTTATTTTCCGAAAAATGATGACGGATGCTTGAGCCTTAAGAGCTCCACCAAGATTTTCTCTAGAAATTTCTTCAGGGATTCCTCCAGGAAGGTAAGCCCAGTTCCCTGGGTTAGTGGGTTGGTGTCAGGCTTTGCGAGCCAGCTGTAAAAAGACAAGCACCGAAAAATCAACATGAGAAGAATGCGAATCGATATTTATCAATGGCATCGACCACAGCGACGAAAAGAGACCGGCTTAATCGCATGACATATCAGTAGAAAAAGCACTCTTGAGCCTTCTTGATCAGCAAAAAGCACTGACACCACGACTGACACTCAAGTTCAATGGCTACTGCGTTCTTGACACAAAAAACTGAACGCGTTCAATTCATTTTTGGCTAACGTTCATATCAAATTCAGCACTGCGTCAAAGAACAGTCTATGATTAAAAGAAGGAAAAATCTCTGATGAAAAAGTCTGCATCCAAATACCAAACGGAAGAACAGCTTGTGTTCAAAAGGAGAAATTTCTTCTGAAACTTTCAGGAGTCGGTACAACGCAATTAAATTAATAAACGTGAAAGAATAGCCAATGTTTCAAAGATGAAAAAATAAATGATAAAAAGACATCAGCTTTAACATTCACACACAGTACAAATACGAAACTTTAAAGAATAGGGTAGGTTCCCTTATTAAGCATGTGGCTCCCATTTTAATCCTACGAAAAACAAAGGATTGAAGCGCTGTTTTTGTATTTTTTGATAGAAGTGAGCACCCATGAAAACAAAAAGAACGGAATCAATCGGTGCCGTAATCGCTTGTTTTCGAATAGGATGAATATGGGAGCATAAGATTACTGAGGGAACACATACCCAAGCTTTTGTTCAAAAGAAAGAAACATCATTGATAAAAAAATCACAGCCATAATATCCACTCTCAGCACAAATATAGCAAGCTTGAAAGAACAGCATATGCTGAAAAGAAGGAGAAATTTTTGGTGGAAAAGCCAGTATGTTCTACACAAAAGCGTAATGAAATAATGAAACTTGAAAGAAGAGTCGAAATTAAAAATAATAAGAAATTTTCGATGGAAAATCAACTACTTCAATAATGTCAAAGAAAACTACACTACACTACAATATTTGCTTTTTAATGTTTATTTTATTAAACCCGATTCAATTGCTATAGCGTAAAAGCACTAGACATCGCCACTGCTCTAGTCTTCGTCCCCTCCATACAAATTCCATTTTTTATGTGTGAAGTGACGAAGATTAGAGCAGAATTTTAGGGGATCGAAGTCTATAGTGTTTTTACCCTACGACTTAACGTACGTGACAAAACGTGCTTTCAATCAAATAAGTTCAGTAACATATAAATTATGATACCGAAATCTATAATATTATTTTGTACTCAAATCTCTTTTTATCAGTCAGTACCTTTCGACCATTCGATGAATTATGTCATATGCTTCTTCTGCCACAAAATGGATTTCGACCAAATGTCCATTCGACCAAATGTCATTCGACCAAATGTCCTAAAGCCCCCTTATCGTTACATCTGCAGATCATCACAGTAAACGGAATCGTAAATCGACCACGTTCTGATTGATGGACGGCACTTCTCCGACATTATCGACGTCAGGACCTATCGTGGAGTTAAAATCGACTTCGACCACTATCTGGTGATGGTTAAACTGTGCCCAAAACTTTCCGGCATCAATAATGTTATCAATAATGTACGTGTGTACAATAATGTAATGGGGTTGAGAGAGATACTGAGAAAAAGATGAATAGGGCATATAGCATCAGTTGCGGTGATGCACCACCGGAAAAACAATGCAAACGATCAACACGAAATGAAACGTCAGTCTTGTAAAGAATTTTGTGCGAGAAGGTCTTGCTTCTCCTCGTGAGTGTGCTGTTCGGCTGCAGGATACGGCTGGTGTGCTCGGAAGTGTCCCTCTGGACAGTACAGTACTTTCCCAAGTAACACAGATTGTTCTATAAAAGTTTAAAATTCAAGTATAGTACTGACTCTGTTGTATTATTCTTGCATTATTTACGTCGTATGGGATACTTATATATTCAAAACAGCGCAAAAAATTACGGCTTATAGAACATCTTAAAGGTTATAGAAGATGTATCCCAATACTCTTATAGTACCAATTATTGCTTTCGGTTCAACTTTTTTGCATTAACTAGTTGCAAAAAAGTTATTTGTCAACAATTGACACTTGCAAAACACTTTAAGGCCGGAACAAATCTCATTTTCTTCTTTTGTCATTTTGCTCGTTGACTCGTCAAGGGGGTGTATAATAAATAATAAATGTATTTGTTGAAAAATTATCCAAACATTTAGGCAAAACTGTAAAACTCATCGGATCTGTTAAGAAATTTTCTCGGAAACTCTAATTTCAGTTCAAAATTTTTAAATTTTTGTATAATTTATTTGTGTCCCCCCTCAAAATGTCGAATTTTGACCAAAATTTTCCGAGGGGGGGGGGGACGTTAGAGAAAATCGAAATTTGTGTCAGCCTAATAATGCAACTATATTCATTGGTTGAAACTAAGCTGCTTTTTTGCTTTTTAGTAATATAACCTGTAGAATACTGTAATACAGCATGTCACATATAGGGTAATTGTTCCCTTCGTTGTGGTAGTACCTAATGTTGCGGTAGTGGCAATTGAGCACTTTTTCGACTGAAATGTTACCAAAAGGCATTTTTAATAGATGTATTATGCTAAAATTATGAGATTGCACCATTTGTGTACTTAAGATTGGCCCAAAAACCTATTAAAAAAAAATATTTTCCTTAAATTTTTTGCTGCTGTGTTCCTATTGTTGCGGTATCCCATATGATTTCAATGGGATACCGCAACAATAGGAACCAAAATTAAATTTTACCTCCATAATAGGAACAGTGTGCCTAATGTTGTGGTAAGCGATTTATGATCGAAAACAGAGAGAAACGATAGTTTTTATATTTTTCCAAGCAAATTTGGATAGAAAACTACCAACTCACGTTTTGCAACCCTTCATTAGATGGTACGATCATTGTTTTTAAAATGAATTTACCTTAATACCACAACGATGGGCACACTCACCCTATAGGTTTAAATTTAGAAATTTTATAGTTATGTAACTTGCGAGAGCCTTATTTAGAACAAAGCAATATAAACATAATCTCATGACAACTTTATTTGCAACGTAGTGACTGACAGAAAAATAAAATACATGAAAAAATAGTTGTAACTTCAACAAGCTGGAAATTTATTTTCAGATGATGAAGGCAAAGACCATACATGTTATTTTATAAAACAAATTATTGAAAATTCGCGGGTTGGTTTATTATCAGCAAGGGTAGTGCTATTTTATGTGCGACTGAAGATTTATGGAGAAACATATGATTCTATTCATCCATAATTCAACCGCCACTGAATTGAATTGAAATATGCAGATTGAATCAACCAGATGAAGCATTATTTTTCTCTAAATTGTCTATTTTTTTTCAAATTGAGATGAGAGCAACATGGCAACTTTTATATTTGGCTTACAGTGACGTTCAAAAGTTTCACTTTCAATATTTACTTTATTCAACAACTGAGCAAGTTACTAATTATTACTCAAGTAAAATTCAAGAATTTTTAAAATGAAAAAGCAGTTTTTTAAAGTTTTAAACAAACAAGAGAAGCGTAAATTTTTACCATCTTTTTTAAATAGTGTATCAACATATGTGTACGGTACTGTAATCTGCATGACGTTTTAGTGAATAAACAAAAGTTTTCTCTGAAAGTGAAGTGTTTTGATTTGGAAACAAGTTAAAATTACGTTAAAGTTACAACAATAGTGCACCCCGAGAGCAACTTTGCTATAAATAACGGAAAAGCGTTCAAAATACGTCGAAACAACGTCATTCGAACATACCTTCACGCTAGTTATAATTTTGTTTCCAAAACCTTATAACTACACCAAAATAACTTATTTAAAGCTACATTTCCAGCGGGGCTACATCTGTCAAACTGACAAAATAACTGGCAATAGTAAATAACTACGCTGCTGGAGGTTTGTTTTCCGTGACCGTGGGATTATTCGGAACAAATCCGAGATTGCAGTGAAAATGACAACGCACGGCTCACTTTGAAAAGGTTCCGGTAAAATGCATGTTTGCCATAGGTTGAGCTTGCGTAACCGTCGTTAACCGTCAGGTGTTAACAGAACCGGAATGTAAGGAGTTGAAATAGTATCGACTGTTGGATGCTGACTCTTCCACGTAGGCCGGAAAACCAGCTGCGCGGTTACCCTACAGACCATTTAGATCAACAGCCTAGACCTTTTGGCAACCAGGATGTTGAGCAGATTTGAATGCGCTAATTCCATTCGGACGATAGAAGCGTTCGTATAGAAAGATATGGTACCCGGTAAAAGGTATGTAGGGCTGGAATCTTGATGGTGGCTCAACGAAGACGTACTGGTTGAGTATTTATTCTCGGAAACTCAACTGATACTTCAGGCTAGTTCCCTTGAAGCACTCATTGTCCTCAATTGACCACAGCATCCCAGAAACGGAGAAAATGAGTACACATTGCATTTTATTTGTTCTTCTTCTGTCTGTTATCGTGACGCAATTGCTTTCGTTTTAATCGCTTAATAGACTGAAAGCCGAAAAAATCCCCTGTGAATTCGAAACAGTCGATAGCATCCACGTGCAATTGCTTTAATAATTGAATTTGCAACTTGATGTTTATGTTCTATAATTGTCATATAAAAATATTTCATACTTGATTCAGAGAAAAATATTTTTTGTTGTTGTTTGTTAACGATCAACAAAATTACAACTGGAAATCAACACAACATGTTTTCTGTGTTGCTTATAATACACTTAAAATACATCTTTGGAAATATTGTTGCCCAAAGATGTTTTCTGTGTTGCTTGGGTTACCGACAACCACCACAGTACAACCTCGAGCGACTGAAGCAACGTTGCCAGATGGGGGCGAGCTCGATGTGGTCCCTCTATAGGACTGCTGGAGTGCAGTAAAAGCATCCATCAACGACGCAGCCGAGAGCACCATCGGGCACGTGGATAGGAGGCGACGAAGCGATTGATTAGACGAGGAGTACAGAGCGATTTTGGTGGAGAAGAACGCAACACGGGCGGAAGCGGGGTGCGAGGAAATAGAACTGCTGTTCCGTTCCCATGAAACACGGAAGTCCTACGAGATGTTCAACGCATCTAGCAACGGCTTCGTGCCGCGAGCCGAAATATGCAGGGATAACGACGGAGGCCTCTTAACCGACGGACGTGCGGTGTGATCGAAAGGTGGAAGCAGCACTTCGACGAGCACCTGGCGAAGAGAATGTAGGCACAAAATATCAAGGCAACGGAGGGAATGACTATGTTGGTGCAGCAGAGGACGGGAATGAACCAACTCCCACGCTGATGGAAGTTAAGGATGCCATCCACCAGCTGGTAAGGATGGTATCGCAGGTGAACCCATTAAGATGGGTCCAGAAGAATTGGCCACGTTTCTGCACCGATTGATAGCCAGGATCTGGGAAACCGAACAGCTACCGGAGGAGTTGAAGGAAGGAGTAATCTGCCCCATTCATTTGAAAGGCGACCATTTGGAATGTGAGAACTTCAGAGCGATCGCCATTTTGAATGCCGCCTACAATGTGCTATCCCCGATCATATTTCGTCGCCTACCACCTAAAACGAATTAGTTCGTGGGAATTTATCAAGCTGGTTTTATCGACGGTCGGGTGACAATGGACCAGATCTTCACCGTACGGCAAATCCTCCAGAAATGCCGTGAATATCAGGTCCCAATGCATCACCTGTTCATCAACATCAGAACGGCATACGACAGTATCGACCGCATAGAGCTATGGAAAATCATGTTCGAAAATGGCTTCCTGGGAAACCTGACTAGACTTATTAAAGCAACGATGGACGATGTGTAAAACTGCGTAAAGGTTTCGGATGAATTGTCCAGTTCAATCGAATCTCGCCGGTGACTGCGACAAGGTGACGGACTCTCATGCCAACTCTTCAACATCGCTCTAGAAGGTGTAATGCGAGAAAATCCGGTCAATTTGTGTGCTTTGCGGACGAAATGGACATTATCGCCTGAACATTTGGAACGGTGACAGAGCTGTACACTCGCCTGAAACGCGAAGCAGCAATTTGAGGTCGGACTGTTTGGCCAAGTTGATTGAAGCTGAAAGGACACGGTGGGCAGAGCATGTTGCAAGAATGCTGGTCATCAACCCTGTAAAGTTGGTGTTTGCGACTGATCCGGTTGACTTCTTGTGTGTGGAGCGCAGAGAGCACGATGGGCGAGCCAGATGGAGTGTGACTTGTTAAGCATTGGGCGTGACCGAGGATGAGGAGCGATAGCCACAAACTGAGTATTGTGGAGTGCTATTGTTAATATTGTCATATTATAATATTGTACTATAACTTGTTTGAATATGTATTATCTTAAATGTGATATTGAACTACACGCAGAAAAATGAGGCTTGTTTAAAACAATAAAACGCATGGTTGATTTTCCAAATGAGCATTTACTTATTCCAAAGTTATATTTCTTTGTTCTTAGTTAGAGTTCATCGATCAAAACAACTAATTCCCATCATTCCATATAACGTTAAAATCTTTCAACAAAATGGGGACCATAAACATGACCCGGAAGCACTCACACATCTATAAAATGCTTACCCCAACATCGCCACAACGAAGAAGGTGCAGCAAATTCATCACGCCAACTTCCAAGTGCAGCTTTGGCCGTGATGGATAACGCGCAGGTACTCACGACAGCATCCACAAAAAGTTGATCGGTTTCGCCTTTTTTGTCTTTTTTTAGTCGTTCTCCTTCCCATCCGCTTACCGACGGTCTAAAAATAGATTTCCGAGCTGCCGCAGTTGCTGCCGTCACCAACACAATCACATTCCGGGTTTGTTAGTGGCAAAAGTGCAGTCGTTTGAATCAATCCATTATTTCATGTTGAAAATACCATATCTCTGTTTGTTTTAACAAACTGTCAAAAAATTCGACAAATGAAAATATTTGTATTATCAAACAATAGAACAGTTCAGTTTAAACTAGAAATCAGTTTGTCGCTATAGTAAACTGAAAAATCGGTTGATTTGAACTAGAATTTAATTGTGTTTACAATTTATTTTTCTGCGTGTATATGTACCTATGTTTTACTCTTCCTCCTTTTTCCTCTCACTATCTAACTTTTTATTTGAGCAATACGTTATACATCTGTGGCGTTATGCCTTGGTACTTCAGCTTGTCTGAAGCTTCCGGTAACTAGAAATAAAGGAAGTTGACAGATATTTGACCACAGGTCAGGACGATGGCTGGCATTCTTTCAACACCAACGAACCTAACCTCAAAATGACTGGCAACTCTCAGGTCATTTTGACAGATGTAACATGAGCTTGAAAAGGACGGAAACAAGATCGATAAGGTATACATATGATCCGTCTTTTTCGTGCATGTGAACTTTTTTTGTAATGGTGTAATAAAGAATTGGATATCCTTCAATTTGCCCTCTGCATCATCATGGGTGCCCAAGACTGAAAGTAAGCAAGCAATATGGTTATAAGGTGGATTGCTTAACACCATGGTGATCATTAGGTATGGTCTATGGGACGGTTAGTCACATAATTGACTGAAAAATTGTTCACCTAAATTTAGCAAAAATATTAATTTGTATCAAACGATTGTATTTTTATTATTCTGTTGCTCATTTTTTAAAATTATTTTCTGCAATTTAACTCTGATAATCCCTTCTGCCCATCTCACCCCGGAACATCCAGCGGTTCCGTCCCGTGTGTGATTTTAGGCCGTGAAAATCTGCCGGCAGTTTCGTTCGAGTACCTACCTACAGTCAGTCAGTAGTGTTGGCGTGGATTGGCGTGTTGGATGGTTCGTTGCTTGTTTACTTCAATTCATGCAGAATTTATGGCGAGTGTTTCTCTCGCCAGGCGCTGGCAAAGTTGTGATTTACGTGCCGCAGCCGATTAGAACCCGGAAAGATGCGCGCCGCTGGATTCCCTTTGACGGAATCGACGGAACGACGAAACAGTCCTGTGTGAATGGCAAATAGAAAACGGAATGTTGGAGGAACGAATAAAAAAAAACCCCGGCAGAAAGCATACTTCATGACTTCGGTGCAAGTGTGTGATATGAACAGTCCAGTTGGGATATTTCAAGCGAAAAAAGAACGCGATTAGGAAAAATATTCCACACTTGACCCGGATCATTTATCAAAGTTTTCACGGAAGCAGCGCCGATTGTGCCACTGGAAACCAGATTTGGATTTTTTTATGTTATGGTTTGTGGAGTGCACCTATGAGACGATAATTACGTTTTAGCACTGAAATCGTTTTGAAGAACGAACAAAACAGCAAAAGTTCGATCTTCATATATAGAAGATAGGAATTAAAGAAGACAGAGAATATAGAAAAGATAGCGAAGAGAGAGAAAATAAAGAAGATGGAGAAAACAGTGAGGATAGAAATTATAAAGAAGATAAATAAGATAGATAAAATAGATAAGATAGAGAAGTTAGAAAATATTGAGAAGCTAGAAAAGATAGAGAAGATAGAACAAAAAAATTAAAAGATAGAGAAGATATGAAATATAGAGACAATAGAGAAGGTGGAGAAGAAATAGAAGATAGAAAGGATAGCAAAGATATAAATGAAAGAGAAAATAGGGAAGGCTGAGGAGATAGAGAAGACATAGAAGATAAAAAAGATAGAGAAGATAGTGAAGATAGAAGATAAAAGAGTAAATATTAAGAAGATAGAGTAAATAGGAAAAATAGAAAATACAGATGATTTGTTTACTGTAATGTCATTACAAAACCCATTTGCTTAAAAAACCGCTTAATCTCGAAAATGTTTAGAAACAGCCAAAAATTTCCTATTTCCATGGAAAACTGATCCGGTCACCGCCATCACCGTTCATCCGATTACAGTACTGGCACATCACTTACTCATTCGCCGGACACATTTTTGATGATTCATATTTTCTTACTGTTCTCGTAGCAACTTCCAGTCAGGCAACTCTGCAAAGCAATAAGCCTCTTCCATTCCAAACCGATATGACTGTGGGGGTGCCTAAAGGCTAAAATTATACGCTTTGCTGCAAACTCATCACCGAACGCCACCGCATTGCCCCCCCGTCATCCGTCCCTGAACCGAAACACTGTCCTACTCAGGAAGCTGCTGTAGCAGCAAAAACCCACTCTGTCCTGGCTGCATAGCATCGGTCCTCGGGACTTCGGAAGCCCAGGACAGAAGACAGAGTGGAGAAATCAAATTTGCATATGCCCATCAACATTGATGTTTTCGCCAGCATGCATTCTCGCTCGCTCTCCACCACGTTAGTTTTTTTTTTTCCTTTTCTCGATCCGATGAAAAACTGCAAACTGGCATCGCACCGGCGACGATGGACGAGTGGCTCCGTGTTGTGTGGGATCGTCGAGCGCATTTTGGTGTACATGCGGACAGGACAGGACACGAGATATATGAATGGGTAGGAAAGTCTTTGGTTCCATTTAGGAAAATAAATCTCACTCCGGTGGTGGTGGTGGAGATCGTACCTACCGAGGCGACGTCAGCTTCAGCACCAGCTTCTGTTGAGTTTAGGGATTTTTTCGTCGACATTTATGGGCTGCTGTGCGCATCAGGCACAATACATCGGGACAAATTATACTGCAGTAGTGCGCTGCCGCTGCTGTAGTGTACTTTTCCTTCCCATCCTATTTCACAACTCATTGACATCCGCCGTAATATGGTTTAGAGCGGCAGCGACATTTCTTCCGGAATGTTAACATGATTACTTTTTATTTTCCCTGGGGGCGAAAACGGAAGACGGTGGATGATTTAAATTTGAAATATGATTAAGCCGTAGAACTGGTACAGCATTTTTGAAACTGATTCCAATGACAAACACACTTAAGAATTCCAGGAGAAATCCCCGAAGGAATTCAAGGAGGAATCCTGGAAAGAATTCATGGAGGAATCCCCGAAAAAAAACCTATAGGAATCCTCGAAAGAATTCCAGAAGGAATCCCGGAAGGAATTACATACAAGAGGAATCCTCGAAGGGATTCCAGGAGAAATCCCCGAAGGAATTCCAGGAGGAATCGTGGAAGGAATTCCTCAAGGAATTCCCCAGGGATTTCCAGAAGGAATTTAAGGAAGAATCCCCAAAGGATTTCTAAGAGGAATTCTCGAAGGAATTCATGGCGGAATCTTCGAAGGTTTTTCAGGATTAATTCCCTGCTAAAGGATTCCCGAAGGAATTCCAGCAGTAATTCCCGGAGGAATTTTAGGAGGAATCCTCGAAGGAATTGGGAAGAATCCTCGAAGGAATTGCGGGAGGAATCCCCGATGGCATTCCAGGAGAAATCTCCGAAGGAATTCTAGGAGAAGTTCCCGAAGGAATTCCGGAGGAATCCCTGAAGGAATTTCAGGAGGTATCCCCGAAGGAATTCCAGGAGGAATCCCGAAGGAATTCCAGGAAGAATACCGAAAACAAAATCCAGGAGGAATCCCCGAAGAAATTCCATGAGAAATCCCCGAAGGAATCCAGGAGGAATCCTGAAGGGCATTCTTGGAGGAATCCTCGAGGGATTTCCAGGAGGAATTCTAAGAGGAATCCCTGGAAGAATTCTAGGAGGAATCCCGGGAGGAATCTCCAAAAGAATTTCAGAAGGATTGTTCAAAAGAGCTCCAGGAGGAATTCCTGATGGAATTCCAGGAGGAATCCTCGAAGGAATTCCAGCAGGAATTTCTGGAAGAATATCAGCAGGAATCTCCGGAGGAATTCCAAGAGTTAACTCCGAAGGAACTCCAGGAGGATTTCCCGAATAAGTTTCAGGAGGAATCCCCGAAGTAATTCCGGGAGGAATCCCCGAAGAAATTCCCGGAGGAATCCCTGAAGGATTTTCAAGAGGAATCGTCAAGGGATTTTCTACGGGGAGAATCTACGAAGCATTTTCAGGAGGAATACCCGAAGAATTTTCAGAATCCTGGAAATCCTGGAGGAATTATTGCAGGAACTTCATGAGAAATCTTTCAAGAAAATCCAGGAGCTGTGCCTGATTACAGCCCAAAAGAAATTCTTGAACGAAATCCTAAAAGTGTCCCTGAGGAAATTCCTGTAGGGATTTGTGAAGGATCTTCTGAAGAAATAACTTATGTAACTACTGGAAACATCCCTAAAACCGCCTATTAAAACCTTCGAAATGACTCCAGGAACGATTCCTGGAAGAACAGCTGGAAGAATCCCTAAAAAAGGAACTTTTCGAGGAATCTTAGAAGGAACTGTACTAATCCCTGAATGAACTTTTGTAGGAATCCCTGCAGAAACATCTGGGGAAATCCCTGTATCATCCTAGAGGTATCCTTCGATCCTCCTGCGAGTATCGCTGATGGAAACCCTGGAGAAATCCCTTAAGGAACTCCTAGAGAAATCTGCGGAGGAACATCTGGAGGAATCTCTTAAGAAGCATCTGCATGAATCTCTGAAACCCCTGTGGGAATCTCAGAAGGAACTCCTGGACTAATATCTTTTGGAGCTCTTGTAAAAATTCCTGAAGAAATTTCAGAAGGAATCCCTTGAGCAACTTGTTGACTAATTTGTAAAGGACCTTCTGCACGAATTGCTGGAGAAACTACTGGAGGAATCCCTGATTGTTTTCTAGGAGGTATCCCTGACCCTTTCTGAAAGAATCTCTGGAGGAATTTCTGAAGGAATCTTTGAATTAACAATTGGAAGCATTCCTAGATTCTCTAGGAACTACTGCATAGATCTCTGAAGGAACTTTTGGTGCAACCCCTGAAACTACTATACTGCAGGAATTTTTGAACTAACTCCTAGGTTAATCCTGAATAATACCTGAAGGACTCCTGAAGAAATCCCAAAAAAAAAACTCCTGAACGATTCTCTGAAAAATCCCCATGACATCCTGAAGGAATTCTAAGAAGAACCCCCGAAGGAATTTCAGAAGGAGCCCAAGAAGAAACTCCAGGAGGGATTTAAGTAGGAACTCCAGGAGAAATTTCAGGAAGAGTTCTTGGAGGAATTTTTGACGGAACTCGCGCAGAAATTTCTGAAGGATTTCCTGGGGTAACCTCTGAAGGGATTCCAGAAGGGAACCTTAGAGAAATTACAGAAATGATCCCTGAAGAAACGACACGAGAAGGCCCTGATTGGAATTCTAGAGGAATTCCTGAAGGAACTTCTAGAAGAATCTATGAAAGATATCTTGGACTGCTTCCTAAAAGAACTCCTATGAGAATGCCCTGAAGCAACTTCAAAAGGAATCCCTGAAGGTACTCCTAGACTATTCTCTGAAGGACCTTCTATGGGAATCCCTGAAGGATCTTCTGGGTGAATCACGTTCCTTACGCACTTTTTACCTGAATATTACAAATGCATGCAGTATGACAAACTCGCGATCCTTCGGTTCATCGTGCAGAGGAAATTCAATCTAATTTACACAAAATCCAACCGCATTGTAGGGCCATGCAAATGAGGGAGCTGATTTCGCGGTGTTAACAGCAACCAGAATCAACGATTGAATCTGATCTTCTGAGCTAGACTGTAAGGGCGAATCAGTATGGAAATTTACCGAGCCGCTTCCACGATTTTCTCGCTCGTGCCCACATAACATCATGTGTACAGGACACAGGTAGGTACATTTTGTTTTAAACCGTTTGCAGTAAAACACCAATATTATATGCAAATTTTCAATTCAGTTCAGTTGCTCTTTTCACCTGTACTGCTCAAATGAACTCAAGTCCTGTTTCTACTCAGAATATTGATTGTATATTTTTTACCTACCTTTACCACAAGCTGCAGTATGGGGATTCCAACATTTCTATTTCCTTCATCGAGTTGATGTTTGCAACACAATTTGGCAGTAGGTCAGAAGCATTCTCCGCCCAAAGATTTAACGCTTGAAGAACATCAAAATGCTTTCTCATTATGATTGGACAAATTCATCGACCGTGTCCTTCCATCGCCGGCCGGATGTTTCATAATACCATCCGCAACCGCCTGCGGAACCCACGCCGAAAAGACAAATCCGCTCAGGTAGGAAAAATTTCACGACGGATTATCAAAACACAATCCGATTAAAATTAGCCTATCAATCTGTTCCGGGACATCAGTAAACCGATGCGATGGAAGTAGGTTCGATGCGGCGGCGATGGCGGCGGTGAAACCCTCATTGGCAATGCAAAACACTTTCGATCGTTCCTTCGCCGGCTTCGGCCATCACAAGAGGGTTCCGTCTTCATTTCCCCGTGGCCACTCACCGTATTTTCCAGCTTGTTGTCAGCAATCAGTTCCATCGATTGGAAAAAATGGTGCCCTTCCTTCGGGCAGGTTTTGACACACTTGATATTGAGAGATTTTGAATAGATTTGTGGCTAAAATTTACCAAAAATGAAAAATGGAAGTTTTTGTATCAAAATATGCAGAACGTGCGTAGGCATGTTTTAATAACACATCGGACACACACTTCTTGACAAATTCCTGCTCCATGAAAAAGCCAAGAAGCATGTGCAACCGTGTGATGATAATGTCATCCCTCCGCACGCCAGGTCTCCTAATATCTCCTTCGAGTGCAATGTGAAACAATAAATTTGAAAGGGGATCACCCTATGGATCACTCCAATGATAGTGAATTATTGGACTCTCATTGGGATCACCCTATTTGCTTCAATCCATCCAAGATCACAAACGAGGTGTAAACGTAGTCTGCAATCCAAACATTTAATTTTGATCCATACACCAATGCGCGCATCAGCCCAAACTGTTTTCCCGGAAAACCATGTTCTGGAATTAAATCACAATAAATTCTAAAGCTTATTTTTTTCACTGAATCGTACGCAGCTTTAACCCATATCTGCGCAACGTCCTATTCATAGGACAGATGCCCCGAACGTCCAGCGTCCTATAAAAAAGACAGTTTTTTTATGTAAATATCTCCAGAATGATGCAAAACTTTAGAATACTTTCTTCAGAGGAAATGTTATCCTTGCTCATGGCGGACAATATAGTTTGTGATTGGTTCACTAGTAGGTGGCATAAACGATACTGCCATGATTGTATATTGCCACGATCTGTGAGCTTCATTTCCAATGTGAAAAAAATATTTCCCTGGAATCTTGACAATGGTTGATAATTTACAGTTCATCTCTTCGGCAGAGTTATTAATCAATAAATACAAAAGTCGATGTATGTATTATTCTATGTTTATATGCTTGTATGTTTATATGTTTGTATGTTTGTCTATTTGTTTGTTTATATGTATGTACAGGGGGTGGCCAAAATGTTTGGGATAGGCAACATTTTTTTCTCTCACAAAAAAGTTCAACATGCTGTAACTTTTCATAGAGTGCATAAAAAAATCACAAATTTTGCTTCAGACTCTAGCTTAATTTAAAATACTTCACTAATACTTTACTTTTGCAAAAGAAAATAAAAAATGAATAACTCTTTTAAAGAAAAACTAGAAAGGACGAGCAAATTCCTTTTAATTCTACTACTGTGCTTATCTTCGGACAGATAGGCCTATTTCGTCTGTGACTTACAGACTTCTTCAGTGTCAAGTGCTCGACTGTGTCGAGCACTTGACACTGAAGAAGTCTGTAAGTCACAGACGAAATAGGCCTATCTGTCCGAAGATAAGCACAGTAGTAGAATTAAAAGGAATTTGCTCGTCCTTTCTAGTTTTTCTTTAAAAGAGTTATTCATTTTTTATTTTCTTTTGCAAAAGTAAAGTATTAGTGAAGTATTTTAAATTAAGCTAGAGTCTGAAGTAACAAGTTCTACTAAAAGCTCTAAAGTAATAGTAAAGCACAAATTTTGACTGTTTGTCAACCTATTATATGTGCATCATTGGTACAAATTCGGGCTCGATTGATTATTTTTTGGCAAACTTAGAACCGTTCGGGTAAAACACTATTTTTTAGACAACTTATTTTTGAGCTTTCAAATCTCTGATTTTTGTTTTGAATTTGGCACAACCAGCATGTTAGTTTAATTTGACTACCCGCGGCAGTTGTTTTTAACCAAGTTTTTTGATGTTTCCCTGTTGTTTCTACAAACATCCGTTTGAAAATACCATTATGTTGGTTGACAGTCGAGAATATAAACGGGTTTGTTTGTTGTTTCAACTGCCATATGCCGTTTATTTTTACCAATTTTTGGTTTGTTTCCTACCTCCATTTAACGTTCAAAACAACCCAACCCGTTAGTTGAAACTACAAACCCCTCCCCTCATTCTCCAACCCGTCCTACCCCACCCCCTCGCCTGTACCATGTGATTCCTGTAATATTTATTAAAAATATGATTTCAGAACATGCGATTCAAAACGAAACAGGTAATTTCTATCTAACACTGGCACTAGTGATTGTCATGTCTTTGATGTGGTGGCTCCATTATATCGAACTGGAAGGTTTAGTCTGGAGTCCTTTTCTAATGCGGTTCTGTTTGTGCCTTTTATGTCAGGATAACAATTAGTCTATGATAACATGGCTCTTGTGTTGCATTGATCGGACATGGTTGGTTCTTAGAACGATCATCGTGAATTGCTGATGAAAGCAACCCACAAGTAAAAACTATGTTTTACTCCTAGCTAAATAGCAAAATAGTTTCGCCAAAGTCCAAATTGGACTTTGGTTTCGCCTTACATTAAATCCAGGTATATACATATAAGCATTTGTTAGAGCTGCTTACTAACTAAAATCACTTACATACGCGAAACAAAGCCATTTTGCTTTGACACACGCGAAACGATGCCAAAGAGTAGACTTGGATGGGAAGCTTGGATGGGAATGGCGAAGGCGAAGCTAACTTAGTTTTAACGAACCAATATGGTTGTTTTTTTTTTTTTTTTGTAACAACAACCATGTTAGTTTGATTTGACCTCCAAATTGGTAGAATAGATCTAATATTCTAATTTGTTGCTGGAATCGAAACAACCCGAGCTTTAGTATAAACGAATGAATTGATTTGAAATAACAAATCTTTGGTTTAGAACAACCGGTAATGTTTGCTGTTTTGCGGACACCTCAAGGTAGTCATTTAGTCCCCCTAATATTTTTGGTGTATTTGAACGACGTGAACCATCAACTTAACCCAATTAACCAAAAGTTCAGATAAGAGGGTACTTTATAAGGTAAGCAGCTTGTTGGAGGTTGCTCTTTAGCCTTCTAAGCAGCTTCATTTTTAAGTAATTTTGAAACTTGAAAGTTCACATAAGGAAGCCGGATATAGCCTTCCAAGCAGCTCCTCACGGAACTTCCTCAAAATGAATGTGAATACAAAAATGTACTTTTCAGATACATCTCAACTTTTTGTTACTTGTATTATTGAGGAAACATGCTCAAACTCTCTTTACATACCTTACATACTTATTCATATGGTACTCCTATATAGATATGAACCGGAGCCTCCTGCGTGATAAGCTGCCGCCATACCGCTGTTCTGCTAGAATTACATAATATGAATAAATTAACGACGCTACTGCACAAGTGTGCAAACCTAGATGTCGACAGAGGGTTGATTCAAGTCAGATTTCAAGCGCTTTACACTTCATCGCAATTGTGGTGTCGGGGTAGAGTGTAGGGCTCTAACCGGTTCGAATCTTGAGGGCGTCATATTTTTTTTTCATTTGCACTTCATATTCATTGAATTGGTGAATTTGATTCAGTTGTCTATGAAAATTTGCTTACAATGATATTTTTTGCTTAAATGACAAAAACAATCCTTAGAACATCAAGCTATTGAAATGAACTTCAAGGAACTAGAAAGTTCCAACAATGTTCCAAGTAGCATCTTAAGCAATTTTCAAGCTCCACGAAGTTCAGATAAAGTTCCGAATGGAACTTTCTGGCTGCTTCAGAGGCTAATAATGAGCCTTGCTAGAACCTATGTGCGAAGTTCCAGCAAGGCTCATTGTTAGCCTCTTAAGCAGCTAGAAAGTTCCGTTCGGAACTTTATCTAAACTTTGTGAAACTTGAAAGTGCATTTAGTCATGGGAAGCGGAACTTTTGGTTACTTGGGAAACCACTTAAGCTTTCATTTGCTGATGCCTTTAAACTGTATTCGATTGTCAATAATACTGATGATGCTACATTCTTGCAATCTCAACATGATGTATTCGTGAAGAGGTGTAATACGAATCGTATGGATTTAAACTCTTCTAAATGCTCCGTAATATCGTTTTCCCGTAAACGTTCATCGTTTATCTACGACTACAGAATTGGATCCACTACTCGCCAACGAGATGTTGTGATCAACGACTTAGCTGTCTTATTAGCATGTGCCGTACCTTTAATCGTTGTTCGTCTGAGTTCGACTTCCATGTCTCTCGTGTTCCTCTCCGTAAGAAATATTATCAAATTCTCGCCTCCTTTTCATCTTAAAAATATGTTAATAGTTTTTGTAGTAGGTTAGTGCAAGGATGTTTTCGATCACCTGGCAATCGTTTGACTCATTTGTCCATAACTCAGTTCAATAACCTAATATTGAAATGTTGTGTTCGGCAAAGTTGTAGATTAGTATTTTTCCTACAATTATCACCTAGGACGCCATATTCTAACTCTAATATTTACTGCGTAAATGTGTTAGTACCATCTACTCATACTAAACGATCGGATTTTTCGATCGTTTAGTATGAGTAGGTGGTACTAGTGCTCTAGCGCTAGTTAAGTTAGAATATAGCGTCCTTAGTGATTATTGTATGAAAAACCCTAATCTACAACTTTGCCGAACACCACATTTCAATATTAGGCATCGGAACTGAGTTATGGACAAATGAGTCAATCGATTGCCAGGTGATCGGAAACATCCCAGGGTTAGTGTATTGAAATTTAAGTATTGTGTATTGTTATGTTTAAGCAATAATTGTATCGTTGGGACACTATGTATTCTGTTGATACGAAAAGACGAGGAGGTTTTGTGCCCTTTTGACGATGAGCTATATGTATGTTGTTCTACTCAAGGGGGCTTTTCTCTGCTCCAAATATAAGCGTTGTTACCGTCAATAATATCTTTGTTGTACATTATTTTTAGACAAAAGGAATTTCAATGTTTTAGACAAAAAATGGATCCAAACCCTAAGAGAAATAGAGCTCTTGGCGCGAATCATTTTGACACTTGTTTATTTATATTTTGTATGGCGCACAACCCGGCGCATGGTCTGTCGGCGCACAAGTTGTTGGCCAGTATGCGGATTTCAGAAAAGATTCGCAATAAAGTTAAAGATAAAGTAGAAACAACAAACCAGCTGATATGTTTGAAATCGCAATATCTGGTTTAATGCAACAAAAGTTCAATTCAAAACTACCAATTGTTTGGCCTGAAATTCAACAAACCTGTTTGTTGTTTCAAACCACACTGATTTTGCTCCGTGATGCAATATGGGTATCTATTCTTCTGGAATAACTTCAGGGATTTCTGCCAGAATTGCTTTCGAAAACCCTGAAAGGATTCTTTTAGAATTTCTAGCCAGCATTTTTTCATGGATTTCTGCTGGAATTACTTCACAGATTCATCCTATAGTATACTTTCAAAGTGTTCTGTCGAAATATATTCAGAAAATCCTAGTAGAATTCTTTCAGGTATACGTGCCCGGATCCTTGCTGGATTCTCTGGAGTTTTTCAGGCATTCCTCTCGGGATTTATATAGCAACTCCTCCCGGTATTTCTTCTGTGATTATTTCAGAGATTCATACCAAACTTTCAGCTGAGATTTATCTCATAATTCTACCAGATATGCCTCCTCGAACTCCTTCAGTAAATCCTCGCGGGATTCCTTCAGGAATTTCTACCGGGTTTATTTTGGAAATTCTTGAAAGGTTTCTTTCAAGTGTTCCAGTTAGCATTCCTTAAGGGATTACTGCTGGAGTTCCTGCAAAGATCCCTTCTGGGATTTCGTAAGGGATTCCTTTAGATGTTGCCAGGATTGCTCTAGGGATTCCAACTTGAATTCTTTGAAAGATTTCTGTGAATCTTGAGAATCTTGTGGGATTCTTTTAGGTATTTGTGCCAGGATTCCTACCAGGGGGGGGGGGTTCGGCCAATGACCATTTTGTATGGACAAATAAAAATTTTTGTATGAACTAATGACCACGGGGAGGGGGGGGGGGGTGTTGAATAGTCCCAAAAAAATGACCACGTGGTTTATGGACAGCCCCCGTGACTTCTTTAAAGATTCTATCAGGTATTGTAGGGGATTTCTTTTGTGACTTTTAAGGATTTCTTCCGAGTTTGAATTACAGCTTGAGAGTGGGAGAGTAAAAGAAAAATAGAGAAACAGGGAGAAATAGGCTTTTGGATGCTCTTAGATATCTTTAGTGTGTTTAGGCGAAATTTTGAGTTGTATTTACACTGTGTTTACACTTTTAGCTGTCACCCCCATCGCGGTAAGTCTCCATGGATGGCCTTATTCACAGGTTCAGCATCTGATCCATCGGTGATCAGCCCAAACGAAAAAAAAAATACAATTATGATCTATTAGCAAAAAAAATCCCTTAGGTTGGTGATCTTCATTCAAAATTTTGATCCCAAAATCTTGCAAAACTTTACCACAATGCATACCCACCCTTGCATATCTCAAGATTTTCGATTAGGTCGGACAGCTTCACTACACGGATTTTGGCGACCCCAGCGGGGAAAACCGTTCAAAGTACCTATAGGACTGAGTGGTACACCTTCGTTCGGCGTAAATCCGTACCGCCTATCCGAAATTGATTTAACAGTATTAAATTTATGCAAAATATATTTTAATTTATTCTCCCTCGTCAAAGTTGCTGCTGATGACGACGACGACGACGACGGTTAGCACATCCCGGCAAATCTGTCTATCATCCGCCCGTCCATTTCATTGTTGGATGTGCGTTCACCGTGGAGGGAGGACCCTGAAGGTATCGATGAACCTTACGAGCTGAACATTGCCTGTTAGTAAATAAACATGACGGTGAGTAATTGTGGCCTTCGACATGGTCTGGTGAATACTACAAGATTGTTGCGTTGTCATTCCACTTCAGTGATGATTGCGATGATTGGAGCCAATCTCTTCGCCCTTGCCCTTGACGTGCCTCGATGGAAATTCAATGAAGGGAACAGATGCTGGTTGGAGTTCGGAGACATTCTTGCGAATTGTTTTGTACCGTATTTGACAAGAGATCTATATTAACCAATGTATCGCAGTTATTCTTTGACGATAACTGTAAACAGATTAAAACACGACTTCGTGTTCACAGCGAAGATATTGCTTTTCCATCTTTCAAAACTTATGTTTTCAAAATCGAATTAGTTAGACATCAAATTAAGCTGATTGTTCCATATTGGACCCCAACAGCTGGTCGTTCTAATCCTTGGACCATTACACGATATCGGAAAACTTTCAGTTCCTTTGATTCCTCCAAGCGAGTCCTGTCCCTTTCATCATAATTAAACTATCCATCCCTGCTGTGGTGCATCTAAGGTTCCACACACTTACAAACGATAAGAGCTTGGTGGTTCGGTTGCTTGGCTTATCTGCTCTTGTCTAGAGATGAAAAACACCGAAGAATGCAGCACGGCTTGACGCCCGTCGTTGTCGTCATCATCGTCTCCATGACAGTGGATGAATGGAACGTGCATCTTCACACAAACGCACAAGTATGCTACCAACATCGCCAGTAGCCGGAATTACCCAAGTTGTAGCAAAAGATATGTGGAGGAGGTATGGTGGTGCCATTCAACGACACTGCCGAGCCGAGCCCATTCCGTAACCTCACTCTCACAAGTCAAAGTGTCCCCCTGGCCAAAGAGGATTGCAGTGCGGATGCAACTGCCCTGGGGGTGAGTGGTACCGAATGCGGCAACGGCATAATCAAGAGGTATACACGTTTTAAATTTGCAGGTTTTCAAACGATTTCGGAAACAACAGATCTGTTATTTCCAAGAGAAGAAACACCGTCTGCGAGGAAATTGAACTGTAGTTTCGTTCTCGTGAAACAGAGATCTCTATCAGAAGATGATT
Organism: Aedes albopictus; assembly: GCF_035046485.1. Taxonomy (NCBI): domain Eukaryota; kingdom Metazoa; phylum Arthropoda; class Insecta; order Diptera; family Culicidae; genus Aedes; species Aedes albopictus. The sequence continues at coordinate 68,480,020 of NC_085138.1, read as the reverse complement.
TCATCCCTCAAAGGTTGCGTTCCGCGATTCGACTATCGAAACTAGCCGTGATAAAACGGAAGTCTTTTCAAGAGCGCAATTACTTGAGATGATTAAGAGCTGGAAGCAATAGTTTGATGAACTGATGAACATCTGAATCGGACCTGAGTATCTCAACGATTTTCTGTAAGTTTTCGCCAAATACTAGGTATTATGCATTTTGTTACTCCAATTGATGGACCCACCGTTATTTAGAGCAACAATATTTTTTGCGGACTGATGGTAATTCGACAATGGATTATTCATCTACTTCGAGGTAGCACACAGCGCTATGGAAAACTACGGACGAGAACGGCTTGCCGGGTAGCTCACTAGATCAATCAACGCAACACGGTGTGAAAAACTGCGTAAAACGGTTTTGGGCGATCTGTCAAATTCGTTCACATCTCGCCGGGGACTACGACAAGGTGATGGGCTCTCATGCCTGCTAATCAACAACGCGCTGGAAGATGATATAAGACGAGAAGAGCTCAACAGTCGCACACTGGGGCAGGATTGAAAATACACGGAAAAAACCTCTAGCTCGTCGAGATGTCGAGATCCACACTTGGTGTCTTCAGAGAAAATATTTCTATGAACAAGGTCGATGTTCTGAACGGTAGCATATTTTTCTTACGTTATTCGCATAAAAGTCCTATAAGTCATTTTGGCCATCTTTCATTTTAGCGGTATGGTGTCTTCGGCAAAGTTGTTCGTCTATTTATGCTAAAAAAGTTTACCGAAGACGTCAAATTTCCAAAGCCTACTGTTCTTGAGATATTAGTCGTTTTATAAAATACCTACCGAAAATCGAGTTTTTTTCATTAAATTACGTATGTAAACAAATTTAATGTCCGTTTTCGAGTTATAATAATGAAAAATACTAAAATAAAACATATATCAAAGAAATTAGTTGGAAAAAACAAAATATACATTGATTTTTTATTGAAAGTTCCTAAAAATCACGCAAAATGTATATAGGACGTTCTTGCAGGCGGGCAAGTTCGGGCAAGTTGTTTCATCGGCGATCACCTAAAAAATACATAAGCTTTCGTGTAAATTTTTTTCACCGACATGATATTTGATGATTTTTTTTAAATAGCGTTCAAAGTTTACTGTTTTGTGTGAATTAGTACATCATTTTTGCAGATATATTACCATGTTGTATGATGCCAAGTGGACCATGAGAAGCATAAATGCAATCTAGTCACAGGTTTAGTAATTTTTAAGCTTCAAACAAATTGTAAAACACAAAAATGTCCGAAACGCCAATAAAAGTGAGTTTTTAGATCATTGAACGCACAAAAAATATTTCTATTAAATAAGATTATATAAGATATTGATAAAACCAAGGCTAAATGGCGTTGTTGCTGGCAGCACTGGTCTGTAACCAAATGGCTAGTATTAGGCAGAGCGAAATGTCAGGCAAACGCCTGTAAATGCACAAACGTCAAGTAGAAGGCAGAAAAGTGAAGTGTAAAGTCATGCTAATGTACTTTTTCGAATATTTTACTAAACTGTTGAAATAGTGCTAAGAATCGTATTCTACTTATAGCTATTACTTAAAACGAGAACTAGCCTAATGATAACTTAATGAACTATGCGAGTTATCACAGAATTTATCACAGTAAGTCAGCTTATTATCTACAAATTTGTTATTCTAACCTTAAATGTAAATCACAGATATGCACCAAAATGTTACGGATGAACTATCAACTACCTCGTATATGAGCCTAAACCGAATAATGTAAGTTCTCTTGCTAAATTATTTGCTATTTCAATTATTATACTGATGAATTAATAAAATTCCAGCTTATAGCTGTTCTCGCACCCAAATCACGGAGTTTGCGATCTGCTGAACGGAATTCGGCTAACGGCCTCACGAAAACCCCATTTATCGCCGTAACATAACTATAAGATTATTCGACCCGATGGAAAGTGCCTCGGCGTCGGCGAACGTAGCCCGAGCGGGAAGCAGCGGTAGTAACTCGCGCCCCGACTCGAGGATATACCATAGCAGCTTAACAACAAGCGTCGCAACATCCAGAAGTAGACGTTCCTATGCTGCCCTTCGGTTGATGCAACTCGAAGAAGAGCGCGCTATCCAGCAGCGCGAATGGCAATTGGAGAAAAGAGCAATGGAGCGGGAAAGGAAAGCTATGCAATTGCAACATAAATTGCTTGAAGAGCAATTGGCGTTGCGAAAAAGAAAGTCCAAAGGTCCAACAGAGCCAGTCGGTGAAACCGGTATTACCAACACACCAACCGATGAGACGCCTTCCGATGAGTCGGCAGAAAACGATTCAAAGCACAATTCGGAAGCACAGGAGAAGTCAGGGAAACCGCCGAAGATGTCAAAGTAGCCTTCGAAAATGATGGTTCCAGCTGACCAATCAACGCAGGATGAGATTCAGCAGCGAAGCTACAGCGCGATTCTCACTACAAGTCCAAACGAACACATTCCTACCAACAGCGATTGTATGGATACGATCGCATGTAATCTTATTCCCTTCGCTATCTCCGTTACACCACCAGATCTGCTGACAACATCAGAATTTATCAATATGGATATCAATTTTGCTATATTTTCCCTTTTCTAATCGCTAAGGGAATCGAAAGTAGTGTGGCTGTAGGGGTAGCTGTCGATCACCGTTTGAATAGAGCGCTTTCGTTTCAACCTCCGTTTCACGTCGCACCCGAACCGCCCGATCCAGCGCCGCCCCACATGCAGATCTCCGTTAACTCCGATGCCTGGACTGTGAATAATATTATCAGTGAGAATACCATCAATACGTTGAGATTCAAATTCGTTCAACCGGCTACTGTGAGTGCGCTACAGACTACTATGTGGCCTACCACAGCTCTTGCAGTCGTCGATACCCTGATTATGATTGCGATAGATACACGCAGCTTTCCGGATCATGTACCAGCTACAAGTCAACCGTCCTGTTTACAGAACAAGTGTCTACAACTGGTGTTGGTGGAGAAGCAGCTACTCTGCCTGAACTTGGAGATGGTGCCAAACACGGCGAGGTTGTCTACGTTCGGATACCGGATGAGCGATACAAAGAAGCTGCCGCAAATGAGTGATGAACGGTCAGCAAACGTCTATGTGAAATGTCTGGAGTGCCGAGTAGAGAGAGAGAAGAAGCGTGTGAGTGAAGTCTATGTACGTTGTGTTGGACACTGCTATCGCTGTTGCTTAGGTTGTAATAGTAGTGATCATTATGGTTATAACAAACGCTATTTTGTCGGGCTTGTTTACCAACAACATGTTGCCATAGGTTTTGCTGATAGTGATTTAACAGCACATATTCGAGAATCAATCAAAACTCGCATGAGTCGCGCAGTGCTCCAATACAAGCCTTCTTCGTCTACCGCGGTCCAATCCAGCCAGTACCGTCATCGTTATCGTTCCAGATCTATAAGTCGAAGGTGCTTACAAAGCCGGGTCGCATCGGTACGGTACTATGAGAGAGATCGCGACAGCCACAATCGACGAAACGGCAATATGTGTTTTTTACCGAAGATCAAGCATGTTTTTGTACGTGCTGGCGATACGATCATTCGATTTCATCATCTGAAGAAGAAAGATCTGTCGAAAACATCGAGCATCCTAGGAGATAACAGACCCTACAGGACCTTCCGAAGCCTTCCGTTCAAACGTGACATTTCGTTGAGAAACCTGAACGATTGCATCATGATTGGCGAATCATTGTCGCAAAAGACGAATGTCAGAACTATCAACTTCACTAAAAAGAAAAGTGGTGGAGTTCCAAATTTGATAGAAGCGCTATGTTCGGTCGATACACATCCACTGTTTCCGTCAGTCACAATGAATGCCAGTCTGACGGGTATGTTGATGCTCCAGACAATCAAGGATGACTGTGACACCCATAACCGCATACATTTCTGCAAGCTACCAGTAATCGACAATAATCAGAATTCTGCACCGGCTTCCATTGGAACGACGACAGTTAAGGTGGACTATCGGATTACATCAGCTTCGATGATCAATTTAGTGGAACAGCTTTCAATCGTGGAGGTTCTTGTTTGTGAAGGCGATATTTGCTGTAGCTTTGATTGGAATGTTTATAGGAAGCTTTGAAATGATGTTGACGGTAAGCTAAAAAGTAAGAGAATTTAGTAAAACTGGGACCAATGGCCAGTGTTACGGGGGGGAGAATGTTGCTGGCAGCACTGGTCTGTAACCAAATGGCTAGTATTAGGCAGAGCGAAATGTCAGGCAAACGCCTGTAAATGCACAAACGTCAAGTAGAAGGCAGAAAAAAGAAGTGTAAAGTCATGCTAATGTACTTTTTCGAATATTTTACTAAACTGTTGAAATAGTGCTAAGAATCGTATTCTACTTATAGCTATTACTTAAAACGAGAACTAGCCTAATGATAACTTAATGAACTACGCGAGTTATCACAGAATTTATCACAGTAAGTCAGCTTATTATCTACAAATTTGTTATTCTAACCTTAAATGTAAATCACAGATATGCACCAAAATGTTACGGATGAACTATCAACTACCTCGTATATGAGCCTAAACCGAATAATGTAAGTTCTCTTGCTAAATTATTTGCTATTTCAATTATTATACTGATGAATTAATAAAATTCCAGCTTATAGCTGTTCTCGCACCCAAATCACGGAGTTTGCGATCTGCTGAACGGAATTCGGCTAACGGCCTCACGAAAACCCCATTTATCGCCGTAACAGGCGTGTTTAGGACATTTATGTGTTTTACAATTTGTTTGTAGCTTAAAAATAACTAAACCTGTGACTAGATTTCATTTATACTTCTCATGGTTCACTTGGCATCATACAACATGGTAATATATCTGCAAAAATGTTGTACTTATTCACACAAAACAGTAAACTTTGATCGCTATTTAAAAAAAATCATCAAATATCATGTCGGTGAAAAAAAAATTACACGAAAGCTTATGTATTTTTTAGGTGATCGCCGATGAAAAAACTTGCCCGAACTTGCCCGCCTGCAAGAACGTCCTATATACATTTTGCGTGATTTTTAGGAACTTTCAATAAAAAATCAATGTATATTTTGTTTTTTTCCAACTAATTTCTTTGATATATGTTTTATATTAGTATTTTTCATTATTATAACTCGAAAACGGACATTAAATTTGTTTACATACGTAATTTAATGAAAAAATCGATTTTCGGTAGGTATTTTATAAAACGACTAATATCTCAAGAACAGTAGGCTTTGGAAATTTGACGTCTTCGGCAAACTTTTTAAGTATAAATAGACGAACAACTTTGCCGAAGACACCATACCGCTAAAATGAAAGATGGCCAAAATGACTTATAGGACTTTTATGCGAATAACGTAAGAAAAATATGCTACCGTTCAGAATATCGACCTTGTTCATAGAAATATTTTCTCTGAAGACACCAAGTGTGGATCTCGATATCTCGACGAGCTAGAGGTTTTTTCCGTGTATTTTCAATCCTGCCCCAGTGTGAGTCGGGGTACGAATTTCTCGAAATCCGGTGAATTTGTCTATTTTGCGGATAACTTGGGCATTACCCAAGTAATAGGGATGGTCGGGTTTCAGATTTTACAGACCACAACCCAATCCGTTCTCGAAATGTTTTAAATTTCAAAATCATATAAGAGGGTATTTTATGAGTTAAGCAGCTCGTTATGAGTTGCTCTCGTGCCAAGCAGATAAGTAATTTTGAAACGTGAAAGTTCACATTAGAAATTCGGATAGCCTTGACATGACAATTACATCTTCCATAAGAACATCAAGCCACTGAAACAAACTTCTAGGAACTTGAAAGTTTTGACAACGCTTCAAGTAGCATTTTAAGCAGCTTTCAAGTTGCTTAAGAGGTTTGAAATGAGCATTAAAGGAACTTTTCCGCGAAGTTCTAGTAAGGTCCATTATTCAAATGGAGGAGAACGTGCCTCTGGAGTCGACCTACTGATACCTGAAGGCTCATTGTTAGCCTTTCAGCAGCCCGAATGTATCGTTAGGAACTTTATCTGAGCCTCGCGGAACTTGAAAGTGAAAGGAGAAGTCGGGCCCAGTATGAGCCTGCGGTTCACAAGAACCCATGCACCGAATGCATCATGTATGATAGCATTGATGACAAAGACGGTAAGTCGCAAGCGAAGATTTGTTGGTGATTGAGGTAGATTCTACAGAACTTGAAAGTTCTGAACTCCAGGTCATTTTGCATACCTTACAATGACTGTCAATCGTAAATAGTATTTTGATGATCGTAGAGCACCGGATAAACCTAGAGCGTATATTGAATGTCGATTGTTGTATATTTCGTAGACCTTGGGAAGATCTGGGCTTCAGGACATTTTACAACCCTTACAATGATCCAAGCTTTGAACGAATGTCTTGTTGTTTTGTGGAGCATCATGCATATCAGCGAAAACTAACCGCAAACGTAGATTCATTGGCTATTGAGGTTGATTCTGTACAACTTTAAACTACTGAGCTCCAGAACGTTTCGCAAACTTTACAACTCTAAAACTTTACGCCTCTATACCGTTAGCGTAGATTGAAAGATGATGGTGGTAGTCTAGGTAACATCCTCTAGGAAAAGCTCTCCTCGGTAGATTGCAGAGCAGTATGTATATCTGTGAACAATAGCTGTGAATGAAGATTCGACTGCGATTTAGATGATTATGTAGAACTTGTGCAGTATCAATGAGCAGAAACCTCTAACGTAGAACAGCATTGTGACAGATGTTGTAGAGTTTGAAAGTTCTTAACTTCAGGACAATTTGCAAACCTTACAATGTCCGACTATCGTGGATACGACTTCTCGTTGTTTTGCTGAATACCATGGATAACAACGCAGATAAGCAGCAATAGTAGATTTAGAGGCAGTTGTGGTAGATTCGGTAGATTTTGAAAGTCCTGAGGTTCTCGAAATTGTGACAACCATGAAACGAACGAAAAGTTCACCACTTGAACCACTCCCAATCGCTTTGTTGATAATTTTCCACATGCTCTAGTTCTGATGATTCACTGCCGATTGACCAGAAAGCCAACCTTGGCCATCACTGGAAACCGAACTGAAATCGGCTGCCAAATTCTATGGAAGAACTGTCCCATTCCAGGTACGACGACTATATTCTTGTTTTCACATCACCAGCCAGAACGATTTGTACTATCTACCGAATGAGCTTATATAGAACATCCTTCAGATCGCCCGATGATCCGTCGTTTAGGTTGACTTGTTTCAGGCTGTATTCCTCTATGATAGTGGTAGAGCTTGCTGAGCTAGTCCTTACCTCGACACCGAACATCTCAATGATCTTCAGCTGGCGGCTCGGCAGCAGGTGACAGTTGATGTTTGAGCACAAGGCGATGCCAACCCACCCTACGCCAAAGCAACTTAGATCAAGGCTTACTTACGAGCAGTGTTGAAAATTTCATTTCGTCATATCTAAATGCAATCGCCTACAGCTAATTTTAGAAGCTGAACCTGAGAATATGGTATATGAAAAACTTGTGCGGCTAGACCAGTTCTGCTAGAAAGTCACGGAAAACCCCATATTTTTCGAATATTTAAGGTAAATGTCACGGACTACCTTTGAAAAATGCTAAATGATATTCACCGTGAATATCATTTAGCATTTTTCAAAGGTAGTCCGTGACATTTACCCTAAATATTTGAAAAATAGCGGTTTTTCCGTGACTTTCTAGCAGAACTGGTCTAGCTGCACAAGTTTTTCATATACCATATTCTCAGGTTCAGCTTCTATAATGAGCTGTAGGTGATTGAATTTAGATATAACGAAATGAATTTTTCAGCACTGCTTACGAGCCGGAAAACAGGAACGAAGGCGGTTACCTCAAGCATACGGTGCGTCCTCGTGGAGATGGCGATGTCGATGACGGTCTGTTTCTGACTGGACGCTGTTATTCTAGCTATTTATGTAATCATGCGTTCCTTACAATGTCTTGTACTAAACATTGGATTGGGTTATATCCAGTAAGTCTTCTGAATGTTTAATAGACAGTATCAGATCAGTCGGGATATCCTAGGCCATCCAAACTGTTCTTCAGTTTGATCCTGAAGTCTACGCGTGTATCGGTAACTTCTTCCATTATACAAAGTTACGATTTGTATTCTATAATCTCGAGTAAGTCTTCAGAATGTTGAATCGGGATATCCTAGGTTACCCAAAATGATCTTGAGTTCAGATCCTGAAGTCTACGGGTGTAACGGTAACTTTTTCCACTATACAAAGCTGCGATATGTAATCTATCATGTCCAGTAAGTTTTCTTGAAGTGCAATAGACAGTATCAGAACAATCGAGATATCCTAGGTTATCCAAACTGTTCTTGAGATTAGATCCTAAAGTCTACGCGTAACTTCTTTCATTATACAAATCTACGATTTGTAATCTATCATGTCCAGTAAGTCTTCTGAAAGTTCAATGGACAGTATAAGATCAGCCGCGATATCTTAGATCATCCAAACTGTTCTTGAGTTCAGATCCTGAAGTCTAACCCAGTCAACTCAAGATCGCATATGATGTTGAATAGGATGCTAAAGTGGAGGCGATATGCGTACACTTTACACACAGTTAAATGGGAGCAGGTACGCATATGGCCTCCACTTAAGCATCCTTATCAACATTATATATGACTTCGTGTTGGCTGGGAAGGGTGTGACGGTATCTTCTTTCATAATACAAAGCTGCGATGTGTATTCTTTGATATCTAGTTAGTATTCTGAATGTTCAATAAACAGTATTAAATCCATGATTAAATCAGTCGGGATTTCCCAGGCCATCCGAACTGTTCCTGAGTTTGATCCTAAAGTCTACGGGTGTAACGGTAACTTTTTTTGTTATACACAGCTACGATTTGTATTCCATCATCTCCAGTAAGTCTTCTGAATGTTCAATATATAGGATCAGGTCAGTCGGGATATCCTAGGTTATCCAAACTGTTTTTGAGTTCAGATCTTCTTTCATAATACAAAGCTATGATACAGGGGATACTCAAAATAACTGGGACAGGTAAAATTTTCACTTTTCAAAAAATGATCAACTCGCTGTAACTTTTGGAAAAGGGCATCAAATATTCTCAAATTTTTACTGTAAGCTCATCAACTAGGTGTGTATCAGTGGTCAGAATTTGGAAAAGATCGGGCTATTCTACACGAAGTTATAAAGGTTCTAGAAAAAGGTATAATTATTCGATAGCCAACTTTGAGCTGTTATATCTCCGGATTCAATGAACTGAATGCAATGAAATTTTGACCATTTATGACTTATATAATGAGCTTTTAAAAACATTTGACTAAACTTAAAATTCTTTACACGAAAGAAAATTATAACGATTAGATTATTTTTCTAATATAACACCAATTTATCCAAAACTTCGTCATCGTTTCAAAATTCGAGATAGTAATTATAGTTCATTTGAATTCCCTCTAATTGACTTGAATATATTAATGTTTCAAAGGAAAGCAACCAAATAGCCGGCATTAAATTGAAAAAGTAATGGGATGCATATGAAAAAAAAAGATAAATTTACTAAAAAAACATAGGATAAATGAAATCGCTATAACTTTTTTTCTTATTAATAATTTCAATTTAAGTTAACTGTTTTTCAAAGTTCATTATATTAGTCATAAATGATCAAAATTTCATTGCATTCGGTTCATTGAATCCGGAGATATAACAGCTCAAAGTTGGCTATCAGATAATTATACCTTTTTCTAGAATCTTTATAACTTTGTGTAGAATAGCCCGATCTTTTCCAAAATTGAACCACTGATACACACCTAGTTGATGAGCTTACAGTAAAAATTTGAGAATATTTGATGCCCTTTTCGAAAAGTTACAGCGAGTTGAACATTTTTTGAAAAGTGAAAATTTTACCTGTCCCAGTTAATTTGAGTATCCCCTGTATGTAATCTAGCATGTCCAGTAAATCTTCTGGATGTTCAATGGTCATCATCAGATCAGCTGAGGTCATCCAAGCTATTATGATGTTAAAAATGTAGCATCTACTGCAATTGAAGTTTCTGTTGTAATGGTTGTATCTGTTTCTTTTATTCAGCGGTAATAACAATTATTATTAAACTGAATCTACAATTCTTCACCACAACACTCGGTTCATGGCAACAGTCCTTATCCTCAGTCGCGTCCCACATTTGCCTTCAGATTTGTGCTTTAGATGTGGCTTCGTCATATCTTCACCTTAGTTTTAACAACCTCAAATGGTTCAAAATACAGAACAATGCCCACTAGTCTATATGATCTAATATGGTTCATTATGTATCATTATTTAGTTTATCAGGCTTTGCAAGTGTACTGTAGGTATAAAGCTGTGTACTCCATGATGCAACGATGGCCCATGATATCTCAAAAATATATAACAACACCTATTGTTCCTCGAACTGCTTTCTTAAATATAGTGAATGTAACACTACTTAACGTACTTGCAAATACCATCACAAGTGTAAAGCTGAAGCTATGGCCTCCGAAGTAGTTTGGTTGATCTGCAATATTTCAAAACTATTTTTGAATGGCTCATACAATGTCAGAGGGTTACAGTCATTGTAAGAATTACTACACACTTAAATAAAATCGCCGACCTCAGCAAACGGATTGCCGAGAATCCAACAGCCGAGAATCCGGTAATAGTTTTTACTGAATCTCGGTAAAAGTTTTGCCGAGATGTCGGCAAAGTTCACCGAGACTCGGTAATGGTTTGCCGAAATCTCGGTAAAATCTTTACCGAGAATCAGTAAATATTTTACCGAGATATCAGCTGTTGGACTCTCGGTAAACCGTTTACCGAGATCAATTTCTGAATTTAAGTGTGTACTGTTACTGTCACGAGCTAAACTTCAATAAAGTTTGACCGACTCTTCCCAAAGATTCATAATAATATAGAGTAGACTTCAGGTTGATCCAGTACCCACGATTGATTATGCAACGTTACTCATTTCATCAGATAAGGCTCCAATTACGAGTGCAGATCTGAAGTTCTGAACTCCAAGGTTGTTTGGCTGACCTGGAATATCCCTATAGCGTCTTTGAGCCAATTCGCGAGAACCGCGACCCCCTTTCCAAAGGAAGTGGAATCGATGTGCTCCGATTGAGCTGAAATTTTCAGGGTATGGTTTTCCATATAAAAGATGATATCTGGCCGATTTTCAGATTTTTCTGTTAGGGGGAAGTGGGGTAAAATAGCCCTCAAAGATTTCATGTCTAAAAATAGGTAAAATCACTAAAATCGCAATAACTTCCGCAAAAGTTAACGGATTCTGCTGAAATTTTGGATGGACACTCTACTCCTATGACACTTCTATTTAAGCCAAGCATTGGATATTCTTTGATATTTAATTTGAAGAAATAGGTTATTTTCATAATTTTTTTGACGATTTTCAGGGCGCCTGTTTTCGTACCAACAGAACTAGGATGAAAAACTGAGTACTACGTTTTGAAGGATTACCCAAGAGCTTTCATTTGATATGTGACCCAGATGCGCCAACTTAAAAACTTTCGAAAAAAAAAAATTTTTTTCTCGGGTATGCATTTTACCCCATATTTTTAGCTGTCTAAAGAAGTATTGTCGCAAATTATGACAACGTTACATAACTTTCAAGGGTTTTTCTTCAATATTAATTCAACAGAAAAATGATGACTAAGAAATGCAATTATTAGATTTTTTCATTTGGGGAAAGTAGGGTAAAACGGACTAACTCAACCTCCTTTCGAAATAACCTTGTTACGATGTTCTCTGATCGGTCTTTAATTTTCAGAGTTCTTTATTCTATTCAAGAATAGATGCTTTATCACATTTTTTTCTTGAGAGGATAACGGGGTAAAACAATTCTCAGAAAAAAATGTTGAAAATAATCAAAATTTCAAAGCCTACAAATGCTTTGGTAAAACTTGTCGAAATTTCATGAAATAAGAAAAAAAATCTTAATTTTTATTGCTTATTCAAATGAGCAAGTCTGACAACATTTTGACATCGAGAAATGTCACAGATTAGCACGTGGTGTGTGATTCGCCGGATTCTTTCTCGATTTTTCTTTTGACATGCATCTCCGGTTCAATTTTCTCTTTTTTTTTTTCTCGTGAAAGTTGCAGCAGTGCACAATGGTCCACGACAAAGATTTACGAGCAAAGATGCATTCAGCGCCTTCAAATGATTTTTTGGACAAATATGGTCTTCTACGAAGTCGTTCCCAAAAATCAGGCCCTCTTTGCAATGTACATCAAAATTATAGGGTGGTCCATATTTTCGAAGAAATTGGGAACCAAACTTTTTTATTTGCAAGAATAACTGTATACATTCTTCGGAAAAGTTGTAGATCTATCAGTTTTGAGCAAGTTTCCTGCAGATACTTTTTTTGTAGCTTTAAAATTGACCGATCTAGAGATATTTTTCTGAATAAGCTTAGGGTGGTTCAAGAAAAACCGGTTTTCTGGCGTTAACTGTTTCAGTTTCGATTTTTCATCAAAGCTACCCAAGAAACACTTGTAGAGCATAGTTTTTTGAAAAGGTGTTATGACGGGTTGGGGCAATCATAAAAATTATCTTTTGCCCGCATTCAAAAGAAGAAACGTTGTTATAAAACACATCAAAAAATTAGAGGGGTGTTTTTTTGTAACTCAAGTGAAAAATACTTGAAAAGTGCCTATTTTTTTCTAGATAATCATCAATAACTTTTGAACGGAATGACGTAGCAACATTCTTAGCGAACGAAAATGCGCTTTTTTTTGAAAGCTGTATAAGTGGTTATTACGCGACTTAAACGAGAAATTTTAAACAAAAACGGTAAAGCAATAAAAAAATTTGTTCTAGCGTCACCCTTTATCTTTATCTTTTTTGTTTCAAATTTCACGTCAAAATTGTCTAAGAACAATTCAAGAACTCAAAAATAACGCACATTTTCGTGCGCTGGGAATGTTGCTTCGTCATTCCGTTCAAAATATATTGATGGTTTTCTAGAAAAAAATAGGCACTTTTCCTGCATTTTTCACACACCAATCGGTCATATCACCTTTAAAAAAAATTATTTTTTAGGAAAAACACCTGTAACTTTTGAACCAAAAGAGATAAGGACCATTTCAGCGCATGAAACGACGCGTCTTCAAATGCTCTACAAGTGTTTCATGGGCGACTTTGATGAAAAATCGAAACTGAAAAAGTTAACGCGAGAAAACCGGGTTTTCTTGGACCACCCTAAGCTTATTCAGAAAAACATCTCTAGATCGGTCAATTTCAAAGCTACATAAAATAGTCTTCAGGAAACTTGCTCAAAATTGATAGATCTACAACTTTTCCGAAGAATGTATACAGTTATTTTTGCAAATAAAAAAGTTTGGTTCCCAATTTCTTTGAAAATATGGACCACCCTAATTTTTATGTACATTGAAAAGAGGGCCAGATTTTTGGGAACAACTTTGTAGAAGACCATATTTGTCCAAAAAATCATTTGAAGGCGCTGAATGCATCTTTCCTCTTAAATCTTTGTCGTGGACCATTGTGCACTGCAACAACTTTCACGAGAAAAAAAGAGAAAATTGAACCGGAGATACATGCCAAAAGAAAAATCGAGAGAGAATCCGGTGAATCACACACCACGTGCTAATCTGTGACATTTCTCGACGTCAAAATGTTGTCAGACTTGCTCATTTGAATAAGCAATAAAAATTAAGATTTTTTTTCTTATTTCATGAAATTTCGCCAAGTTTTACCAAAGCATTTGTAGGTTTTGAAATTTTGATTATCTTCAACATTTTTTTTTCTGAGAATTGTTTTACCCCGTTATCCTCTCAAGAAAAAAATATGTGGTAAAGCATCTATTCTTGAATAGAATAAAGAACTCTGAAAATTAAAGACCGATCAGAGAACATCGTAGCAAGGTTATTTCGAAAGGAGGTTGAGTTAGTCCGTTTTACCCTACTTTCCCCAAATGAAAAAATCTAATAATTGCATTTCTTAGTCATCATTTTTCTGTTGAATTAATATTGAAGAAAAACCCTTGAAAGTTAAATAACGTTGTCATAATTTGCGACAACACTTCTTGAGATAGCTAAAAATATGGGGTAAAATGCATACCCGAGAAAAAAATTTTTTTTTTCGAAAGTTTTAAGTTGGCGCATCTGGGTCACATATCAAATGAAAGCTCTTGGGTAATCCTTCAAAACGTAGTACTCAGTTTTTCATCCTAGTTCTGTTGGTACGAAAACAGGCGCCCTGAAAATCGTCAAAAAAATTATGAAAATAACCTATTTCTTCAAATTAAATATCAAAGAATATCCAACGCTTGGCTTAAATGGAAGTGCCATAGGAGTAGAGTGTCCATCCAAAATTTCAGCTGAATCCGTTAACTTTTGCGGAAGTTATTGCGATTTTAGTGATTTTACCTATTTTTAGACATGAAATCTTTGAGGGCTATTTTACCCCACTTCCCCCTAACGAAAAAATCTGAAAATCGGCCAGATATCATCTTTTATATGGAAAACCATACCCTGAAAATTTCAGCTCAATCGGAGCACATCGATACAAGAAGGGGTTGCGGCTCTCGCGAACTGGCTCTTAAGTGACATTTGAGATTTCAAGTGCTTCACGGATCCCAATTGATTAAAAAAAGATACTACGCCGTCTTTAATCAGAGGTTGTACAGACTGAACAAGCACTAACATATGACAACGGCCAACACTCATACCACCCAGTGGCCCAGTGGAGAATTTTCCGTTTGACGAAAAGTTTTCCCCGATTGGAGCGGGAATCGAACCCACACTCCGCGGCTTACGAAACGTCTAGATGATTGACTCCTCTAGCCGCACGGCCACGAAGCCCACGTGTATGTAATGCTATTATTTATGGCGAAAACACATAAAGTTATTCTTGTAGATTTGAAGGACGTTACCATAGGACAGTTTGGAACACCTAGAACATCCCAGAATATAAAACATCCCTTGATATTCATGACAAAGGTTGAATGACTACATATGAACGTAACTCATATATATACAGGGTGTTAGGTTCCTGAGTACAAACTTTTTAAAGGGTGTTAGAGGACCATAAATAGAGCAAAAAATTGTTCTACGCATATGATCAAATCTTAACCGTTACGTAGTTATTGAACTTCCCATGTGTTTGACTCTTATTGCCTTAACTGGCTATAACATAAAAATGGTTAAACTTATCGAAGTTTTTTGACTCATATTCGAAAGACTATTGTATTTTCTATCAAATGGCACCTTTGAATCGATTGGTTTAGTTAAATAACTAAGTTTTCTAAAGCAAATAGGTCAAAAGTAGTGTGTTTTCAATAATTTTTGTCAATTATCTTTGAAAAATGCGTAGTAAATCAAAATTCTTTCTTCGGCAAAGTTGTGGCCCCTGCTCCACTCTACAATTCGTTCTTTGACATCAAACTTTTATCTCTTATCGTTTTGTTGCAATTTCGATTTTAACATCGCATTTCAGATCATAAATTTGCAACTGTCATGGAAAGCACTTTTTTGCGCATTGTGCCGCACATTTAAATCAAAATTGCAAGAAAATGATAAGAGTTAGACGTTTGGTGTCAAAGAACGAATTTTAGAGTGTAACAGGGACCACAACTTTGTCGAAGAAAGAATTTTAATTTATTACGCATGTTTTAAAGATAATTGACAAAAAACAATAAAAATACACTATTTTTAGCTATTTTGCTCTAGAAAACTTAGCTATTTAACTAAACCAATCGATTTAAAGATGCCATTTGATAGACAATTCAATAATCTTTCGAATAAGCGTAAAAAAACTTCGATAAGTATGACCATTTTCAAGTTATTGCCAGTTAAGGCAATAAGAGTCAAAAACATGGGAAGTTCAATAACTACGTAACGGTTGAGATTTGGCCATATGCGTAGAACAATTTTTTTCACCATTTATGGTCCTCTATCACCCTTTAAAAAGTTTGCACTCAGGAACCTAACACCCTGTATATGGGATTTAATTTGCAACAACTTTGCCGAACACAGTATTCTGTTTTATTGAATGTTTGAATTTATACAGCCGTTTCTACGTTAGGGTCATATATGACCCCTCCGGCTCTAAAGGGGCGCGCACATATTAGCTAGGTGACATAATTCTCATAAATTTAATGGATTTCAGAATCTTCATGGATGCATTTTGGACCGCCCTCCCTCCGGCCAGCAAAAGATGCGGTGCCGGAGAGCAGAATTCTATGCGAACGGATATGAAAGTTTTCCTATGAAAGATTTTGTTCCGCAATCTCCTCTCGATGCTCACGCTCGACCTGCCCTGGCGTCTCTTTCCATTTGCCATATTGACTGACTGGGGGGCTTTTAATAGAGTTAAATAAAGAGATCTAAGAGTGTGGGAGGTGAGAAACTACCACACTCTATGGCTCGATGGAGCACCGATGGGGAAGTAAATGAGCTGAAAGCGTGTTTGCAGTGAGGAATGTGTGCGAGTCGGGTGGAAGCTTTTTTGTGAAGTGTGAATGTGAGAAAGTGAGTGGAGAGAGTGTCTAGTATGAAACGAGAAACGAGCTGGAATAAAAGATAATTTTATACCTTATATTCGACAAGTGGCGCTGAAGATCGAAAGAGCAGGTGCAGGGTGAGGTGGAGGAAGAGGTCTTCTGCTGCTTCCTGGTAAAGCATAGCGCAGTGCAATTACTCTCATTCAGCAGAAGCGTGAACGTGTAGATAAAAGAAACCGTCCATGAGCATAGGAGGAGATAGAGCTAGTCTAGCCTAGGCGACTACATGGTGGAGTACGTTGAGAGCAGGCAGTACGGGCAAGTAATTTTCTTTGCACCAGCTCGCAGAAAGCCGAGATAGATTCAATTGAAACTAATTAAATTTAATCTTGTCGTATGTTTGCAGCATGTGTTCTACATAAAATGCTGAATAAAATGTAGACGAATGGGAATGGTAATGATGAGCAGAAGGTGCACCGAGAAGAATACCGGAGGGATTATAACGCAATTTTATATTCATACCACGATTGAATTTCCATTCATTGACCTGGAAATTACTTTATGGAAAAGGCAGTTAACCGACATTGTTTTAATATCTGCCTACTTGTCATTGTAGAAATATTACGAGTTTTTCTCTATTCTAATAATTATACATTTATTTGTTCAACATCACATTTAAGACAAGACGTAATCAACAATTTGGAGGAGGTATACGACTGGAAGGAAATGTTGAACTGTTGTGGCTTTCTCAGTCTAAGAGCATTGAAACGGCTAGTTTGGCATAGCCCGACGTTTCGGTCCCGTGTATTGGACCTTTTTCAAGGGATAACTAAAAATGATATGCAACATTAGAACCTAGACACATTACAAATATACATTAAACATACGCAGTCAACCGTCTCTCGTTATGTGGTTTTTGAATGCAGTTTGAGAGTTGGAGCTTCTTGTAATGCCTTAATTTGTACAAAAAAATGGCTAAAATTATCAAACTGACTATCTACATGGTACCAATTATCATCGACTCACATTTAACATAAAACACATAAATTTTTCTTGTACTTTTTGGGACAACTTGCACTGCACACTACAGATAACAGCGAGCGACATACATCTATCTAACATTAACTGTAGGTTTGAATCATGGCGGCTATCGTTTGATCGGCTATTCGGTATGATTGGTACTGTCGGCTGCTAAATGCTGTGTATTACGGCGGGATTGTTTTCGTCCAGTAAGTGTGCTTTTCACTGTGTGTAGAATCCCTGCGTAAGTAGTGTGCAAGCTATCTACATCTGTGCGGAAATTTACTGTGTGTGAGGTGTTCTGGATATGACACATTTCTAACATTGGTAAGGCTGTGGATCGGAATGTACGATCGACTATTTTCGTGCCTTCCAAGTTAAAAGTGTGTTGTTCATCGATCATGTGTTTGATCAATGCAGTTTTTGCTTGTTCTACATCAATGTTGGTTTGTGTTAGTTTGTTTATATTGGATCTATGACCACTTAATCGCTTTTTGAGCTGGTTGGTGGTCATTCCAATATAAACCCTATCGCAGTCTGTACAGGGAATGCTGTAAACAATGTTATTTTGATCTAGCTGAGGGACTGGGTCTTTGACTGGTCTTAGAAGAGTTCTGACACTCTTTTCTGTTTTAGTGGCGATTTTGACTAACGAGTAATCTTTTTCAGGATTCCGATGATCGACGGTGTTAGTGTTGGGATGTTTGGAAGCGATTTGTATGTTGCGGCGGTTGCTTGGACTTCGGTTGGAGGAACTTCTGATGTGTTTATGTTGGTTGGTGGCGGTGGAATTGGAGGCGGTGGCGATGGTTGCGGTTCGAGCGTTGGGTGGTGGTTAGCAGGTGGTTGAGCGGATTGTTGTGGTTCTGCTTCGGCGTGAAATGAGCTGTGAGCTGTGCTTGGTGTTACTGCAATTCGTGTACGATTCATCAATCGGTTGATGAGGGAAGATGGGTAGTTATTTTGCCGCAGATTCTGGAAGATGATGTGTTTCTGCTGTTCAATGGGCATGCTGGTAGTCAGTTGTGTTACACGTTTGATGAAGTTGGTGGCTACGTTCAGCTTCATGTTTGTTGGATGGTATGAATGGTAGTTCAGCAGGCGACCAGACGATATTGCCTTCGAATACCACCTGGTTTGGAGCGTGTGATCGTCGGTGTTGTGGATGACTAGCGTGTCGAGGAAAGGAAGTGCGCCTTCCTTCTCCAATTCCATGGTAAACTGTAGGTGTGGGTCGTATTGGTTGAAGATTCCCAGGATGTGCTCGACCTGGGATTCGTGTAGGACGAGGAACAGGTCGTCTACGTACTTCTTTATCACCGGAGGGGTGAATCCTATTCTATTGATGACCGTCCCGAGTAAATCCTCCATAACGTAGTCTGCAAGTATCGGCGACAGGGGACTACCCATGGCAGTTCCGAACGTCTGCTGGTAGTATTTGTCTCTGAACTTGAAGTAGCTGTTGTCCAGACATAGTTCAATCATTTCTAGAAACAGATCCAAATTGATATCTGTTCCCTTTTTGACATCTGTCTATCGAAAAATGATACTGCGAATGATGAGGTTCTTCGGAATGTTGGTGAATAGGGAGACCACGTCAAAAGAGACGAGGACATGCTCGGACGGTATGGTGATTGCGTTGATTTCCTGGGCGAATGTAAAGCTGTCCTTGACGTTGTACTGGCTGGTGAAGGTGGTTTGTAAAATGTGAGCGATGAATTTCGACAACTGGTACGTGGGGGCCGTGATGTTAGGCACAACGGGACGCAACGGCAGGTTTGGTTTATGCGCCTTCGGTTGTCCATATATGCGGGGGCAGGTTGCTGATTGGGTTTGCAATCTGCCGAGCGTGGATCGGTCAATCAGCTTTAGATCGGCCAGCCGTTTTGCCATGTTGTTCGTTTTCTTCTGAAGACTAGCAGTGGGGTCGTTTTGTAGAACCTTGTATGCAGAGTCGTTAAGAAGCGCGAGCATTTTGTCATCGTACTCCTGGACAAGCATTATCACCATTCTTTTGCCTTTATCAGATTCTAGGACACAAAGCTGTGGGTTTTCAGCAAGAAACTTACTGGTTGCACGCGACGCATTGGTAGCAAATCTGTCAAGCGGCGTTCTTTGCTGTTGTGGACGTACTAGGTAGTTTTGTATTCGAGTTCCCACCAAGCATCGGTTCCGATCTTGTACTTCTCGATCCGGATTCGTACGCAAGATTGATTCCACGTCTGCGATGAGGTGGTACACGGTATTTGGTTTTGGTAGATGCACCGGGAGTGCGAATTTCGGACCCAGGCTGAGTAGAGTTTCTACTTCCGTAGGTATGGCTACATCAGTTGCGTTGAGTATTGCTCTTTCATTTAGCGTCGGGAGGGAGTCGTGTGGTGGGTGGCCTATATTGAGTAGACGATCGAGCTTTCTTCGTGTAACCCTTTCAGCATGTGCTTTTCGGGTTGCATATGCTCTGCGCTGTGTGTCGATGAATTCTACCGATAGAGACGGATTGGTAGTTGTTTCGATGTTGTGTCGAGCTTGATTCATGGTTTGTGTTATCACTTTGATCTTGTGGAATGTATGCTGGATTTCGATGTTCAGGAGAGCTTTCCGAAATCGACCAATGATTTTCTCCAGCTTTGGGATGTAGGGGCTGCTTTCTTCCAGTAATGGATAAATGCACTTCATCGTGTTAATGATGTGTGCTGGGAAGACACCCTTCCTCCGGCATTCAAGGAGGAAGTCTTTTCTCACCGTTATGCTGCAAAGTTTTGCATTGTGCGAGGCATAGTCTTTGAAGTGTCGTGCAGTGTCATGTCCGAAGTTGCATTCAATTTGATTAAAGAAGCTACCGTGTATATCAGCCATCTTCGAATTTGGAGGAGGTATACGACTGGAAGGAAATGTTGAACTGTTGTGGCTTTCTCAGTCTAAGAGCATTGAAACGGCTAGTTTGGCATAGCCCGACGTTTCGGTCCCGTGTATTGGACCTTTTTCAAGGGATAACTAAAAATGATATGCAACATTAGAACCTAGACACATTACAAATATACATTAAACATACGCAGTCAACCGTCTCTCGTTATGTGGTTTTTGAATGCAGTTTGAGAGTTGGAGCTTCTTGTAATGCCTTAATTTGTACAAAAAAATGGCTTCCGATCCACAGCCTTACCAATGTTAGAAATGTGTCATATCCAGAACACCTCACACACAGTAAATTTCCGCACAGATGTAGATAGCTTGCACACTACTTACGCAGGGATTCTACACACAGTGAAAAGCACACTTACTGGACGAAAACAATCCCGCCGTAATACACAGCATTTAGCAGCCGACAGTACCAATCATACCGAATAGCCGATCAAACGATAGCCGCCATGATTCAAACCTACAGTTAATGTTAGATAGATGTATGTCACTCGCTGTTATCTGTAGTGTGCAGTGCAAGTTGTCCCAAAAAGTACAAGAAAAATTTATGTGTTTTATGTTAAATGTGAGTCGATGATAATTGGTACCATGTAGATAGTCAGTTTGATAATTTTAGCGATTTTTTTGTACAAATTAAGGCATTACAAGAAGCTCCAACTCTCAAACTGCATTCAAAAACCACATAACGAGAGACGGTTGACTGCGTATGTTTAATGTATATTTGTAATGTGTCTAGGTTCTAATGTTGCATATCATTTTTAGTTATCCCTTGAAAAAGGTCCAATACACGGGACCGAAACGTCGGGCTATGCCAAACTAGCCGTTTCAATGCTCTTAGACTGAGAAAGCCACAACAGTTCAACGTAATCAACAATAGTACGCCACAATACTCGGTTTGTGGCTGCCGCTCTCCATCCTCGGTCGCGCCCAATGCTCGCCAGGTCACGCTCCACCTGGTCCGCCCATCGTGCTCTCTGCGCTCAACGCCTTCTTGTGACAACCGCATCAGTTGCAAACACCAGCTTTGCAGGGTTGTTGTCCGGCATTCTTGCAACGTGCCCTGCCCACCGTATCCTTCCGGCTTTGGCCACCTTCTCGATGCTGGGTTCGCCGTAAAGTGCAGCGAGCTCGTGGTTCATCCTTCTCCGCCACATACCGTTCTCCTGCACACCGCCGAAGATCGTCCTTAGCACGCGTCGCTCGAAAACTCCGAGTGCTTGCAGGTCCTCCTCGAGCATGGTCCATGTCTCGTGCCCGTAGAGGACCACCGGTCTTGTTAGCGTTTTGTACATTGTGCATTTGGTGCGTGGGTGAATCTTTTTCGACCGCAGTTGCTTCTGGAGCCCGTAGAAGGTTCGACTTCCGCTGATGATATGTCGATTCATAAATTGTGGGGTCACTGTAGATGGCCCCAGAAGAGAACTAGAAATGAAAACTTGGCATTCCAATTCCACATCATCCATTTGATCACGTACTCGATAGCCTATCGAATGAATGAACAATTGCCACCTGAGAAATTCGAAAGATATCTTAATTTTTTTGTAATGCTACCTCAGGATAATGCCAATCGCAAATTTGCAACGCGTGACAGTCATCAATTCCGGAGGATATGGTGTGGTGGCTGAAGAGCATCAATAACATACATACAGGGGATGGCCAAAATGTTTGGGATAGGCAACTTTTTTTCTCTCACAAAAAAGTTCAACATGCTATAACTTTTCATAGAGTGCATCAAAAAATCTCAAATTTTGACTGATTGTCAACCTGTTATAGGTGCACCAATGGTACAAATTTGGGCTTGATTGATTTATCTTTCGCAAAGTTAGAACCGTTCGGGTAAAACACTATTTTTTAGACAACTCGTTTTTGAGCTGTCATATCTTGGAAACCAGTAAACCGAATTAAATAAAATTTTTAACGTACACTAACAATACAAAAATGCTTCAAAAACTACTAAAACAAAGATACTTTTTGAACGTTGAAAAAAGTAATCATGGATTGACACTTTTTGGATTTTTCTCGAAAAAATGTATTTTTTTTACGTCAATGTCAATAAATTTTAGTGTTGATGTCGAAACATTTTCCGCTTCTGTTTCCAAGTTATCTTCAATCAGATATATTAGAGCCTATTTAGATTAAAGGAAGAACACATTTAGTAATTTTTGTGTGGTATTGTAAATTTGACTTATTTTCCTCTATATGGGTAAAAATGTCAACCCGGTATAACTTAATTTGCCGTGAGAAAATATTACATTTTATAACGTTGTATTAAGTATCAATATATTGTTGATAAACGTTAAAAAATTCAATCAATTCGGTTCACTGGTTTCCGAGATATGACAGCTCAAAAATGAGTTGCCTAAAAAATAGTGTTTTACTCGAACGGTTGTAACTTCGCCAAAAATTATTCAATCGAGCCCAAATTTGTACCAATGACGCACATATAACAGGTTGATAAACAGTCAAAATTTGAGATTTTTTGATGCACTCTATGAAAAGTTACAGCATGTTGATTTTTTTTGTGGGAGAAAAAAAGTTGCCTATCCCAAACATTTTGGCCACCCCCTGTATATCTTGGAATCGGCATACCGTAAGTATAAACTGAAATCGACGGGAAACATCTTCGGAATCAGTTGGTTCTCATCGATTGAAGTTGGTATGCGCCGTTGAACATGCTGTGCGAATATTCGCTTTCATATATATTCGTTCCATTGACGTTGATAGGAAAAGTGCGTACTTGACTTCTTTATTGAATATGAATATCGATGTGACACGTACGATGGCACGTACGTGGCATATTTTGAATGCGGTTCGATTTCACGGAGAAGCATGAGGGTGATGATTTTAAATGAGACACTACTCAAGCGCCGTCCTCAAACTTCGTAACGCAAAATAGTGAGTTGACGATCCGGAGCGTCCAACACAGCTTCGGTCCTCACACACAAATGCCTACCTCATGCTTCCACGGGTCAATCGATGACAAAGACCATCAGCTAAGGGTTGTGTGCTTAGCTGGTGGTGTAGCCTGGGCACTGTTGATCTTCTGAATTCAGCTAGATTGAGAACCCGAGCAGGAATGAATAACTGCCACATAACTGGAGCATACCAAAGTCAGGTATCATACCAAGACAAGGTATTGGTCGGTTGTCCAGGTATTGAAAATAACTTATTTTGGTATTTTGTAGGTATTGACACAATAGCTCAACGAGTTATTGATTTGGTGTTGAGGACTGATTGAGGTATTATTCAATTATGGAAAAATCGCTATTTGTATGGAAAAATCTCCGATTATTATTTAGGTATTGCCATACCTGATGTCATTATTCACGCGTTATGCACAGAATACACACCAGTTATTATTTTAGGGATTTTACCTCTTATGCAGGGCTACTTAATACCTCATTCAGGTTGTAGGTATTCGGTTTTCCATACCTGAGTTAGTTATTCTTCAGCTATTTTCTCCTGCTCGGGAAGGTACGTCTCGAGCGTCTATTCACCAAGAAGGTGCCGCTCAAACAGCGCCTGTTCTGGCATACAGCGGCTGAGTATGAAAGCTGAGTATGAAATGGGCCTCCACCGGAAGCTATACCTAGGGTGGCAGCCCCACCACGGTGGATAGGGGATATTTGACCAACAATATACTGTTCCCGAAACGCAAAAACCGATACAAAAACCGAAAATGAAAGATTACGAACTGATTCAACGGCAACGACTTTTAGCGCGAAACAACGGTCAAGAATAGGAACATGGAATGTATTAACCCTAGTCAGGCAGGGTAAACTAGCAGTGCGTTGGCCAAACTTTGGGTTACATAGATTGGCGTAGGGTCAAATTCTGCTGTACTCTGGCGTACGATGTGAACACGCTCCTAGCCACCGCGGAGTTGGTTTCTTGCTCAGCGCTTACGCCAACACTGCGCTCATGAAGTGGGAACCTTTCGATGAGAGGATAGGGGCAAGAGGGGTGAAGTAAAAACATTCATGATATTCAATGATAAATAGCCTCATTTGTTAGGCTTTTTAAGCGGTAACAGCAACTAGACAATATTTGCGTGATTCTCCAGCAAAAATATTCACGAAACTAATGCATTTTCATCGATTTTTAGCGATTTTAAAAACTGATTCGTAAAACGGAATCGGTGATGCAATTTCATGAAAACATTCAGAAATTACGGTCATCATTTTTCGGACATATCCGACTCCCTTTCCCCTTCTGTCCGCTTTTATCGTATACACAATACAGACGGTGTCACGGGTTCCCGTGATGGCGTGACATGGGTTCCCGTAATGGCGTCACGGAAAATCGAATCGACTACATCTGCATCAGCCGAACATGGAGACAGAGCCTTCTTGCTGTGCGAAACAAACGTAGCGCCGACATTGCGTCCGACCATCATCTTCTAATCGGCGAGATCTGGTTGCGCATCGCGAGGAATCATCGACAGGAGGAGAATATCGGACGACGGTTCAACATACAGTGACCCCACAATTTATGAATCGGCAAAAATGACCACAGTTTATGGATCACTCCATTTGATCAACATGGTGATTCATAAATAGTGTACAAAAATTAAGGTGATTCATCGGTGTGGGGTCACTGTACGCCGGTTGGAAGACGATGCGGCAAAAAGGTCCTTCGTCGAGGAGCTGGAGGACCGTGCTGTGGATATTCCGGAAGGTGGTAGAAGATCAATGACCGAAGGTGGTAGAAGAATCAAGAACGCTTTCATCGCCACCACCGGCAGGAATAATATGGGTGATCTACGCACCTGGACACCTGGAGGAAGATAGAGGTGCGAAGGAACGCCAAAGCCGCGATAGAGCGCGCGAAAACACGAGGAGCCAAAGCCGTAGCCCGTCAGCGCTATTCGGCTCTCGAGAAGGAAGTGAAACGCTCATGTCGACGGGACAAATGAGCGTAGGTGGACTCCCTAGCCGATGAAGGCGAGAAACCGCAAACACCGACAACATCCATCTCCTTTACGATGTTTCACGTCACCTTAGTGAGACAAAGATGAATGCTACGATGCCCGTGGAAGACACGTCTCGACAGCTATTGACTTTCCCGGCTGACCAGTTGAAACGCTGGTTCGAGCACTTTGGAAACCTTTTCAAGTGTCGGCCACGCCAACAATAGCTCAGCATGATCCGCCAAGGGTTTGACGCACTACCCGCGTCAACACCGAAACTCCATCAATTATGCAGGAGATAGAAACAGCCATCTGTAGCATGAAATCCAACAGGACTCTGGGGATTGATCGCATATCAGCCGAGATACTCAAAGTTGATCCCGTAGTATCCGCACAACTGCTGCCTCATATGGGACAACGCGACATTTCCGTCCGACTAGATGCAAGGCGTCTTAGTTAAGGTACCCAAAAAAGGTGATCTGACTGTATGCGATGATTGGCGGGGCATCATGTTACTGTGTGTCGTTCTCAAAGTCCAAAGTGATTCTTAACCGGATACAGGAGAAGATTGACGCAACTCTCCGACGGCAACAAGCAGGTTCTGTGACGGATGGTCCTGTATGGACCATATCACGCTCCGTATCATCCTGGAGCAAATCAATGAATTCCATGAGAAAAAGCTTTCGACCGTCTCAATAACGAAAACATTTGCGGCGGCGTCTCATTGAAGCACAGTGCAAGGCATTTTCGTGTAGAATACTACACAATGGTGTCTTGTCCGATTCATTCCGGACGTCGCTGGAGTAACTGTTCCTTATCGTAATGCTCGAGATCCTGTTAGGTGAAATTGATCATGAACCAAATCGTGAGTTGCTGTGGCAGCCCATTACCATTGAGCACCTTAATGACTTCGAACTGGCTGATGACTACGATGCTCTCCTAGTTCAACGGAATAAGTTTGATGATCTTGGCAGTAGGTCTTACCAAATAAATCGTTGGATGTAAACATGGTCAACACTTCCAGCTAGGTAGCTAGGCGAGGAGTGGAGAATATTGAAAGATTCCAAGATTTTGGATTGCTGTACGCCAGTGAAACCCAGTGAAACCTGGTGTGTATCATTTGGAGAACATTCAACGACTGCAGGTATTCATCAATAGATGCCTGCGGTATAGAATTCATGCATGGTGGCCTCACAATTGGATCTCCAACGTGGAGCTCCATAGCTGATGTCATCAAAAGCCTATAGCAACAGAAATTCGGGAACGGAAACTCAACTCAGGGGTGTTATTTAGTTTGGAACCCAGCAGGACATCGCAGCAGCGGCAGACCCAGAGTGCCATGAGCCTCAGCATGAAAATAAATCTACTGAAATTTGACCTGTCTTGGTATTCAATACTCTACAGTTTGACCATCTGACATGGATATGTTACTTTCATATTGAGCACTTATTGTGGTAAGTGTTAAGGACACATTCATTTACAGAAAAAAAAATAAACCTTCCTTATAACGTCGCAACCAATCCTTGATCCAAGCTTGTTTCAATTGAATTCATTTCCCTATGTCAACCTCTCATGAAGGCCACAAGCAGAAAAATATTGGCACACCGTGGAGTAACACTGGTTCTGGGAGCAAATGTTTACGTTCTACACAAAATGATATACATCTAGTTACAGGGCATTTGCATTTCTCCAGTTAGGCAAGCATTCAAGACATACATATTGACCGAGCGTAGCACAGGTACACCTGCTTATAGGCGCACCTGAAAGCCTCCCATTTCGGAAGTTGGTGCGACCGCCATCACAGGCTGAACCATGATGGCACCCATCCAGAAAGTCGTAAATCTTTTTGGCATCAGACGTCGTCGACAGTCGGTGCCAATGCGTTGCATCTTTCCATCCAGAATCGTCAGTGAACGATGATAAGAGGGGAATGTAGCTTGGAATGAGCCAGTCTAAATAGATGAGGGAGGATTTCGTACAGAGCCAAGTCAGGTTGCATTATTAGGAATGTATGGCTTTATATTTTTCTCGTAGGGGAAAATTTTGTATTTCCGGCAGTTTTGTTCTCTTCGTCATGGTTTTTTTTAAAGCTGTTGAGCTCAAAGTGGGCCTCAAATCCTTCCCTACCAAGCTGAATTATATGATCAAGTTTCAGGAAATTTGCCGACAAAAACCGAATACTATCATTTCTATCATTTCATCATTTCATTATCCACTTTGATATCTACTCTCTTATACTGTGAGTAGAAAAAGACCGATAAAGCCATAAAATGACTAAGTTATAAATAGAATACGGTCGATAAATCAAAATGTAGATATACATACATAGGGGGATTAGGGGCATAATGGACACCCTAAGCAAATGGGTACGTTAGGCCTATATAACAGAGTAAAACTTAACATATTATCATTTGTCTTACAACTTTAACATGTATCCTACGTCTTTCAATCATTTAAAGCAGGTAGAATGTCTTTATTGTGGAGAAATAACGAATTGTAAACCGTGTGTTTTTCAGGGCTGGCAGAAAAGGTACGGGGCGAAATGGACACCCATCGGGGCATAATGGACAACCCTACATATTTTATGCTAATTCTTTGGTTACATCGACCAGTTAAGTAATTTGCCTACGGAGATCAATACCACAGATATAATACTCCATCTTAGACGAATTTACATAGCATCAAAGTTAATTAAATAAACTTTAGGCTAAAATAATCGGATTGATTTTTTCCAAACTCTTTAAAACGCCTAACAGTATGCAACGCGGGTACATCCATTCGTAATTGCCGGTGTTCATTTCGCCCCGAATTGACTACAACATTGAAATTGCTATTTTGAGTAAGTTCTGATTAAAAATGTAATACTTCATCCATTGCTAAATCTGCGTATACATGTAGATAAGCTAACAATTCACTGGTTTTTATCGTGGACACACTCAAACACTCGTAATACCTTATTTGCTACTGCTTCGAAATTATGAGAAATACACCGTATGAAAAACATAATTAAATTTTAATGATATTTTGGTTATTTTGAAGGAATATAAATGATACTTTTGAAGAACAGAACAATGACATGTTCCTTTACATTTATGCATTGAAACTTTTACATAAAAGTCAACGGTTTCGGCAAAAACAGGGGTGTCCATTTCGCCCCGGGTGTCCATTATGCCCCTAATCCCCCTATCTATATTATTCACAACATCTCATTTATCTGCACTTAAATTGCCTGAATGCCAAATGAAAACAGGGCAATTAGCCGAATGGTCAACTGACATTTGGCATAATGACGTTCTGGAAGGAACAGTGAAACAAAACTTTCTCACCTTTCCAGTATCATTTCCAACCATTATCTCCTAACTGCTTGGAAGCTGGAGGCGAAACAGTGTATGGCCGTATGGCAGTCTGGCAAAGAAATGATTACCGAAAGAAGCATGTTTTGCAGTCGTATGCTTGACAATTTTTTCCCCGTTCACTCCACATAGGTACAAGAAACCGGGAGGAGAAGAACGAAGAACATCAATAAAATTTCGTAAACATGACTGCAAACAAACAGCAGGTCGTACCTACACGTATAAAACCAACCGCCATCAGCATCAACAGCTAGGACCCCCACGAGAAGAACAGTCCTTGGGTGGAGGAAAAGGTTATATTGGTTTTCCCCACGCTGTTGCGGTGTGTTTGTGTGATGCCTCAAGAGGGAAAATGAAATGAATTTATGTTTCATCATTTTGAAATATTAGCACGCTTGCAGCGACACACGTCGTTTCGGTGGAAAACTGTGTTTTTGTCAATCGCATTGCGGTGATCCGTTCGTTGGGTTTAAGGGCTATGTAGGGTATTGGTTCCCTTATTAAGTATGTGGCTCCCATTTTCATCCTACGAAAAACAAAGGATTGAAGCGTTGTTTGTTTTGTTTCTTTTTTTTTGTATTTTTTGTTAGGAGTGAGCACGCATGATAACAGAAAGAACGGAATCAATCGGCGCCGTAATCGCTTGTTTTCGAATAGGATGAATATGGGAGCGTGAGATTACTGATGGAACACATACCCTATGTAGAATCTACATTGTAGATCAATCTGTTGGGCCACTTGGAAGACAACTATAGACTCCAATAGTCTCATTCGTTCTAGACACATCTGTGAATTATTTTCCCGTTAGTACTGTACTTGTTCTCCAGCAAGTTTTTGAGTTCAGCGGAGACTTTGGCGGACGTGTCGTCGGAACGAACTGCACGCTTTCTTGTCTAGTCATTAGGCCTGTCCAGCTTTTCAAAAATGTTCTCTGATTGTCAAGTCCACCCCCATATTTTGATTGGCATCCTGAAAGAAGCAACTGGTCAAAATTTCAGCCAAATCCATTGAAATTAAGAGGTGCATCAAATCAATTTTGTGTTTTTCGACTATTTTTGAACTTCAAAAAATCATAACTACGCTAAAACATGTCAAAACTTAATTCTTTTGGCAGAAATTGAAAGCTATACTTGTTTGCTACAACTTCTCCAAACAACGTGTACCAATAAAATTGAAGGAAACATGTGTAATTATCACATTTGTGATCAGAAAAACCTTAAAAAGTTTATTTTTTGATGGATTTTGTTCTGGAACACCCTAATATACGTAATAAGTTTGATATTTTAAAACGGCATCATATTCTCTCATGTTTTTGGGTTATTTGCTTCTTTGACACCAATGCTGTAGGAGTTGAGCAAAAAATATTAAAATTCGGGAAAGCCAAATGTGGTCTAAAAACTAGCTTATTGGAGGCAATCACGTTGTGGCGCGAAATTGTACTGAACGTAGTAGCTTTGATTCCTTGTAGTTTGCCTAGGCTACCCCCTACTACGGGTGATAACAAACAAGCGTGATGACAGGTGTTGGCTATCATATCAGTGCTGACGCGATGCCACTTTTTGCGCGCCAAAGCGTGATTGCACTCGAAAAGCTAGTTTTTAGGCCACATTTGGCTTTCACGAATTTTAGTAATTTTTGCTCAACTCCTACAGCATTAGTGTCAAAGAAGCAAATAACCAAAAAACATTGGAGAATATGATGCCGTTTTGAAAAATCCAACTTATTACGTATATTAGGGTGTTCCAGAACGAAATCTATCAAAAAATCAACTTTTTAAGGTTTTTCTGATTACAAATGTGATAATTACACATGTTTCCTTCAATTTTATAGGAACACGTTGTTCGGAGAAGTTGTAGCAAACAAGTATAGCTTTCAATTTCTGTCAAAAGAATTAAGTTTTGACATGTTTTAGTGTAGTTATGATTTTTTGAAGTTCAAAAATAATCGAAAAACACAAAATTGAGTTGATGCACCTCTTAATTTGAATGGATTTGGCTGAAATTTTAACCAGTTACTTCTTTCAGGATGAAAATCAAAATATGGGGGTGGACTTGAGAATCAGAGAACATTTTTGAAATGCTGGACAGGCCTACTAGTCATTCTTGGGCCCTGGGCCCATCCACGATCCCCAACCCGATAGAGTTGTGGTGCTTGGCGGAAATCTATGCTGACAATTTTCCTGACAATATTTTTGGTCTTGTACCGACTTTTTGAACCCTCTAAGCAGAATACCCTCTTCGACTGAGTGTAATCAATTTCGTACCTTTTAATTCCGCCCTGATTGTTTATCCTTTGACAGATACGCGTATTTCGACTACCACTTGTAATCTTCCTCAGTGTCAGTTATCCACTGTGGATAACTGACACTGAGATAGATTACAAGTGGTAGTCGAAATACGCGTATCTGTCAAAGGATAAGCAATTAGGGCGGAATTAAAAGGTACGAAACTGATTACACTCATGGTGGCCGATCGACGAAAAAATGTGCAGGTTGAGGATCAAGGGCCGATTCTTCAACTTCAGCATAATAAACGTGCACAGCCCACACTCCGGAAGCACTGATGATGACAAAAACGCATTTTACGCGTAGCTTGAACGCGAGTACGATCGCTGCCCAAGCCACGACGTCAAGATCATCATAGGAGATTTAAACGCTCAGGTAGGCCAGGAGGAGGAATTCAGACCGACGATTGGTAAGTTCAGCGCCCACCAGCAGACGAACGAAAACGGCCTACGACTCATTGCTTTCGCCGCCTCCAAAAATATGGCCATACGTAGCACCTTTTTCCAACACAGCTTCTCTTATCGTTACACCTGGAGATCACCACAGCAGACGGAATCTCAAATCGACCACGTTCTGATTGACGGACGGCACTTCTCCGACATTATCGACGTCAGGACCTATCGTGGCGCCAACATCGACTCCGACCACTATCTGATGATGATCAAACTGCGCCCAAAACTCTCCGTCATCAACAATGTACGGTACCGGCGACCGCCACGGTACAACCTAGAGCGACTGAAGCAACCGGATGTCGCCTCAGCATACGCGCAGAACCTCGAGGCCGCGTTGCCAGACGAGGGCGAGCTCGATGAGGCCCCTCTAGAGGACTGCTGGAGTACAGCGAAGGCAGCCATCAACGACGCAGCCGAAAGCACCATCGGGTACGTGGAACGGAATCGACGGAACGAATGGTTCGACGAAGAGTGCAGAACGGTTTTGGAGGAGAAGAACGCAGCGAGGGTGGTAATGCTGCAGCAAGGGACCCGACAGAACGTGGAACGTTATAAACAGAAGCGGAAGCAGCAGACCCGCCTCTTTCGGGAGAAAAAGCGCCGCCTGGAAGAAGCGGAGTGTGAAGAAATGGAACTGCAATGCCGTTCCCAAGAAACACGGAAGTTCTATCCTGCCGTAATTCTGCAAAGTGACGTAAGCGACATTTGTAGTTTTGGCCCATTTTTTGGTTATTATGCATAAAACTCTTGCTTATCCTCTAAGTTTCTTTCCATAGATGATAGATTACGACTAGTTCTTGTATTCTAATACAGCAGGCATACCACAGTTTTATTTTTACACCAGATATTATATATAATATACCAAAAAATATCGGCATTTTGAATGGCGCTTACGCCACTTTTCAGAATTACGGCAGTATCAGAATCTCAACGCATCCCGCAACGGCTTCGTGCCGCGAGCCGAGATATGCAGGGATAAAGACGGAGGCCTCTTAACAGATGGACGTGAGGTGATCGAAAGTTTGAAGCAGCACTTCGATCAGCACCTGAATGGCGTGGAAAACGTAGGCACGAGATACCCCGGCAACGGAGGAAACGATGACGCCAGTGCAGCGGAGGACGAAAATGGACCAACTCCCACGCTGAAAGGATGCCATTCACCAGCTCAAAACCAACAAAGCAGCTGATAAGGATGGTATCGCAGCTGAACTCATCAAGATGGGCCCAGAAAAGTTGGCCACCTGTCTGCATCGGCTGATAGACAGGATCTGGGAAACCGAACAGCTACCGGAGGAGTGGAAGGAAGTAATCTGCCCCATTCACAAGAAAGGCGACCATTTGGAATGTGAGAACTTCAGGGCGATCACTATTTTGAATGCTGCCTACAAAGTGCTATCCCAGATCATCTTCCGTCGTCTGTCACCTAAAACGAATGAGTTCGTGGGAAGTTATCAGGCTCTAGCTTCATCGACGGCCGGTCGACAGTGGACCAGAAATCCTCCAGAAATGCCGTGAATACTAGGTCCCAACGCATCACCTGTTCATCGACTTCAAGGCGGCATACGACAATATCGACCGCTCAGAGCTATGGAAAATTATTGACGAAAACGGCTTTCCTGGGAAGCTGACTAGAATGATTAAAGCAACGATGGATGGTGGGCAAAACTGCGTAAGGGTTTTGGGTGAACTATCCAGTTTATTCGAATCTCGACGGGGACTACGACAAAGTGATGGACTTTCCTGCCTATTATTCAACATTACCCTGGAAGGTGTGATGTGACGAGCCCGGCTTAACAGCCGGGGAACGATTTTAACAAAACCCGGTCAATTTGTGTGCTTTGCGGATGACATGGACATTATCGCCAGAGCATTTGGAACGCTGTACACCCACCTAAAACGCGAAGCAGCAAAGGTCGGACTGGTGGTGAATGCCTCAAAAACAAAGTATATGCTGGCAGGCGGAACCGAACATGAACGGTTCCGTCTGGGTAGTAATGTTACGATAGGCGGAGATATCTTCGAGGTGGTGGAGGAATTCATCTACCTCGGATCCTTACTGACGGCTGTCGTGACATTCGGAGAAGGTGACGTTCCAGAAGGTGACCAAAGGTGGAAGGATACGGTGGGCAGGGCATGTTGCAAGAATGCCGGACAACAACCCTGCAAAGCTGGTGTTTGCAACTGATCCGGTTGGCACAAGAAGACGTGGAGCGCAGAGAGCACGATGGGCGGACCAGGTGGAGCGTGACCTGGCGAACATTGGGCACGACCGAGGATGGAGAGCGGCAGCCACAAACCGAGTATTGTGGCGTACTATTGTTGATTATGTCTTGTCTTAAATGTGATGTTGAACAAATAAATGTTTGTATGTATCTGCAGAAATCCTATAGGATGAATTTCTCCAAGCTTCTTTAGGATTTCTTCAGGGATTTGTACAAGGACACCTCAACGAAACAGCAAGAGAATATAGCCATAGATTTTGTTCTGTATGTCCAATGCCCTTGCTAAATGAGCTGTAAGGAACCGACCATAAGTGACCTAGCATTTTTGGGGGGAAGGGAAGTCTTAGATTTTACTACGAATCATGCATTATGTATGGGAAAATAAGGGAGAGGGTATCAAAAATCAGCGAAAAAAAATTCTACGCCATTTATGGATGCTCGCTAAACAAGCTATTCAACAAACCAAGATCAAAACTAGGTACCTTTCAAGTTCTCAAGTTTTCATAGTAGATTTTCGATTTTATCGAAAATTTGCATAGTTTATGATCTACACAGAATACGTCAATGGATGAAATTAATTTCCTAGCAGCTTGTGTGCATTTTTGCCCATATAATGCCGCGAGAGCAGAAGGTTCTTTCGCAATCCTTTGCTATACCTAGTTGGTCCCCATATCGATCGGAAGCCTCAAATTAAGCCGAACTCATCGCCAAACAAAAGGGATAACGATGCCAACAATAATGACGGTGTTCCGGCTGTTTGAGCTGTTAGCACTGGGCGGCGACGGTAGCAGCCCAAAGCCACACGTCTATCTGTCCACCATCCGTATCGCTCTCGGTCGCCTCCAGTTGATTTATGTGGCTCTGGTCTCCGGTTGGACCCTCTGACGAGCGAGATGACAAATGAGAAAAAATGGCATTTATTTAAATTTGGTGTGGCTTTCGCTGACGAAGCCGGATGCCACGGTGGACGGTGGAAAGAGGTGAACTTCATGAAAAGTCACCATCAGGGCCTATGTTCCAGCCCTCTGGCGCCACTGATCTGACCCCGTCGCCATCAACCGGAGGACGACCACGTCACTATCATTCTCGTCACCGTTCACAAACACACTTTCTCTCCTTAGGTCATTTTCGCTTTTTCCTCCCTTTCCTCTGGGAGTCTAGGTTCAGCCAAGCAATCTGTTCGGACGGAGATAATTAAGAGTGGGAAAGTTTTTGGACCAATGTCAATATGTGGAAAGTGGTGCCCCACTTGAGGCTGTTTATTATGACGTCTCTCTGGAGCGTTGTAGGAAAATTTGAGTGCTGCACTCTGGGAAAATCAGTGGTGGATTGTGATCTTAATAAGAAGTGAACCTACAGGGGATAGACAAAATGATCGCGACAAGCAAAATTTTCACTTTTCAAGAAATGATAAAACAGCTGTAGCGGTTCCTAAGATATTTTTTTCTAAGTCTGTGACGTTTCGTGGCCTTGTTGGTCACGATTCAGAAAAATATCATTGGCTTTGTGACTTGGAAGAATTTTGCCAGTCAAGGCTTGTTTAATTCAATTTAAAATAGGGGTTCGTGAACGTGGGAAAGTGTGTTGAATTAAGACTTGATTACGGTGTGGTAGCACTCCTCCAGGAGGTCCTTTTGGGAATCCTCAGGAATCCCAGGAATATTTCGCGATTCATCCACGAATATGTTACAGGACTCCCCCAGGAGTTTCTTGAGGGATTCCCAGGAACTTCTTGATGCGATTTTTCCGGGGATTTAGTTAGGATCCCTTCAGAAGTTCCTTTTGGGGTTCTTCCAGGAGTATCTTTTGATATTCCTAAAGAAGTTCCATCTGGGATTAATTCAAGGGCTCTTACCAGAATTCCTCCAGGAAGTACTAACGGGATTCTTCCAGAGATTCTTTTCTGTATTGCTTATCTGAGATTATTCCAAAAGTTCCTGGATTTTCAGGAAATTCCTTCCGATTTTTGTTTTGAAATTGGTTCCGAGAACCCTCTAGGATTACTCCTTCCAAGCAGTTTTTCCTGAGATCCTTCCAAATTTTTTTTATGGTTTCTTCACATTTTAATTCAATGATCCCTGTAGGATTTCCTTCTATGATTCTTCAGGGAGCTATATCTGAGATTCTTATTGGGATTCATTCTGAAGTTCCCTTTGAGGTTCTTCCAGGAGTTTCTTCTTAGATTCCTAACAGGTTCGATCTCAGGAACTCTTTCCAGGATTCCTTCTGAGATGCCTTCTTTCGGACTTTCTTCCGAGATTTTTCATAGAGTTCCAGGAATCCTCCTGGAATTCCATCCGATAGCTTCTGAAGAAAACTAAAATGAATTTGTTGGAGTTTTTCCTCAAGGAAATCCTGTAGGAACTTCATGTGTCTAAGAGTATCTTTAAACGTAGAATTAAGTATTTAAGGTAACAGTCTGTGGGATAGGTTCATTTATCCAAGACGAGGAAGAATAAATAAAAAAAAATAAAAAAATCTTCAAACACAAACTGCAGGAGGAATTTTTCAAAACACTCCTTAATAAACTGTAGAAGGATTTCCATTGCAAACATCTGAAAAAAAAAAATCCGAAATGAACTTCCTGAGGAATTCCTGAAGGATCTGCCGGAATACTAAACTCTTAGAAGAAACCAGAGAGAAGTTCCTAGATGAATCCTGGAAAGAGTTCTTGGCTAAGTTTCTGAAAAAAATCTGAAAGCAATTTCTGAAAGAATTCCAGAAAAGCTTCCCGGAATAAGTTCCAAGAGGAATTCAAGATGGGCCCATATAGCCGAGGCGGTAAACGCACGGGTATTCAGCATGACCATGCTGAGGGTGACGGGTTCGATTCCCGGTCGGTCCAGGATCTTTTCGTAAAGGAAATTTCCTTGACTTCCTTGGGCATAGAGTATCTTCGTGCCTGCCACACGATATACGCATGCAAAATGGTCATTGGCAGAGGAAGCTCTCAGTTAATAACTGTGGAAGTGCTCATAGAACACTAAAAATCAAGAAGAGAAGAATGCGAACCGATACCAATGGCGACGACCACAGCGACGAAAAGGGACTTGCGATTGGAAGCTCGGTACGTGGAACTGCAGATCTCTCAACTTCATTGGGAGCACCCGCATACTCGCCGATATACTGAAGGACCGCGGGTTCGATATCGTAGCGCTGCAGGAGGTTTGTTGGACAGGATCTATGGTGTGAACGTTTAGAGGTAATCATACCATCTAGCAGAGCAGGTCCGTGCACAGAAGTGGCGCCAAAGGAGGGTGTTTCCCAATTTCGGCAAAAGGCGTAGGGGCGCCTATTGTATGAAGCGCCGGCAATGGGGGGGTTAACTTATGTGCACGGGCTTGTACCAGAGTTGCGGAAACACACGTGAGCAGGACACAACTTTTATAGTGATGGGCGACATAGAGGATCAAGGGCCAATTCTTCAACATCAGCTTCATAAACGTGCACAGCCCTCCGGAAGCACTGATGATGACAAAGACGCATTTTACGCGCAACTCGAACGTCAAGATCATCATAGGAGACCTAAACGCTCAGGTAGGCCAGGAGGCGGAATTCAGATCGACGAACGGAAATGGCCTACGCTTCATCGATTTCGCCGCCTCCAAGATCATGGCCATTCGTAGCACCTTCTTCCAGCACAGCCTTCCGTATCGTTACACCTGGAGATCACCACAACAAACGGAATCGCAAATCGGCCACGCTCTGATTGATGGACGGCATTTCTCCGACATTATCGACGTCAGGACCTACCGTGGCGCTAATATCGACTCTGATCACTACCTTGTGTTGGTTAAACTGCTCCCAAAACAATACAGTACCGGCGGCCGCCCGGTACGATCTAGTAGAGCGACTGAAGCTAGCGGATGTCGCCACCGAATATGTACGCGCAAAGTCTCGAGGTAGCGTTGCCGGACGAGGGTGTGCTCGATGTGGCTCACCTAGAGGACTGCTGGAGTTCAGTCTAAGCAGCCATTAAAACGCAGCCGAGAGCACAGTTTATAGAACGGAGTCGACGAAACGATTGGTTCGACGAGGTGTGCAGAGCGGTTCTAGAGGAGAAGGACGCAGCGCGGGCAGTAATGCTGCAGCATGGAACCCAACAGAATGTGGAGCGATACAGACAGAAGCGGAAGCAGCAGACCCGTCTCATCCGGGAGAAAAAGTGCCACATGGAAGAAGCGGAGTGTGAGGAAATGGAACTGCTATGCCATTCACAAGATACACGTAAATTCTACCAGAAACTCAACGCATCCCGCAAAAACTACGTGCCGCAAGCCGAAATCTGCAGGGATAAGGACGGGAGCATCCTGACGGACAAACGTGCGGTGATCGAAAGGTTGAAGCAGCACTTCGACGAGCACCTGAATGGCGAAGAGCATGTTGGCACAGGGGATCAAGAGGGGAACAAGGCAGCGGAGGAAATGAATATGTTGGTGGATGTTAACCTTCCAGGACGCGCGCCATCAAGCTACCGAAACTGCACCGCGCTCGCGCTGTATATGACGAGCGAGGTTTTTTGGTAGTGTTGTACTTTTTACAACAGCGCGCGCGCTGAAGGGTTAAGGATGCCATCCACCAGCTCAAAAACAACAAAGCGGCTGGTAAGGACGGTATCGCAGCAAAACTCATCAGGTTGGGCCCGAAAAAGTTGGCTACCTGTCTGCACCGGTAAGTAGTCAAGATCTAGGAAACCGAACAGCTACCGTCGTGCGGGGTTACTTTTGAAATGCGGGGCTACTTTGGACACTTTCGAATATGGATTTTTTGAATTCGAAATATGGTTCAAATCTGTTTGATGTCTTTGGGACTATTACGAAGCAATAGTTTTCCCTCCATTTGGTTGAAATTATTTTTAAAACAGACCGTTTATTGCTTGGCAGGACGCGAAAATACATCGAATAAATCAATAAAATATACATAACGTATCAGAAAATTTGGCCTGTAAGCATTGTTTCTACAGTTCATAAATTTCAAAGGGTTGATCAATTCATTCAAAATATATCAACGCAGCATATACAATCGAATATTTGTATCGTTATACATTATAAATGACCATTTGACCCAAATAAAGGATTGATGGTCCTTTTTTTCAGGCTATTTATATAGCAATATCACGCTGCTCATAATACCAAAGGTAGAACGGAACCATCTTCAAACGCATAAATTTATTGAAATCATGTCTGATATAGTATACTACAGTATTGGTACAGAGTAGTTTTCTAAATAAACCTGGAATTTGAAATGCAATTTTGTTTTAGATAAAAATGTCCAAAGTAGCCCCCATCTGGTTCTATATGAGATGTGTCCGATTGGTGTATGAACAACTTTTTTGTTTATTGATGGATTTAGTTCAAATTTTGCATACATCCTACATACATACTCACAATTATTATGTGTAAAAATTGTGGAAATCCATTCACTACTCTGGGAGTTATAATGTCATAAAGTTGAAAAATCATGAAAAAGTGTAAAAAGAAGCCCCGCACGACGGTACCGGAGGAGTGGAATGAAGGGATAATCTGCCCCATCCACAAGAAAGGCAACAAGTCGATGTGTGAGAACTTTCGAGCGATCACCATTTTGAATGCCGCCTACAAAGTGCTACCCCAGATCATCTTCCGTCGCCTTTCACCTTAAGTAAATAAGTTCGTGGGTTGTTGCCAAGTCGGATTTATCGACGGCCGGTCGACAACGGACCAGATTCTCACCGTACGGCAAATCCTCTAGAAATGCCGTGAATACCAGGTCCCAACGCATCTCCTGTTCATCGACTTCAAGGCGGCATACGACAGTATCGACCGCACAGAGCTATGGAAAACCATGGACGAGAACAGCTTTCCCGGGAAGCTTACCAGACTCATAAGAGCAACGATGGACGGTGTGCGGAACAGCGTAAGGATTTCGGGTGAACTATCCAATTCATTCGAATCTCGACGGGGACTACGACAAGGTTATGGACTTTCCTGCCTACTATTCAACATCGCCCTGGAAGGTGTTATGCGACGAGCCGGGTTATATGGACATTATTGCTAGAAAATATGGAACGGTGGCAGAACTATACACCCGCCTGGAACGTGAAGCAGTAAAGGTCGGACTGGTGGTGAATGCGGCTGAGACAAAGTACATGCTGATAGGTGGGACTGAGCAAGACAGGACCTAGGATAGGATGCGTCACGTAGTCAGCCAATTTGAGACCAATTTGCTGTCAAACGGAGACCAGTCGCTGATTGGCTGAAATTGGTATCCGTTTGCTGCGATGATTTTTTTTTGACTTTGTGATGAAATCGTACCGACTTGTCTATTAATTTCGCGTTGCAATAGAGGATAGTCGATGAAGGGACGAATGAATGCAGGCGGTCAAGTGTTCAGTTCAGCGGTTGTGATGTTGTGAAATTTCAAAGCAACAATGGCGGTGTTTATGGGACAGTGGACAACACGCGAGCAATCATGGCAAGAAACAGTGCAAGAAAAACGATGAGAGAGTGATGTGTGTGCGAGGCTGCTCAGCTTGTTTACCGTCAGCTGCTGTCGATTTGGTTGGTGTGCAAGGATGCTGTTCCGGCTGCTTCTGCTAGTGATGATGATGAAAGTAATTGTTTTGGTTATGATTGCTTTGTGATCTAGTGAGCGGAAAGGGATGAAGAAATTTTATTTTTTGGCTTCATAGATAAGGGGGTGTGGGCGGGCATGGGGCACTGCATTGTTTTGATTTAGTATGGGTTTTTGACGTTTTTTTGGCCTTGTTGTTTGCATAATTTCTGTAAGAGTGAAAGAGAAGGAGAGCATTTCATGCAGTTCCTTATATACGGATAGCGATTGCTGTGTGCGCGATGAGGCGAGGATATCCAAAATTTACGCTTCATGCCATTTTTTGGTTTGTATTGAATGTGTTTCCCAATGCGTTGTGCATTGCGGAATATATTTGTTTGTGGAATGGATGATTTAAACTAACATTTCGGGCACTTGCCGCGCCAAAAGAAAATAGGCTCAACCATAATTGAACACACCATAATTGGATACACCAGGCGAAGTATTGAGTCAACGACCAACTGTAAGTTAATATTTTGTTGATAATAATTATGAATGAAGTCGTTACTTGAAGGTATATGCGTTTGTTTTATTAATAGAGGTTTATGTTGATTTTCGTTTGATTTATTTTTTGAGAAGTGGTGTGTGAAGGGGGTACAAAATGTAGCACACTATTGCAACAGTAGTCCACATAGCTAATTTTGTGCCAGGTACCAGGTTCACTACTTGAGTGCATTGGAGACAGAAATGTGAATAGATGCAGTGAAATGGGTCGAGCACCGGATTCACTGCTGATGAAAACGTTGACGATTCTAGATTGGTTGATTAAAAGAAGTGAAATGGGTTGTATACCTGATTCATTATAATTAGGTGCATTGTATGAGATGAAAATAAATGCGGTGAAATGAGTCGAGTACTGGATTCACTGGTAGGTAAAAAAAAAATGTTGAGAGGAGTTTGTTACTGGGATATTTAGAAATAGACGAAGTGTATAAGAGACTCAAATATAAAATAATACAGTGAAATGGGTCGAGTACCGGATTCACTGATGATTCTAGGTTATTTGGTAATGGAGCTTCTAGATTGGTTGATTGAACGAAGTGAAATGGGTTGCATACCGGATTCACTTAGGGTAAAACGGTATAATGCGCCCCACCGGGGCAAAACGCCTTCCTTCATTTTCTAGCGATTCAAGCGCTTTTCGCATGCGTGATCGATTAGAAATCTTAAATATTGAAGAAAAATTGCCATAAGCTGGTCCGTTAGTTGATTGGTACAGAAAAGCAATAAAAATATCAAAAAGTCTGAAATCGAGGCTTTTGGCGTAATATTTTACCTCTTGTAAGCTGGCTGCATTGTAAACGAAGCAAGTTCTGTTCGCTTGTGTTATTTTGCAACTTGTGTGCAGTTAAACACTCGTTAAAAGACCATCATAGGATAAGCATGTGGTAGAATTATCCCCTGGTACAGTTTTATCACGGGGCTTTTTATTTTGATGGGGTGTATTATCCCGTTTGTTGATTGATTGATTTATCTTTATTATAGAGACTTTCAGCCCTTGGCTGGTTCGTCTCTTCCCGTTTGTTTTGAAAAGACAAACTTTGGAACGTTTTCGAAAAACGTTTCAAAGCTTCCATAGTCGCCTCTCCAAAGGCAAAGTTCGCATGCAACACTTCACTGACTTTAGGAACAACGATTTACAGTGGACAATAGATGGAATAAGGCGCCAGTTTGAGATATATTGCCATTTCTGCTTAAGGGGGGCATATTATACCTGTTTACCCTATTAGGTGCATTATTTTCATAGGGTATTGGTTCCCTTATTAGGCATGTGGCTCCCATTTTCATCCTACGAACAACAAAGGATTGAAGCGCTGTTTGTTTTGTTTCTTATTTTTGTTTTTTTTGTTAGAAGTGAGAAACCTTGAAAACCAATAGAACGGAATCAATCGATGCCGTAATCGCTTGTTTTCGAATAGGATAAATATGGGAGCATGAGATAACTGATGGCACACATACCCTACATGGTGAAATGAGTCGAGAACTGGATTCACCGGCAGTCTTAAAAAAAAGTTTATTGAAGAGGAGTGTTGGATTAATACTGGGATGTATTGTAAATCAGAGGATCCGCAAGCGGCAGGGTAGGCCTTCTGCTCATCTTTTGGCAAGTGTGTTAGTGTCGACCTGGGGCCTGGTCGAGTCCTGCTTGGAGGTCGTTTTGTGTTGCCGATTGGGATGGCCCGCCAGGTCGCATTGTGTTGTTTGGGAAAGCCCGCTCGATGCATGTTGGGTTAGTTTGTTGGAGTTTGACGTGCCTGCACCCTCCCTGTTGTAAATAGCCGAATAGGATAGTGAAATAGTGAAAATAGTGAAATGGGTCGTATACTGAACGCACATTTTGAATGGTTTAAACTGAAATAAAAATAAAAACAGTGAAATGGGGTCGAGAACTGGATTCACTGGTGATTCTAGATGGATTTATTACAAAGCTAGTGATTCTAGAATAAATTGATTACCAATGTGAAAGAAATTGAATTTCGGATTCATTAACAAAATGCATTGGATGTGATGAAAATAAATGCGATGGAATGAGTCGTGTACTAGATTCACTAAGTCTACAAGAGTTCAATAAGGGGAGTGAAGTGAATAGTTACTGGACATAAAAATAATGCATTCAAATTGCTACATCGAATACGGAGTAGTGCACTGGGTTTCCTGAAGATTGCCTAAAAAAAATGGGACTGTTTGAACCGCTCAGGAAGTGAATTGTATTTTGCAGATAGAATGAACAATATTTGGATTATTGATTTACTGAAGTACCGTAAACCGGGGTCATATTGATCTCCGGGTCGAAATTGATCAGACGTTTTTCAGTTAGATGAACCATACTTAGAGGAGTTTCTTTGCAATTATCGTGTTGTTGGAATCTGATACTAAACGATATTCGTGAGGAAATTATTTGAAGTGCGCTTTTTCTAACAGAAAACCGTCTGATCAATTTCGACCCGGAGATCAATTTGACCCCGGTTTACGGTAATCGTAGCAGTTGTTAGTAAAACTGAGTTTTTGAATTGTTGTGATTTCGAAAACAAAGA
Organism: Aedes albopictus; assembly: GCF_035046485.1. Lineage (NCBI taxonomy): Eukaryota > Metazoa > Arthropoda > Insecta > Diptera > Culicidae > Aedes > Aedes albopictus. The sequence goes on along the minus strand of NC_085138.1, from coordinate 68,436,729 downwards.
TTCTCTATTGAATCCTTGGCGTAATTCGTCTTGAAAATGTCTTTAGACCAGATCAGTCAAATATTATTCGAATGTGGATTGACGCCAACATGGGTTGACTCATGTGTAGTTTGAAAAATTGTGATTGTCGGCTTTTCAGTTTGAGAGTGGATGATGTTAAATATGGTTTTGTTGTAGGACTTTGATGCCCATACCGAATTAGAACAGCTTCATTTTATTTATTTTTTAGTTGAAAATATCTTAGAAGTGAGAGATTTAATTTGCGGCACGCCAGAAATATATTCTTCAATCAGAAAAGACTTGCACTTATTACAATTGGTTTAGTCGGCCTGAGCATAGGTGATATGGAGATATGAGCTCTAAAGTGTGTTTCATGGAATGAAACGTGAAAGAAGAGATCTAGTGACGAAGCAGTTGCCAAGGCTTCCACGAAACGGGCTTCTAAGAAGTGTGCATTTAAATCATGAGGAGGAGAATCATAAAGGATGGAAAAGAGGATATCTGTGTTTTAAGGAAGGTTTTCTAGTAGTTAGTTATGTTAGTTATAAGTTATTAAGTACTAAGCATTTGTCATTGAGCTGTGTATTTTACTTTTTGACAGTAATTATAAATATAAATGTTGATAGAGTATTAAAACCCATAAGCAAATAGCGAATAAGGTTAAGTGCTGCAGTTAACGTGATTTCTGGTTATGTTTTGTAATGGTCATAAGCCAGTTGGAATAAAATCAGTCTTTAATGTAAATATTAATCAAAACTAAGAAGGGTTGGTCTACGTATTCTGACCCTGGGATGTGAGCCTAGCGGACATTACACGAAGTGGTTGAAGAAGCGATGCAGCATTGACCGAGTCGGCTATGAAACGGAGGTAATCAAATTTGGGAGTAGCAGCTAATACTGTTCTTGCTGATGTTTTTTGGAAGCCGAATTTAGTTTAAGCCATACCAACAGATCATAAATCAAATAATAAAAATAAATACCCCATGTTCACATATACAGACTGAAGATAAGACAGGTGGTTTCAACAGTATAATACGTTAAGGTCAAAGTCGATTCAGATTGATCTCAGTTAGTTTAACACATCGAGTCTAGAGTTTTTATTTAGATGCCCGTAGAAAAAATGTGAACTCCTAACAGCAAAAGCACCATCAATTTCTGTCAGAACTGAAAATGAAGTAGTCATGGTTACAATATATATTTATAATTACGGTTTAAACGTATGCATTTGTTTGTGTAATCAGGGCGATGCTATTGAATGTGAGTTTATTTGGTATACAATTGATGTTGTAATGTTAACTGATGAATCTAGTGCGGAAACTATTGCGAATGGGGTTATATGTAGAGTCAGGAAAATACGGAGTATGTATTTCGTGTGGAGCGATCCTTGTTCCTCCTGGACTGTGGCACTTACAAGGCGGAAAGAATCTCAAGGCTGTAAATATCTCAATTGAAAATCATAATATAGGGATGAGTTTGACGTTTTAGGAAATTCAAACTTGAGTAGAGTATACAGTAGACAGTAATATCCTTGCAGATGTTAAATACATATTATGAATCAGTCAGGCAATTGAGCTCGATAACAACGACGTAGAGACTATATTCAGCGAAACACAGGACAGTTTATTTCACAATTATCAATGCCTAAACAACAAACGACAGGTTTTAACATTGTGACATCAGTCGAGTTATGTCAATCACACAAGGCTACGGTGGCGCTATCTGTTCATTCCACAGCAACCGTTTTAGTTATTTTAATGTTCCATTGGAGCAAAATTGTAAATTTTGTTTAAACGGATTTTTACAGGAAAAGCTCTATCCCAGACAACCAGAACTCGCATAAAAATGCATAAATTTCATCATATTATCACTAAAACACCTCACAATCTCATAAATGTAAACCCTAATTGCAACCAAACTGTAAAATTCACCGCAAAAAACGACTTTTTAATTCGTTTTAGCGATGCACAAAACTGAATCGCATAATCACACAAGCAAACTCGCAGAACAACATTTGAACTCGCATTTACCGCGCACTGCGATGATTTTGCGAATTTCATCTTGTTATGACAGCTCTACTTACATTAGTGTATAAATTAACTCGAGCAAATGCATAAGCAACTTTGTTTACGTATACATACAAACTCACATAAGCGAGAATCTATTATGCGTGCATAATATTATTTGCAATGTGATAACAGGGAAAAAGTTGCTAGACTGTGGTTTCGGTGCGGAGAAGTTTTTAATTTTTAATGTGAAAAACCATCCGGTAGTGAATCGATGTGATCATTAGCTGTTTTAGCGGAGCCGATGATTAAGTTTAGAAGAGTTTTTACCTGGTTATGGTAAACATAAATTGCAGAACGACACTCTCAGCTGCGGGTTGTTTGATAAAATGCTTCGTCGACAGGTAAATCAAATTAATTAGGGAAAACTTTGAGATGTGTTAGAATGTCATCGCGATTAATCAGCTAGTTTTACAAGAATTGCGTGGTGTTAAGTGTAAGGTGCGACTTGCTAATCCGAAGGTAATGAGTTTGACACTGGGAGCGACGAGAGCTATTTTTTCCCTAATAGAGGCAAGTCGCATAAAATGATTGATCACGTCGCAATACAGTACACATCGTTTATCGCAGAGGATATCGCTTCAGCACATACAGCGTAATCCTTGTTCTGTCAGGGCACGTATAACGCCTCCACTTTTGCACGCAAAAGGCATATTTGCAGCATTTTATGCGATGATACTATTACGGTTAGTTGAACGCATAACTCGGTTGTAAACTTCGTTATGCGTGTAAATTGGTTGTCTGGGTATATTAATTTATGTAACAGGGAGATAGAACAATTGAATCGTTCTATAGGTTGACGATTCAAAGTATGACGCTGAAGGCTCAAATTTCAGTTGGAAATTAGTAAAGATTCATCAACGATTATCAAGCATTGCACTGTTCTCATGCATAATGTGACCAAATATGAAAAGATTAGCCGTGAAGTAATATCATATCGTTCTTCTACCGGAAGGTGTTGCGTACCATCTACGGCGGAGTGCATATGGAAGACTGGATTTGTAGAATGCTGAGAGAACCAACCATCGTCCACACCGTGAAAATAGGAAGGCTACGGTGGGCGGGTCACGCCATCAGAATGTCGGATAGCAATCCGACCAAAATGGTTCTCGATAGTCGTGCGACCGGTACAAAAAGACGTGGTGCGCAGCGTGCTAGGTGGGTCGATCAAGCGGAGGACGATCTGCGGACCCTACGCAGAGTGCGGAACTGGAGACAAACAGCCATGGACCGAGTGCAATGGAGACGGCTACTATGTACAGCAGATGCCACCCCGGCCTTAGCCTGACCGATGATGATGATGATGATGATGATGATGAAGTAATACCAAATACGATCGGGACGGGAAATTCGGTTGTCAAATAGGAAAAGTAGAAGAAAATATGCACTATTGTCTATCCGGTTGGAATCAAGACAGTCATTCAATCAAAAATTGCCATTTTTTTGGTCCACAAGTGTCGCAACTGTTTCGCATCTAGTGCGCTGTGTTGCTAAGGGGGCGTCCATAAATGACGTAGCTTTTTTTTAGCGATTTTTAATACCCCCCTCCCCCCTCGTAGCATTTCGTCACAAATTTGGACACCCGCCCTAAAAATGACGTAGCTTGTTCAACACCCCCCCTCCCCTCCTCAACAAAATTTTTATATCAAAAAGCAAAAAAAAACTAAACTTGGTTCGGATTTCAATTTTAACTTGTATGTTTAACGAATATAATGAAAAAACAACAAAAGCAAGAACACATTGTCGACTGCCAGGTTCAGATCGCCGACATCAAGACCATAGGTGCAACCAGTGGAGATTATTACCGAAGCTAATGACTCAATAAACCAATCGTTCTGCTTGATGCCGAAGAACAGGAAGTTGCAGCTCCAAATATAGGTAAACCGTAATCTGTTAGAAATATCAAATTGGTTTCGTTTTAATTAAATGCACCATGAGATTTGCTGGATCCTGCAGGAGTTTCTTCTAAAATTCTTTTAGCAGTTGATTCTGGAATTCCTCAAGGTGCTTCCTTTGGGACTCCCATTTTTTGAGAACCTTTTTAATTCCTCCAGCACTTCCTTCAGAGATCCCTCCAAGAATTCCTTCCGGAGTTTCTTTTTAGATTCCACTAAAAGTTCCTTCTGAGATTTCTCTAGGAGTTTTTTTAAGTTTATCCATGGTTTCCTTCAGGAGTTCTTTCAAAATTTTCTTCTCCTCTCCACCAGCAGTTTCTTCGGACATCTCTTCAGGGATTTTAACCGGAATTTCTTTTGAGATTCCGTCAGAACTTCTTTCTGGGTTTCCTAACGAAGTTTCTTTCAGGATTCTTCCAGGAGTTCCTTCTGGTATCCCGTTACAGATTCCTCCCATTTTTTTTCTTCCTCCCCTGTTGGGGAAATTAAGCCACTGTGTCCAATAAGCTGAACATTCTCTGTGGCTGAAGTTTTGTGGCATTCTTCCCATAGTTCCTTCAGGAATACCTCTAGGATTTCTTTCTTAGATTTCACCAGGAGTTCTATCTGTATATCTTCCGCGATTCCACAAAAGATATTTTCGGATTCCTTCAGAAATTACTTCCGGGATTCCATCAAAAAAATATTCCGTATTTTCTACAGAAATTGAACCAGGAGTTCCTTCTAAGACTCTACAAATACCTCCTTCTGAGATTCTTCCAGGAGTTTTTTCAAGATTTCTCCAAAAGTTCCACCTGGAATTGCTCCAGAAACTCCTCACGGGATTTCTTTTTGAATTTCTCTATAATTTCTTTACGAGAATCCTCCAAGAGTTCCTTCTGAAATTCTTCTGGAAGTTCCTTCAGAGATTCCTTCTGAGATTCCTCCAAATTCTTTTGGAATGTTTTCAGATTTTTTTTCCGGAATTCCCAGTGGGAATTTCTGTGGAAATGTTATCCTTTTTCTGTTGGGGAAACCTATAAAGAACATCATGAGAAATTCCTTACAAAGCTGCTAGAGGAGCTCCTTAAGCAATTGTTGGAGGAATTCATCGAGGAAGTTCTGAAGAAACTATATAAGGAACTTCTTGTATAATGCCATAATGCCAAAACTTAATTTTTTTTTTCCTTTGCAGCCTTAGCGGTGTGCAGTGCCTTATAGCAAGCAGCAATCTATTGATTTTTTTTTTCTGTATACACAATACAATATTCTTTACGCAGGATTCCAATACCATTTTCTGAGATACAGTTGCTGCGTCCGATAGCTGCATGTCTTATGGAAGGCAGCGAGTATTCATGTCAATTATTTGTAATCTACATTACTGTAAATGGAAAAAAATCATGCCATATATTTTTTCTTCGATTTTCTGGTTAATAATACTTAATGCAAGTAAAAATTTTATTAATTATGAAATACTTTTTTTTAATAGGCTTAGTAGAAAGCTACGTAGCATATCATAAACATCTACCCCCCTATCGTCACACTTCGTCACAAAATCACAAACACCCCCCTCCCCCCTAAAAAGCTACGTCATTTATGGACGACCCCTAAGAACAACGACAAGGATGCGCACTACTTTTGACATAATTCAAAAACGTCGCGAGTTGGGTCGCGTCGCGACTTGATTGTGCGCGGTCCGGTTTGGTGACGGTCCGACAATATCAACTGTTGGAAGATGGTGAATTGGATGAGGAACTAGATGCAAATATGGAAAAGATGGAAAACTTAATGCGCATAGTTAACAATGAGCAGAGGACGTGACAAGCTTAACAGACTTAATCAATTGAGAGGAGTCAGTAGATGTATACCGTGTAGCATAAAGTAGATTAGAACAGCATGCAAGATTACGAAGAACCATCAAGCAATTAAAGCATTCAAGTGATTACAATGTAAAAAAATTAAAAGAAAATCTTATATGTATACAAAGAACTTATGTGTGGGTCCTAAATGTGGAGAAATGATTCGAAGGACGGCTAGCATTGTCTATAGGGGTAGGCGGGGCATTATGGACACCTGGGGCAGAATGGACACCCTCAATATTTTGAAATATGCGAACTTTTTTGAACTTTTAATGAATGGAGAATATAGTCCATTTGTCTAAAACGTAGTTTTAGGAAAGAAACATTCGAAATTAAAATTATACTTGATTTTACACGAAAAAGTTGCGTCCTCCGTTTTTTGTGCATGGAAATTATAATTTCCACACCATTTAGTGATTAATTTATTGCAGGTCGATTAAAACCTGATATTTCTAGAACACATGCAATTAGTTTTGCTGTATCTACATCCTTAACATGTTTATATTTTCTTCTTTATTATATCAAAAATCAAGTTTGGAAATATCTTCTGCTGCCGGGGCAAAATGGACACCCACCTTTTTGAAAGAAGCGGCAAGGGAAAAATATAACCTAAATTACAAACCAACCAAATTCTTCGATTTCAGCATATTTTCAGTTAAATGTTCACTATAGTAGACATAGGGTGAAACAAATTGGTCAAAAAACGACAGCAGTGGAAAATAGTAGTTCTAGGTACAGCTGTACATGCCGACAAAAACGAAGCTTTATCCAGAACAGCCTGAATTCAAATTAACTGAACAAAAATGATCTACTTCGGCGTATTATTCATCCATAATAGTTATTTTGTAATGAAATGACTTTATATGTGTAAATAATGTATGAAATTCGTAAAAATCTCATGGTGTCCATATTGCCCCATGGGGGTGTCCATTCTGCCCCATATGCTTGAAGACGGTCATAAAAAACTAACATTTTTCATAACATTTTTTGAAGTGGATAAATCATTTTTTTTCGTGAGCATTCTTATGCAATACATAGATGCTAAATAGACTTTAATAGGATACATGTATCAAAAAACTAAACTTTTTTGACATCTTGCCAGGAAAAGTTAGCAAAAACCTTAGGGTGTCCATATTGCCCCGCCTACCCCTATATATAAAAATGCAGTAGCATACGTGGGACCGCGCATAACTTGCGAATGGAAGGTTCAATTTTGGTCGTCTTAGTTTTGTTCTGTTAGTTTTCACCCAAGGAAGGTTTATGAGGCATAAAACATGAAAAAAATTAGAGTTTTTGAAAATCGATCTTCCCTACATTTTGACCGGGGACTTGGTCTTGGCTAGAAACTTGAAACGTCAAAAAACGCAGTAGGCAAGACAAAGCTTGCCGGGTACAGCTAGTTTTAAATAAATAACTCTAAACAATATAAAAAACCCGAATTAATCCACCTAGTGGTGATATCGCCTTTCTCGTCGATTATGTAATCAAGATTTTTTCGTCGACGTAAGCCAAAGTGTTCCTGAATCCTGAGAATACTCTAGAACGAAACAAATTTCATTTTCTTCTTTTGTCACAGTGCTCGTTGACTCGTAATGTATGTGTTTGATGAAAAAAATACCCAAACAATGAATCGCTTAGCTCATTAGATTTTTAAAGAAATTTTCTGGAGGTCTCTTATTTCACCTTAAAGTTTTAAAATTTCTTGATTTCTTGATTTATTTGTGCTCTTCCACTAAATGTTGAAATCCGACAAAAAATTTCCTAGGGGAAGAGGGGGATTGACATAGGAGAAAATCGAAATTTGTGTCAGCCTTATTCAGAAAAGCAAGAGTTTTATCAAAGCCATAATCGAATTTGGAAACTTTGGCTTATATACCGACGTTATGATAAACGTACATATATTTTTTATTATCTTTATTAACGAGATTTTCAGCCCAGGACTGGTTTATCTCGGAACGTACATATAGGCAGAGCTGGCAAATATCGAAACTCTCATTTGACTGCTTGACCACCTGCACTAGCACTGAATGCCGATCATTATCAAGACAATTAGACAAAAAAAAAATCTGCGCACTTCACTATATTTTATTAACATTGGGTATAAATCACTTTTTTAATTGGCCACTTTCGGCAGGACATCAAGACAGGCCCGGATTTAAGGGGGGGCAAAGGGGGCAAGTGCCCCGGGCCCCCCGATGAAGGGGGCCCCCCAAGAATCCGAAATACAATTTATATGTTTCAACGAAACCATATAAAATTCACGTGAATGAGCGTTCATATTTTAAACAAAACCCCTATAGCCACAGCTGTTATGGTGTGAATATTTAGCATGACCATACTAAGGGTGACGCGTTCAATTCCCGGTCGTTCCAAGAACTTTTCGTAAAGGAAAATCCTTGACTTCCTTAGGAAAAGAGTGTCTTCGTGTCTACCACACGGTATACACATACGAAATGGTCATTGACAAAGGAAACTCTTTGTTAATAACAGTTCCACAGTTACTGTGGAAGTGCTCATGAAACACTAAGGTAAGAAGCAGTGTCCCAGTGAGGACGTCACACTAAAAATAGAACTTATAATAGGGTTCCTAAAGGTATCTAAACTATTTTTGGCCATTGATCTGGATTTTCTCTTAAGAATAATTCGAAATCAAAAGTTTCATAATTTTTGGTGCAGTATTTGAAACTATGCGATTTTCTCTAAAAACCCTTGAAAGTTCTTATCGAGTGGAAACACTTTTCCGTGACTTCAAGTTGCTACAAAAAGTGTCTTTAAGCAGAGTGCAAGAAAGATTAACCTTTTGAGTAATTGTACATCAATATAAATTTCAATAGTTTCACAAATTTATCTATTATTTCACAATGATTATACAATTATACATACGTTTGTTGATTATGATTATATTTCGAAAACAAATGCCTTATACTTATTTGCATCAGTTCGCTATTGTCGCGCTTATCTTAGATTCTCAACAAGTTGCGTTCGAAACGCGCAGCATCAGATCGCGCCAGACCGCGCCCGTATGATTTGCACACGGTGTGCAACTTGGCTAAAACTGTTTTTGCAGCCGCCAGGTGGGAGCTGTCATGGATAATCAGCCGCCGTATACAAATCAAATGGGGCACAATCTTTTCGCGATTAACGACGGCTGATTGAGATTGTCAGCATCTGAGTGATTAAGCTGGGATGCACAATACTATCATGAAAAAGAGAAGATGATGAATTCTGGAGATGTTTGGGAGTTAAGGCTGGTTTTGAAAACCGAGTGTCTTGGAAACTGTAACTTTCCATATCTTTATGTTTGGTTTTACTGAAGATATTAAGATTTATTGGTACAGTTGCTCCCAAGAGACTAATCTTTGTATAATCTGAATTTTGAAATACTCGTCGATCTCGTGCAATCTCAAATAAAGTTGCTGCATGTTTTAGTAGATTTTTAACTGAACGTTAAGTTCTTAAACTTGTATAAATGTTTTCAATTCGGATGAAAGTTTAAAATATATGTACTATCTGAACGAGATGTCATTTACGCTAGCATTTTGACATTTGAGTCAAATATCAAATTGAATGTTCGAATAATTTTCTATTTGTCGGAATTTTAGAGAAGTTCAGAAATCAGAAGCTTTCAATATTAGGCCTAAAAAAATAATACATAGGATCAAGAAAAAAAAACGTAATTGTAAGGTCATTTTTTTTTTTAATTTTGATTCTGGGGGCCCACTTTTCAGGGTTTGCCCCGGGCCCCCCGAGGCCTAAATCCGGCACTGCATCAAGAACCGGTTCCGGCATATTACCGGTTCAGATATGGTCTGAAACTATTTTGCTGCTTACCATTCATCAGGTTATCGAAAATGCCGCGATTTGATGGGTCGCATGCATGGGTTTGTAATATTTTCATATCTCTCCCCTTCCTGGGGTACCGGCTTGGAAAACCTAAATGGACATAACTCCGGAACGGCTGGAACGATCCCAACCATTTTCAATAGGATACAATGGGATCAGATTCCGCGTTGACTGAATTGTTGGTCATCAAAATCGGTTGAGGTTTACTGCCAAAGAATTACGTGAGTTTATTTTTGTACACACTCATACATACACACACACAGACATCACCTCAATTTATCGAGCTGAGTTAATTGGTATATGTGACTTGACCCTCCGGGCCTTCTATCAAAAAGTCATTTTCGGAGTGAACATATAGCCTTTCCAGTACACTTGGTGTACGAGAAAGACAAAAAGGGTCTCCAGTTGGCCTAGTGATTAAGGCTATGAACCGCCAATCCGGAAACGGTGAGTTTGATTCCCGTTATGGTCGGGAACATTTTCTCGACTTCCTGGGCATAGTGTATCATTGTACTTGCCTCACAATATACAAATTCATGCAATGGCAGGCAAAGAAAACCCTTCAAATGATTACTGTGGAAGTGCTTTAGTAGGCAGGCCACTAAGAGAGGCAGGCCAAGTTCCAATGCGAACGTCGAGCCATAAAGAAGAAGAAGTTATCAAAAAAGCTGCTATTTGATGTACTGTCAAACCCCGCGCATGGTTTGGTTTGGTCCTCCTTTACATTTGACCGCTTCCGATGGGGTAACCGTAATCGGTTTCGGAACACTACCGGTTGTCCCCAATATGGCCGGACATTTTTTTGCCAAATCAAGATTCCTAAAAATCCGCGATTTGATGTGTCGCTTGCATGGGTTTGATTCACTTTTATATTTTGCCATTTCCGGCGGGACACCCAGAACCGGTTCTGGAACACAACCGATTCAGATGTTCTGAAAATATTTTCCTGCTTACTGTTCATCAGGATCTCAAAAAAGCCACTATTTGATATGTCGCTTGCATGGGTTTGAGTAACTTTTATACTTTGCCACCTCCGGCGGAACATCTGGAACCGGTTCCGATATGGTCTGAGAATGCTTTCCTGCTTACTGTTCATCAGGTTATCGAAAAAGCTGCGGTTTGATATGTCGCATACATGGTTTTAGTTCAATTTTATATTTGGTCACTTCCGGCGGGACACCCAGAACCGGTTCCAGGACACTACCGGTTCAGATATGGTCTGAGAATATTATTCTGCTTAATGTTCGTCAGGATATCAAAAAAGCCACTATTTGATATGTCGCATGCATAGGTTTGGTTAACTTTTATATTTGGCTACTTCCGGCGGGACATTTGCAACCGGTTCCGGAACACTACCGGTTCCGATATGGTCTGAGAATGTTTTCTTGCTTAGTGTTCATCACGTTATCGAAAAAGCCGCTGTTTGATATGTCGCATGCATGGGTTTAGTTCACTTTTATGTTTGGTCACTTCCGGCGGGACACCCAGAACCGGTTCCGGGACACTACCGGTTCAGATATGGTCTGAGACTATTTTTCTGCTTTCCATTCATCAAGTTATCGAAAATGCCGTAGTTTGATGTGCCGCATGGCTGGGTTTGTAGCGTTTTCATATCTGGCCCCTTCCTGGGGTACGGGTCCGGAACACCTAAATGGTCAAAACTCCGGAACGGCTGGACCGATCTGAACCATTTTCAATAGGAAACAATGGGACCAGATTCCGCGTCGAATGAACCGTCGGTCATTAAAATCGGTTGAGGTTTACTGCCAAAAAGTGATGTGAGTTTTTTTGTACACATACACACATACATACACACACACATACACACACACATACACACACACAGACATCACCTCAATTCGTCGAGCTGAGTCGATTGGTATATAACACTTGACCCCTCCGGAGGCTCTATCAAATTTTCGTTTTTGGAGTGAACATATAGCCTTTCGGTACACCTTGGTGCACGAGAAAGGCAAAAAGGGAGGAATGTAGTGTCCGCACTACTATTATTATGAATATTGTGTGCATAAATCGTAGAGCGCTTGCTGTCACCTACTCTTAGTGGATACATATGTAAATAAAGAAGTCAGTTCTATTCCGACCAACGTCGAGTGTACACGTCTCTCTCTGTGATGCATCCGAAAGCCACCTTCCGACACTACAACGATAGACAGGGATATTTTCGAGGTGGTAGAAGAATTCGTCTATCTCGGTTCCCTGCTAACGGCTGACAATAACGTGAGCCGTGAAATACAAAGGCTCATCATCAGCTTTCATCAGTAGAAGTCGTGCCTACTACGGGCTCCAGAAGAAAGTCTCTGTTGCTCTCTCTGTTGAAAACTGTGGTAGTGCTCATAGAACATTTAGCCGAGAAGCAGGCTTTGTCCCAGTTGTAATGATACTCCAAGAAGCAGAAGAAGAAGAAGAAGAAGAAGAAGAAGAAGAAGAAGAAGAAGAAGAAGAAAAAGAAGAAAAAGGAGTAGGATGAGGAGGAGGTGCTAAAAAGCATCAATGTCCGCATAATTTTACCAACGCATTCATCACGCGCTTTGCTTGATGAGGGCAAACTGAACTGCTGTGTGTTCGTTATTGAAATAGGTTTAGAAAAAAGTCATCCTAAAAGAATTGCGATTGACATATTTTATACAAATTTTTCAATTCATTTTTCAGCGTGCAGCACCATTCTGAACAAATTTTCAGCTGAAATCCTAACGTCACAAGCACCGGTTAGTGACGCGGTGGGATAACTTGCAAACGATGCGATGATGGTGGGGTGTCGTTGGCCGGGCGGGATGGAATGTTTAGTGATTCAAAATATTAATTTGCTTCCTGTGCGCGGGCCAACTCCAGCTTTGGTTGCGGCTTGGTGGTCACCACCGGTGGCACCGAGGCAATTTATCACCACGACACGAATCAACACAAACGAGCGCATAGAGCGCATAAATCTCGTCGCACATTTTCGAAAGCCCCCTGCTGGGCGGGTGCCCAGTTGTGCGGTGAGTGTGCTGTGGTGTGACCTTTTAGGTTTTTTTTTCCCGGGGGGAACTTTTGCCACTTGGCTTGGTACCACCGGATGGAGAGAACCACACGTTGCCGTGGCGGGAGTTGATGATGACAGAAGGAAGAAATTCTCAGTCATCAGCATCAGTGTGATGGCGGAGCTGCTGATGATGGAGGCCAGAGTGCAAATAAGGACAGAGCGTACAATCTTCTTAGTAAATGTAATCGTCTTACACGTGGCATCATTATTCATACGGTGGCGGCGGAGCTGAGCTTGGTCGACAATGCGATGGAGAACAAAAAACAGCATATTCCCGTAATGGTTGGCTAACTCACTTAGACAAACGTGTCGGCTGTGATTCGTGGAATGTAACATCCTCATTACGTGACATAATTCAACATTCAACAACTGGAACATATAGCATGCTTTCAGCTTAGTTGCAAATGATTATTTTAACAATAAATCCATCGAAAGTAATAAATCCAATTATGTATTCTGCAACGGCTTCCTTTCAAGACCAATTTCAGCAACTACATATTTCGTTTGTTCACATTACCCCAAACGACTATTTAAGGCACGACAAGATCCGCTTATTATGGCAGTACATAGTAGATTTCGTGGAACAAACGGTTACTGAATTGCATTCAATGAACAAAAGGAAAAGTAAGTATACCAACAGCGTGTTCATGATGCTGCTTACATTATTAGTGGAGGTGTTTTCATTAAGAGGATCCCCGACAAGTATAGCTGTAGGTACTGTAGTTTATAGTTCATAAATTATGCGTTAAAACAATTATAACCTGATGAACATCACAATAATAGTAGTCGACGTCACTTCTCTGCATCAATTCATCGATTTTCACTTGAGGTTATTCTATTAAATTCGACAAGTTATTGGATGATGATGATGATTATTATTATTATCTTTATTAACGAGATTTTCAGCCCAGTGCTGGTTCATTTCGGTTATTGGATTATTGCTTGGTATAGTCTGGTAGAGAACCAGACTGGACTGCATGCTTAGAAATCCGTTCCGATCAGTGGCGCGAGGAGTGGGTAGGAAAGGTAGGGCATGTCCTCCCCACAAAAAAAATGCTGGGTAGGACAGCCCATGGTTTTTAACGAAACTTAAAGAACAATTTCAATAAATTTTTCAAAATATTCTATCCTAGATAGAACAAAATTATGGAATAGAACTTTCATCACAGGAAAAAATTTGGCTGCGCCGCTACAACTTTTCCGTATTAATTTCTCCTTTGATTAATAAAAGAAATCTTGCAATGGCTCTACCAGAGTTGCTCTCTGTCAATATCAATGGTAGGGAAACCGCCGATTTTGATAGGCTGACTGCTATCCAAGTCAGCGTGTGCTCTGTTGAATCACCGTTACTTTTATTCTCCCATCACAACTGGACTGATTGCGATGGCGGGTAGATATCACTGATCTTTAAAATTCGTTTAAAAATCAGAATAAACACTTAAAGAATAACAAGTTTTGTATGTTGGTCATTAAACATTTTGAGTTTTGGCTAATATCGCCAAAATATCAGTTCAGTCGCTATGATAGTGCTCTGGAGTGCGGGTCAGTATCAAGTCGTTGCCGGTCACTGTCGTTTTGATATTGATCGGCCTACAGTGATAGTGGAACGGATTCATCCTTTGCAGGGTTGGTAACCATCATTTTCGTCGCTGACCAACGACGAAAAACCTAAAAAAGTTCGTCAGCAAACAAAACTTCGTCACTTGCATTATCATCAGCGACCGACGAAGAATCCACGACGACATTGAACAGAAAATAAAACAGGGTGCAACAGTTTTCGTCATTCTCTTTTGTCTTCTTCTGCAATGATGAAAACCGAACATGTAATCGTCTCGTCACATTGCATCTGACTGCAGACCAAAGGTGAACCAGTCAAGTTTTTTATTGATGATTTAGCCTCCACCCTTATGAGCTTTTGAATTAGTCTTGTTGGTATGCTTGTTGCGCTGTCAATCCGAAGATTTTTGGTTAGATTCCAAATCAAGCCGGGTTTCTTTTTCGCATTTTTATTCTGGTCAGCCAATATCGCGATGCTGATCATTCGATCGTCTGCCCTGTTCGGTGTAAGCACTTCAACGAAAATGCCGACAAAGAGAAACCGTTGGTGTGTTCGACTGTATTTGGAAACTAATGTTTTGTGGCTTCTCAGTCTTGACAAAATCAAAACACTGTTATGTTATTTTGTCCGACGTTTCGGTCCGTTTGGGACCTTCTTCAGGGACTCTGGAAATATTTATTTGTTGGTACGAATTTTATAACTTCTTTTAAAACATTAAAAAATTTTTGAAAAAAATGATTTTTACCAATAGTTACAGTGTTCTCGTCCACTGTGGTTCGGCAGAACCTGTAACTGTCGCATGGATCGAGTTTCTGTTGAACGACAAGATTTGTGCTTGAAATTGCAATATCCTCCCACGCGATTTGTTCTAGTGTACTTACTCCCGCACAATCGCAGCCAAATCGGATGCCCTATCGGAAAGAAAACTCGGTCCAAAGTTAGCACTCCGGAATTTAGTACCTAACCCGAGAACGATCACCATTGCTTTTCGCTTTCTTCTGTGGTATTTGTGTGCACTACTGTGTTTGTTGGTGTGAGTGACTAAAACTATAGTGTGGTGTGTGTTTACAATTTGTTTCGTTCGTTTGTTTTGATCATTCGTTTCTGCCTCTCGCTCTCTGCTGTTTATTTCGGAGCCAGTGCAGAACCCCCGCATACGCGACGTGAAGGTTGTCCGTGTCTGTTCGTTTGTTTATCGTGTTTGGTGTATTGTTGATGTGGCAGCTCTCGAGTATCGGTAGATTTCTCGGCTTGTTTGTTGTGTCCAGTATTTTCGTCTCGTCTAGCTTGAACGTGTGTTTCTCCCTGGCTGCATGATTCACCAGAGCGGTTGTCTCCATTATGTCCACGATTGCTGCATCTCTGGTTGTGTGGCCTGCTTGTTGGAGTGTCTGTAGTTTTTTCATGTTCGACTTGTGTTTTGAAATTCTCGCCTTCAATTTTTGTGTTGTCATTCCGACATAGCATGCATCACAGTCTTCGCAATTGATTTGGTAGACAACATTGCTGCGTTCTTCCAACGGAGTTTTGTCTTTGACCAGTGGAAGAAGCGAGCCTATGTTTTTGTGTTGTTTGCATGCTATTTGTGTACATAGGCGAAACTACTGGGGGTGCCGGGGGTGCCAGGCACCCCCTAGAGTTTGAAAGCGTTGCTGTGAGATATGGGGCGATGAATGATGAATGGATGAACTAATGAATATTTTGTTTGCAGTGCACCCCCTTGGCAAAAATGGTAGTTTCGCCAATGTTTGTGTATTGGGGTATTCTCGTCGGAGAATTTTTGTGACGGTTTGTGTCAGTCCGTGTATGTTTGTGAGTGAGCAATATGTTGTTTGTTGATTTTCTTCATCATTGCTCACCTCCATAGCTTGTTCTTGGCTCTGACTCCCAATCACTCTGTTTATAACACGATTGATTATATTTGTGGGATAATCATTCGTGCGTAACAGGGAGAAAATCGTTGTTTTGATGGTTCTCATAGTCGAATTTGTGGAGAACATCATCACACGTTTAGCAAAATTGAAGGCTATATTCATTTTCAGGCTGACCGGATGTCTGGAGTGAAAGTTGAGGAATCTACCCGATGCAATTGGCTTCTTGAACCACTCCGTTTTCACCGTTTGATTGTCTAATCTGACCAGCATCATGTCGAGGAACGGAAGTCGGTTGTTTTCCTCCCGTTCTACAGTGAACTGGATATGTTCATTCTGCTGCACATTGGTCGGGCTCCATACAAAGGGGCGGCCAAAACTCTCAAAAAACGAAATTGATATTTTTAAACTTTATTTCACCTTATAACAAAGTTAATGTATTGTACTTTTATGATTCTTAATTAAAAGCTTACCAGCTTTTGTATTTCAATGACATTTTCACTGCCAAAGTGGCCTAAGTCATAAAATTGAAAAATGAATTATTCGAAAAAAGTAAAATAATAATATTTTGAGATTGGAATAAATGTTTTAAGTTATCCAGCATATGAAAGCTTGTTATTGGACTGTATGAATGCACGTATGGTGCAAAATTAATATGTTACAAAACTATTTAAATTTTCATATATTGTACCTTAGAAATTTTGGTAATTTTTAAGTTAAAAAACGGTTCGTGTCGTCGCGTGTCGCCGCAATTTCGAATAGTACATCTTAAACATCATGCTTAGGGCTGTCTAAAAACGTTTAAATATTTTGCAGAAATTTGCAGTTTTTCAAATTAGAGCTATTTAAAAAAGCCATGTTTTTTCATATATTTTACGTTATTTTTTCCAT
This sequence comes from Aedes albopictus, assembly GCF_035046485.1. NCBI lineage: Eukaryota > Metazoa > Arthropoda > Insecta > Diptera > Culicidae > Aedes > Aedes albopictus. Next base: position 68,419,731 of record NC_085138.1, on the reverse strand, counting down.
TTTATACTCAAATAAAATTTATCTTTCCACATTTTTCACACGTTTGGACATACTTGATTGGATTTGATCGAAAGATGATCATTTATTTAAATTCGAATTGATTTTCTAACAAAAAACGCAAAAAATATGGGGTTTACTGATTTTTACCGTTTTTTGAAATTATTGAAATTACGTAATTTTTGAATACCCCTTTTTAAACACTAAAAATACTAAATAACATATCTAGGCAACCTATAACTTCGATTAAACACATAAAAAGAGTTTTGGCCGAACTTTATCTTTTTCCGACCATTGTGTGCTGGTTGAACGAGTCCAACACTTCTTGAATATTTCCTTCAGGAAGCGCAAGAAACAGATCATCGACATATTTCTTCAAGTACGGGATAACGATGGGGGTCGAAGTCAGGGCGTTTTCTAACAAATCTTCCATTACGTATTCGGCGATTATCGGTGACAGAGGGTTGCCCATCGCCGTGCCAAATATTTGTTGGTAGAATTGCCCTTCAAACACAAAGTAGCTGGAATCGATGCAGAATTCCGTGACTTCCCAGAAAAGATCGAGACAGATGGGGGTGTTCTGTTTTATCTCGTTCCAGTGCCGGAAAATGGTCTGTTTGACTAGGTTCTTTGGTATGGATGTGAACAGTGCTACCACGTCGAATGATACCAGCACGTATCCTTGTGGCAGCTCAAGGGAGTTCACATAGTTGCAGAAGGAGAACGAATCTTTAATGCTGTACTTACTCGTTAGGGATGATTTCAGGATCGTGCTGACGAATTTCGAGAGCTTGTACGACGGGGCGGTCATACATGGAACAACGGGTCGGAGCGGTAACCCTGGTTTGTGGGCCTTCGGTTTGCCATAGATTTTCGGACATACGGCTTTGTACGTCTTCAGTTTAGATGCAGCAAACGGATCAAGGAGTTTTAAATCCTGAAGCCGTTTAACGATTGAGTTGTTCTGGCTCTGGTACATGCTGGTAAGGTCCTTCGTTACTCGGCGGTACGTCTGGTTGTCCTCTAGAAGGGCCCTCATCTTCGCCGAATAGATTTCTCGCTCCATTACAACGGTGCGGTTTCCTTTATCTGCGTCGACTACGATAATTTCTGGATGAGTTCTTAGAAACGTTCTGGTGCGTTTCTCAGCATTTTGATAGAATTTTTCCGCCGGTGAGTTGCCGCTTCCGTTGTTCGCTCTATGAAGGAAGTTTTGAATTTGGTTTGCGACGGCACACCGAGTGCGTTCTTGTACATCGGTGTCGTTGGTAGTTCTGATGATGGATTCCACGTCAGCAATGAAGTGGTACATCGGGACTTCCGCTATGGTAGCGCTGGAGCTTTTTTGTCAGATTCGCAGCTTTTCAAGATTGATCATCTACGATTTTCTTGATATTTTTATCACCTACGCTTTGGTCGTTTTTTGCTTCGACCGGATTCATTAGACAAACTGATGTGTGTTTGTTCACTGAGTGAGGAACGTTTAGCAAGATGTGTCTGTTTGTATGTTGGTTCTGTTTCCATTATCTTCATTTTCATCTTCTGCTTCATTTACCTTCCCTATTTTGTGAACATTCCCTGCATAGATAAAGCCTGTATCCGCAATAATCGGGACACAGAAATACAGCTGTAACTCTGCAATAGATACATTGAATTTGCTCAAACTTGGCCTAATAACATCTTAAGTTGTGTTCATTTCACCTACAAAATTTCATGTGAATCGGTGCAGTACTTTATGTTGTAGCAATGAAAGAGTAGAATGTGCGCCATTGAATTTTGTACAGCCCCTAGATTTGCTTGTCAGCGCTGTAACTTTTGAATTTGGCAAAGGAAATGGCTGAAATTTTGAACACAAACCTCTCAATCTACATCTGTTGCATAGGCAAAATTTCAAAAAAATCGATGCACTATCAACAATTTTATAGTCGAAACATGTATTGGGACTGAACGTGATTTTAGCCTCCCAGACAGCAATTAGCCAGCACCCTTTATTGTTTCGATTGTACCATTGAAAGTACTATATCAATAATCATCAAATTTTGCAAGCATAATATACACATAATCAACTACCTTCTGTGAAAATTTTATGAAAATTGGCAGAGAAATTCAAAAGTTATGAATAGGCAAACATTGCACATGAAAAACACTAAAAATTTTCACTAACACTCACCTCTTTCCACACTAGTAGCTTTCAAACCAATTGATAAAAGTTGATGAAATTTTGCAAGAAAGTGTATCTATAAGTATCATAACTGCTAACGAAATTTCATATTTATTATCACAAAACTTTGAACTGTAGCGTATAAGAACCATCTATTATGCGAATGAAAATTAGTCATGATTGTACAAAATGCTTAAAACCACGTCGGTTTGTTTTTTATCCACAGTTAAAAGTAATGCATCGATTTTTATGAAATTTGCCACAAATAATAAACATACACCAAAGAGTTCTCAATCAATTATTTGGCCAATTTTATCGATTCATTACAGAGCTACAGCCGTACTTCTGTGTCCCGATTATTGCGGATACAGGCTTTAGCATGAAGACCTTCTGTGAGCCGTTTGATGATGGAATTGTTCTGTCATTCAAATCTTCATGTGGATTCATCGAAAATAGGGTTTTACGTTTTTTCGGTCTTCAAGGAGTTCAGGATCTCCGAAACCTGGATCTCATCAACGAAAAAAACCGCCAGGCTGCTCATCAAGCACAACGCTATCTGCCCAAAGATCCACGGACAACCGAAGGCCCACAAACCTGGTTTACCACTCCGTCCGGTAGTACCAAATACGACGGCACCTTCGTATAGTCTATCCAGATTCGTCGTCAAAATCTTCCAACGATCGCTGGTAAGCAAGTACAATACTAATGTAGGGTTTCAAACTGCTTGGGCACCCGCGTGTCAATTTCCGGCACCTCGCAGCAAAACAAGTAAAAATTTCACTTGTCGTATATTTTTCCCAAACGCACTTCCGTAGGTCATCTCTCGCAACATTTCCGCAACGGGATCCACAGTAAATGAGCTACACTTTCACTGTGAAACCGCACAAGTGCTCAAAACAGTTATTACACGCAGGCGAGTGCACTTCGGTAGCACAAAGATGGGTGCCGAAGTGATTTCCCATTTGATTTTGCTGGAAATTCGGCACTGATGCCGAGAATTGGCGCTGGAATAGGTGCAGTAAACTCGTTCGAAATCAACTTTCCGGCAGAAAATCTTCACAACAATCACTGTTTACAACAAGTTCACGCAATAAGGTATATATTTAACTTCCAGAGCAATGTTGAAAAGTAGGCATGAGGGTCCGTCACCTTGTCGCAATCCCCGGCGAGATACGAATGAACAGGATATTGCGGTAAAATTGAAAAAAATCAACGGGGTTGCGGTGGTTTCGACCGCCGCAGTCCTACCGCAAATGTCAAAATGCTCGATGCACGCTAAGAAGCATTCACTAAGGTGGTTGCTATAAAATTCAAAAATAATATTTTTTTTAGTTTTTGGTTTATGTTATCGCAATTATTACTGCAATATGTAAATTGTTTTAAACTATATTATGTGTAGCTTCTGCACTTTTGAATGCAGTTAAAACGCCATTAAACATAATTAAAATTTTCGCGAATTTATTCTAGTTGCAAGGTTGTGTGCATACTTTTTAAAGTGTGCAGTGGTTTGGCGTTTGCGGAACAGGTCTTCTTTGTCTTCTTTACTCCGCCAGGTTGGATGATTTCTCTGGACAAGCAATAGTTTACCCGAAACCCTTACGCAGTTTTCACAGCATTTCTGGAGGATTTGCCGTACGGTGAAGATCTGGTCCATTGTCGATCGGCCGTCGATGAAGCCAGCTTGGTTACTTTTTACGAACTCATTCGTTATAGGTGCGGTGACAGACGACGGAAGATGATCTGGGATAGCACTTTGTAGGCAGTATTCAAAATGGTGATCGCTCTGGTGTTCTTACGTTCCAAATGGTCGCCTTTCTTGCGAATGAGGCAGATTACCCGTTCCTTCCACTCCACCGGTACCGTCGTGCGGGGCTTCTTTTTACACTTTTTCATGATTTTTCAACTTTATGACATTATATATCCCAGAGTAGTGAATGGATTTCCACAATTTTTACACATAATAATTGTGAGTATGTATGTAGGATGTATGCAAAATTTGAACTAAATCCATCAATAAACAAAAAAGTTGTTCATACACCAATCGGACACATCTCATATAGAACCAGATGGGGGCTACTTTGGACATTTTTATCTAAAACAAAATTGCATTTCAAATTCCAGGTTTATTTAGAAAACTACTCTGTACCAATACTGTAGTATACTATATCAGACATGATTTCAATAAATTTATGCGTTTGAAGATGGTTCCGTTCTACCTTTGGTATTATGAGCAGCGTGATATTGCTATATAAATAGCCTGAAAAAAGGACCATCAATCCTTTATTTGGGTCAAATGGTCATTTATAATGTATAACGATACAAATATTCGATTGTATATGCTGCGTTGATATATTTTGAATGAATTGATCAACCCTTTGAAATTTATGAACTGTAGAAACAATGCTTACAGGCCAAATTTTCTGATACGTTATGTATATTTTATTGATTTATTCGATGTATTTTCGCGTCCTGCCAAGCAATAAACGGTCTGTTTTAAAAATAATTTCAACCAAATGGAGGGAAAACAGGGGAAAACTATTGCTTCGTAATAGTCCCAAAGACATCAAACAGATTTGAACCATATTTCGAATTCAAAAAATCCATATTCGAAAGTGTCCAAAGTAGCCCCGCATTTCAAAAGTAACCCCGCACGACGGTAGCTTTTCGGTTTCCCATATTCTGACTATCAATCGGTACAGACAGGTGGCCAACTTTTCTGGGCCCATCTTGATGAGTTCAGCTGCGATACCATGCTTATCAGTTGCTTTGTTGGTTTTGAGCTGATGAATGGCATCCTTAACTCCCTCAGCTTGGGAGTTGGCTCATTTCCGTCCTCTGATGCATTGTCGCAGTCGTTCCCTCCGTTGCCGTGGTCTCCCGTATCTACGTCCTCCACGCCATTCAGGTGCTCCTCGAAGTTCTACTTCCACCTTTCGATCACCTCACGTCCGTCCGTCTAGAGGCCTCCGTTGTTATCCCTGCATATTTCGGCGTTGAGCTTAAAACTCTCATATTACTAACATTTAAACGATCTGAGTTATCTTTCATTGTCCTCTCCATGATTGTAGTGTTATTGGGATTGTAAACAATACAGGAAATTGATAACGAACAAAAATCCAGCAATTCTGGGAGGAGTGTATCATCAAAGTTGATAATGATAATACCTCGAATCTATTCCTGTATGCTCGCTTCGTAATCAAGTCAGGCATTTGCATTCTGATGCACTTCTATTACTTTCGCACAGATGCCTAACTTCATGTCACATGTTCCCAAAAAAACATCCTCTTTATGATCTAAAGGTACCCATTTTTGCCGAAATTAACTTCCAGTGGCATACACGCCGGAACGCTGCAGCTAATTGAGAGAATGAGAAAATGAAATTGCATCCTTTCCATCCGAAGTCGCCGCCGCTCCTAGCCGGTTGCTGCTTTGCTGATGCTAGTTGGATGGAAACCGAGTGAGGGTCAACATGCTTTCCAAGAACTTTGGGCGGCGCTGCTCTTGCGATGCTGAAATTTCGGAAAAGTGAGCTCCAGCACCTCTCGGCGCAGTCAACTATGTACGTAAGTTACGGTTGGTGTATGTGTACGGCGAGGTAGATGCACGTCCCGTAAAGGTCATGAAAACTCTACTCTCCGGGTGCTGGTGGCGTTCGTTGGCTGTAAAACTTTTCCGAGCGTTTGTTCAGGACTTGACATCATCATCACCCCAGCAGCGGCAAGAGCAGCAGCAGCTACCGAAGGCATCAGCTTCAGGATGACGCTGATAGGTTGATTAAATTATTGTTGAAAAGTGTTGGAGGACAAGATATTAAATTACAGTCAATTTATGGTGCCAAGGTGCACCTCGGTTGCTGCTGATGTCTTTTTCCTACGGCTGCGGTGGGACAACGCAAAAGAAAACTGGAGCAAAATTTCCTTACAATTTGTGACAGAGGCCGACCTTGGGGTCTCATCAACATGCAGGCTGCTGCTGCTAGAACAGAAAATTATGGTCACATATAGCCGAGAGTGCCTAATTGAAATAAATGAAACGTCCGGGAGATGAGTTAATTAAAATTGGTAGGTATGTAGAGGTGTGCCTTTTCGGTTCATTAGCTGCGCTTCTGGCTATGCAAGGTTAGTATGTCCATCTAGCTGGCAGGACACTTTTCATAAAATCAAAAATAAAGACCGTTAAGTGAGTGTACCAAGTGCGTACCATAGCGTACCTAACGGGATTTTGAACGTACCTGACGAATTCTTAGAGAACAGGTGTCCTGCTGGATAGATGGTGGTTTTTTCGAAAATCTCCATGAATCTTTCCGACGCTAAGGTTTTCTGCATGTACCAACAGCGTACCTTCCGAATCTGACCTCCTTTTTTAACGTACCTCAAAATTTCCCATACTTTCTTACATAAACCTTTTCAAATTACATTATATGTTTAATAAAACAGCTTCATTGCATTCCTTGTAAAATTCTAGGTATGTTTGACCTAAAAAAGTTTATACTTAAGTTCAAATTTGACTAATTTATGGCAAAAAACGTATTTTTAATAGGTTTAAGCAATATACTTGATAAACTCCTGAAAGTATGCTAACCATGTATCATTGCAAATAAAAGCCTAAATGTAGGCAACAGAAAAAACACAAAAACAGCTCTAAGAGATAACTGACTGAATATAACATAACATATTGATTGAACATAACATAAAATGAAAATAATACGAAAATAAATAATTTCGTTGAAAATTTCTCGTAAGTAATAAATCTAATAAATAATAAATAATCTAATAAATCTCACTTAACTGATATTATTTCATCCCGGCATCATTGCTAGATGTAAAAAATATGTTTTGCAAGTATTCACATTCAACGTACCTCGAAAAAATTTGACTTAGTTGAACTAATTCCTGTTATATAAGAGAATAAGTGAAAATTATGCTTCTTCAGAGAGATCTGTTAGGTACGTTGCATAAATCTCACTGAATTGTTAATAACTCGACTTGGTATTATTGTTGGATGTATAAAATATGTTTTACAAGTATTCACATTCAACGTACCTCGAAAATAATTGACTTAGTTGAACTAATTCGTGTTATATAAGAGAATAAGTGAAAATTATGCTTCTTCAGAGAAATCTGTTTGGTACGTTGCAAAAATCTTACTGAATTGTTAATAACTCGACTTGGTATTATTGTTGGATGTATAAAATATGTTTTACAAGTATTCACATTCAACGTACCTCGAAAATAATTGACTTAGTTGAACTAATTCGTGTTATATAAGAGAATAAGTGAAAATTATGCTTCCTCAAAGAAATCTGTTAGGTACGTTGCATAAATCTCACTGAATTGTTAATAACTCGTCTTGGTATTATTGTTGGATGTTTAAAATATGTTTTACAAGTATTCCCATTCAACGTACCTCGAAAATAATTGACTTAGTTGAACTAATTCGTGTTATATAAGAGAATAAGTGAAAATTATGCTTCTTCAGATAAATCTGTTAGGTACGTTGCATAAATCTTACTGAATTGTTAATAACTCGACTTGGTATTATTGTTGGGTGTATAAAATATGTTTTGTAAGTATTCACATTCAATGTACAACGAAAATGTTTAACTTAGTTGAACTAATTCGTGTTATATAAGAGAATAAGAGAAAATTATGCTTCTTCAAAGAAATCTGTTAGGTACGATGCATAAATCTCACTGAATTGTTAATAACTCGACTTGGTATTATTGTTGGATGTATAAAATATGTTTCACAAGTATTCACATTCAACGTACCTCGAAAATAATTGACTTAGTTGAACTAATTCGTGTTATATAAGAGAATAAGTGAAAATTATGCTTCCTCAAAGAAATCTGTTAGGTACGTTGCATAAATCTCACTGAATTGTTAATAACTCGACTTGGTATTATTGTTGGATGTATAAAATATGTTTTACAAGTATTCACATTCAACGTACCTCGAAAATAATTGACTTAGTTGAACTAATTCGTGTTATATAAGAGAATAAGTGAAAATTATGCTTCTTCAGAGAAATCTGTTAGGTACGTTGCATAAATCTTACTGAATTGTTAATAACTCGACTTGGTATTATTGTTGGATGTATAAAATATGTTTTGCAAGCATTCACATTCAACGTACCTCGAAAATAATTGACTTAGTTGAACTAATTCGTGTTATATAAGAGAATAAGTGAAAATTATGCTTCTTCATAGAAATCTGTTAGGTACGTTGCATAAATCTCACTGAATTGTTTATAACTCGACTTGGTACTATTGTTGGATGTTTAAAGTATGTTTTAGAAGTATTCACATTCAACGTACCTCGAAAATAATTGACTTAGTTGAACTAATTCGTATTATTATGTTGTTTTATTGGCAATTATCGGTGAAAAATAACGGAAACAGCTTATTTTGCGTGACGCGTTTCGACCTACTATTCTTCGGTCATCATCAGACGCCTAAAACATTATACATTTATTTAAAACATTGATTCAAGTACAAATACAATACAATTTACAAATCACAAAACACTTACATTCAGCTGGAATCACCCCTTCAACTTCGTCAGTTATATAATACTAATTTGTAACACCCATCTCATGCCTACTTTCACCCAACTTTCACCCATTATGCTGTTTCACTCATTCTCTCATACACGCAGTTTTCCTCTCACGGTTGTCTTCGTAACTGAGCTAAAAGCCCGTTGTAAGCCGAGTTGAAGTTCCCACACTCTCTCTGTAGGTTCACAGTGAGATCTTCTCCTCTCTTCTTAATATGAAACACCTCTGCTATGTTCCTGGTTGCCTGGTCTTGGATTCGAATTGCAAAACATATTTTAAACATCCAACAATAATACCAAGTCGAGTTATAAACAATTTAGTAAGATTTATGCAACGTATCTAACAGATTTCTCTGAAGAAGCATAATTTTCACTTATTCTCTTATATGACACGAATTAGTTCAACTAAGTCAATTATTTTCGAGGTACGTTGAATGTGAATACTTGTAAAACATATTTTATACATCCAACAATAATACCAAGTCGAGTTATTAACAATTCAGTGAGATTTATGCAACGTACCTAACAGATTTCTCTGAAGAAGCATAATTTTCACTTATTCTCTTATATAACACGAATTAGTTCAACTAAGTCAATTATTTTCGAGGTACGTTGAATGTGAATACTTGTAAAACATATTTTATACATCCAACAATAATACCAAGTCGAGTTATTAACAATTCAGTAAGGTTTTTGCATCGTACCTAACAGATTTCTTTGAAGAAGCATAATTTTCACTTATTCTCTTATATGACACGAATTAGTTCAACTAAGTCAATTATTTTCGAGGTACGTTGAATGTGAATACTTGTGAAACATATTTTATACATCCAACAATAATACCAAGTCAAGTTATTAACAATTCAGTGAGATTTATGCAACGTACCTAACAGATTTCTCTGATGAAGCATAATTTTCACTTATTCTCTTATATAACAGGAATTAGTTCAACTAAGTCAATTATTTTCGAGGTACGTTGAATGTGAATGCTTGCAAAACATATTTTATACATCCAACAATAATACCAAGTCGAGTTATTAACAATTCAGTGAGATTTATGCAACGTACCTAACAGATTTCTCTGAAGAAGCATAATTTTCACTTATTCTCTTATATAACATGAATTAGTTCAACTAAGTTAAACATTTTCGTTGTACGTTGAATGTGAATGCTTACAAAACATATTTTATACATCCAACAATAATACCAAGTCGAGTTATTAACAATTCAGTGAGATTTATGCAACGTACCTAACAGATTTATCTGAAGAAGCATAATTTTCACTTATTCTCTTATATAACACGAATTAGTTCAACTAAGTCAATTATTTTCGAGGTACGTTGAATGTGAATGCTTGCAAAACATATTTTATACATCCAACAATAATACCAAGTCGAGTTATTAACAATTCAGTGAGATTTATGCAACGTACCTAACAGATTTCTCTGAAGAAGCATAATTTCCACTTATTCTCTTATATAACATGAATTAGTTCAACTAAGTTAAACATTTTCGTTGTACGTTGAATGTGAATACTTACAAAACATATTTTATACATCCAACAATAATACCAAGTCGAGTTATTAACAATTCAGTAAGATTTTTGCATCGTACCTAACAGATTTCTTTGAAGAAGCATAATTTTCACTTATTCTCTTATATGACACGAATTAGTTCAACTAAGTCAATTATTTTCGAGGTACGTTGAATGTGAATGCTTGCAAAACATATTTTATACATCCAACAATAATACCAAGTCGAGTTATTAACAATTCAGTGAGATTTATGCAACGTACCTAACAGATTTCTTTGAGGAAGCATAATTTTCACTTATTCTCTTATATAACACGAATTAGTTCAACAAAGTCAATTATTTTCGAGGTACGTTGAATGTGAATACTTGTAAAACATATTTTATACATCCAACAATAATACCAAGTCGAGTTATTAACAATTCAGTAAGATTTATGCAACGTACCTAACAGATTTCTCTGAAGAAGCATAATTTTCACTTATTCTCTTATATAACACGAATTAGTCCAACTAAGTCAATTATTTTCGAGGTACGTTGAATGGGAATACTTGTGAAACATATTTTATACATCCAACAATAATACCAAGTCGAGTTATTAACCATTCAGTAAGATTTATGCAACGTACCTAACAGATTTCTCTGAAGAAGCATAATTTTCACTTATTCTCTTATATAACACGAATTAGTTCAACTAAGTCAATTATTTTCGAGGTACGTTGAATGGGAATACTTGTAAAACATATTTTATACATCCAACAATAATACCAAGTCGAGTTATTAACAATTCAGTAAGATTTATGCAACGTACCTAACAGATTTCTCTGAAGAAGCATAATTTTCACTTATTCTCTTATATAACACGAATTAGTTCAACTAAGTCAATTATTTTCGAGGTACGTTGAATGGGAATACTTGTAAAACATATTTTATACATCCAACAATAATACCAAGTTGAGTTATTAACAATTCAGTGAGATTTATGCAACGTACCTAACAGATCTCTCTGAAGAAGCATAATTTTCACTTATTCTCTTATATAACACGAATTAGTTCAACTAAGTCAATTATTTTCGAGGTACGTTGAATGTGAATACTTGCAAAACATAATTTTTACATCTAGCAATGATGCCGGGATGAAATAATATCAGTTAAGTGAGATTTATTAGATTATTTATTATTTATTAGATTTATTACTTACGAGAAATTTTCAAAATTATTTATTTTCGTATTATTTTCATTTTATGTTATGTTCAATCAATATGTTATGTTATATTCAGTCAGTTATCTCTTAGAGCTGTTTTTGTGTTTTTTCTGTGGCCTACATTTAGGCTTTTATTTGCAATGATACATGGTTAGCATACTTTCAGGAGTTTATCAAGTATATTGCTTAAACCTATTAAAAATACGTTTTTTGCCATAAATTAGTCAAATTTGAACTTAAGTATAAACTTTTTTAGGTCAAACATACCTAGAATTTTACAAGGAATGCAATGAAGCTGTTTTATTAAACATATAATGTAATTTGAAAAGTTTTATGTAAGAAAGTATGGGAAATTTTGAGGTACGTTAAAAAAGGAGGTCAGATTCGGAAGGTACGCTGTTGGTACATGCAGAAAACCTTAGCGTCGGAAAGATTCATGGAGATTTTCGAAAAAACCACCATCTATCCAGCAGGACACCTGTTTTCTAAGAATTCGTCAGGTACGTTCAAAATCCCGTTAGGTACGCTATGGTACGCACTTGGTACACTCACTAAACGGTATTTATTTTTGATTTTATGAAAAGTGTCCTGCCAGCTAGATGGACATAAGGTTAGTATGTCTTTGAAAGTGCTTGAATATAAGAAGAACGGTTGAAAGGATTTTTTTACATTGTATTTCTACAGGTGTTGTTTTTGTGTTTTCTTTTGATTGGCAGGTAATCAGCACTGTAAGATTACTAGTGACACTAGCGCATAAACTTTTATGAAGTTGAGATTTCAACAAGAGTCGTGACCGAAATGACAAAAAATCTTAAATTGGGTGATTCGACGTCAAAACTACGTTACTCGAAAACAACATTACAACATTTGTCAGTTCAAGCTTCTTCGAGTAATCATAGCCATAAAACCTTGTATCAGATTCGTCTCATCATCATAGATCATCGTTAGCCGTTAGTAAGGAAGTGTCCATAAATGACGTATCATTTTAGGGGGGGGGGAGGAGCCTGGGATTGTGTGACGAGCCATGTATTAGGTATGGGAAAATATGCTACGGGGAGTAGAAAATCGACCAAAAAAATGCTACGTAATTTATGGACGCTCCCTAACACAACCATCTCAACATTTTCAATTCCCTTATTTTAAACTTACATTGTTATGCTGTTGACGAAATATTTACACCCCTCCCATCCGGATTCATGCAAATAGACCGCTTCCACAGTACCAGCGGCAAGCAAATATTCATGGTTCCCTGAAACTTTTCTTGAGCCTAAGCCATCTGACTGTATAGTGGTCACACGTTCGCTTCATAAAAGCGGATGGTCATGGGTTCGATCCCAGCCCCGGCACTTGCAATTTTTCGTCAGTTGCTTTTCCCCTCGAGAGCGGGTGGCACTTGAGCTCTCACAGCTCTAACGGACTCGGATAATTGTATATCGGCAAAATAGCAACTGATAATGGACCCTTAAGGCGGAACTGGAAGCATTTTCTCACTTTTTTGGTTTTTGATTTTTTATTTAATAGCGAAGCAATATTTTCAAAATCGGTTTTCGTGCACATGTAGAGTATGGATTAAGGTATCTTCTGATTTGAGGTGGAAAATGTTTTCCGTTTTTGCAGAAACCATTTTTTTGTGCAATTTTGTTCAAAAATGGTTTTTGAAAAAACGAAGAACATTTTCCACCACAAAAAAAAATCAGAAGATACCTTGATCCATACTCTACATGTGTACGAAAACCGATTTTGAAATTATTGCATCGTTATTTAATAATAAATCAAAAACCAAAAAGTGAGGAAATGCTTCCAGTTTCGCCTTAATCGGACTGGAAAAGGAACAGCAGCCACATATCTCATTCATTATCCTCGTGTGCATCATTCTACCATGGACAGAGTAGAAAGTGGAAGCAGCACATAGGAAACCAGTTTGATATAATAGAATTAGAAAAGATTGAATTTAGGCACTGTCAGTGAAGAGAATTGTCAGACAAAAGAGGCACAAAACAAGCAACAAAGAAGACGTGGCGATTACTCTTTATCCCAACTGGTAACAGATAATGACATGATCTCGAAAATTTTTGTTGCAGACAAAACGGAGCCTGAATTTGTTGCGTACTTTTCAACTCGTGAATAATCAATTAATACCAACCCAAAATCGAAACTTTTTGATGATACATCTTCGGCAGCGTTGCAGTGTTTACCGACTCGAAGTTACCGCTCGAAAATCACAATGTAAGCCTTTAAAATCTCTAAACTCGTGGTGCACAATCTTTGTCCTATTCTGTTCAAGTTGGGACAAACCTATGTCGCATTGGGTAGAATGTCGCAACAAATTCAATTTGCGACATTGTCGTTATTGTTGCGCGATGATTGAATTTTGATTCACTGGGCACTGTACAAACTATGTATTAGTGTATCTGTCAATTATTGTAATCGCTCTCGTAGTGCTCCAGTGGACAAAAGAACTGTAAATTGGGTTAAGTGGTTATGAATAAAAAAACATCGGGCTAACAAACATGTGTTTGCATGGAATTCATTCTTTCAGGCCGTCATATCTTTAAGCGATCGTCTTGAATCTCTTGAAACTGTCCGTAACGTCAAAGAAACGATTTGAAACGCCCCTGAAACCCCGTGAAGCTAGCTGAGAGCTTAGGAAGCACCTTAAAACCACTCTCTGAAATCTTCTATAATGTCATGACACACCCTAAACGCCTGGAAACGTCTTTGAAATGCCCTGAAACCTCCATGAATGAACAGTCAAGTTGTAGCTAATTTTTCAACTAGTAGTTGTCTATTGGAATGCCTGATGGGCTGGTATAGTCTGGAGAGTAGAACTATTTGACGAAAAACACCAAAACGCCATATTTTTTTTTAGTGTTCTATTTGGTTTATTGTTATAGATAAACCAGCCATCGGCTGAAAATCACTTTAAACCTATCAAAATCCATATTCCGTTGAAACCAGTAAGAATTAAACTTTGGGACCAAATCACGTGGAGCTCATTCGAGAGCCTGTGAATCACTCGAAACAATACACTCCGAAGCTTCTTGAAACGCCCTGAAACGCGTTGCCAAACCTTAAAACGCATCTGAAACCTCCCTGAAGTCCCGTGATGTTCACATGAGAGCTTGTGAAGCCCCCTGAGGCCCCTCTGAAACCGTCAATGAACCGGTGAGTCAATGAAACCCAGTAACCCAAGTAACACACTTATCACAAAAGAGTCACGGCGGCGCAGGTTTTTGTTGCGCAGAAGTCACTGTGACTTACTTCTAGCAAGTAAGTGTTTATTTGTTAGAAATAAGTTACATTGACATCTGCGCAACAAAAACCCCGTCGTCGCGATTCTTCTGAGACAAGTGTGTTAGGTATGTACTTGGGAAATTTCCTATGAAATCTTCTAAAAAACCCTGCAACACATTAGAACCTCCGTAAAACTTATTCACGGAGACCAATTTCGTTCGTTTGAAACAAAAATATTTATGTTTATTCGGTAAACTGATATAATATTTAAAACTAAAATATTGATTTTTAAAACTAACTCAATTACATATTGATTTCTACAATACCCATTGAAGAGCCCCCCGTTCCGCCGTCGAGAACATAAACAAAACTCTCAAGTTCCAGCTGCAGCACCAAACAAGATTTCCTCCTGCAAAAAAGTCAAGTTTCACCAGCAGCTTCCACGGAATCCCATTAATTTCGGGAGCGTATGTTATCTACATGATGTTGGCATTGAAAGTGGCACGCGGGTGGTGGGTTTTCCTAGAGAAGGAAATGACTTTGTAAATTTAATTGGAAAACAAATATTTCCGTAGGGCCGACCTGCCACAAAAAACAAAAAAAAATTACATTTGTTTCTAACATAACCTGTCAGAAGATGCATGTTTGTTTCAAAAATGGGTTGAATTTGCTTCAAATGTGACGTTCGATTTGCTACAAACAGTTTTATTTTTGTTGCCAGAACAAATTGACAATTTATTTGAGTTTACCTGAAATATTTTTGATTTTACCATGCTTTTTTCTGCGTGTGAAGAACCTGTGAAGCTCACCAAAATTCCTCTTGAACCTACCGAAACGAGCTGAAATGCATTGAAATGCCTCTGAACCCCCTCCTGAAACTATCTTGAAATCTCGTTGATAATCCAACTGGAACAACAACCCAATCGATCGGTAGCCGCACACATAGGGACAATAGCATGCGACGTTCAGCTGTTGCTGGTGACAGCAAACGAGAGAATGAGTGACCACGCGCTAGGGTGGCACTCGCAGCATAAGTTCAATAAATTAACTATTTGCAGAGACAACTTCTTAAAACGCTTTTGAAATGCACTGAGACGCCCACAAACTCCATGTAACGCTTTGAAACGCTTCTGAAATCCCCTAAAACATCAAGGAATTGGCCTGAGACCTGAGTTAGTTATAACGTAGATGTACTACACCAGTCTCTCATGTGTACAAATTAACCCATTACAAGCTCTCTCTCCGGAGTTCTTCGAATGGGAAGGCCATGTTATCGGAGAGCATAATGTTGCTTCCGGACAGGCGCCGTACTAGGTTTTTCTGTGTCTTCACTGCGTTAACTGTACTGTTGGACGCTCACAGGCCAACACCCGTATCGTCGTGGGAACCCATCTATTAAACAGTGGAGGATTCTTCCACACCTCGTCTCGCATCTGCACCAGGATTCTGAACAATGCTTTACCAGGAGGGTTATCTACGACCTTACAGTAGAGATCGCAATACGTATCTGTCATAGGATGCAAACACGTTGGAATTAAATGGAATAGTATCACAATTTTCATTTACTTAAGAAATCCCAAGAAGAATGCTTGTGGATATCCCGGGAAGATTCTATGAATGAATCTCTGGTGAAATCCTTGCAGAATTCTCTGGGTAAAAAGCTGTTTGCAGATCACAAGGAATTTCTCAGCCTACCTTGATCCTTGGTATCTTGGTGCTCGGCAAATTCCTTGCATGAATCGCTCAAGAAACCGTACATGGTTCGTCACACTTTCACAGACTCCCCCTTCCCCCCTAAAATGCTACGGCATTCATGGACGGTCTCTTGGTAATATGTATGAATCATTGTTCACCTCACAAGTACTTTCTATAAATAGGACACTGGGCGAATATAAGTTAATAGGAAATTTTTGAACGCAACGCTTTCGCTGTGAACATGATGGACGACGACCCAAGGTGGCAGGTATGTCGTTACGTTGTTTGTCAATTTCGTCTCCAGATTGCTTTCTTACGAGGTTGCGCTGTAACTAGAACACTACTGACTGCTACGTTCAGATAGACTCCAGCAGCAGTGATTTAGATAAAATTCTCATTACAGTTGATCCCCCGCAGGGTGCCTACCGTGACGTACCAATTGCTAATTAGAAATTTATGTATGAAGTGAATGCTTACTGTCACCGATGTCCCTCCTCGGGCAAATACGCACCGAGGGGACATCATCCTAGAGATCATATCTGGCGTATCACCACCTGGAGGCGCAGGCGGCATTCACAAAGAAGCGCCTTGTTTCACAGGTTTGTCGTGTTACGTGTGTGTGGTGTGGTAAGCTTGAAGGTGGCCGGTGCAGTGGGTGGTATGGTGATGGTGTCACGCATTTGACTAACGCTTCGAGCGCAGTGTTGCTATCGACGAGCATCATCGGAAGAATGAAAAGGATATTGCGTATCTCCGTCTAGTGACTTTACTGCCCGGGAGCTAATACCCTTTGGAGTTCTATGGGATCAGTGGTTTTCAACCTAAATAGCACCATAGACTCATTCTAGGACTTCGATGTATCCGGTTTTTTAAACTGTGATGAAGGGTGATTTATTTGTGCTGAATGCCAGGCCCCCTCAGAATCCGCCAGCGCCTTCATACCAGAATTTTTACATGACTTTATATAGGAAAGTTGAAAAAATCGCTGAGAAATGAAATAGAAATGATAGTTTTCAAAGGAATTCTTTGATGGGTATCCCAAAGAACCTTTCAATTTTCCAGCCGCATTCCTGAACCATATTTTTAAGTGCTTCCTTGTGGAATTCAAGGACCATGTGGAAAAAATCTGGTGCAATGGAATGGAATAAGAAAGGGCCCATATAGTTAAACGCGAGTGTGGTGAGCACTGAGCAGCCTTAGCTAATTTTACCAACTATATTTCATAACTGAATGTAACACGATGAAATTTAAAATATAAAATTATATTCTAAAAGCATTACTTCACTGTGCAGTCACGCTGTTGTATTTTGTACATTGCGTTACAAAAACCTTGCCTATTCTACGCACATCAACTTTGTGTTGGTAACGGTGGCCAATTTCTGGAAGATTTTGGATTTTTCTTCACTCGTGCTTGTAATATTTTTTTGGTCATATTCACAAAACCATATAAATTATAACTGAAATTTGTTGGAAATTGTGAACTCTTGGAATTTCTTGGAGGTATTTCTAGAGAACTCTCAAATAATGGAATTGTTGGAATAATCCTGGAATCACATGAAAGAATTCCTGAAATAGCTGGCATGCATTTAAAAAGAAAAGTCTGGAGGAGTTTTAGAAGAAATGCCTAGAGGAATCCGTGATGCATTTTGTAGAGAAATTCCGGGAGGAAACCCTGGGAGAATTCCGATAGAGTCTTCTCTCGGTGAATTCCTGAAGGATTTCCTAGAGAAATGTCTGAAAGCGCTTCTAGTATGCAAGTACCTATGTGTTTAAAGTAGGTAAAAGTGGTTGTGAAAGAATCACAGGATATATTCCTGATAGAATCGCAGAACAGCTTTCTGAAGAACTACTTTGCAGGAGCTGCAGAAGGTATTGTTGAAGGAAATCATGGATGAACTCCAGAACAAATCTGTTGATGAATTTCTAGGAATTCTGGGAGAAACCCCTGGAGGAATTCCTGGTGGTAGAGCGAGAAACAATATTGATCGCAAGTTAAATTGTACATGGGCACCCCTAATACATGTCTCCGTCGGTCCGCTCTCGCTCTCATTGTCCGTCGATCTCGTATATCGGGATCGATCGGTTTGCATATAGTATATAGGAGTAGAGAAAGCAAATAGGGAAAACAGCTGTTTTATAATCAGTCAGAATAAACCGCCGCGGAGGAAACATCTCCTCTTTTCGTTTTCGTAATAAATTAGTATTCAGTGTTCGCGTAATAAAGTGTTTCTGTTCCGAAGAACGTTTTTCCTTCAAGTGTCCGAAGTTAGAAACCGCGGCGGGCGCGAACATTTTTGGTCCTTCGAGCCGGATCGTGAAAAGGACACTTGAGTGCGGTTCCGTGTTAGGAACCCGGCAATCCCCAGTGCGGTGAGCGGTGCAGTGAAAACGGACAAAGACTAACAGTGCGCGAAAGCCGTCGGCAATTAATGTGCACGGCTCGGAAGATTGCGGAGGGCAATTTCCCGCAGGTATTAGTGCTTCCGAAGAAGAAAAGTCTGGCCAGTGCCAGTGAATGTTTCCGGCGCCATCGCTGCAGCAGTGGCGTGGTACGTGGTGCGCAAGCAGCCAGGAAGTGCGGCGCCATCGCGAGGAAGAGCGCGCTGATAAAGAGGACATCTTGAGCGACGAAACCAAGGCGCTATCATCGAGGCGAAGGAGCCCAGCAGCCGGAGGACGGACATCTTTGGGAAGTATAGTGCATGTATGGTGGATTGCATGTGGCTTTGGTGATAATAAATGATTGAAGTGCATGCGAGTTGCTACTTATTTTGGAGCGTAGCCCTGAGGTGTCCGCTAGTTACAAGGTGTTTGTTTCTACGTGCAGGAAAACTCCTCTTGTTTTGTTAGTTCGAACCGCAATAAAGTAGTTTTCTCTAGTGTTCGCGAATAAAGTGTTTCCATCGACAAATTGCGAAGTTTTAAATAAGTGTCCGAAAGGAAACCGCGGCGGGCGCGAACATTTTGGTCCTTCGAGCCGGATGAATCGAAGTCGGACACTTGTGGACAGTTTTGTGGAGTTTTTGTGAGGACAAGCCAAAGGTCCTCGGTGTGAAGTGCTGGTGGAAGAACACGGACAATAACGGACAATAAGTGCGCGAAAGCCGTCGGCAATAATTGCACGGCTCGGAAGATTGCGGGCGGAGTGAAATTTCCCGCCGTTGAACATTCTTCGGTGAAGAAAAGTCTGGCCAGTGCCAGTGAAGGTTTCCAGCGCCATCGCTGCTGCTGTGGCGCGGTGCGTTGTGCAACAACCAGCCAGGAGATCTTGGCGCCATCGTGAGGAAGAGCGCACCTATAAGGAGGACATCTTGAGGGACGAAACCAAGACGCTGTCGTCGAAGCGAAGGAGCCCAGCAGCCCGGAGGACATTTTACTTTGGGAAGTATAGTGCATGTTGGGTGGAGATTGCATGTTGGGTGGAATTGGTGGCAATAAATTTATGAAAGTGCATGCGAGTTGCTTATTTTGGAGCGTAGCCCTGAGGTGTCCGCTAGTTAATTTGTCTCGGTGTTCGCTGGATTTGTCGGCTTGTTTGGTCTTCTCTGGTCGTAACCCCCTCGCTGCTGTCTAATTGTGGGCGAGCAGTCAAACTGTCTCTCGAGGTCGCGAATTTTGTGGAACGTCGAGTCGATCGCGAGTGTTTTGGTGCAAGTGCAAGTGCTGTGCAGTGTCGAATTTGATTGATTGCGTTTTACGCAGTTAATCGCAGTGCAGTGCTGTGTTCAAATAGTTATCAATGGCCGATCTACGCGCCCTTGGTAAGAGTGAACGGCGTGTGTTGAATACGTTGGAAGGATTGGAGAATTTCGCGCGAGGGTACGATCCTATCCAGGACGAATCTCAAGTAGCAGTGCGCCTGGAATCCCTAGAAGGAATTTGCAAGGAGTTCTACGCGATTCGGGAACGGATTGAGCTGCTAACAGATGAAACCGCTGAAGATGAAGATGACAAGGATGTACGAGCGCGCGAAAAGGCCAACCTGGCGGCGCTTACCGAATTCGAGGAGCGGTATTTTCGCTTGAAGGCCAGTCTCACATCGAAGCGAGCTCCCCCACCACCAATCGCGACGACATCCGGAATCGGTCAACCTGGTGACCGGTCGGAATCTTCTTTTTCAAAGGTGAAGCTGCCAGAGATTCGCCTTCCGTCGTTCGGTGGGAGGATTAAGGAGTGGGTCCCGTTCCGAGACAGCTTTTGCAGCCTGATCCATGAGAACAAGCAACTCAACGACATGGACAGGTTCAGCTATTTGAAGTCGGCTCTTTCTGGAGAAGCGTTGCAAGAGATCGAGTCTGTGGAGCTTTCAGCTGCAAACTACAGCGTGGCGTGGAAGGCGCTGGAATCCCGCTACGAGAACAAAAAACTCATAGTGAAGGCCCACCTCGATGCTCTGTTTGCCGTGGAAGGCATGAAGCGCGAGAGTTACGACGGCTTGAGCAACCTCATCAGCGGGTTCGAGAAAAACCTCCAGATGCTGCAGAAGATTGGAGAAGACACCGCTGCGTGGAGCACAGTTCTGGCTTACATGGTGTATTCCCGGCTGGATCCTGCCACGCTACGAGAGTGGGAAACGCACCACAACTCCAAGGACGTGCCAACGTACCAGAACATGATCGCTTTTCTTCGCAGCCATTGTGCAGTACTGCAATCCGTCGCTCCCGTGAGTTCGAAGCCGAGCGGTTCCGACTATCGCTCATCGAAGCCATCCGTGTGCCATACCACCGTCAAACCGTCGAGGAAGTGCCCATTCTGTGGAGATTCGTGGCATCCCGCTTTCGTCTGTGGAAAGTTCCAGCGGTTGCAGATTGCGGAGCGGCTAGAAGTTGTTTCGAAGGCAAGGCTGTGCCGAAACTGTCTCAGCCTTGGCCATTGGGCCCGATACTGCGACAAGGGAACCTGTCGTCACTGCCAGCAGAAGCACCACACTCTTCTGCATGGAGCACCAATCAGATCCTCCGTTCCACAATCGCAGTCAAATCCTCCGACACAAACCAGACAACAGCCACAATCCTCGCAACCAAGACCGAACCCGAGACCACAGACATCAAACGCTAGCAATACTACACCCAGCAACTCTCAACGACCTAGCACTCAATCACCAGCCACCAACACTGCCACATCCACCACTCAAACACACATTGCACTCCCAGTTACTCCCACACACAACATTCTGCTCTCCACCGCCCTTGTCAGGGTCCAGGATCGTCACGGCAATACCATGCTAGCACGAGCCCTGCTGGATTCGTGTTCTCAGCATTGCCTGATGACGAAAGAGTTCTCCAGCAGAATGAATTTCTACGCGTCGCCATCACTTCTCTCCGTTCAAGGGATCGGTTCGTCGATCAGCACGTCGACGAAAATCGTCAGCGCTGTAGTTCGGCCAAGGTTGGAGGGCATGTCGGCATTCTCGCAAGAGATGCATTTCAATGTTCTCCCGCAGCTGACTGTTTCGCTACCGACAGCCAGTTGTAGCATTAGCGGATGGAACCTTCCCGAAGCAGTCCATCTCGCCGATCCGCATTTCCACGAGCCAGGACCGGTAGATATCATAATCGGAGCAGAGTACTACATGGACCTGCTTCGAAACGAGCGACACAAGGCGACTGAAGATGGTCCCACACTCCAGAACACCGAGTTTGGCTGGATCGTGTCCGGCAAGATACCTGATCACCCTGTCGGATCGCCATCCTTGACCTTCGTCTGCTCCACGAATGACCCTCTGAGTCCCGAGTTGCAGGAGCAATCGCAGAAGTACAGACGCAGTCTAGCTGGAGTAAAAAACCTAACTGTTCCCCGTTGGGTAGGAACCGGCGATCACGCTACTGCCGTCGAGCTACAATGTTTCTTTGACCCGTCAAACAAGTTGCCTATCTCTACGAGCGGAAAATCTCCGAAACGGGGGAGGTGTGTGAGGTTGCTGACGGCGAAAGCCCGAGTTGCTCCACTCGACAACCTGAAAAAGGGGAATAGGCGTTTATCGACCCTACGGTTCAAGCTATCGTCTTCTTTGCTGTTGGCCCACCTCTTCGAAAAGGTCGTGAGCAGCCTTAGCAAACGTGCAAGGTGCTTCTTCTGGACGGACTCAACCATCGTCAAGTGTTGGCTATCGCCGTCGCCGTCAAGATGGAAGCAGTTCGTTGCAAATAAGGTTTCGGAGATTCAGCACATCACGAAGGACGGCGTCTGGAACCACGTTGCTGGACAGCAGAATCCGGCGGGTATCATTTCCCGCGGAATGGCTCCCGTACAGCTGCAATACGAATCGCTCTGGTTCAGTGGGCCGTATTGGCTGAGGTCGGACGAATGCAACTGGCTATCAACTCCACCGATCAGCGAAGACGATTTTGATCCGGTAGATCTCCAGGTCAAGGACGCGTCTGCAGTACTTCCAGTTATCGAACCAAGCGATGTCTTCAGTCTCCGATCATCGTCAAGCAATCTCCAGCGCCACACTGCCTGGGTATTACGTTTCCGCTTCAAGTCGCAAACTGAGTTGGCAGACCTAACGAGTAGCAGAAGAGTTGGAGATTCGTCGAAGTTCCCAGATCTGAATCCGCAACTCGAAGACGGGGTACTGTGTGTTGGCGGCCGGTTTCGACACGCGTCAATCAAGAATCGGCGCTCAGCCTATCAGGAAGCTCTACGGTTCACATCGCAGTTGTGGAAAAACTGGTCCAAGCTGGACCTCCGCAATCGAACGAAAAGGACTGTACGTCAGAACAACATCGTAGTAAGGACCATGGCGAGCCTAAAGCATGAGAAACGACCGTTTCGGAAATGGCAGCTCGGCCGGGTGACAGACGTTTACGCTGGGAAAGGCGGGAATGTACGGGTCGTAATATTTGAGACTAAGGACGGCAGCTACCGCAGAGCAATATCGAAGATCTGCCTGCTGCCCATCCGTAACAATATTGTATCGATGAACGGGGAGAACTAAGTCTCCTCCACCGGCGGAGGTCGAATTCATCGGCCTCCGCACACCAGTTAAGTTGTTTGTATATTGTGTTTTTCCAAAAAGTAACCCGCTCATTTTTCCCAGTCACGATCGCCCCTGGCTCCAGCCGACCATGATTCCAATCGAGCCCATCTAGCGTACCTCCTGTCAGTCGAGGTCTGTATTGTTTCGGTGGTGGTCAGGTGTTGCATGGAATGAAGTTCGTTAAGCATGAATGCTCCAGTGGCGTCCAACGCCAGCGCTCCGGCGCCCCGTTAGTTCCGTACTTTATTTGGTACCACCTTTGACTCTTTCGAGGTAACCTGCAGCAATAGTGGGAAGAAGAAGATAGCGCGCATTCGTCCACGGTGAACTACGAGCGGTCGTCATCAAGCTTGGCCAGCCTGATCGGCGATCACTACAGCGTAGGAAACCCAACCCAATAGGAGCCCGCAGGTAACACCTAGAACGGAAAGTTGAAGCGTAAGCAGTGAGAGGGATTCCGATGCCAGCCGGCGTCCGCGGAGGCCACGATGGCCTCCGTTCCAGGCAAGTCCTTTTTTAATTTGATTATAAAGGTAAAAAAGCACCCTCTCATCTGTTCCAGCGATAGCGATCATCATGTAACATCACCACCGAAATGAGTCAGCCGAGCAGTCGATTCCGATGGCAACCCGCCATCCCAGCACGACAAACCGTCATTGCAGTTCCGCAGTTACACAGTTCCGACGGCATTCCCGTCCGAGCGCGACAATGCATCGCCGCAGATACACAGTTCCGACGGCACACTACCGTCCCAGCACGACAACCCGTCGTTGCAGTTTCGCAGTCATCAGTACCGACGGCAATCCCGTCCAAGCGCGACGAATACCGTCGCTGCAGATCCACAGTCCAAGTTCCGATGGCATTCCGCCGTCCCAGAGCGACAATCCGTCGTCTCAGATCCGCAACCACCAATTCCAACATCGATCCCGTCCGTATGCGACAATTCGTCGCCGCAGTCCCTAATTCCGACGGCACACTGCCGTCCCAGCGCGACCATCCGTCGTGGCAGCTTTGCAGTCCAGTCCGATGCTCAGCATCATTCCATCCAGCAGCGTAGTACCAACCTAAATCGACCGACCCGTCTATTCAGTACGAGAGTGAGAGGAGCATCGGTACCGTCCGGTACCCGCGGAGGCCCGTAGGCCTCCGTTCCAGGGAAGTCGTTTTGTAATTCGATTAACAAGATTAAAAAGCACCCTCTCATCTCTTCCAGCAACTGTATTTACATCATCCAAAACAACAATCAAGATTCCTACGGCATCCTGCCGTTCCAGCGCGACAATCCGTCGCCGTAGTTGAAATAACCATCCGTCTCGACGTCATCCTGTCGTCCAGGGCGACATTCCGTCGCCGCAGTCCAGCCAGCATCGTTTGAAATCTCATCGACGTACTCCAGTTAGCATTTCCCACGGCAGCGCCGAACGTTCATCAAGGATAAAAGAAGCAGAACCTGAAAGAAACTTTCGGTTACGAATCAATTAATCAGAACCGATCACCCGATGCGAAAAGGATTCATCTGTGCCACCCGGCGCACACGGAGGCCAAGTTGGCCTCCGTTCCAGCGACTTGACCTGCGGCTAGCACCAGAAAACCCGATCCGATCGGCGAAGTAAGCATCCGGCACTCCTACTTACCTGATTGCAGCCTTCTGAATCTCTTCAGCTTCGAAGAAATGTTCTTCCAACGTCGTCGCCTCCGTACTCCACGTCCGTGATAGCACCAGCAGCAGATTGAAGCAACATCGAAATTGAAACTATTCGAATGTAGGTCAAAACTGTTGACATTCAAGTCAACCACAGAAACTAGGTCAGTAGTGCGAGTCGGCTCCAGATATATAATGAATTGTTTTGCTCTGTTTTGCTAAGTACATAGCCTTTTGGTTTCGATCCTTCTGATCAAAACAAACTCAAATTGTTTGCGCTTATGTTAGAATAGGATAGGTAATTGTAATCAGAGATTCCAAGGCGGCCGGCTTATGGTAGAGCGAGAAACAATATTGATCGCAAGTTAAATTGTACATGGGCACCCCTAATACATGTCTCCGTCGGTCCGCTCTCGCTCTCATTGTCCGTCGATCTCGTATATCGGGATCGATCGGTTTGCATATAGTATATAGGAGTAGAGAAAGCAAATAGGGAAAACAGCTGTTTTATAATCAGTCAGAATAAACCGCCGCGGAGGAAACATCTCCTCTTTTCATTTCGCAATAAAAGTTGTTTCAGTGTTCGCGTAATAAATGTTTTCCTAGTGCAATTAAACCGAATTTTTCAAGTGTCCGAAATTTAACCGTGGCGGGCGCGAACACCTGGAAAAATCCCTGAAGCAACTCCTTGAGGAATCGCTGAAGGAAATCGTGAAGGGCACTTTTGAACAAATTCTTGACGGAATCCCTGGAGAAATTCCTGGAGGAATTCTGAAAGTATACCTGAAGGAGTTCCTGGAGAAATCGCTAGAGGTGTTCTTGGGGAAATCCCTGGACGAACTTTTGAAACAATATTTTGAGGATTTCCTGGAGGCATCTTTTGAGAAATTCCTGGACGAATGCCTGGAGCAATACCCGAAAAAAAATCCTGGTGGAATTTTTGAAGGAATTTTGAGAGGGACCTCTGGTAGAATTCCGGAGCAATCTTTAGATACACTCCTAGAGAAATCTCTGGAGGAATTCCTGGATAAATTCGTAGAGGAATTCCTGGGTAAATTCGTAGAGGAATTCCTAGAAGAATTTCTGGAGGAATTTCTGGAGGAAAACCTGAAAGAAAGCCTGGAAGAAACCCTGGAGGAATTCATGGAGAAATTTGTGGAGTACTCCCTGAAGAAACTCCTGCATGAATTCCTGTAGCAATCCCTGGAAGAAATCCTGAAGAATTCTCTGGATGAATTTCTGGAGAATTACGTAGAGGAAATCTGGGAGGAATACTTGGAAAAATTTCTGAAGAAACCTCTTGGAAAATTTCCGAAGGAATCCTTAGAGAAATTTCTTTAGAAATTGTTGGAAGAACTCCTGGGGGAATTCTTGGAAAAATGTCTGAGGAATCCCTTGAGGAATTCTTGGAGGAATCCTTAGAGAAATTTCTGGAGAAATTCCTGAAAGAATTCCTGGGAGATTTGATGGAAAAAATCCTAGGAGGAATTTCTGGAGGAATCTGAAGCATATTCTGGAGGAATCTCAGGAGGAATGTATGGAGAAACTTCTGGACAATCCCAGAAGGAATTTTTGGAGAAATCTCTGAAGAAATTCTTAAGGAAATCATTAAAGCATCTGCTTTAAGCATCATCGCTGGAGGAACTTCTTGACAAATTCTTGGTGGAATCCCTGGAGCAATTTCGGTAAGTATACTTGGAGAAATGTCTATATGAGTTCTTGGAGGAATCCCTGGAAGAATTTCTGAAGGAATAATTTGGAGAAGGAATAATCCTTGGAGAAATTTCTGTATAAATGCCTGCAGCAATTCCTGGATAAATTTCTTAATGAATTCCTGATGGAATCTCTAGAGAAACTGTGGGAGGGACCTCTGGTAGAATTCCTGAAGCAATCCCTAGATGAATTCCTTGAAAAATCTCTGGAGGGTTTCCTGGATAAATCGTTAGAGGAATTCCTGAAGAAATTTCTGAAAAACTCCCTGGAGGAACCCCTGTAAGATTTCCAGGAGAAATTCCTGGAGGAATTCCTGAATGAATTCTAAGAAAAATCTCTAGAGGAATTATGGAAAAAAATCCATGGAAAAGTTTCTGAAGAAATTCCTAGAAAAATTCCCAGAGGAATTTCTGGTGGAATTCCTGGAGGAATCCCTGGAGAAATTTCTAAAAAAAATCGTAGATAAACTCCCTAGAGGATTTCGCAGAGAAATTGCTGGAGGAATTCCAGGAGGAATTCTTGGAAGAACTGCCGGAGAATCCCCGGAAAAATTCCAGGACGAATCCTTGAATATATTCCTGAAAGTATTTCTGAAGGAATCCAGGCAGGATTTCCAGGAGAATTTCCTGGATGAATTTCCAGGATGAATTTCTTTGGGAATTTTCGAAGGAATTCCAGAATAAATTTCTGAAGAAATTCCTGAAGAAATACCTGAGGTAATTCCTGGCGGAATTCTTGGTAGAATTCCTGGAGGAGTTTCTGGAGGAATTCCTGGATGAAATCATGGAGGAATGCCTGGAGGAATACCTGGAATAATTCCTGTATTGATTCCGGGAGAAACTCCTGGAGAAATTTCTGAAGGAATACCTGAAGGATTTCCTTGAGGATTCCTGAATAAATCCTTGAAGAAATTCCTAGAGGAATCTCGAGGGGAATTCATGCAGGAATCCCTGAAGGAATTCTTGAAATAATTCTTGGATAAATTCCGGGATAAATTTCTGAAGCAATCCCTAGAGGGTTTCGTTGAGAAATTTATGGAGAATTTGTTTTAGTTATTTCTGAAGAATTCCTTGACGAATATCTAAAGGAATTCCTGGGGTAATTCCTGGTGGAATTCTTGAAGATATTTCTGGAGGAGTCGCTGAATGAAATCAATCCTAGAGTAATCCCTATAGAAATCCCTGGAAGAACTCTTGGAGGAATGTCTGGAGAAATTCCTGGAGTCATGCCTGTAGGAGTTCCTGGAGGAATCTCTAGATGAATTCCTGGAGGAATCGCTGGATAAATTCCATGAGGAATCCCTGGAGGAATCCCTAGAGAAGTCCCTGGAGGAATTCCTAGAGAATTTCCTTGAAGTACCAATGGAACACTTTCAGGAGGAATCCCTGAATGAATTCTTAGAGGAATCCCTAGAGGAGTCCCTTGAGGAATCTCTAGAGGAATTCTTTGAGGTATCTCTATAGCAATACTTGTGGGAATCTCTGGATGAACTCCTAGAGGAATCTCTTGAAGAATTCCTAGAGAAATCTCTTGAGGAATCTCTAGAGAATCCTAGAGGAATTTCGGCACGAATCCCTGTAGGATTTTTTAAAGGAATTCACGCAGAAATTCCCATAGAAATCCTGGAAGAATACCCGGAGGAACTTTTGGAAGAATCCTTGGATGAACTCTTGGAGGAATCCCAGGAAGAATTCCCGAAGAAATCCAAGGAATAATTTCTGATGCAACTCTAGAAGGAGTTTCTGAAGAAATCCCACGAGACAATACTGAAGAAATTGAAACTGGGGAGTACGTAGAGAAACTCTTGGAGGAACCCCTGTAGTAGTTCCTGAAGGAATCTCTGGAAGAGTTCTTGAAAAAAAAAACAGGAGGAATCTCGGAAGCAATCCCAAGATGAATTCTTAAGAGATTCTCTAAACAGTTTCCTTGGAAGAAGTCTTGGATTAATTCTTGAAGAAGGGAATCTCAGGAGAGATTCTTAGCGTTTTCCTGGAGGAATTTCTGTAGGAATCGCTGGATAAAAAAATCTGAAGAAATCCATGTCTCCAGTAATTTCTGGAAGAATTATTGAAGGAATTCTTAGATGGACTCCTAGAGGATTTTTGTACAAAAAATTTAAGAAATTTCTGGAATAATTTTTTGTAAAATCTCTTTTGAAATTTTCTGAAAGAACTTTTGGAAGAAATACTTCAAATAGTTCCAGATGGACCTATTTGAGCAATACCTAGCGGAATTCCGGAAGGAATATATGGAGAAATCCCTGTAGAAATCTCTGAAGGAATACCTGCAGCCATACCTTTAAGGTTCTCTGGAGAGAACTGCAATGCCGATTCGCATTTACACTTTTCGGGCGCCCATTCCGCTTAAAAGTCATCTCTAGCGTAATATGTGATAATGGCCTAAGTCCAAAAAGCAAACATTGAGAAATCTGCTTGAGAAGGTTTCCATGTATATTCATAAACCCTATTAAGAAATCAAACACTGTATTAGTTACACTTATGCAGCAGATGACGCGCATGGCTGATCCCTACATTAAAATTAGTATAAACATTAAATTTTCGAACAGCAATGGACATTGGCTTTTTGAAATTTTTATGGACCAGGGCTCCAATCCTTTGGCCCTTTGACAATAAGGAAATCACTTACATCCTAGTACATTGGCCCTTTGACCAACTACGAATCAACTTAGGCCCTTTTGAATTGAGCTAATTTTGAGCAAGAAGAAGTTAGTTTGCATAAGTGTTCTTATATTTTACGTGATTATTCAAGAAAGAATCAGATTCAAATCAAAACCATGGAACACCCATGACACATGCCAAAGGGCCTAAGTATGTTTGAGATTTAGTCCAACTTGGGCCCTTTTACGGCGACTTAGGCCCAAACGGAACTATGAATTTACTTAGGCCATCTAAAAATCATTTAAAGGACATGATGAAATGAGTTTTTGGCATTTTTGACTTAGGTCCTTATCGCGTGTTACGCTAGATCTCAAGTTAAAAAATCCTAGCTACGCCAATGTCGACTACGTTTTGAATCTTGGACGGCACTTCTCCGACGTTATCGCCATCAGGACCTTCCGCTGGTTTCGATTCTGATTACCTGGCGACGGTTAGATTCCAAACAAAACATTCCGTTATCATCAATGTACAGCCTAGAGCAACTGAAGTGACATCCGGTTGCTCCGCAGCATACACGCAGGATCTCGAGGCAGCTTTGCCAGACGATAGTGAGCTCGATGCACGCCCCTCTAGTTGACCGCTGGTGTACAGTAAAAGTACGCTTTAACAGCGTAGTTGAGAGCACTACCAATCAGGTTCGTAGATCGAAGTTGACGAAACGACTGGTTCGACGAGAAGTGCAGAGCAAATTTAAAGGAAGAACGCAGCGCGGGCGGCAATGCTGCAGCAAGAAACCCGGCAGAACTTGCATCGTAACAAACAGACGCGGAAACATCAAACACGCCGCTTTTGGGAGTAGAAACGCCACCTAGAAGGAGCAGAGTTCAAGAAAATGGAACTGTTGTGCCGTTTTAAAGAAACATGGAAGTTGTGCCTCTTTGACGAACAAGCGTAGAGTGGTTGAAAGGTGAAAGCGGTACTTCGATAAGCAACTGAATGGAGTGCGAAGAATGTAGGCTCGGGAGACGGGAGGCAGCAGACGTACGTTGGGGGAAGTTCAGAATGCCATTCACCTGTTCACTTGTTAAAAATCAGCAAATCAGCAGGATGGTATTGCAGCTGAACTCATCGAGATGGGCCCAGAAAAGCTCAAAAGATATTTACTGCCCATAACTGCATAACAGTCACATTCGACAAAAGTAGGCATTGGAGAAAATTGTGCTCAAAGTGGCAACTTGCACTAGTATGGAAAAGGATCTAAATTTCAAAAAATTGGCAAAAGTTCAAAGTTAATTACTTTGCAATGAAATCTTCTACAGCTCTTCTTGTATGCTGGGCAAATAGTTCAAGAAAAAAATTTGAGCAAAATATGATTGGTTGTACGCTATGAGGCCAGTGTTGATTCCAAGTGTGACTGTTATGCGGTTACATTCGTTAAAATTTGTTAATGAGACAAAACGACTTGGTATTTTTTTCACATTTTGTGGAACAAACTTGTAAAGTTCATTTGGATAGATGAAAGTACTGATGATTTGGATATGAGCCCCGGTATCAACTCAATATTGGCAAAAACTGCAAATGTTACAAATATGCAGTTATGGGCAGTTTACCTCAGCACCAAAATTTATCATTTACAAATCGCTTATAAGGCCGGTATCCTCTACGAGCACGAGGCATGGACAATGATCGAGGAGGATCTGCAAGTAATCGAAATTTTTGAGCAACGGGCGCTAAAGACGGTGTGAAGGGAAACCGTGTGAGGGGAAGAAAGACGAAACACGAGCTCGTTGCTGTCGGAAGAATACGATGGGTAGGGCATGTTGCAAGATTGCCGGACAACAACAAAGTTGGTGCTCGTAATTGATCCGGATGGCACTAGAAGGAATAGAGCGCAGAGAGCGCGATGGGCGGACCTGATGAAGCGTGATCAGGCGAGTATTGGGCGTGACCGAAGATGGAGTGCGGCTATTGTTGATCATTTGATATTGTGGATTTTCCGGCTACTTGTATTCTACCGGTCGCTTCAGTGTGGCCTCCAAAGTAGCTATTTTAGTTTTAGAGTAACTTAAACATGATTTTAATCATTTTTATTATACGCGCTATTCCTCGTTGCCACTAGCTACTCAACGACATTCATTTTTTGACAATTAAGTTGATTTTTATACGAAAACGGCTACTTTGTAATGGCTACTTAAGTAACCGGTAAAATACAAGTAGCCGGTAGTTCCACAATATTCTATTTGTGATATTGTGCAAATATATTGATGTGTGTTTTAACAAAAACCACAAAACATTTTTTTGACTATCACATGAACTTTCCAAAAGAATTTCTTGAGGAAACCGTAGAAGAGTGGAAAAACTATATTGAATATGGGTAATTCTCGCTGAGACCGTCCCACTATTTACACCTTGTCCTCAAAAATGTTTAAGGTGGTGATTTTCTGAAAGTCTTCGCTAAAAAAGTAAGGAAAATGCATTTGGTTACTCAAATTGATGGACCCCCCGTTAGTTAGAGCCACAATTTTTGCAAACCCCTCGATTTTGGTCATATGGTGGCTCATTTAAACCGTAATAACTCGAAAGCTTCTCCAAAAACCACCTCAAAACGAATAGTTGTTGAAAAGAGGAAAGATAGAGCTACTATTTACAATAATAAAAAGTTGGGTCGGCCATATTGATTTTGGTCGCCATCTTGAATTTTTATACCAAAACATTTTTTCACCATGAAGGCAACCACCGATTTTCAAAATTTTTGCATCAATTGAAATCTGAGACATTGATACATAACATATAAAAAAATAGAGATGTCTTTTTCTTCTTTCAAAATTTAGCGAGAGTTACCCATATACTTCAGGCGATATTTTTTATTGAATTTCTTGCGACAGTCGTTGCTGATTTCTCCATGGATTAGTTTTAACGAAGTTTCCGCTATTTTTTTGCAAGTGACCCATCACTATACATGAGCTCAAAACCACGATAGTTTTCCTCTATATAGGTATAGGAATACCACCTTTCTAGTCCAATGTGAGGGATGTGGTTACAGGCTCGCATATTTTTGGTGATTTGAGGTAAATTGAAATTTTTACTGCGGAATGCACTGCAGGCCCAAATGTGGTTAGACTCTGCTGTTGCCTTTTCTACTTAGTAAAAAAAATTACACTATTCCTAGAACAATAGAAGTCAGGTTCTCAAAGGCTATGCATTTGGCCTCCATCACAAGTGAGAGTAATGGTATACAGATATGATTTCAGCTACAGCAGAACTGGTTCTGCAGAAGTTAATTTAAATTTCGCGCCCAAATGGTTTGGGAGCTCCTGCTGTCGGATGTACCATCGAAGACCATCCGTACCAGGTAGAGATAATTTCCTAATTAAGTCACGGCAATGAAGCGTGTCGAAATGCTGCCGGTTTCGCTTTAACTCAACACCACCACACACACCGTGTGGAACCAACATCAGAACGAGGCGATGAAATTGCCTCCGGGCACGGCCCAATATATCAGGGCATAGAGTCTCTAATTTGTGTGCCTGCTGGCTGCGGGCAAAATCACCCGGCTCATTTGGACGGTGGGAACGACCTCTGTGTGTGTGTGTGTGTGTGTGTGTGTGTGTGTGTGTGTGTGTGTGTGTGTGTGTGTGTGTGTGTGTGTGTGTGTGTGTGTGTGTGTGTGTGTGTGTGTGTGTGCGTACGAACCCATACATCACCCCTACGAGTCGAGTTTGGACATTGCAGGCATAGGCGCCAACTTGTGACGTAGTTGGGGGGGCGAAGCTCTCCAAAATTGGACAAAATTCAACTTTTTTTTGCTCAATGCACTAGTTTTCACGTAAATATGCCTAAACTAGATGAACTGCGTCGAAATTTTACGAATTTGGTTGATTTTGAGAGGCCTCGCCCCCCCAACTACGTCACAAGTTGGCGCGTATGATTGCAGGGAAGGAATGCTTCCGAAAATCTGTAAATCAATCACGAATACCAGAGGTTTAGCATACCGAAGTCGTTACCCTGCGGCGATGCCTTATAGTGACATTGATGTCCTTTGAAGTCTACGGGGCGAATCAAGAAATGCGTGTGTCTTCGTCCGCGATGGCAAAAGGATGTTCGCTTATGTGACAGAGTGAAAACAAGCCATAAATTATTACTTGAAACCGTGTGACGATCTCGTTCTCCAGAGAAGTTACTTACAGAAAAGCATAAAAATCTGCTCCGCTCCCACGATAAGGATAATGGAGTTTTCTGCTCACGATTCCCATTCGATCAGTGGTGTAATCAATTTTTCTCAGGAGTACTTTGCCTAATGGTATTGAATACTTACTCACGGGTTAAAGAGAATTGACTTCAGGGAGACAATGTACCTACCATGAATGACATGAATTCTTCTTCACACGATTCAACTAGCTCAAAAGGTCATACACTGATTCTGCGTCCATTTCAAAGACCACAAGTCACTCCATTTCTGCCGTACCCACTGAATGATATAACTGTTGCATACTAATAGCGCCAACACGACAGACAATTCCCACAAACCGTACTCAAGGAAATAGTCCCACAGAGAATAATTCATTCGGAATGGCTGTAAAATTAATGCGGCACGCCATCATCAAGCAGCGCTAATCTTCTTCATCACCAAGCAATCGGTACAGAAGGCGACAACAATGACCTAACTCCTTCCTAAATGCCGCACAATTCCAGCTTAGAGAGCTAGCTCGGCTGACCGGACACGTGGCTGGAAGTGGAAATTAATAAGACGTCAGTCAATTGGATGAACTACATTGAACAAGGCGGAAACACTATAGCGATGACGATGACGACAGTAGCGCAGGGCTCATACTAGCAATCAGTAGTGACTGGTGACCAAGCGAAGGATTGCGGATGGATGAGTCTTAATTAAATATTCCTTGAGCGGGCTCGCTTCGGACGATTACTATTCAATGGCCTCGCCGAACGGGATGATAATTGGATGCGCCAGCTTTGACGCGGTAAATTGTATCGATCGGTTAACTGTCAGAATCGTGTACGACGAAAGGTGACGGAGAACACGTTGTAGAGAGTACAACAACTGTTCACAAGAGTAATGAGCAAATTAAGATCGATTGCGGTTAGCAGGACTTGATAGCCCAAGAAACAATTTTTGCTTTAAGAAATGTTTCTCAAAGCAACGTTATTAAACTGGAAGTCGTATTATATTTGAATAATTTTAAAATGAAACTGTTCTTCAACTCTTGTTCGCCCAAAAATGAGAATTTATTCAACGTCAACCGTTCTATAAGCACGATGAAATAAAAGTTTATCCAATGATCGTACATCGGTTGTGAAACTCTTGTTCAACGTTAGAACCATCAGCAATTTACACAAACATCATAAACTTTACTTCAACGTATATTAAACAATGTTGTATGACGCTATTTGTTTAATAATTTAAGAATGGTTTTAGAAACCGTTATTGTGCACTAGCAGCATAGCGCATAATAACAAGCTTTCTTCGATATTTATTCCACCATAATACAATCAAAACATGCTGGAGCCGTGATAAAACTTACGAAATTTATTTCCATTTATAGATATGATTTCATAATTGCTACAAAAACGATTCTTAAACGTTTCTTCAACATCATGTTACATCATGTAACAATAAAATGAGAAAATGATTTAACTTTCAACATTTCTGCATTTGTGTCTGGAATACCTCTCTCTGATTATGTACCCCCAACATCTTTATTTTATTACATTTTATGGGACAAATCACATCAATGGAAAGACTCGAACTCTGGATCTTTGGGTTCACACTCGTCTGCATCCGCTCTGCTTCAATCCGAATTACATGAATCGGCAGATTTAAAGCAGTATATAAATATTCAATTCCTAAGTCGAATACATTACCGTACATATGCTGCTTAAACATTGCTTACATATTTTATTCAACTAATTGCCTTCATAAACATTGAAGTTGATCAATGTTTGAATAATTGTAACCGCAACGTTTAATCATAAGGCATGCATGCTAATTAGTTTGTTTGTTTACAACGTGTCAGTAATTCACGGTGTTGTGTTGTAAGATTGGTGACTCTTCGAACTTTTTTTCATTTAAACGCCCAAACAAGTGAACTTATTTGTTTTATTTTCACCGGTCCTGTTTTGTGTCGAGAGGAAAATGTGCAACGGTTGTGTATATCTCCAATCAGCTGGAAATATGAACATTAGGAAGCTGAGCCCGGTTTGACCGGTGCCACCTTGGTGGGTAATCTACCTCGCCAATACCAAAGAGAGGAGCCGCCCAGGATCCACAGCAGTTGCATTTTCTGGTGTTTTTGTTGCCGATGCTGCTGTCGTTAGAGCGTAGTGTAAAAGGTGAGTCAGAATGTTTTTAAAAGTGTGATATTTAGAGCTGCTGCATGAAGTTTTTTTTGGTCTTCAAGCTTGTAGCCGCGGTTGCTCTTTTTAGGCTCCTAATCAGCAATCGTGTTTACAAAAAGGGGCATGGCGAACAACGATAATTAAGTGACACAGTACCACTGCTAATCAACACTGCTTGAATAAAAGTGTAACATTTGTATTAAAGAAACATGGTAATATCTTGTTGTTAAGCTATATCAGTGTAGTTGAATAAAATGATCAAGCAAAAGTTGTTAAACTTTAAATAGGCTACTTGTTCCACTGAAGATCTGATGTGGAATAACGGCATCTAATACGTTGGAAGCAGCTTGTATTCTATCATTATTAGAGCACTATTGGACAGATGATGGCAATACTTAAGCAACTGTTTTTAAACTTTTATACCATTGGTTATTAAATAAGCAGAAATATGTTTAACTAACGTGCAGTTTCCACTGCATGAAACATTTATTCGCCATTTTGTTCAACATAAACTCTTGTACAACTGTCGGCGCCTTTGTAGCACATTTAATCAACTGACATGCTTATTAATGATTTTGAATTGTTACTTGGGAGCCTGATCTGATATGTAACACATTGTTTCGGAAGCATTGAGACTGTTTAAGCCTCGTGTAAAAGTCTATTTCAACTAATTCTTGAGCAGTAGCGTCTTCGACCATTTTCAGCGTCACCACGTTCACGCTGTATACAACATGCGTGCATTTTCATTGTTCTTGTACTCAGTACATGACGCGACCGCTTCCGGGTTAAAAAAGATACGTATGTTGAATGCTTCTGAGACATTTATAGCATTAGCGTACACTGAACGAAAACCTCAGTCCGAAATCGACAGAGAAGTTGCTGTTCGATACTCGATCGGAAACCGTATAATCTAAAAATGAATGATAATCATATGAAAATGGAACACCTACCACCACATATTGAGCATGAGCATGAGCATGAGCATTGGTGACCGTACACTTCGTAGTTGCTACTCCGTGATTGACCTGAGCTAGCGAAATTGCACAGAGAACCAATTGGCTTGGGGCTTGGGATTTACCACCATCCTCAATGTAACGGCGCTGGTCATGTCCTTACGGTCTACCGGGGAAGGAAAGGAATGTTAGTTCGACAACTGTTGCTACTAGAGGTTGTATGTACTACTGGACCCTCCACAGTTGTCACGAGAAGGAGTATCGTTAGTAGGGAGGGATTGATAGTTACACAGATCAGGGATACACTTTGGTAAGCGATGCCATCCATGCAACCGTACAGTACACTCAGCAAAAAAACCTAGCGAAATTCATCGAAATACCTTATGAAAATTTGCTATAACTAATTCTTATGGATGACATAAGAAAACCTTATAAAAATTGATCGTGCTTGCTATGACAAATTTCATAAGATAGACTTATGAAAAGAACAAAAAAATCCTAAAATGATGCAGACTGGATTCGATCCATGAACGCCGGGGTCGCCGAGCCCGTGTTTTATCCACACGGTTACCGACGCTTGAGAATACCATGTTGCTAAACATGAATAAAAGCCAAGCTGTGAGACGATTTTACGTCATAGAGTGACCTTATGAAATTCATCCGAATCATTATGAATTATTTAAAGGCCGTTTCATAAGTTGGGCCTTATGGAAG
Organism: Aedes albopictus; assembly: GCF_035046485.1. Lineage (NCBI taxonomy): Eukaryota > Metazoa > Arthropoda > Insecta > Diptera > Culicidae > Aedes > Aedes albopictus. Next base: position 68,382,379 of record NC_085138.1, on the reverse strand, counting down.
ACTTAAAGTTATTTGGCTGAGTGTATACACACAAATGTGTCACCTCACAATTAATTAGGAAGAATGGTGAGACCATGAAAATTTTTAATGACAGTTTATGGATTGAAAAAGATTTTGCGACACCTCGCAATGGGGAGGACTGGTGAACCAATATGCTACTTGCCATGAAATCGATATATTGAATCAAAACTTTGTGCCGACACTAACAGTGACGAACTGCACTGGGCAAAATAGTAACGAATGATTACGGATCAAATCAGTGTGGCCAACACCGGAAGGTGGTGAACTGTACAAAAATACAGGAGAATGTATATAAAATAAAACACAATTAATGAAAAATTTGGCCGACACCTGAAGTGACGAACTTTGCAGATCTTGTTGAGTAAGAATATGAAGGATGATTGCAAACTAATAGAAACATTTACTGCTTTTTCAAAGAAAAACAAAAACAAGGAACAAGCTCACCGGCATTAATCTATCACTTGAGCACCCGTTGACCTATCACTTAAAACCGATACGTTCGTGTGACACTATTTTTCGACACTCGCATGTACAGCAAAGAACAACATAAGACTGCACACTAAACACCCACGCATCTATTGTTTTGATTTTCACGCGAGACAATAGCGAACGCGATCGATTATGCTGCCATACTCACCCCTTAGAGCAAGTTTACCGGGGGCTACTATCTGGGCGAGTAAAATGATTGCCCACAGAGTTGTCATTTTAGTTTAGTTACTCATTTCCACACCGGTCGCTACTATATTTAGCTACCGGATTGCGTACCGGTCGTTGCCAAATACTGTTGCGGTATAAACAAAATATTTTGGAAACATAATATGGAAGAATTTCTTCTGGGATTCCCCAGGAATTCCCTATGAAATTCTAGCATGAATTTTTACTGAGTATCCTCGAGCAATACGTATTCCCCAGGAATCCCTTCCGGGATTTTACCTAAAATTTCCTCTGGGAATTCCTCCAGGAATTCCTCTGGGAATTCCTCCAGGAATTCCTCCAGGAATTCCTCCGGAATTTTCTCCAGGAATTCCTCCGGAATTCCTCCAGGAATTCCTCCGGGAATCCCTTCAGGAATTCTTCCGGGAATTCCTTCAGGAATTCTTCCGGGAATTTCTTCAGGAATTCTTCCGGGAATTTCTTCAGGAATTCTTCCGGGAATTCCTTCAGGAATACCTCCGGGAATTCCTTCAGGAATACCTCCGGGAATTCCTCAAGGAATACCTCCGGGAATTCCTCAAGGAATACCTCCGGGAATTCCTCCAGGAATTTCTTCGAGGATTCCTCCGGGAATTCCTCCAAGGATTCCTCCAAGGATTCCTCCGGGAATTTCACCGAGTAATTCCTGCGGGAATTTCTCCAGGAACTCCTCCGAGGATTCCTCCAGGAATTTCACCGAGGATTCCTCCGGCAATTCCTCCAGGAATTCCTCTAGGAATTCCTTCAGGCATTCTTCCGGGAATTCCTCCAGGAATTCTTGCGGGAATTCTTTCAAGAATTCTTCCGGGAATTCCTTCAGGAATACCTCCGGGAATTCCTTCAGGAATACCTCCGGGAATTCCTCAAGGAATACCTCCGGGAATTCCTCAAGGAATACCTCCGGGAATTCCTCCAGGAATTCCTCCAGGAGTTTCTTCGAGGATTCCTCCGGGAATTCCTCCAAGAATTCCTCCAAGGATTCCTCCGGGAATTTCTCCGAGTAATTCCTGCGGGAATTTCTCCAGGAACTCCTCCGAGGATTCCTCCAGGAATTTCACCGAGGATTCCTCCGGCAATTCCTCCAGGAATTCCTCTAGGAATTCCTTCAGGCATTCTTCCGGGAATTCCTTCAGGAATTCTTCCGGGAATTCTTTCAGGAATTCTTCCGGGAATTCCATCAGGAATTCTTCCGGGAATTCCTCAAGGAATACCTCCGGGAATTCCTCCGAATAATTCCTCCGGGAATTCCTCCAAGAATTCCTCCAAGGATTCCTCCGGGAATTTTTCCGAGTAATGAATGAATGAATGAATCCCCGGAGGAATTCCTGAATGAATCCCCGAAGGAATTCCTGAATGAATCCCCGGAGGAATTTCTGAATGAATCCTCGGAGGAATTCCTGAATGAATCCTCGGAGGAATTCCTGAATGAATCCCTGGAGGAATTCCCGTACGAGTTCCCGGAGGTATTCCCGGAGGAATTCCCGAAGGAATTCTTGGAGAAATTACCAAAAGAATTCTTGGAGGAATTCTTGGAGAAATTCCCGAAGGAATTCTTGGAGGAATTTCCGGAGGAGTTTCTGGAGGAATCCTCGGAGGAGTTTCTGGAGGAATTCCCGGAAGAATTCGTGGTGGAATTTCTGGAGGAATTTGTGGTGGAATTTGTGGAGGAATTACTGGAAAAATTCCAGGAGGATTCCCTGAAGGAATCCTCGGAGGAATTTCTGGAGGAATCCCCGGAGGAATTCCCGTAGGTATTTTTGGAGGAACCAGTGATCTACACAGTTCCCGAACCATTATTCACTGAAATCCCCTCGACGTGCAGAGCGAAATTTTCCGTTTCTCGCTCACGCCCCGGGAGACATCCCACAGCAGTGACACTCATTTCTTCCGGCTTGTCCTCCGGTGACTCTTTCGGTGGTCGTACTCTGCCCTGCTTTGGTGGAGAGGCTTCCACTCCTCCTCCTCTATTGTGGTGTCGTGCTTCCTTCGTGGAGGCTGTCCCTTCCGTTTGGGAGTGATATTTTCTTTTGATTCTTCCAGCACTTCACTCACCCGAACGCTGAGACGGGTACTCCTGGACATTTTCGCTTGTGATATTCGCAGCAGATTTTCTCTAATTGCAAGTGTTTACAAAATTTGTTGCTTACCACTGGTGCGTTTTGTTCGAAACAAACAAATAAAAACAACACAACACTTTTGACATATATGAAATAGCAATCGTTTCCTGCGCAATTATCGGGCGCCTAAATTTGTGCGCTCGATGTTTCCCGAAAGCCTCGCTGCTATTTTACTAGCCCGTTTAGTAGCCCCCGATAAAGTATAGCGCTATGATACTGCGCTATGTAATTTAGTTTAGTCGCGCACCGGTAAAGGTGCTCTTACAGGAGCGATGCATGCACAGCAAAGAACAACACAATGTGGTATCCGAGCAATTCGGCCGCTCAGTCATCAGCCGATTTTATTTTTAACTAGCGCACAGCGCAGGACGACCGTCCGTCACAAAACTACTTTTTTCGGCTTTTCGGGCCCGTATCAAGTTGATCACCAATATTAACTTCTTTTCCCGATCAGCCTAGATAGCTGTGTAGTGTCGGTAGCGGTTAGTTTAACTGGCTAAGAATAGCAATACAGACCGCCTGTTCCAGTGGTAGGAATCCACTAATCAGGTGACCCCTAATTCAAGGTGTTATGCGGCTTTACGCTTACCGTGCCTAGGAATGAATGGTTAGGGGGGTCTTATAAAAACCTAATCGCAAACGGAGCCTGTGGAGTACCAGGGCACCCTCCACAGTATTTGCCCTTACTGTGCTAACTGGAGCAATAGCGCGGTGGACCTTGTGTTTCTCCGAGACAATCAGCTGCCCTTCTTCAATCTCATACTTGAGGCTGAATAAGGGCGGGATTATGAAGATGTTATTAATTAGTTAAAATTTTCAACTATATGATTTCGCATTATGCGTTTTACACAGTGTATTCTGTGCATCCTCGCCTTTGGCGCACTCAAATCGATGCCGATCTGGCTTTATTGTTGCTGTTCTTTTTTGTGCTGTGATTGTTAAGAGTTTAATCTTGCCTAGTTTGGATAGTGGCTACGGTTAGGATAGCTCAGATCAATCTTCAGCACAAAAGAACAGCAACGATCAATCTTTGTAGACTTATGCAAAATGGTACAGCCCAAGTGGCGTTAGTCCAAGAACCTTACTTTCGTAAGGGGAATTTTTGTCTAGGAAACCTTGTGAATCCGGTGTTTGCTACTTTCGGTAAAAATGAAATGGCAAACTCACGTGTCATGCCTCAAGCATGTGTGCTTGTCAACAACGCAATCGTTGCTACACTCATCTCTGAACTAACTACCAGAGATGTATGTGCTATCACAATCGATGTATCTGTTGTAAACCTCAACAGGAAATACGTTTATTGTTCGGTTTATTTACCGCATGATGAACCATCCCCTACGGATGCTTTCAAGCAAGTCATTGCATACTGCACTTCAAAAGGCCTTCCGCTAATTGTTGGCAGTGATGCTAATGCTCACCATATAATCTGGGGCAGCTCAGACATCAATTTGAGAGGCTCCAGTTTGATGGAATACTTAAGTAGTACAGATCTTGGATTACTTAACATAGGCAACCGCCCAACCTTCATGGTATCTGGTAGAGAGGAAGTGTTAGACATAACGCTTTGCTCTAGCAGAATTAGTCACGAGCTGACCAATTGGCATGTGTCAGATGAAGAATCTTTATCTGACCATCGCTACATCTTATTTGAACATGTGAATGTTACTTCGCAAACTTTGCGTTTCAGGAATCCCCGGTCAACAAACTGGGATACCGATTTACCGATTTGGTTGCAGCCAAATTTCATGGATACTCACCATCAATTGACACTCCAAGTGATTTAGATGATGCCGTTGCTACTACAACGGCCTTTATCATGGAAGCTGTTGAAGAAGCCTGCCCTCTGCGGTCTGTGAAGACCACAAGAGGAACCCCTTGGTGGAACTCCGATCTGGCGAAGCTCAGGAAACAATGTAGAAAGAGTTGGAACAGACGACGTTCGGCTGGATCGGAGGCTTTCAGGTCGGCTCGCAAGGCCTACCAGAAAGCTCTTCGGTCTGCTGAACGATCCGGCTGGAAAAAACTTTGTACAAATGTTTCCAGTCTGAGTGAAGTCAGTCGATTGAACAAAATACTTGCAAAATCTAAGGATTTTCAAGTGAACGAACTTCGTTTGCCAAATGGTGATTTCACTTCCTCTGATGAGGAAGTTTTGGAATGTTTATTCAGTACATACTTCCCCGGATGTGTGGATATTACATCTTCGGATGAACCTGATGTCTTTTCTTGTAGTTATGATTCTTTAGCTTCGGCTCGGAGTATCATAACTTTAGAATCGATTGAATGGGCACTTAATAACTTTGCTCCTTTCAAATCTCCTGGGGCAGATGGGATTTATCCTATTGTGCTTCAGAAGGGATTTGATCATTTCAAATATGTTTTGAAACAACTACTTGTTTGCAGTTTTGCTACAGGGTATATTCCCAAATCCTGGCGGGATATTACTGTGAAGTTTATTCCGAAAGTGGGCCGCGCGTCGTATGAAGAAGTTTGACATCTTTTCTTCTGAAATGCTTAGAACGCATAGTCGATCATCACATCCGTGATGTTCATCTGGCCAATGTGCCTCTTCATGTGAACCAACATGCTTACCAATCTGGAAAGTCCACTGTGACTCTTTTACACAAAGTTGTTTACGATATCGAGAAGGCATTCGCTCAAAAGCAATCCTGCTTGGGTGTTTTCTTAGATATCGAGGGTGCCTTTGACAACGTGCCTTTCGATGCCATATTGGAAGCCGCACGGGGTCATGATATATCTCCAATGATTCCCAATTGGATTCACCAAAAACCTCAGCCGATTTTATTTTTAACTATAGCGCACAGCGCAGGACGACCGTCCGTCACAAAACTACTCACAAAACTGAAAATTCAACTCCAAGTGTCATGCACGCTAAGATGGTTGCAGACAACATGCACGCTTAAATAATAAGAGTACATTTTCGAGTAAATTTAAAATTATTTTAACTTAACCCACTACAGATACTACACACAAGACACACAATACTCTGGAACACCTACCACCACATATTGTAGACAAACTTATTTTCAGCAAAAAAAGATTCTTCTTCTTCTACTGAAGCATAGCCTGTTCTCTTCAACTTATGCTGTTTTTATTCATTATCCAACCTGGGTTGGAACTGGATCAAATCACAGTTTCAACGCCAACCCGACATTGGTTCGCTTGCGCTGAAATTTGTTTGACTCTTTGAGCATCCATTTCCACAGTAAATAATTGATTCCTTTGTCTGCCAATGCATAATTTGTATATTGTCAAAGTTCCCGACTGGCACGAGAATCGAACCCGCCGTCTCCGGATTGGCGATCCATAGCCTTATCCACAAGGCCAACAGGAGACCTTTAACCCTTTTCAAAAAAGCTGTCAAATCATTGCACTCAAACAGCGTGAACGGCATTTTCTCACTTCTGCTATCTTTGCCGTTTCTCGTTCGAGGTCTTCGAAGATGTTAGAAAAATTTCTAGAAAAAAAATTACACTGAGAGTTACATTCGTTGTGGGTCTTAGATGTTAGATGTGATATTATTTCAATTTTCCAAATTATTTTTTCATTTTTTAATTTTCTTTCAGCAGAATACTGATTTCCAGTCTCCATATTTTACCAAATAGCCAAGGATAAAAGATTTTCATATTTTTTTTTAAATTTTAATTTCAATCGATTTTTAAAACAAGAAAAAGGAAACAATGGATAGATCACCGCATTTATTGTGACAACTCTACATCATTAGTTCAAAGCACAATGGAATGTTTTATAATATCGTGTAGCAAACAACATATTATTGTTATTTCAAATGTTTGAATTTCCTGCGGGCACCTCTTTTAAACATTTCTGAGCATTTCTTGGGAAAATACTGTTTTCCTGATATTCCTTTGAACATTTTCTCAGCAATTTCTTTGGATTTTTTTTCGCATTTTGTTAGTCAAATTCTTTGGGAATCCTTCCGGACAATTCTTTGAGAAATTGCTCAGTCATTTTGGAATTTCATGGGTAATTCAATTAGAAACTGCTTTGACTATTCTATTTTGAGTCGTCTTGGTATTTTTAAACAACTTCATTAGTTAACACTTTGGCAGTTGTTGCAGTATTTTTTTTTCTGCCAATCATTTTGGGAATTTCCAATATTTTTTTTGATTGCCGCAGCAGTTAATTTTCTTTGCAATTGTTTTGGCCAGTTAATTTTCCGGAATTACCCCAGCAATTCTAGCAGGAATCTCTTTGGCAATCTCAGTGAGAATTCCTTCAGTAATTAATTCTGCAATGATTTTGGGAATGTCTTCGCAAATTTCTTTGAAAATTTCATCCTCAATTTCTTCCGAAGTCCCTCAGTAATTTTTCAGACATATTTTTTGCACATCTTTGAGAATTTTCAATCGATACTTTTGGAACTCCGGCGAAAACATCTTTGAGTTATCTTCCAGTAATCTCTTTAAAATTACTTGCAGTAAAAAAAAACGAATATTTTGTGAATTCCTTATGCAGTTCCAATGAGTTCTCCAGACACAATCTTCGTCAATGCTTTAAAGATGCTTTTGGAAATTTCTGCAACAGTTCCTTCGAGAATGTTCTCAACAATTCCTTTAAAACTTGCTTGGAAATTTCAGTAGGAATTTCATCGATATTTCCTTTGAAAATTCATCTCGCTTTGATATCGTTAAGGTTTAATCGAGACTTTTGTTGATAAATTCTTCCAAAATTAGCAATTTCTGTGGCATTAGCTTCTATTCCTTCAAGCTACGGAGTCACTCGACTATCTCCGTCGCCAGTAGGCCTAGAACTGAACTCGATTCCACAGTCGCACATGGTTATCTTCTTTTCACAATCCAAACCTCCTTCGGATGGGATTAGATGAACATCTAACACATACACTGTTGGGCACATGTGTGCCTGCCCGTCTAGCGAATTGGGAGTCGTGAGTTCGAGTCTCACCGGAGTACGTGGATTAATTTTCATAATTCAAATCTCAATTTGTTCATCGAGCACATGTTCTGTTGTGCACATGGATGTCAAAACATTTTCAACAGTGTTATTTTCCACATGCCAAAGCAAAATCAAAAAATTGACATTTAAAATATCGGGTTGAAAATGCTATAAATTTTCATATGCAAGTTTGTGAATATTAGACTGTCCGAAAAAAAATCGATGTTCGAAAAGTCAAGATGCTCAACCCTAAAATGAAAGATATTCATAAGCTTTTTTTGTATGATTTTCAAAAAAAATCTTTAAAATGTTTCGCCAGGTCAATTTTCAAAAAATATCCATATTTTATGAATATTCTCAAAAAAAAAATTCCGTAATATTTTTCAACTTCTGAAGTTTAAAAAAACAATTTGTATTGTTATGGTCCATATAACAGGCATTATTGAAGGCTAATGTTTTTGATATTAAAACGTCTTTTGACGTCGGGAGCTCGTGCGGTCCTAGAAGGAGACCCACCTAGACCCCAAGCTGCTGGTCTCGATCATATCTCCCGACTCCCGAAGTTTCCCCGATCGTACATCCAATCGGTGCTCTCTTCGGTCTTTTTCGTCGCCGTAGATCCGTTGCTTCAGTGCGGCGGACTTCAGACATCACTATTGGTACTATTGACCCACCCATTGCGATTGATGCAATCAATCAAAACGTTCGAAATGAACGTTACCGCGATAATAATGCAAAACATCTTTCCCAAACCATAACCAGCCAAAATGTTGCCGTTTAGGACGGTAACAATATATTGTGTTTATATTGATAGCAGCATTCTGAAATAACTTCAAGCATAGGAGCCAACTTGTGACGTAGTTGGGGGCGCGAAGCTCTCAAAAATTGGACAATATTCATCCTTTTTCAGCTCAATGTACTAGTTTTCACGTGAATATGCCTAAATAAGAAAAACTGTGTTAATATTTTCTGGATTTCATTGCTTGTGATAGGCCTCGCCCCTCAACTATGTCACAAGTTGACGCGTATGACTTCAAGCATATCCACGTCAATAGAATGATTGTTATTTACATTTTTATTGATTGTCAGTTGGCGCCTGCAGCGCAAAGTGCAGACAAGAAACTTTATCCCAAGTAACACACTTGTCACAGAAAAGTTACAGCGGCGCAGCTTTTTGTTGCGCAGAAGTCACTGTGACATACTGCTAGCAAGTAAGTGTTTATTTTGAAGGATTATTGATGAATCACAGTAGGCATGAAAATAGGGTAGACAGCTAGGAATCTATTATTGTCATTATTGTACCTCGAGACCCCGAATAAAGTAGACGTTGAACTTCTAAACCACCGCAAGCTACAATTTGTTAGAAGTAAGTCACAGTGACTTCTGCGCAACAAAAACCTGCGCAACAAAAACCTGTGACTCTTCTGTGACAAGTGTATCACTTGGGATAGCATCTAGTTTCCAGCGCTGACAGCCCGGCGGCGACACCATCGCTTGTATTCAATGCATCGTCTGTGCTACTCTCGGTTGTCAACTTTCAAATTCTCACCTCAAGCTCATGGAAGCACGGCAGCGATAGAAAATGATGAAGATTGCAGCTGAGCAGACACAAACCAAAACAAACCTACTCATGAACAACAGGGTCCCGAGAATTCTCGCACTTCTTTACTCGTGAGTAAACGAAGCTGGCAAGCACTCGCATGTAATTCGCGAAGATTCGCTGACTTTTTTTTGCATTTTGACAAAAACGCATTTTTACGACTGGCAGTGCTGTTATGCAGGAAAAATGAAGCATAAAGCATTAGTTTATGATGAATAATCACTGGATTTGCCATTAAAACCACACTAAAATGCACTCCCCGCACCTCCATTAGCTCTTCACGAATAAAAACTCATGAGTGTTTTTGTTTTCGCTTTTTGTACTCAGTATTCTAGTGATGCTGGCAGTGATGGCCAACGGAAGGGTAAAAAATTATCTATCTTATCTTATTTTCTGTTTCCTTTATGTTTTTTTTTCGGGAGCACGAGATTTTTTATAAGAATTTTGCCGAAAATGTTTTAACAATTTATTTGGGAATTGCACCAAATAATCCTTTATAAACGCTTTCAAAGATTGCTTTACTTTTTTCTTTAAGAAATCTTTCTTGAATAATAATTTGTCTTCAAGAAACTTTTTAGTTGTTAATGCCAGGATATCATTCAGTAGTCCTTCAAAAGCACTCCTTCAGGAATGATATTATTATAATTAGCCTTATTAATGAGGCTTTCAGTCCCTTGGCTGGTTCACCTCAGACATGCAGGAATGTTTTCAAAAGTACTACAGAGTAATTCAAAAGATTCTTGCAAAGGCTTCATCGAGTATTTCTCGAAATATTAGTTCAAGAATCTATCAATTATATCTCTGAGAATTCATCTAGAAGATCATATAAAGAATTCTTGAAAAATTCCAGACAAAAAATACTACAAAAAATACCAATGATTCATTTAGAACCAGATATTCTTCCAAGAAATTACATCGGGATACCCTCAGAGGAAGAGAAGCCCTTCTAGGGTTTCTTTAAACATTTTTACATTTCTGTCAGGGAATCCTCTAAATACCCTCGATATAGCGATTTCGATATAACGTACATTTTGCTTCGATTTAACGTACAACATTGAAAAATTTCATTTTTTCCAATAATAATTCTCAGATAAACTACGAAATCACTCAAATCAATGTTTTGGAGCAGCATTAGCCTTTTTACACAGAATTAGCGAAAATTGGAAAAAAAAATTAGTTTACGTTATATCGAAGCAAAATGTACGTTATATCGAAGCATAAAAAACGAAACGACTTTTTCGTGAAAACTCATGTTTTTCATTATAAGTTTTGTGAATTTCATTGAAATCATTATTTGGGGTTAATTTCGCATCGAGTCCATCAACACTAGCATAAAAAATATTAATTTTTTCTCTGCTTCGATATAACGTACACTTCGATATAACGTACAAAGAGATTTTTTTTTGTACGTTATATCGAAGAATACCTGTATTCCTTTGGTGATTTTCATGAAAGTTTTTTTGCTAAGATTACTTCAGAAATCCCACCAAAGATTCCTTTTTCCAAAAAAAAATTTCAAGGATTCTTCAAAAAGTTTCTCTAAGGTTTTACTAAGAGATTCATCCTAGGATTTCTCCATTAATTAAACAAAATCTCCAAGGATTCCTACAGAAAAAGTTGAATTAATTAAATTAAATTAATTAAATTAAATTTTTAGATGGACTTCTGTAAGAGTTCTGTAGGAATTCTTTCGAAAAATCCTTCTGGAATTCCTCCAACGAATTTTTCAATATCCATCAACTCTAGAAGTTTTCTCAAGAGTTCCTTCAGGAATTTTTGCTAATATTCCTCAGGGCATTTAAAAAAAAATCTATTCCGATTTTTATAAGACTACTTTCAAAATTCTTCCAAGAAACTTTTTGAAAAATAATTCTAAGTTTCCATCACGCATCTCAGTCAAGATTTTCTCCAGAATGTGCTCACTTCTAACAAATATACAAAAATAAGAAACAGAACAAAAAGCGCTTCATTCCTTTGTTTTGAGTGGGTTGAAAATGGGAGCGTAAATGGTAAAATAGTAAAGAAATAAATACTCTATCTTATCAAAACAAATAACTTCTCCAGAAGTCTCTCCAAGGATTTAGGAAATGTTTTGAGGTTATTCAAAATTACAAAGGATTTCCTTCAAAGAAGCCTTTAGAAATTGCTCCCAAAATTCCTTCAGGATTTTTTCCAGAGATTTCTTTAGTAGTTCATCCAATAAATTCTCTTGCGATTTTCCCGAAGATTCGTTCAGATTTAATTCAATTTAATTTTTTCAATTGATTTCATTCATTCATTCCTAAACTGATTTTCCCAGGTATTTTACAAATAATTTTGTAGAAGAAAACTTTTGGGATTTTTTTATTTCTTCATGTATTTAATAGTAATTACTGCAAGAGTTTTCCGGAGATTCTTACACAAATTCCTCCAAGAAATTCCATAGGAATTCCTCCAGAGGATGCATTGTGTGTTTTTGTTAGATTTTTTTTAAGAAATGACTCTAATAAGCCTATTCAAGGATTCATAAATTCCTCCAATGAATACTTTAGAAACTCAAATTAAAAAATATAAGAATTATTCCAATTCTCACAGAAATTCCCGCAAGTATTGAAATTTCTTCATACATTTTTAGGGAATTATTTGTGATCTCTTCTGGTAATCATCTTAATTTTTTGGAAATTCTTTTGGTAATTCTCTTGAGATTTTTCTCGGTCATTCCGTTGTAAATTCGTGGATTTATTTTTAATTTGCAAAAGTGTATCTCATAGAACGTCAAAAGTAATAACAGACGGAATTCTATAAAGAATTATTAGAAGAAATTTACAGAGAAATTACTAAAGGAATTTTCTGAGGAATTACCCAAGAAGCTTTTAACAGTCGCCACTTACATTTACAAACGAATCGACTAATTAATTTTCAAAGTACCTGTCGAATGAATTTTGACATTGAACTATTGAAAGAGTTACAAAAGTAATTGTCAGGTATATAAGCAAAGGGACTACTGGTAGAACTTTCAGAGAAATTGCTGAATCCCAAATTTCCAAACCCAAAGACTTTCAAAAAGTTCTGTCAAAGATATTTTCAATAATAATAACCTAATTCAACTTCGAATATTATTGCCGAGAAATTCCAAAAGAGTTATCGAACCAGATTTCGAAGCAATTGCCGAAATAGTTTTCAAAAAAATTGTAAAGAAACTCCCAAGAATACTTTTATAGGAACTTTCGGATCAAATCCAATCAAAGCACTCCCAAGAATTTGCCAAAAAAAAACCGTTAAAAGATATTTGAAAGTTTTTTTCAGGTAGCTCACAGAAAACTCGCCGAATAAATTACCAAGAAAAATGCTAAATGAATTACCCAATCAATTCCCGTAGGGATTGGCATAAAAGTTTCCAGAAAAATGTTAAAATTATTCCGAAAGTTATTATCAGAGGTTTTCTCAAATGAATTGTCAAAAAAAATCAGTGAAAAGTTGCAGACGGAATTCCCAACGAAATTTTCGTAGAAATAAAAATCTAAAAAGTTCGTATAAATAAAAATCAGAATCAATTTTTGTAGCATTTCTGAGAATTAGTTGAAGAAGTTTCCAAAGGAATTGCCTAACAACTAGTCATATGTATCGCCAAAGGAAATTTTCAGAGCAATAGCCGAATGGATTCCCAAATTTATGTTTAAAGATATTCCTTAACGAATTTGTACACGGGTTTCCGAACTAATTCCTGAAAAAGATAAAAAAAAATCCGAAGAAATACTTCAAAAATTGTAATAAATGATGTAAAAATTCTCACAGGAATTGCTCCAAGAGATTCTACTGGATTTCCTCAATGAATCCTTTAGGAATTCTTCCAAAGTATTTATCAGATTTTTTTTCTATTGATACCTTTAACGGTTTCTTTAGCGATAACATCAGTTTCGTCCGGATTTCTTTCACGAAACTCCTAAGAAATGTTTCTAACGATTTCATCAAGATTTTTTTTCCCAAGTGCGGAGCTCCAAGAACTTTCATTTGGATATCTTTTACAATTCATCTGGGAAATACACCAAGGACTTCTTTACAAATTCCTCGAAGATTTTCTGTGAAAGTTGCTATAGCGATCCCTTAGGAAACTTCTCCTTCAATTCCTTGAAGGAACTTCTTCAGTATTATGTAATCCAAAGAACTCTATAAAGAGTTTCTTAAAGATATCCACAAACGATTCCTTTGGAGCTACCCCACATGCTCCCTTCAGCATTTTTTTTTCAGTGGAATACTTTAGGAATTCCTTCAAGATTTTTTTAGAAACTTCTTCAGGGATTCTTTTTGCACTGTCTCATACGATTTTTCTTGAAGTCCTTTAAAGGATTTCATAAGAATTTATTCAAGCATTTCTTTAGTAGTCATTCCCAGGGATGAGAAATGCACTGGAAAAAACAATTACCGGCTCAACGATGCCGTTGAATTTAAATTCATTGAATGCTACCAAAAGAAATGATAATTTGTTGGTTGATGCAACTCCAAATGACGTTAACTGTCATTTTTCCAGAAATTTTAGCACAAATGCACTATCTGCTCCAGAAGAGAACAATCATGCATGTACATCATCTTTCAGGTTTAACGAACTTGAAGATTGTCATATGTATAGTTAACGCAATTCATGATGTTAAATCAAACGCTGTTGGTCTCGACGAAATTCCTCTGAAATTTATAAAAATGATACTCCCACTAGTTTTGAAGCCTTTAAAGCACATTTTTAATAGTATAATCATGAGCGGAATTTACCCGAAAGCATGGAAACATTCCAAGATAATTCCAATAAAGAAGAAATCGACAGTGAGCTCTTTGGAAAACCTGCGACCTATCAGTATTTTGAGCGCACTATCCAAGGTTTTTGAAAAATTGTTGAAAAACCAAATAACAGTTTACTTGGCAGAAAATCAGCTCTTATCTCAGTATCAATCGGGTTATCGGAAAGGACATAGCATCAAAACAGCAATGATAAAAGTGTGTGATGACATAGGAGTTGTTCTAGATAAAGGAGGATCTGTTGTTCTCTTATTGCTTGACTTTTCTAAAGCATTTGATACTATCTCTCACAATAAATTATGCAAAAAATTAGAACATTATTTTGGCTTTAGTTACGATGCAGTTCACCTAATTCGCTCATATCTGTCAGAAAGGACGCAAACTGTTTTCATAAATGGTAGTTTCTCTGAGTTTCTTCCAATAGTATCAGGAGTGCCACAAGGATCTGTACTAGGACCACTACTGTTTTCTATTTATATAAATGATTTGCCTTTAAGACTCAATGGATGCCAGATTCATTTATTTGCAGACGACGTACAAATATATGTGGATGTTTCTAATTTGTCTAATGAGAATGCTGCAACTTTAATAAATGATTGTTTATCTTTGATTTCATCATGGGCCACCGAAAACTCGTTGATGCTCAATGCACGTAAAACCCAAGCGTGTTATATTACTCGCCAGAATCAAAATCAAGACAGACCCGAGATAGTTTTGAATAACGTTCCGATTATGTATTCAAATACTGTAGTGAGTTTAGGAGTTACCCTAGAAAGTAATCTATCATGGGATAGTTTTATTTCAAAACAATGTGGAAAAATATATTCAGTTTTGCGTACTCTGCGTTATAATGCTGATTTCTTGCGACAAGACACTAAGTTGAATTTGTTTAAAAGTTTAATATATCCTCATTTTCTATTTTGTGATTTTGTTACCACCCAGGCATCCACAACTGCTCTGAACAAACTGAAAAAAGCTCTCAACTGTTGTGTAAGATATGTATATAACTTGAATCGATATGCTAGAGTTTCTCACCTGCACAGATCATTGATTGGTTGTTCATTCAATAATTTTCCAGAAGCAAGATCCATACTCTTATTACATCCAATAATAAACAAAAAATGTCCCAACTATCTGTTTAGCAAACTTATTCGCTTGAGAAGTCAAAGGGGGGTTAAATTTTCAATGCCTCTTTGCCGTACTTCACACCATTCTAACTCTTTTCTAGTTAGAAGCATTTACAATTGGAACTCTTTGCCAACTGATCTACAATTCATGACTTCGTTTGTACAATTCAAGAGGGCATTTCTAGAGTAACTTAGATAAATAATTAGTCAGTTACAGAAATGGTCAACTTCATGCATTCGACGCACTTCATGTATCATAAAAAATCTAAAACACAAAAGACTTTTGTCTTAAGTTTATTGGGAAATAAATAAATGAAATGAAAAAAAATGAAAAAACAATTACCGGCTGTACATTTGACATTTTTCCACACGAACATCACAGGCCCAGCCAAACTCAAACTGTTCGAAAAATAAATGTTATAACATTTTTTTTTCAGCAGCCTTCTTCCTCGAAACGGTTTTCAAGCGTGAGAGCGCCGGTACACGAGCACAACGACGACAGAAATTTCTGTCTCTCCCATTTTCGCAACAGATTCAAATTATTCACTATAATAAGTGAGTTTTTAGCAGTTGAACATATTTGACATTTTTCACAATCACCCGCCTCGGCATGACTGCTCATAAATATTTTTGTGGGGAAGCGAAAACTATGAAGCGCAAGCTTGATTGACGGCGCAGCTGCTGATGGTATTGATGCTGCCGTTGTTTTGTTTTTATTTTACTGTCGGTATCGATGAACGGAAAAGAGAAAAAAAGTATTTTTGCCATCCCTGGGCAGGGATTTCCTCACAAATTCCTCTAATAATTGCTGTAGGAAATCATCCAAAGATTCCTTAGGCAATGTTTTCAAGTCCTTTTTCACAATTCGTTCAAGAATCTTTTAAGAAATTCCAGTAAAATTTAATCTTTTCTACAAGGATTTTTTTCAAGTTACGTATAAAGATTCGTTCATGGATTTCTCAAAGTTTTTCTTCAGATAACCCTACAAGGATGGCACATTCATCTCCAAAGAATTCATGCACAAATTTCCTCAGGGTGTCTAACAGAAATTCATCCAAGGCCTTCTGCAGAAATTCCTCCAAGGAAAGATATAGGAATTCTTTTGAAGATTTTTTTTATTTGCACCAAAGAATTTGGAATTCTTTGGGGTTTCCGTCATTGATTTCTTGACAAATTATCTAGGCATTTCATAATTAGTTCTTCCAAAAATACCTTTGCTTGCAGACTTTTTTCAGGAATCCTTTAAGTAATTACTCATAGTACTCCTAGTACTTCTAGTACTACTTCATAGTACTGTAGTAACCCTTCCAGAACATCATCAAATATACCTGCAAAATCAAGCCAATGATTCTTTCCTAATACATCTTAGAATTCATCTAGGCGATTCTTAAAGATTTTTTTAAAGAAATTTCTACAAAAAATCCTACAGACATTTCTACAAGAGTTCCTTTGGGAATACATTCAATTTTTTTTTTGAAAATCTCCCAAGGATCCATTGGCTCCAAGCATGATCTCAAAAAATCATCAAATATATTTTAGAAATCTCTTAAATCATTCTTGGAGAAATTCCTTAAGGTCCATCTGAAGGATTTCTTGAAGAGTTTCATGATATAATCCTTGAATGGCTTTATGAACCATTCCGAAATGGTATTTCTGAACGACTGCTTGAAGAAAATCCTACAAAAAAAATCTCAATGGAATTCCTGAAGGATTTCTTGATAATTGTTTGAAAAAATTCCTGAAGAAATGTCAGGAGGAGTTCTTGAAGGAATCATTGTAAGTATTCGTAAACCAATGCTTAGAAAATTTTCTTAAGCAATCCCTGAAAAAAGTTCTGAAGTAAATCATAGAGGAATTTTTGTACAAGTCTTTGAAGTAACTGCCTGATAAATCGAAAATGATATTCTTGCCCGAAGGAATTCCCGCAGAAGCCCTTCAAGGACGTAACATGCGTTCAGTTCTTAATTTTAATAAATGGGGCCCCTGAATTTCAGCTGCTATCTATCCCCTAAATTCGGGGGCCCGGTGCGGACCGCACCCTCCGCACCCCCCTTGCTACGCCACTGCGGGTGCGAACAAACTCACACACCGTTTAGTCTCGGAATCGTGAGTAAGTGATGTGTTGATTTTTCACTCGTGAATTGTTTCATGATGAGAGTATTTCCATCACTGAAGCACGGTAGTCAAGAACTGTCAAATAGTATGAAAATATCGCGAAAAACGTTAATTGCTAGAAAACGGGATAGTTTTATGATAAGTTAGTGAATAGAAATCAAGAATGGTTTGAAAAGGCAACTTTTGATATTTATTTCATGTTCCGGAACAACTTCTTCACCGATAAAATTCAATTTTACGACTACACAAAAAAGTGCAATCTGTTATACTTTTAGTTTGAAATGTCGATCTATTACCGCCTCATCACTAGAGGCCAGAGGTAGATATATCGTCTGCGATACGAGCACTTGATTTTGATCCATATGATGGCGTATCAGTCTGATTTGTTTCGCCGGAAAAGCATGTTTCGACATTATATTTAGTTTATTTTGATGCTCTTTACTTTCACAGTTTTTGTGAGTGAAGCGCTGTTTGCAGTTCAGAAGGTATTTCTCTGCCCATCTTGATGCATGAGAAATTCCTTGCCTAAATCGCCCAAGAAACCGTTTTTCTTCGATCGCAGTACGCAGTTGCGAAGAAATGACAATTCAAATGGCAACCACAGTAGACAATTTCTGCCAGGAATCGGTCAAGAAGTTTTTTGAGCGATTTCTTTTGAACTCGAAACTAGGCTTGAAGCGAGCTGAGGTAGCACAATAAAAATATTATTCTGCGCTTATCAACAATGCATTGAATAAACTACTTCAGCGATAAATTCTTGGTAAGAAATCCGACTCAATCCAAATAAATGACTTTCAAATTGTCATCAATTCATCCGTTGACAAATATCTCCACCGAAATCGCTCCCCTATCAAATTATCCTTGTACCCGTTCCGAGACAGATGACTGGAGAAAGTTCTTCACCAAACCGTCCGAATTCAATCCACTCGGTGACAATAAAAAAGAAGAACTCTCCGACATGAAATTAATTCTCTGCTGCGTCATTCTGAAGGCAATTTATAACCGATTAGCATGATTTACTTGCCGACAAACGACTGACGGTAGCCAACTGTAGCGCGATTTGGAAAGTCGAGGCGAACGACGACTCAGGACCGCGAATTGGACCCCCCGTCGTCGTGGAAAGACATCTTCATCGCTTCTTCGAAACTCGATGGAAAGCTGCGCTGAGTGAGTGACAAAGTGGCACGACAGCAGCAGGTAGACTGGAATTGGAAAGTTTCGCTCGTTTTACCATCAGCAGGTGCCCGCACCAAAAAGAAAAATATCGTTCGCAAATAATTCAAAAGTTTATGGGAGAAAAAATTCGCGCGCGCCCCAAGTGGACCGGATGGGTATCGCCTTTATGGCCCCCGGTGGGTTCATTAGACTTATGTGCTGGCGGGTGGCCAAATTGAAATTCGGGCTCGACACGAAACAGACGTAAATTTGAGCTGGAAAGTTTTTACCAGGGGGGGACAGACGTAGCACTTGAGTTTGTAAACTCACAAACGGAATTGTTGTCATAACAGCAATACTGCTTAATGATTGGCCGTTTACTTAGGCAGTAGCAAGAAAACGTTAAACATGAGCTCAAATATCCGTAAGTGAAGAGTGATATCCATTTGTCTGTGTATCTGTTCTGTTGGTTTAACAATGGATGTTTGAGGGGAGATTTCGCTGAAACAAGTACGAGAGTTATCGTTGCATGCTCATATGATGAAGGTTAAGAATCGACATTGAAGATATGTTGTCCAAAAAAGCTCAGCTATACAGAATAATTGAGATTTATCTGTGCACTGTTAATTAAAATATGATACAAACCACCTCACTACAAAGTTAAAAACCTACTGCAGAACTATTCGTTTCAGTTGGCATGCTTCCCCATAATCGAAGCCATGGCAAAGAATCCGTAAAATTATAAGGAAAAGTTCTTGAGTGCATTTCGGAGTGCCTCCTTGGCACCATTATCATCGCCCGAATGAGCTTCGATAATTGCTTCACTTGAGAGCCGGTGAGCCGAGACATCTGCAAAGCCAGCTGCAATTGCAATGTGCAATTCTCATCTGCAAGAACGAAGAAAGGCATACCCAACCAACCTAACTTTCGAGATTCATCAAAATTCCTTTGCAACAAGGCATCCAGATCAATCCTTTGTTCGATTAATGATGATAATGATGAGAGGAGGATACTGCAGATACTTCTGTCAGAATGTCTTTTAATTGATAAAATCGAACAATTATTTCTTTTTTCGCTTTCGTTAGAATAAACTTTGCTTTTGTTTAATTTTACGACTTTGTACATTATTTCTCGAAGTCATCAATTCTTTATTAACAGTGTGCCAAGAATCTCTTAAATAACGAAACTAAACGCAATTCGAGAATCTGTGGAATAGTAGTTTGTGATTTGTAGGGTAATCGCATTAGACATCGCCGCCTCTATACAAATTCCATTTTTTATGTATGGAATTGATTCAAAAATTCCAATTATCACCAGTTTGCAAGCGCTAGCTGTGGAAGTTAAGGCGAAACTGCAAGCATTTCCTCACTTTTTGGTTTTTGATTTTTTACTAAATAACGAAGCAATTTTTTCAAAATCGGTTTTCGTGCACATGTAGAGTATGGATCAAGGTATCTTCTGATTTTTTTTTGTAGTGGAAAATATTTTTCGTTTTTGCAGAAACCATTTTTGAACAAAATTTCACAAAAAAAATGGTTTCTACAAAAATGGAAAACATTTTACACCTCAAAAAAAAAAATCAGAAGATACCTTGAACCATACTCGACATGTGCACGAAAACCGATTTTGAAAATATTGCTTCGTTATTTAATAAAAAATCAAAAACCGAAAAAACGAGAAATGCTTCCAGTTTCGCCTTAAGCTCGAGCGCACTTACGCTCAGACTTGATGTATACGCACTTCGAATCATGAGCTTGAGATCAGGTTGCTATGCGTACAAAATAACACTCACACGCACGAGCATGTGCAACGATGAGACACATTTTCTTGATCACATGTAACATTGTACTAGCTCAAACAATCACATCTGCATTGGCTCATGCGACGGCTCATGAGAAAATCTCATTGTGACAGGTATGTGAGGCTCGACTTGGAGGCGGACATTTTAGTTCTAGATTCAGTTTTTCTTTTTCTGTTGCAGTTCAATGATCAAGATTTGTTGAACGAGGTCTTATTCATTAAACGGGGAAGCCCATTTTTGGCATCCAAGAACCATCGCTCGTGTTCGGTTACGTTTTTGTACCACCTTCATCTGCTATCTGTTTTGAAGTTTTGGAGAACCTAGGCAAAATTTTTGCCGTTTTAACTAGGCTCGTGCTTGTGACATTACATAGCCATATTGACTGGTTCGCGAAAAAAAAAAAAATGAACAGCCGCGACTGAGAAAACGCCGCAATGTTATCTCCCACAGAAATGAAGTAAAAAAAGTATTTTTCCTTAGACATAGGCTGGGTGTACTTTTGCGTATCATTTCGTCATTTAGCATTATGGTTAGTGCAGCAAGTATTTCTGCCAATCTATTGTAAAGAACCTTATTTAGCACTTCTGTAGTTTCTTTCGACACAGACCTTTCCTCAGAAACAAGTTTTTAGGTAAACGTTAGTCCTTTCATTTGAAATGAAAAAAAAAATCGACAACATTCGGATGAATAATATCTACATCCAAGAAAATCGACCGAAATGAATCATTCCATTTTCAGTTAGCCAAAGGCTCAATGAGATGAGTCTCATGAGACGTCTCATGAGGCACATACTCTGGATTTTTGATGTGCGTACTACGATCTCCAAATCTCATAAAACCTGTGAAACGCATTTCAAACCTGCTCATGGCACACTATCTCATTGATGTATACATGAGAAAACAGACACTCTGCTTACGCTTCTTTGTACATCCCTCCGTCTACGACAACAACATTTTAAAAGATGAGCTTAAGGCGAAACTGGAAGCATTTTCTCATTTTTTCGGTTTTTGATTTTTTTATTAAACAACGAATAAATATTTTCAAAATCGGTTTTCGTACACATGTAGAGCATGGATCAAGGTATCTTCTGAATTTTTTTGAGGTGGAAAATGTTTTCCATTTTTCCAAAAACCATTTTTTGTGAAATTTTGTTCAAAAATGGTTTTTGTAAAAACGAAAAACGTGTGTTGGTGGTTCATCGATTGTTTTCGGCGAAAAAATAATAAAACTGTTGTTTTGCCAGATTGTCCGGACGTTTCGGTCGATTTTACTGGCCTTCGACCATCTTCTGCGGACTAATCTTCTAGTCGTCTTTTCACTATTGGACGACCATTACTTTAAGGTAAAGTAATGGTCGTCCAATAGTGAAAAGACGACTAGAAGATTAGTCCGCAGAAGATGGTCGAAGGCCAGTAAAATCGACCGAAACGTCCGGACAATCTGGCAAAACAACAGTTTTATTATTTTTTCGCCGAAAACAATCGATGAACCACCAACACATCAATTCGCGGCGATTGAACCATCAATATCATCAAAAACGAAAAACATTTTCCACTACAAAAAAAATCAGAAGATACCTTGATCCATACTCTACATGTGCACGGAAACCGATTTTGAAAATATTGCTTCGTTATTTAATAAAATGATGATGATGATGATGACGATGATGATTGTGTACCCACCATCAGCGCAAGGATTACCTATGGCTGCAGAGTCATACCGGAAGGGCATGATCTACCTGATGGTTTGTTGTAGCAGGGTAAGCTAAATTTACTGGAGACCTTCGGAAGACAACACGATGGTTGTTATCTCGTGACAAAGTCTGGCCACCCCACGAACATTTGCCCAGAAACCAGTTCATTTAGCTTCCTTAGGCTACCCCTCCCAATATCCCAAGTATCATGTATTTTAAATATATTTAATCATATAGTTAACCAATTACCTGATTTTACCTGAAGCAATAATTATTATGATTATGATACATAGAATTTCAATTGACCTACATTAAAATTACAACTTTATTTACCTGAACGGCGCTGAAACAAATGGTTATTTTATTAAAGTTGAAGTTAAAATCAAGCAAATAATACTGAAACAAATGGTATATTAGCAGTGAAAAAACAAAATACAAAAATAAAACAAAACACAGAAAAGTAAACCAAATTTTGATCTTATAATTTTCCTGCATTTAAATCAACCAAGCTGGAAAATTACGAAATCAAAATTGGTTATGGTAGATCTTACGCCGTAACGCACCATTATTAGGTGATCTACCCACGTTACGGGTAATTGCTTCGTTATTTAATAAAAAATCAAAAACCAAAAAGTGAGGAAATGCTTCCAGTTTCGCCTTAATGAGCTTATTTTACAAATACCCAAACCATTCGTAATAATGGGCGATTTGAATGCACATTCAGAGATTTTGGGTGGACGCTCCACTGATCTGCGTGGAAAAGTTCTGATTGATATAATAAGAAATTTAGGATTAACAATATGGAATGATGATTCTATGACCTTCTTTTGTCCGGCAAACGGAAATGAATCAGCCGTTTACCTGACGTTATCGTCAGATCCTTTGACTAATGTACATTGGAGTGTGGACAATGATTAACACGGAAGTGATCATTATCCTATCTTTTTGGCGCCTTTCAACTCAATTTTTTCTAATATTGGAACCCCAAAATTGCTTTTTCAAAATGCTGATTGGAGCGAATATAAAAATGGAATTGAGCTTATCGTCGACCCAGACACGACCTATACTCCAGAAGCTTTGTCCAACTTGATATTGAACACAGCTGTATCCTGTATTTCCCGATCCTCTGGGAAAAATCGTCATAAACAGGTACCATGGTGGAATAGTGTTGTAGCACAATCGATCAAAAGCCACCGCAAAGCATTAAGATCGCTCCGGCGACTAGATAAGTCTGATCCAAATTAGGGTCTTGTACCATTTGGGCAGGTGTACCTATTCTGGGCACGTGCCGCTATAGCTAAGTCAGTTTTAAACCTTACAACCTAATTTTTGACACACGATGAGATACGTACAATACCTAGTGCTGTACAAAAAATCAAATCAATTGGTATGAAATTGACTTAATTATAGTGGCAAGTGCCCAAAATAGGTACACCTGCCCAAATGGTACAAGACCCTATCAAGAAGCCCTTTTGAAATTCCGACAAGAACGCAATGGTCCACTGCACGAATTTATTCTGGCCTGCTTACTCTCACACGAAATTTGACTTTTGAGCGGTGTCGACTCCTCTCAAACGTCAAATTTCGTGTGAGAGTAAGCAGGCCAGAATAAATTCGTGCAGTGGACCATAACGCACGCAAAATTATCAAAGACGCCAAAGAGCACAGCTGGCGAAACTTTTTAGAGAGCATCAGTATACATTCACCCACCGCAGAAATGTGGAAAAGAGTAAATATTTTGCAAGGACGACTGCAAAGACCCAAACCTTTCATTAAAACTGATGGGAACTTTTCTGATGATCCATCCGTTGTTTCCGAACTTTTCGCCGAACATTACGAAATGGTTTCACGTTAAGATTCGTTGTTCGCGGAATCAATTCAATCAAATGTACCTGTTCAACCTACTGAACCACTTGAAAATGTTAGCTACAACCAAGACCTTCTCTACAAAGAATTGGATTGGGCTCTCAAGAAATGCACTAGCAAAGGCATAGGCTCAGATGGTATAGGGTACCCTTTGTTGAAAAACCTGCCGGTAATTGATAAGTTGGCACTATTGCGTACTTACAATAACGTCTGGCATTCAGGGATGATTCCAGACAACTGGAAAGAAGCAATCATAGTCCCCATACCTAAGAAAAGTAGAAAAGATGGTAATCCCGACGATTATCGTCCCATATCACTAATTAATTGCATGGCAAAGGTTTCAAAGAATCATCAACAGACGATTGATAGAGTAGATAGATAGAAGACAAAAAAAAATTGATAGACCCACGACAATACGCGTTTAGAGCGGTCCTCGGAACCGATGTTAATTTCTCAGAATTGGAAGAGTTTTTGAACGATCCAATCAATCAAAACCAGCATTGTGAGTTGTTATCAATTGATATTTCGAAGGCCTATGATACGGTGAACCGGACGGCAGTTCTGAACACCCTTACGAAAATGAATTTTTCAGGACGAATGTACGAATATATAAAAAATTTCCAGAATGATCGTACTTTCAAAGTTCGTATAGGTTCCACATTTTCAACCATAAGGTTCATGAATCGCGGAATACCTCAAGGCTCGACCTTGTCGGTAACATTGTTTTTAATAGCAATAGATCCACTATTGTCGTCCATACCTTCGAACGTACAAATTTAAATTTATGCAAGCGATATTGTTATCGTAGCATATGGCAAGCAAAGAAAACGGCACCAAAAATGTTTGTTTGGATGAACTATAATACCCTTCGTAAAAGAAATGCAAATATTGGGACTGACTATCGACAATAAGTTCAATTTCGTGAAACACGCAAAAGACAGAAAAAAATCGGCAGTACAGGAGCTTTGAATCTTCTCAAAATTTTAGGAGGTAAGGTCAGAAGTTCTCGAAATACCTTGATAAGAATTGTCAAAGCACTTATTGTACCTCGGTTGTTTTACAGATGTGCTATTGCCAGCAGAAGGAAAGACTTGGTCCTACCAATATTAAAACTTATTTATAATAAAGCTATCCGTATAGCTTCAGGAGCGTTTTGTACAAGTCCTACTGCGGCTATTTGCTGCGAATCAGGTCAATTACCTTTTGAATACCTTGTTTCACTGTTCGAATCCAATCTGGCAGTAAAAATGATGGAATTGGGACGCACAGATTATGATCTAGTGCTAATACAAAGAGCTAGTGCCTCTTATGAGGCCATAACAGGACAAATATTTCCTAAAGTTCTTCCAATTTTCAGATGGAGTAATCAAAAATGGGACTTTGAAACTCCAAGAGTAGACTGGTCCTTGGCTAATAAAATTAGGGCTGGTTGCAGCGTGACTGAAGCTCAGGCTTGTTTCATTGAAATCTCCAACACGAAATACAGAACGTTCCTTAAAATTTACGCAGATGGATCGAAAGGTGATGGTTAAACAGGATATTGAGTATATTCTGCAACATTTACAGATAAGGGTCGAATTTATTTTATTTATTTATTTATTTATTTATTTAAAATTCACGATGAATGTATTCTCTGCAAAAATAAGAGCGATATGGTCAGCTATAGAGAAAGCTCCTTAGGCTACTAAAAACGTTATATTTACGGATAGTGCAAGTTGTATAAGAGCATTGAAAGGAGGTTGTTCAAAAAATCCTTGGGATCAACAGTACGAAGGAATTTTAAAATTCAAAGATGTTAGGTTGGTATGGGTCCCTGGTCACGCTATGATTCAGGGCAATGATAATGCTGATAAAACAGCAAAAGAGGGTAAAAATAGTGATCTAGCTAATGTGGATCTTCCTGCAAACGATGCGAAAAAAATGATCAGATAAATGATTTGTAAAGCTTGGCAACTAGGTTGGAACTCATCACAGTTGAATTATGTAAAGAGAGATGTTTTTAAATGGATAGATCGTATGGACTGCTACGAGCAAATAGTTATTTATGTAACGAGTTGCAAAAAAATGTTTTTTTTTTCAGCACGAGCCGTACATTTATCCAACGAAATTTTATGCAATGATTTTTTCATAATGCAACCCATTTGAGTTGCATAATGTGCATAATGCAACTCAAATGAGTTGCATTATGAACATTATACAACTATTTTTCATTATGCAACTCATTTCAGTTGCATAATGAACCAGTTTGATAAAATTGGCCATTATGATATCAAAATGAGTTACATAAAATAAAAATTATGTTACTGAACTGCATAAAAGTATTAAGCAGAATCAGGATCGGACATACACGTTAAACCCATGATTTTCTGTTAACTCCTTATGCGGATTTCCCTGCATGTTCATGAGCATGAGCATGAGCATGAGCATAGATGACCGCACAATTCGTAGTTGCTACTCCGTGATTGACCAGAGCAATCGAAATTGCACAAGGAACCAATGAATAGGGCTTGGGACTAGCTTACTATTCTCAATGTACACAGGTCGAGAGCTCTCAACTTTAATAAGGTCAATAACGGCGCCGGCCACGTCCTTACGGTCATCGAGGATGGAAGGGAATGTTAGTAAGACAAACGTTGTTAAAAAGACCGCGACTCGCTGCATCTCCACGTTTGTCTCAGGAAGGAATTTTTTGTTAGTAGGGTAAGGTACATTGTCAGTCCGGGAGTCACCTATGGTTGGTGATATGATTTGACAATGGATCAATATACACAAACCGCCGTTAACAACCGACCACTTTTCGACGCAAAAACTAGCCAAAAAGAAAATTCTATTGCGCGTCTCCACTCCACTAGGGAGCAGAAACCTTTAGTCTATTCCACACAGAAATACACTGAACGCGACTCACTTGTCGGCGCCCGGATTTTTTCTCGACCGGCGAACCCGAACTACATTTTTCATTCTTTTGTGTAAATGCAAAAAAAATGAAAGAAAATATTTATTATCAACTAAAAGTGTATTGGAAACTAGCGCCGATGGGAAGCGAAAAATTCGGAACCGACTCGAACCACGGCGCGCGCACACTCGTCCCGTCGTCGAAGCCCCGCAGAGAAAAAAAATCGCAAAAATCTAGCAAAGCGAGCGCGCGAAACTTTGCTGCTGCCGAACTACCGCACACTACTGACTGCTTGGCGTCCCGTCGTCGGTGCCCCACAGAGAAGAAAAAAAAATCGCAAAAATCTAGCAAAGCGAGCGCGCGAAACTTTGCTGCTGCCGAACTACCGCACACTACTGACTGCTTGGCGTCCCGTCGTCGGTGCCCCACAGAGAAGAAAAAAAATCGCAAAAACCTAGCAAAGCGAGCGCGCGAAACTTTGCTGCTGCCGAATTACCGCACACTACTGACTGCTTGGCGTCCCGTCGTCGGTGCCCCACTATGCGGATTTCCCTGCATGTTCAGCCTGTAAATGCAAACTAACCATCGAACACTTACTAATTGATTGTACTAAATTCAAAAGAATCAGAGAAACAATTGGCATTTCCGAAACGCTACAAAGCATCTTACAAAATAGTAAAGAAAAAGAAAACAAAGTTATAAAGTTTGTAAAAGAAATAGACTTATATAAAACATTGTGACACTATGTAAAACATGTAAATATTATAATTATGATTAAATAAAGTCAGACGCGAATGACCCCTGTGGTTAAAACGTCTATAATAGAAAAAAAAACTATAAAATTCGATTTCCAGGTAAAACTCTACCTTAACAATTTTAAAGTTCGGTCTCGACATCAGCACGTAAGTATGATTCAAAAATGTTGGTCGTTGATAGAAGTTTACGAATATCGTTTTAATTTGTAGTGTATTCATACACTGCATGGCGACCGTGAAATCACCGATTTAGCGAGCTAACTCTCACTTTTATTTAAATTCTATTTATTTATGTATGATATTATCGCCAACCCACTTAACGTTTAAAACTGTGCATTTGTTTTATTTTTGGTGCAGTTTAAATTTTTGTGAGTGCAGATTTGGCCTAAGTTAAAATACGAAGAAATTAAAACCAAAAAAACCTAGATTAATCCACCTAGTGGTGATAGTGCCTTTCTCGTCGAATATGTAAAAGTGCTCATGAACTTTTCGTCGACGTTAGCCAAAATGTTCCTGAATCCTGAAAACACTTCATATAGAAAAGCACCAATTTTAACAAAGCCATCATCGAGTTTCGAAACTTATTGATGATACATATTCCGATGTTATGTTCAACAGCAAAACAGAGCTGAAAAATATCAGACCTCTCAGTTGACTGCTTGACCACCTTAACCCAAGTCGTGTATTGGAATATTTATGACCCCATTCCATCCACTACGGCAGCGGGGTGAGCGTCAGCTAATGCATAAAGAAGGTTAACTTTATTCACAATCACAGATCACTTTGTTATCTTCGTCAATGTTTATTTCAGCACATTTTAGGCTATATTTTATTACACAGCGCAAATCTGTCTCTGACAGATTTTGGGCCGCTGAATCCGAATCTGGACTCAGATTTGTTCCAGCACGTCAGAATTTTGAGCTTTACCCCAATTTATTGGGCAAAACATGCGATTTTAGGCTTTTTTGACTGCCAGCCATTAGGCATGGAAATATTTTTTTAAGCAATCAAAAGTTAAATTGCTCAAATAACATCTAAATTAACGACTCATGCAAAATATGTCGTTTTACCAAATTGAATTTGATAGTTTTAAGTGATTTATGATAGGTACGATATTTCCCTTACAAGTCACCCTCCAAAAGTTGCATGCAAGTTTACTTACTAACATGAGATGCTTAAATCTATCAAATTTGGTTTGGTAAAACAAAATATTTTGCAGGAGTCGTTAATTTAGAGGTCAATTGATCATTTTACCTTTTGATTGCTGTAAAAAATATTTCCATGCTTAATAACTTGCAGTCAAAATAGCCCAAAATCGCATTTTTTTTGCCCTATAAATTGAGGTATAGCACAAAATTGTGACGTGCTGGAGCAAATCTGAGCCCGGATTTGGATTCAGCGGCCCAAAATCTGTGAGAGACACATAAGTTTGCTCTTGAGACAGATCAAAAGTTAATTTTTGTTACGCTGTGTTATCATTGGTAACATGATTCATGTAAAATTTGACCTTCCTACGAAAAAATGCAGAAAATGTAAATTTTCCATTCAAATTTTAATCGCAATGAGAACAGTGAGAGCTCAACCAGCCGCGCTCAAATTGTGAGCTATAATTTTAGAAGCATAGGGAGATTGAAGATTGAAAAACTGCATAAGGTGTTGATGCGATTAAATTATATTTTTTTCCATAAAACGTTGATCCATCCTACTATACATTTTCACCGCAGGAATCTGAAATGGTGTGATTTGAAGAGATTGCTTTGGTCACGATTTTGTTCTCTTGCATATATGAAGACTTTGACCATTTCTTCACTTATAATCTTACCCAACGTTTACATGCTATCAAAAAAGCCACAACTTGATTTATCGCTTTGACATTTATTTTGTTCACCTTTATAATTCCGTTATTTGATGTGCAGCTTGCAAGGGTTTTGTTAAATTATACGTTTGATCTCTTCCGGCGTGACACCTGTTTTTGTCAACTGTTCATCGGGTTACCTGAAAAGCCGAAAATTAATGTGATCTGAGGCTATTTTCTTGCTAATCGTTCGGCAATTTTTTGAAAAAAACCGCGATTTGGTATGATTTTGGTTCACTTCTATTGAATCACTCCCGATGGAACACCCACAACCGATTCCGAAATATTATTCAAAGTTCTAGATGTGGCCTGAGACTATTTTCTTGTTGACCGTTCATCAGATTATTAAAAATACCGCTACGGTTTAGTTCCCTTCTATATTTTACCACTTCCGACGCATTACTCGTCTTGTCACCAGTTCTGGAACCCTACCCGACTAGATGGACATTACAAAATTATAACAAGCTGTGTTATTTTGTTACAATATTTTTTTATAACAAGGGTTGTTATAAAATATGTACCGTTAGTAGTTAAAATAACAGAAATTCTAACAAAGTTGCCATATGAAAAGAACAAAAATGTAATAACTTTTGTTATGATCATAACAAAAATATTACAAACCTTGTTCCATGAAATATGGTAGAATTTAACAAAATTATAACAAATTGTGTTATAATTCCTTGACAACCTTTTAGGGTAAAAACTAAATTTTTATACTCATTTTTTGGTAAATATTTTTAAGTGTGTTATTCTATTTTTAGAAAAGCAGGTGACATAAAAAAAGTTTCCAGTACGTTATAAAATTTTCGGATCCGAACGGGATTTGAACCAAGCTACCTACCATCGGTAGCAATCTGACGCCTCTGCCAATGAGGCCATCACAACACTTGAAGAGGGCGGTGATAGAAGCTGTACTGGTTCTACGTATTGCCAGTTGCCTCATTCAAATCCTTGTTTGTCAGTATGACGTCACATTGAACTCGCTGACGTACAATAGACTTGATTTTGGGGTAATGGTATATTTGTGGTTTTAACACTTACTGTTATATAGGGTAGAGTTCACGAATTAGTCATTTTTATCTCACTTCTATCCTCTTTCGCACTTTATATAACGAACTTAGCTGATTTAATATGGATTTTATATACCGTTTCTACCTTAAATTAGTCTAGAACTTAGTTTATGAACATTTCATAACCATTTTTGTGTCTTGCCATTCAAATATCAAAGAAGGAATTGGAGTTGCACCAAAAACAATGACGATTTGAATAACAATCCGACTCAGACTTCATTTGGAAGATGACCCCAAACTTTTGCACGATGCAGCATACTAAGGGGTGACCCCAAACTTTTGCACGGTGACTTGTAAACCTAACTCGATCATTAAAATTATGTTATGAATTTTTCCGCTAAAATCTAATGAATGGCTCTCAAAGAGGATAGAAATAGGGTTCTAATGCAACTTTAATTTTGAAATTTGGTCGACCCAATTTTGAACTACCTACACGGAAAACAATATTTCGTACAGATTTAGGAAAAACATGTAAGTTTAGGTAAACTTTTCATGCTAAAAATTTCATATGAAATTTGTAAAAAGTACCTACGAATCAAATCTTTATCTTTCGAAAGAGTCTAAGAACGAGTGGATTAAATGAAAGATGACTGAGATATGACCGAAAAACATTTCCATGTTTTTGAGGGGGTGACCCCAAACTTTTGCACGGGAGTGTAGCTGTGAAATATTTGATTTTCAGCTATATGCCAGCTTAAAGTTTGTATTAAAAATAATGTTTACATCCGACAAGCCATGGTGATATCCCAACAGTTTTTTTTATTACACTTACAGCTGTAATGATATCGCATAACGATAGTATCTTCAAAGCACTGCTGGTTTGGGAAGAATTTGGCGGATTATAACTAAATGATGACAAGTTGTTCTGTTGCATTTTTTAACAAATATGACACCGTCCCCAAATGACGCTTCGCTCAAGGTAGAGGGAAAGGACATTCAAGTGTTACGGTTCATACAAAATTTTTAGGACTTTCATACAAAAAAGCGCAATGGAAGAGGAGGGGGTTTAAACATAACGATTTTAGCGTTGCGTTCTAAATATATGCTATAAGTTTTGTTTTATGGCTTTTGGTTCAAGTGTTCAATATTACAAAAATGATCAAACTATTTCACGTCAATACAAAAAAAAACCCACACATTTTGAAATATTTTGTTACAAAAAATGTAGCAAATACTACAATAAATGTGTAACGAAATTTTGTTATAGGCAATTATTTTAATATGCACAATGTAACAAATGCTGTTATATATCTGTTTGAATAAATAATACAAGTTTTGTTATAGCTTAGTTTTTAAAATAATAACAAATTTTGTTACAATTTTGTTATTGTTTTTCACATATACGAATCCTCACAACAAAATTATATCAAATTGTGTTATTTCTAACAACGGTTGTAATAATTTTGTTATAATCTTGTTAGGAGCTTCTAGTCGGGTACCGGTTCTCTCAAATATGGTCTGAGATTATTTGTTGATTACCTAACCGTTTATCTTGTTACTGAATAAGTTATTGATATGTCGCATGAATTAGCTCTCTTTTACATTTGACCATTTCTGGCGGGACGTAACACACTGATATGGCTTGCGTCTTGTAACTGTTCATCATGTTGCCTGAAAAGCCGTGATTTGAGCTATCGCATGCATGGATTTGGTGTCACTTCCGGCCCAGAACCGGTTGCGGAATACTTCCGATAGTCTCTTGAATAGTCGGAGCCTATTTGCTTGCTAAAGTTTATTAGTTCATCAAAAAAGCCGCTTTCGGAGGGAAACCCGGAACTAGTTCATAATGTGGTCTACTTCCTCAATAACCGGTCATCAAGTTGTCGATAAAGAGGTGATTTGATGTGCCGCATACAAAAGTTTTGTCAACTTTTATATACGGCCACTTCCGGCGGAACACCCGGAACCGGTTCCGAAACACTACCGGTTTAGATATGGTCTGAGACTGTTTTCTTGCTAACTACTGATCAGGTTATCCAAAATGCCGCAGTTTGATGTGTCGCATGCATGGATTTGGTTCACTTTTATATTTGGCCACTTCCGGCGAGACATCCGGAACCGGTTACGGAACACAACCGGTTCAGATATGGTCTGAGACTGTTTTCTTGCTAACTGTCCATCAGGTTATCGAAATTGCCGCAATTTGATGTGTCGCATGCATGGATTTGGCTCACTTTTATATTTGGCCACTTCCGGCGGGACACCCGGACCGGTTCCGGAACACTACCGATTCAGATATGGTCTGAGACTGTTTTCTTGCTAACTGTTCATCAGGTTATACAAAATGCCGCAGTTCGATGTGTCGCATGTATGTGTTTGATATGTATGACCCCTTCCAAGGATACTGGTCCGGAACACGTAAATGGCCATAACTCCGGAACGGCTGGACCTATCCCAACCATTTTCAATAGGAAACAGTGGGACCAGATTCCGCGTTGAATAAACCGTCGGTCATTAAAATCGGTTGAGGTTTACTGCCAAAAAGTGATGTGAGTTTTTTTTGTACACATACACACACACACACACACACACACACACACACACACACACACACACACACACACACACACACACACACACACACACACACACACACACACACACACACACACACACACACACGCACACACACACACACACATACACACACACAGACATCACCTCAATTCGTCGAGCTGAGTTGATTTGTATATGTGACTTGACCTTCCGGGTCTTCTATCAAAAAGTCGTTTTTGGAGTGAACATATAGCCTTTCCAGTACACTTAGTATACGAGAAAGGCAAAAAGGTTTAAATTTGAACGTGTATCACTTTGCATTACAATTCGGCATAAGCATACATGGTAAATTTATAAAATCCATCTGTATTTCACAGGCCCCAAAGGTATCAATCTACTTTTAGTTGACAATCTGTTAGGTATATTTTTCATCAGAAAATAAGTACCAGCTACACAGGATCCGCTGTAAATGATTTCCATTGGTGGGCACAACCACATGCCATTATGGTGCAATAATGTTTGTCGTTCCATTATCAGCGATGATCGGTTGCAGTTTTAGGGGGGACTTTTGCCAATGTTTTCAATTTTGGTTAACAATAGCGCTAACGAAGCTGAATTTAGCGCATATATAAATACATTGTGCCATCTTATTACTTTTTGCCTTTCTCGTACACAAAGTGTACTGGAAAGGCTATATGTTCACTCCAAAAATGACTGTTTGATAGATGGCCCGGAGGGTCGAGTCACATATACCAATCGACTCAGCTCGACGAATTGAAGTGATGTCTGTGTGTGTGTATGTGTGTATGTGTGTGTGTATGTGTGTGTGTATGTGTGTGTGTATGTGTGTGTACAAATAAACTCACATCAGTTTTTGGCAGTAAACCTCAACCGATTTTAATGACCGATGGTTAATTCGACGCGGCATCTGTTCCCATTGCTTCCTATTGAAAATGGTTCGGTCCACCCGTTCCGGAGTTATGGCCATTTAGGTGTTCCGGATCGGTACCCCTGGAAGGGGCGATTTTTCGAAAAAAAGGCTCGCATATACCAATCAACTCAGTTCAACGATTTGAGATTATTTGTTGATTTTAATCACCGTTAACAAAAAAGATACAGAATTGAGATTATGTCTGTATGTGTGTATGTATGTATGTATGTATGTGCGCAAAATAAGTTCACTCACTTTTAAAACTCTTCCCATTGGCCGATTTTTCGGATTATAGCTTGAATCAAACCGGAATTGTTTGCTATCAAAAATGGTCCAGATCGGCCAAGGCGTTCCGGAGTTATGGCCATTTCAGTGATCCGGACCAGCACCGGTAGAACTAGCCGTATATAAATCTGAACTAGCCCCATCAGGCGATATACATCAAACTGTGGCGACTTTTGTAACCTTTAGCATGGTTGACGAGTTTTGTGCGGAAATCAACACTGGAGACCAGAAACTGCACGATGTCGACCCAAAATTCAAGATGGCAGCCAAATGTTCAAGGAGGCGGCTCAAAATTCAAGATAGCGGCTGTTTAATAGAGATTTAGGCTCTTAAAGCATACTAAATGGAAATATTTGATATGGGGAAGATGTCTGGACTCCTAAGATGGCGACTAGAATATCCAAGATGGCGGTCTAAAATCCAAAATGGTGGCTGCAAATTCAAGATGGCGTCTGTTTAATGAAGCTTTAGGCTCTAAAACCATGTAATATGAGTATATTTGGTATGAGGAAGATGTCTGGAGTCCAAAAAGGCCGACCAGAATATCCAAGATGGCGATCAAAATTTTAAGATGGCGGCTTTTTAATGAAGTTTTAGGCTCCAAAACCATGCAATATTGGTATATTTGGTATGGGAAAGACTTCCAGAGTCCAAAGTGGCGATCAGGATATCCAAGATGGCGATCTAAAATTTAAGATGGTGGCTCCGAGTTCAAAATCGCGGCTGTTTAATGGAGTTTTAGGACCTGAAACAATGCATTATTGGTATATTTGGTATGAGGATGATGTCTGCATTCCAAAAATGGCAACTAGAATATCCAAGATGGTGGTCCAAAATCCAAGATGGCGGCTCCAAATTCAAGATGGCAGCTGTTTAATGAAGTACATTTTTCTTAGGGAAGATGCCTGGACGCCAAAAATGGCGACCAGAACATCCAAGATGGCATTTTTAAATCCTAAATGGCGGCTTCAAATTCAAGATAGCGTCTTTTTCTTAAGAGTTTGAGGCTCAAACATTAAAAGTCAGATAAACGATATGATTTCTGGTATCATGAAATGGATTTCTGTTAATTGTTTGAAAGTGCGATGTATATCAACATTTCGCTTGAGAAAATTGGGTTTGGAAGGCACGAGAAAGGCACCATCACCGCTAGGTGAATTAATTAGGATTTTTCACAAGAGAAAAACTAACCAGGGAAAATTTGGAAGGGACGACAACCCGTATGTCCTGAGATGAATTAACTCCGTACTAAAAATCTCGTTAATAAAGAAAAAAAAACATTTTCCACGAAGAGAGCCACCCCAGCTGCAACTCATTTGCGAGTGCTAAATGTGTCGTCGTAAATTAGCTGCTGCATGCTAAATGTGTGTATTTACCGCAAAGCAATATTTTATTGCCTAAAACACATTGTAGCTATTCCAACTGGCCATTATCGAGGCCATGTGCGGTCGTGTATGTAACGTTGATAGCAGCCAAAAACAGTGTTGCACATTCATTGCGCGAATTTAAAATATAATTCGTTGATTTAAATGGTTGAAAGCCCCTGAAGAATTGATTGACTTTGAACAATGCAAGTGCGCATGGTTTCACTGTAAAAGCCAGTCAGTTCTTACTAGTGGAAGCCATAAAATTGGCAAATTACCAATATCATGGAGCTATTATTTCCTGTTATCAGCAATAGTCACTCTTCGCAGGTCAGACTAATCAAGCACGTCCCAATGTAGTCTAGTCATGCATCCAAGTTGTCTAAGGGCAAACGTGTTCCTCGCATAGTTCTGAGTGCTTGTTGTGGGGTTTGAATGTTTGTTGTGTGACATGGTGAGGACAAGCTTCGATAACTCTTTTCTGGAAAGGATGGAGTGAAGCAGGAAAATAATGGAACTTTTTCCGAATACCATGGACATCTTTGTCAAATGACATCCCGTGTTTTTATTTTGTTTATTCGATTTTGATGACAGCTATAGGGATACAACTCAGAAAGGAATTTTCTACATTGTTGTGCGTTATGACTGGCATTCGTATTGAATGAATATGAAATTGGATTTTCTTACCTTTTTTATACAAATGCAGTCATTTCCACCGAATGTCACGTTGAAACTAACAAACTGGAAGTTATAATTCCCAATCAAGTTGATGGAAATTACACAATCCTTCTAAGAAATCAAAACCGCAGAGGATATTATTTCTGCTCGTCTACTTTACAATTAAATTATTTAAATTCAGCTAACATCACTATTCCATTACGGTGAGGCAATTAAATCACATTGCTTTTCCTGCAGCATTAAAAACCCGCTTTGAAATTCTCTTCCGCGTTGTACTTGGAAAGATTTCCGCGTCCTTCCGAAGACGACACAAAAAAAAATCCTTCCCACAAGCCCAGACATTCAGCAGTGTGCTGTGTCCCACGAAAGCAATCTGCAAATTAAACAACTTGAATTAATTAATCATTAATATTATTTTTGAATTAGCTGGCGTCTTTTCTCGTTCCGATGCAAAGGGACAGCTCTCGAGTCGGGGCGTCCGTCGAGGAAAATTAACCGTGCGGACGGCTTCTGTCTTTCTCGCGCATAAGACAATCGGAAAGGTTGGCCTCATTTGCCTCTTCAGAGGGCCTGTTGAATTGTGAGTTAAAAATTTATGTTCCAATCGATTCTTGGATTTCGTTCTGTTTCAAGAAAGTTGGCCAACGATGAGAAGAATGTCACTGCTAGGTGGCTTATTCAGCATTCTTCTGTTCAACGGACAGCGTCACGTTAATCCTTGGTTTGGTATCTCCAGGTCCCTCACTGTTCCAGGCGCTAATTACCAGCTTCTTTTCCATTTCTTTTCCATCACTTCCGGAATGTAGAGGGCCCATTTGAGTGTAACAGAATATAGGTAGGTAGGTGCAGATGCAATTGCATTGAATTTAAAATGCAAAATCAATGCTAAACGGAAGGAACGCAACGATGGACGGCTGCAGAGTGAACTTCAAGAGTGCTTCCAAGAGAATACCAAGGAAAATTCTTCTCGATTATGGAACACCAGAAGGATCAGGGTAGCAGTAGTAGTGGAACCAAAAGCAGAGACTGAGACAAGAAGAAAAAAAGATAAGCATAGAAGCAGAAACGGAGAGAAGTAGAGACGCAAAAAAACAGTAAAACAAAGATTCAGAGAAGTAGATAAACACAGCAGTAGAGCAGAGAAGCAGAGAAGCAGAGAAGCAGAGAAGCAGAGAAGCAGAGAAGCAGAGAAGCAGAGAAGCAGAGAAGCAAAGAAGCAGAGAAGCAGAGAAGCAGAGAAGCAGAGAAGCAGAGAAGCAGAGAAGCAGAGAAGCAGAGAAGCAGAGAAGCAGAGAAGCAGAGAAGCAGAGAAGCAGAGAAGCAGAGAAGCAGAGAAGCAGAGAAGCAGAGAAGCAGAGAAGCAGAGAAGCAGAGAAGCAGAGAAGCAGAGAAGCAGAGAAGCAGAGAAGCAGAGAAGCAGAGAAGCAGAGAAGCAGAGAAGCAGAGAAGCAGAGAAGCAGAGAAGCAGAGAAGCAGAGAAGCAGAGAAGCAGAGAAGCAGAGAAGCAGAGAAGCAGAGAAGCAGAGAAGCAGAGAAGCAAAGGAGCAAAGAAGCAGAGAAACAGAGATGCAGAAACGGAGAGAAGCAGAGAAGCAGAGAAGCAGAGAAGCAAAGGAGCAAAGAAGCAGAGAAACAGAGATGCAGAAACGGAGAGAAGTAGAGAAACAGAGGTGCAGAAATGGAGGAAAGTAGAGAAGCAGAGAAACAGTGAAACAAAGATTTAGAGAAGTAATTAAATGCAGAAGTAGAGAAAGGTAGAGGCTCAGAAGAGAAACGGAGAAACAGAGAAGCAGAGAAGCAGAGAAGCAGAAGAGCAAAGAAGCAGAGAAGCAGAGAAGCAGAGATGCAGAGAAGCAGAGAAACAGAGAAGTAGAGAAACAGAGATGCAGAAACGGAGAGAAGTAGAGAAGCAGAGAAACAGCGAAACAAAGATTCAGCGAAGTAGTTAAATGCAGAAGTAGAAAAAAGTAGAGACACAGAAGAGAAACGGAGAAACAGAGAAGCAGAGAAGCAGAGAAGCAGAGAAGCAAAGAAGCAGAGAAGCAAAGAAGCAGAGAAGCAGAGAAGCGGAGAAGCAAAGGAGCAAAGAAGCAGAGAAGCAGAGAAACACAGATGCAGAAACGGAGAGAAGTAGAGAAACAGAGGTGCAGAAATGGAGAGAAGTACAGAAGCAGAGAAACAGTGAAACAAAGATTTAGAAAAGTAGTTAAATGCAGAAGTAGAGAAAGGTAGAGGCACAGAAAAGAAACGGAGAAACAGAGAAGCAGAGAAGCAGAGAAGTAGAGAAGCAGAAGAGCAGAGAAGCAGAGAAGCAGAGATGCAGAGAAGCAGAGAAACAGAGAAGTAGAGAAACAGAGATGCAGAAACGGAGAGAAGTAGAGAAGCAGAGAAACAGCGAAACAAAGATTCAAAGAAGTAGTTAAATGCAGAAGTAGAAAAAGGTAGAGGCACAGAAGAGAAACGGAGAAACAGAGAAGCAGAGAAGCAGAGAAGCAGAAGAGCAGAGAAGCAGAGGAGCAGAGGAGCAGAGATGCAGATAAGCAGAGAAGCAGAGAAACTGAGAAGCAGAGAAGCAGTGAAACAAAGGTTCAGAGAAGTAGATAAACACAGAAGTAGAGAAGCAGAGAAGCAGAGAAGCAGAGAAGCAGAGAAGCAGAGAAGCAGAGAAGCAGAGAAGCAGAGAAGCAGAGAAGCAGAGAAGCAGAGAAGCAGAGAAGCAGAGAAGCAGAGAAGCAGAGAAGCAGAGAAGCAGAGAAGCAGAGAAGCAGAGAAGCAGAGAAGCAGAGAAGCAGAGAAGCAGAGGAGCAGAAAAGCAGAGAAGCAGAAAAGCAGAGAAGCAGAGAAGCAGAGAAGCAGAGAAGCAGAGAAACAGAGAAGCAAAGAAACAGAGAAGCAAAAACGGAGAGAAGTAGAGAAGCGCAGAAACAGTGGAACATAGATTCAAAGAAGTAGATAAATACAGAAGTAGAGTAAGTTTGAGGCACAGAAGAGAAATGGAGAAACAGCGAAGCAGAGAAGCAGAGAAACAGAGAAGCAGAGAAGCAGAGAATCAGAGAAGCAGAGAAACAGAGAAGCAGAGAAGCAGAGAAGCCGAGAAGTAGAGAAAACGAGAAGCAGAAGGAGGTGCATTTTTACTCAAAAGCTATCTGCCAACCTGAATCATTTCCATATTCCATCGATGATTCAACTCCAAAAATGTAACTTCTCACTATCATCCCAAAAGTGGCCGATATCATAATGTCATCCAATGCAATGCAAGTTTCCTGATCAACACTTATGTATTTCCCATTTTCCACCCACTAACGGCGTGCCGCTAAGTAATGAGCATCATAATTCAATTCGACATTTATGGATTTCTATATTTAAAATTCCGGAATGTAATCCATTCTTCTTTGTTTCATAGCAAGCAAGTAGCAGTTAGGTACGGTGATCCCATTTCGGAAAACGATACCCAGTTCGCTACCAGCAACAGCGCAGAGCAGCGCTGCGCCTCGTCGTCGTTTTGCCATCACTTATTCCACATCCCCCATCGTATCTCGCATCGATGTCGGTCGTTCGGTGGAGGGCACTGCGTTCAGCAGATCCGATGGAAAGCTTTTATCATATTTTCCCACTGGATGTGTGAGTGTTCCATTACTATAAATGGTGGCACGTGGTTTGCAGCGGGGAAAGACGCATCAAGAAATAGACTCTGCACTTTGATATATACGTACGTACATACATACGCAAACGTATAAAGCTCCGAATGACAATCCCGTTACGACGATGGTAGTACTTCGTCTAGGAGAGATCACTCCCCGTGCGCGTTTCGTAACTGATGATCGCCATTGCCGGTTGCGACGTCCTCCACTCTAACCTATTCCTTTACCAAATGCTATGCTACTGGCTGCCACACTGTCATCCGGAATGGGGTTCATTGGGAATGGTCTGGGCTGGTCGCGGGTCACTTAAATATGCTCAAGGTAACCTTTATATGACGATCTGTAAAGGCTGGGTATTTCACATCATTCAGATTTCATTGAGATTTATTAACTTCTGCCCAACAACTCCTATCCCTACCCGTTTACCCGCGTGTAAAGTGTACGTAGGTATATCGCCTCCACTTAAGCATCCTATAGAACGTCATATTCGATCGTGGGTGGAAACTTTGGTCGCATTTAGGATGCATCTGTAAACCTGAGCATCTGTTCTCCAGCAGAAGTGGCTCACAACAGCGTCTGATCCCCTTGATATACGAGTGTCAGGGAAGGACTCTACCGAGACCAACGGCTACGAACCCAGCGAACAATAATGACTTGCGATTGGAAATTCGGTACTTGGAAATGCCGATCTCTCAACTTTATTGGAGTATCCGCATACTCGCAGATCTACTGAAGGACCGCGGGTTCGGCATCGAAGCGTTAGTGGGAAAAAACCGACTTCCAGTCAACGACACAGATCAAGGTGTGCCCCAAAGCATGCGCCG
Source organism: Aedes albopictus (assembly GCF_035046485.1). NCBI lineage: Eukaryota > Metazoa > Arthropoda > Insecta > Diptera > Culicidae > Aedes > Aedes albopictus. The sequence goes on along the minus strand of NC_085138.1, from coordinate 68,341,697 downwards.
GTTAATTCTACTTCAGGTAAAAATTGGTTGGTTAGCCGCAATCAGTTAAATCTATTTTTAATCCAGGAAAACTGTATTTGTAGGGGAAAATGGGTAAAAATGGGTACTTCTAGTCAACGACACGGATCGAGGTGTGCCTCATGAAATGTTCCTGCCAATTCTACATCAAGAAAAATATGGTAGGTATGCAGCAATCAGTTGATACTAATTTTTAATAAAAAAAACAGTATTTTTAGGGGAAAATGAGGCAAAATGGGCACTTCCAGTCAATTACATATATCGAGGTGCACCACAAAGTATGTGCCGATTAATTCTACATCAGGTAAAAATTGGTTGGTTGGCCGCAATCAGTTGAAACCATTTTTTTCATTCAGAAAAATAGTATCTTAGGGGAAAATGAGGCAAAATGGGCACTTTCATTCAATGACACAAATCAAGGTGTGTCCCATAGAATGCACCTGTAAATTCTACATCAAGAAAAAAAAATTGGTTGGTTAGCTGCAATCAGTTGAAACTATTTTTTAATCCAGAAAAACAGTATTTTTAGGGGAAAATGAGGCAAAATGGGCACTTCCAGTCAAAGACACAGATCGAGGTATGCTCCATAGAATGCACCTGTCAATTCTACATCAATAAAAAATTGGTTGATTAGCCGCAATCAGTTAAAACCATTATTTAATTCAGAAAAACAGTGTTTTTTAGGGGAAAATGGGGCAAAATGGACAGTTACACTCAATTCCGGTGAATGAAACTATCACCAATCGATTTCTTGGCATTTTTCCATTCGGAAAAGATGGGCTTCAAAGATCGCAATCAGCCGCAATAATTAGGTGCCTTTTTGGGTCGGTTTTTTTCCACTGTGCGTTGTAGGAGGTGTGTTGAACAGAATCCAAGCCCGAGCCGAGAAGAATAGCAAGTTAATAACTACGAAATCACATAACCTGTTTTTATATCTTGTTTTGTTATTATTCAATTATCAATGCATAGCTTCACCATAAAAAAAATTGTTTCATTTTGTTATAATCAAGCTATTGATATACATTAACTAAATTACATTAAAATAACATGTTTTGTTGAAGTACAAGTTTAGTTATTGTTGTACTATTGATCAACTTATCAGCAATAGCACAACAGTAACAAGTTTTGAAAACACAGCAACAATTCGACGATTATGACCTGTCCCTTTGTGTTGTTCCATTTTTGTATTCAGTTAAAAGGGAAATTCCTGAACGACTCCTTTTAAGAATTCCTTAAATAATTTTCCAAGTACTTAGAAGTTCTGGAGGAACCTTTCGATAAATCCCTGGAGAAGTCTTCAAGAGACGCTTCAAGAGAACTACAGGCGCCTTTTTTTTAGACATTCCGAAGTTAAATCTTCTGAGCAATTATTAGGATTTTTGGCAGAATCTTTTGAAAAATTCTTTGGAGAATTCTTCGGTAAAACTCATGGTAAAATCCCCAAAGATATTTTCAGAGAAAACTTAAGATGAACATCAGGACTAATGATCACAGGAAATTCTGAAGAAACCCTTGAAGGGATTCTATGCAGGATTCTGGAGGAATTTCTATAGGAGTCTTTGAAAATCCATGAAACATTCCGTCAAAGAACTCTCGGAGAAATTTATGGAAGATTTTTGTAGTCATTTATGGAAAAGTTTATGACCAAATCTGTTGACAAATTTTTGGAAGAATTTTATGACAAAGTCTTTTGATAAACATGAAAGGAGTTTTTGACGGAATCCTTAGAGAAATAAATAGAGGAACTTTAGAGAAAAAAAATTGCAATTTTTCTGGTGAAAGTTCTGTAGGAATCATCAGAGGAAGTTAGGGATAAATTATAGCAAAATTTTTGGAGAAATTCTTGTAGAATCCAGGAGGAATATTCGACTTAATTCTTGAATCCAGGGAAAATTCGGAGGAATTAAACGAGTTTGATATCATAGCAAATTCTGCTCTCCGATTATTATCAATAACATATTAATATCAAAATTTGTTATTAAAATATTTTCCGAATTCACTGTTATTATGTTGTTATTGAAACTAACAAAACAAGTTATTGAAATGGTTTTCCAGGAACATTTTTTTGTTATGGAATTTGTTATTTTGCCGCTTATGACAGACAAGTTTATAACACAATATGTTATGGTAATAACTTAAAAATAATTGATTTTATTATTCAGTTATTTTGCTCAAATAATACAGCTCCTTATGCTGTTGTTATTCCCTTCTGCTCGGGAGGTGCGAACGCCGATTCTTCAACTTTAGAATAACAAATTTACACAGCTCACACTCCGGAAGGACTGATGTTGAGAAGGACGAATTCTATGCGCAGCTCGAACACAAGTACGTCCGCTGACCTAACCACGTTCAAGAAGAGGAATTCATACCAACGATTGGAAAGTTCAGCGCCCATCAGCTGACGAACGGAAACGGCCTACGACTCCATGATTTCCCCGCCTCAACAAACATGTCCATACATTTTTCCAAAATAGACTTCCTTATCGTTACAACACAGCAGACGGAATCGCAAATTGACCACGTTCTGATTGGCACTTCTCCGACATTATCGACGTCGGGACCTATCGTGGCGCTAACGTCGACAACTCAAGTGATAGTCGCACTGCTTCCAAAACTTTCCATCATCAACAATGAACGGTGTCGGCGACTGTCACGGTCAGGCCCGTGCACAGAAGTGGCGCCAAGGGAGGGGTTTTTCCCAATTTTAGCAAAAGGCGGAGGGGCGCCTAGTGTATGGAGCGTCGGTAATGGGGAGGGTTTAACACCCAAAACCCCCCCCTTGTGCACGGGCTTGGTCACGGTACAACCTTGAGAGTGAGAGCAGCCATCAACGACACAACCGAGAGCACCATAGGGTACGTGGAAAGGAGTCGACGAAACGAATGATTCGACGAGGAGTATGAAGCGATGTTAAAGGATAAGAACGGGCGGTAATGCTGCAGCAAGGAACTCGGCGGAACGTGGAACGATACAAACAGAAGCGGAAACAGCAGACCCGCCTCTTTCGGAAGAAAAAGCGCCGCCTGGAAGGACTGGAAGTGAGGAAATGGAACTGCTGTATCGTTCCCATGAAATACGGAAGTTCAACGAGAAGCTCAACACATCCCGCAACGGCTTCGTGCCACGAGCCGAAATATGCACGAAATAGGACGAAGACCTCTTTACGGACGGACGTGTGGTGATCGAAAGGTAAGAGCAGCACTTTAACGAGCACCTGAATAGCGTGGAGGATGTTGGCACGCGAGATCACGGAAACGGAGGAACGGCTACTAAACGGCTAGCTAAAATTTGGTCACCCATCTGTTCCGGCTGGTAGTCAGGATCTGGGAAGCAAAACGGCCACCGGAGGAGTGGAAGGAAGGGCCCCATTCACAAGTAAGGAGACCATTTGGAGTGAGAGAGCTTCAGAGCGAACAGCATTTTGAATGTCGTCTACAACTAATGAGTTCGTGAGAAGTTATCGAGCCGGTTTCATCGACGGGCGGTCGATGCCGGGCCAGATCTTCACCATACAGATAATCCTCCAAAAATGCCATTAATTCCAGGTCCCAATGCATCACCTGTTCATCGACTTCAAGGTGGCATACGATGGTATCGATCGCACAGAGATCTGGGTAATCATGGACGAAAACGGCTTTCCTGGGAAGCTGATCAGACTGATCAAGGCAACGATAAGGGTTTCGGATGAACTATTCAGTCCATTCGAATTTCTCATGCCTTCTTACTCTTCGATATCGCTCTGGAAGGTGTAATTGGACGAGGAGAGCTCAACAGCTGCGGTACGATTATCACGAAATCCGGCCAATTTGTATGCTTTGCGGATGACATGAACGTTTACATTTGGAACGGTGTTAGAGCTGCACACCCTCTCAAAAATTGTATTATATTTTATTATACCTATATGTATTCTTGCATAACCGCTCCCAGCCCTGCCAACGGAACTCGCTCACTTCACCCACGGACCGGCAAAACGGACGCAGCAAAATGTTTTTTTTTTCTCTCTCCATTCTGCGATATTTATGACGATACCAAGCGCGAAACATGTTTGGCCATAAATATTATATACGAGAATGGGCGAATGGATGTGAGACCGATCTGCTTCTCGATGGACCGGGAGGATGGGAGTCTCAGCACCCCACACTGTGGCTGCCGCCACCAAAAGATAAAAATCGTAAGGAAGGACAAGGACATTGCTTCGGCCGTCCTTTCTTCCGGTGAATGGGAAAGAAAGTGCCCGTGTCTGGTGCAGTGTATCAGTTCGCGTTCGGTATTTCAGCGGGTAGATGGGACGGGTGGAAAAATTGTTTTTCAAGGGTAACCTTCGGGGAACCATTTGTTTGAAATAGTAAAATGTTTCCCGCGTGCAGCCCTCGTTCGCAGCGATGGGGATGAGCGACAAGAGGCGGTGCGGTACGGTACGGCACGACACAGCTGATGCCGGATTGTGCGGTATGAAAAATTCAAAAACAATTCCGAAACCATATTTTACTCAATTCAGACACGCACACTCTTATCATGAATGTTGATGAATAATCTACAAATAAATTTATCTACTCGGTTCGAAGCATCACGAAACGCTGTGGGTTAGGCAGTTATGGGTGCTTTTTTGATTGCGTTCCATTTGAAACAATATGTAGCCGATGCGATGGTTGAAGGACGTACATGCGATGTATGCTTCCATTGGCAATGCCAAAGTTCCTCGGAATCGATTGATTGTTGATGATTCGTTTCTCTGAAAATGATGATTCAGTCAAGCAAGAGAAGATGGATCTCTCTCTCTCTCTCTCTCTCTCTCTCTCTCTCTCTCTTCTTGGCGTAACGTCCTCACTGGGACAAAGCCTGCTTCTCTGCTTAGTGTTCTATGAGCACTTCCACAGTTATTAACTGAGAGCTTCCTCTGCCAATGACCATTTTGCATGAGTATATCGTGTGGCAGGCACGAAGATACTCATGCCCAAGGAAGTCAAGGAAATTTCCTTTACGAAAAGATCCTGGACCGACCGGGAATCGAACCCGTCACCCTCAGCATGGTCATGCTGAATACCCGTGCGTTTACCGCCTCGGCTATATGGGCCGAAATAAGGTTCAATAATCATAAATGTCTTTAAGAGAACTTTTACTACATTTATTCATTCTACAAAGTAAGAACAAGAGTAAAAAGTGTGGTTCATCAAAGTTTTATACTTCTCCTTCAACAATCTCCCTTTCTTCTACTTCATGGTAACATGTTCCTTCAAAACGGTCCAACAGTTTCCCGACGATGTCAAGGAGACAGATAGGTTTGTATGTCGATGGGTCGCCAGGTTGCTTCCTGTGTTTTAGCAGTAGAACCAATTTTGATCTTTTCTACGGACATTTGCCTCTGTCTAGGCACATCTGCATGGCCATTATGAACATGTCGATGGCCATCTTGATGGCTACTGTTGGGATACTATCTGGACCCGGAGCCTTGTTCAACTTAAGCGAGATTGCTAATGCGATGAACTCGTCGTTTTTTACCGGGAGACACTGCTTTGAGCGAATTGACCATAGGGAATGGGGGTCTTATATCGTGGCGCGGGAACAACGTTTCCATAGGAAAAAATACGACTCGATACAATCAGCAAAAACCCACGCGACGAAATAAGGACTACGATTGAAAACTTGGAACATGGAATTGCAAGTCACTAGGTTTCGCAGGATGTGACAGGATAATTTACGACGAACTACATCCTCACAACTTTGACATCATGGCGTTACAGGAACTTTGGTGGACTGGACAGAAAGTGTGGAAAAGCGGTGTTTGGGAGTAAGACATCCAAGGATTTAGGCAAAATTCATTCTTGCCCATATCACCCTATAATCCCCATCGAAAGAGAAGACTATTCTGTTTTTGGATGCAACCCGAAGAGTGACGATAATATAGCGATAGTTTCATACGGGATACGAACTAGATTTAGTGCTCAGGAAGCCACGACAACGTCCAGATGGACTGGCGTATAAGTGTTTATTGTCAAGATTTGTAAAACAGAAGTAAATGTAAATAGTGTAAAATAAATCAATGTTATGTGTTAATATGAAGTAAAATATATGTTTTGTGCGTAAAACTAATAAATCGGAACTACTGGATATATGGATGTTGGATACCCGGAAAAGTAACCCAATCTACAATTGATGCCAAGGAAATCCCACCAATGCGCTATTCAGTCCATTTGGCATTCACCATCATCTCTACGTGTTGGAGCCTAAGGAATGTCCACTATCGAAGGTAATCTCTGGTACAGGGCTCCGACATAATGATCCTTCGAGCCGGATATGAGTCAGGATGGACTGGATATGGATTACGGACAAGGATAAGGAACGCTAGAAGCGACAACGTATAGCAGGACGCCATCGTTGAACCAGCTTAAACAAATAGCGAATTTGTGAGGTCACACGGTCAACAGCACAATGGCTTCTAATGAGTAGGAAATATTGTCAATGGCTACAATGTCCCAGGCAGCCATCAGCAACTATAGGAGTACGCGCCAATTCTTACTGCATGAACAACAGACTTGGATTTCATGTATGGACAGCTGCATCAGAGCTGGCTAATCATGCAATGGATACCGGACACGATTGGAATTGCTTGTTCGAACCACTGAAGATTGCTTGAGATATGCTTGGATCGACAACACTAAGTTGGCGGAGCCTGCTGTTTCCACAAGTAAATATTTTACACTTAGTGTGTGTCTAGTCGAAGCTACACAATTCAGCATCCTAACACCAATTTCCATCCAATTTCAATACATACTTACATCGGAGCATCATGCGTACGCGGCAGCATAGGATTGAGTCTGTCGTCCAACATTGCATCAACAATTCGGAACAACAACATGTCGGCATTGCTACCGCACGTTGTACTCCAGCGCCCATGGTCGTACATCTAGGTGCCCAGCATAATACGGAAACGGGATATCATCTCATGTCCAAACGACAGATATGGGCAACGGTGTTGATCGAATTACACCACCACACAGAAATTCACCTTTCGGATGCTTTGGATGGTACGGATCGGAATGGATTTCTCGATCAAATGTCTACAGAACACTCGCATTCGATTCGCCAAGGTATCAGATTGATCCAACGTAAACACTAGCACGAAGAGGCAGCGACGTCAATGGTTTCCCAGGTTAGTGAACTTAGTATATGTCCACCGAAGCATTCACAGACCTACACATTGTAATGGAACTTCATCCTCTTCGATATGCATGTACCCTCTTCGCAACACTACAACGAGCAACACACCATCGGTAGTCTATCACGATCTACCACACTAAACGGCATCAACACTTTGTTAACATTACGGACGATCAATTCCAAGGAGATGGACCACTACTACGTGTGCGCAACATCCCATTTCTTCTGGCTGGACCCGAATCACATCAACCGCAACTTCTTCTGTTTCTCCGAGAGGCACTTGATATGTATTGGAAGGCACAATCTATACGCTGGAAGCGAGGCTCACATTGAACCGCATTAACAAATTACACAACCAAACAGCTTCTACGAGAGTGCAGATATGGTTCTGCTCATTCAACACAATCACAGGATGGCTCTGTCGTGGCGATCAAATGCTACGAAATACTATGGACGGTCACTCTTGAAGAGTGATCAACGATATCGACACCGATCAGGCAAAGTTTCCAATATATCGCTACCTACACGGCACAATGGGTGCCACGGAATCGGATGCTAGGAGCATCTGAATAAATCAAGGTTAAGGTTTTGGGCATTAGGGATGCTCAAAATTCAATCCAAAGGACACATGGGTGTCTTCTACCTACCGGATGCTTGAGCTACAGGCAGCTCAGGTAAACTCCCAAGGACACTAGGAGTGCCCTTACTCATATTCGAATGCTAGGGGTATTCGAAGAAACTCCAATCGGTTTCCACGGACGGTGACTGAGGTTCGGCGGTGAAGTATTCTACTATCTTCAACACTAGCTTGGAGCACACAGGGTATTTCGAGCTTTACTCATTGGATGCGGGTCACAGGGGCTCGCACGTTGCACGGTGCAACAAAATCAACACCAATTCCAAGCATTCACTATGGGGTGTTTGCAGATCGAATCCCAAACCATCAACGGTGATGGTTCTTTGGTTGGACACTTTGCACTTTTCGTATTGAAATGGATCAATCGCGGAAACTCGGATCAACTCGCGAAACGATCGAATTCACGTAGCAAACTACACACCTGGCGGCGGCGTATGGTGCACTAACCTACTGCCTACGGTTTATTGGAAAATCACGCCAACACTTCAACACACTACACGGACATGGATAAATTTCAAGGTTACCGATGAGCACTTATGGGAAATTATTCAACACACGGAAACTCTCAACACATCTTAGCTTCAGAGCTCTCACGTGAGCCCGAGCGCAGTCAGTTACACAAGAGAAGGTAGTCGATAGTCACATAAGCATGAGCAGCGAAATGGATTGGCTTTAACGGTGGGTGAGAGCCGATCATCCAACTCGTCAGTGAAGGAAAGGAAAAACCAACAGCTACCTGAGATTCGGCACTCGTTCGTTGTACGATTGGTTTGGTCAATACAGTCAAAAGAATCATCTCGATTGGATTGGAGGTATGGAGAGGTGGCAGCTTATCATGGTTTCTCAGGTTAGTACTACACAAGTATATGTTCGGCCGAAGTCCGGACGACCTTACTCTTCTAACCAAAATTTCCTCTCCGATACCTACTCACACATTTGCCTTGGAATGAGCATTACGGATGTCAACAAACTACAAACACTGCACGTAGAACATCGGATCATTTCGATCGGCATGGATCGGGCCCATGGATCGGCCCTATCTCGCAGTATGGATGATATTAGGAAATCGTAACGGAACACATACAGTTTAGCGCTGCTGACTGTTTTGTCAGGTAAAACATATGGTATATGCCTGGCCGAAGCCAGGTCCCTTCGGTATACTACACCACTTTAAATTCTCGGGTTACAACGAGTTCAACCACATGATTGATTGCGGAGATCAATAACGATGACGGTGGACGGAAAACTGTAAACAACAGACCCACACATTTTATCAAACGGTATGGATGACTTCAGTAGTGCAAACACAACCGTACTGAGATATAGGCAGTCTCTTCAACAACTCATGGGAGCTGCATTGATGCGTCGGCTACTCGACTGGCATGAGGAGAATCTGGAAAATTACAAGGGGATCACCATTCCATGCGAATTGGATACAAAACGCTGCATTGGCACAACTAAAAGAGTTCTTCAGAAATTTTGGAAATTTCAGGGTGGGTGAGGATGTTTGGGAGTAAGACATCCAAGGATTTAGGCAAACTTCTTCCAAAGCTGTGGCACCATCAATGAACTAGAAACAGGATTTATAGAGTTGTGCAAGATGCAACAATGTGAGATCGGGTGGTACCTGATCAACGCAAGAATGTGCATGTTAAGAGTTAAGGACCGTTTCTTCAACTACAGCATCATCAACGTTCACTGCCCACACGAAGGGAAATCTGATGACGAGAAAGAAGCGTTCTACGCGCAGTAAAAGCAAACATACGATGGTTGCTCGCCGCGTGACGTGAAAATCGTTGTCGGCGACATGAACGCGCAGGTAGGAAGGGAGGAAATGTACAGACCGGTAATCGGGCGAAACAGCCTGCACGCCGTATCGAATGATAACGGCCAGCGATGCGTATGGTCGTCCGAAGCTTCTTCCCCCGCAAAGATATCCACAAAGCCACCTGTAGATCACCCGACCATCAAACAGAACACCAAATCGACCACGTTCTAATCGACGGTAAATTCTTCTCGGATATAACCAATGTCCGCACATACCGCAGTGCGAATATAGATTCTGATCACTACTTAGGGGCTGTCCATAAACCACGTGGTCATTTTTTTTGGGGACTTCTCAACCCCCCCCCCCCCCCCTGGAAAAGTTAATGGATTGATTGATTGATTTGTCTTTTTTAAAGAGACTTTCAGCCATTGGCTCCAATATTAATGGATACATTTCTGAACGAGGCATCCCTGGAGAAGTTCCTGGAGTAATGCCTGGAGCATTAGAGAAATTTCTGATAAAATTCCAAGATCCCCCACCGCGTGGTCATTGGTCCATACAAAATTTTTTATTCGTCCATACAAAATGCTCGTTGGCAGAAACCCCCCCCCCCCCCCTCATGACCACGTGGTTTATGGACAGCCCCTTAGTAGCTGTATTCATGCGCTCAAAATTTTCGACAGTTATCACCACGCGTCGAAGTCGAACGCCGCGACTCAACATCGAGCAGCTGCGTAACGTAGAAGTGGCTCAAGAGTACGCGCAGCAGTTAGCAATGGCCCTACCAACAGAAGAGCAGCTTGGCGCAGCTACACTTGAAGAACGTGAAAAGTCGCAAAAAAATGACCACGTGGTTTATGGACAGCCCCTCATTAATGTGTCGAAGACAAATTACATGATGGCAAAGAGCTCCAGGGACGGATTATAGCGCCCGCCACCCCGAATTTATATCGACGGTGATGAAATCGAGGCGATTGAAGAATTCGTGTACTTGGGCTCACTGGTGACCGCCGACGACGACACCAGCAGAGAAATTCAGAGGGGCATTGTGGCAGGAAATCGTGCTTACTTTGGACTCCGCAGAACTCTACGATCGAATAAAGTTCGCCATAACACGAAGTTAGTTATCTACAAAACGCTGATTAGACCGGTATTACTCTACGGGTACAAAGCATGGACCCTACGAGCAGAGGACCAACGCGCCCTTGGAGTTTTCGAACGGAAGGTGTTGCGTACCAATTACGGCGGAGTGCGGATGGAAGACGGGACTTGGAGAAGGCGAATGAACCACGAGCTGCATCAGCTGCTGAGAGAACCAACCATCGTCCACACCGCGAAAATCGGGAGGCTACGGTGGGCGGGTCACGTCATCAGGATGTCGGATAGCAACCCGAAGAACCAGTTTATTCTTAAGAGCCATCTGACCGGTACAAGAGACGTGGTGTGCAGCGAGCTAGGTGGGTCGATCAAGTAGAGGACGATTTGCAGACCATTCGCAGAGTGCGGAACTGGAGACGCACAGCCATGAACTGAGTAGAATGGAGACGACTCCCACGTACAGCAGAGGACACTCAGGCCTTAGTCTGACTGGTAAGGTAAGTAAGTATCTTGGGAAATTCTCAATGTTACTAAAATGAAAGATTGTGTTAATTACATTATAATATTTGTGAATAAATATTGAACTCCTTGCAGTTTTGAAGCTGCAGATACAGTGAGCTGCTGTCAAAAGGTGTCATTCTACTCAAGAAGTTGCGTCCCTAACAGCAAGCTCAGTATGTAATCGACCAACTGCGTTAGAGAGAATGTAACTGATGCATGCAAGTTAATTTATTGCCCTTTTTTTGAATATCCTAGTCGGCCTTTTTGTCTGAAGTAGACTGCAATCTTTTTAAGCATTTGAAGGCAAAGAGCGTTTAATTGGCAAATTGAGAGATACATTTGTGAAAAAATGTCACTTGTTTTGGTGGGAATTCGAATCCAGTTTGATTTTCTATTCGCCGTAACACGAAGTTAACCATCTACAAAACGTTGATTAGACCGGTCGTCCTCTATGGGCACGAAACATGGACCCTACGTGCAGAGGACCTACGCGCCCTTGGAGTTTTCGAACGGAAGGTGTTGCGTACCATCTACGGCGGAGTGCAGATGGAAGACGGGACTTGGAGAAGGCGAATGAACCACGAGCTGCATCAGCTGCTGGGAGAACCAACCGCGAAAATCGGGAGGCTACGGTGGGCGGTTCACGTCATCAGGATGTCGGATAGCAACCCGACTAAAATGGTTCTCGAGAGTCATCCGACCGGTACAAGAAGACGTGGAGCGCAGCGAGCTAGGTGGGTCGACCAAGTGGAGGACGATCTGCGGACCCTACGCAGAGTGCGGAACTGGAGACAAACAGCCATGGACCGAGTGGAATGGAGGCGGCTACTATGTACAGCAGAGGCCACCCCGGCCTTAGCCTGACCGGTAAGGTAAGTAAGTTGATTTTCTATTCCGCAAAATCGTTACTTGTTCTGTGGTTTAGTTAGTTGAAGCGCCAGACTAGAGATAAGGAGTCATGGGTTTGAATCCCACCAAAAAAGAGGTAATTTTTTCACAAATTTATCTCTCAATTTGTTAAGCATCAGTCTGTTATAAAGTCAATTTATATCCCTCTGTCTATCGATTATTCGTAGCACTCGTTCAAATTTATTGCAAAAATGTAAGGAGCTTCTTAACTTCACATCATCAAACTTCGACATAAAAAGAAACTTTTCGACATATCCCATCGGCATCCCATCGAGACGGCAATAAAAATTCAAATATAATGCCATTATTAGTTCCGTTTAATGCCCCGTAATTACATTCGGTTGCAATTTCGGCGACAGGACAAACAATAAAAAACAAACTTTCTTGCCCCCGTGAGCCACTAGTCGGTACTGCCGGCTGGCTGTTGCTTTGCTGCAAACAGTCATCCCCTCAAACCTAAAAAAAATGGTAAGTGCGCCGTCATCGTCATCTCTGCCGTCGAAATGGCAGCCGGCTCTGAGAACGAGAAAGTTTTCATTTCCGGCTAGGCTTTGACGATGCACCCTTTTTCCCACGTGCCGCAGTCCATCGACGGCGACGGTGGCCGGACTCTAATGATTGCTCATAAAAAATTGGGCATGCAGCGTAGTGCCGCAGGTCTAGGTAAAATTCTAGCGGAGAAAATTTTTCCCATCCAAAAGCTCGGGGTTATGTGTGGAGGTCCGTATTTGCGCAAAATTCGTGTAATAAAATTCCATCTCTCGTCCCCCGGTTACATACCTATAAAATGGGGCCCCGAAACACAGAAGCCCCAGTCAAAATACAGTCGACAGGGGCAGTATGCGAGCTGTCCGGGTTGGTTTGGCGCATGTATATAAAATTCGATTTTATGGTTTATTGCCAGACATGCCGTAGCTATTGGCGCTGCTGCATCCTGGTCCAGTCCAGTATTATGGAAACCAGGGAAGGAAAAGTTTGGCAATTACACGCCCTCTGCAAGCAAAGGCAACTCCCGTCCGGATGTAGTTATGCTTACGCTTTTGTCCACTGCAAACATAGACTCGACCACAAAGTCATACATTTTCCAACGCGGTGGAAGTTATGGCGAATTGTGTACCTTTAGTTTGTTGGGTTTACGCAACCACTGCCGGTGGTAGTTCATACGTAATACTAATTTTCAGAAGAGGTGCAATGCATCTCGGAGGTTCATTTCAATTATTTGTTTTGGCTAAATAATAGCTGGTATTTCTTTCTGATAAATTCCGATTAAATTGCAGCTTGTGTTGATAACATATCAAGATGAGAATTTTCTTAAAAAAATATGCCTTCTAGTGTGCAGCTCTCCAATGGCTGCAAGCAGGAGCCTGTGACGGATGATTCTGTGTAAACCATATTGTCACGATCCGTATCATCTAGCAACAAATCAATGGATTCCTAGTGTCTCTGTCCTGACGTTGATCGGATGTTCGAGCCCGTATGAAGTTGATGATCAATATTAACTTCTTTTCTTGATCAACCTAGCTGTCTAGCTGTGTAGTGTCGGTAGAGATTGTCTCAATTTGCTAAGAATAAGTTATTCTATAACACTACGGACCGCCTGTTCCGGTGGTAAGTGTCCACCAACAGGTGACCCCTAATGCATGGTGTGATGCGGCTTTATGCTTACCGTGCTTGGGAATGAATGGCATAGTCTAATAAAAAGTCGCTGTCCATAAAATACGTTGCCTCATTTTTGAACATCTCAGAACCCCCTTCCAATTCGGCCAGACCCCTTCGTCTCCCCCAAAAAGTCTACGTAGTTTATGGACAGGCCCAAACCTAATCGCTAACGAAGCCCATGGAGTACCAGGGCGCCCTCCACAGCATGTTGCCTTTACTGTGCTAACAGGAGCAATGGTGCAGTGGACCTTGTGTTTCTCCGAGACAATCAGCTGCCCTTCTTCAATCTCATACTTGAGGCTGAATAAGGGCGGGATTATGAAGATGTTGTTGATTAGGATACGGGGATTCTCTCGGCTTTTGCAGTCGGTGACAGCAGCGAAAACAAGTTTGCCTCAACTTCCGACGGTTTCGGTTTATTTTAAACCTTCTTCAGGGGATTCTAAAATAGAAGGGGGGGGGGTCGTTTGTTTTCGAATAGTTTGGTAATGTTTTTGACGGTTTGTGACTCTAACCCTACTACTTACAAAGGCTTGTTTTCTTGTTAGAATCCATGGAAGCCCATGAAACATTGTCCAACGGAATTTGGATGGCGCCACCTTCAGCTATAGGTGCAATGCAATGAGTTAAGATTTTTCATTTTTGATTTCTACAGTCATACTACTCACTTTGCTCGTATCAATACGTTTGGTAGACGCTGTAGTGGTATAAACTGTTCCCTTAGCTTTTGAGCTTATTTTTGCTTCGCTTTTAGCTGAACTTTTTAGATTTTGCTCGCCTACACTTTTATCGATACTTGCTATGGCGGATACCTACGCAACTTTGCATGATGGTGTTGGTGTGGTGATATAATATGGTGTCGTGTTTAACAATCTTTGGATATTTACATTGAGGTGTGTGGTGGTGTTTGTGTGTTGTTATCATTCTCTACATTCCCTATTTCATTTGCAATTCGTGTTTTGCTAGCCTTTTCTATTTCGTGTAATATACCTGCGTAGATTGCATGTAGCCCATCAGTATCGGTTCGTCTGTTAATGCTGTGTCTGTTTCGAGCGATGTGACACATCTCTAGGAATTGCAGATTTTGTGTTTTGTTTACCTTTTCTAAAATTTTGACCTGTTTCAGATCGAACCTGTGATTTTCTTGTATGCTGTGCTGCATTAACGCCGTTCTCTCACTAAGCGATGCCATTCGTGGATCCGTGTTGTCTGCGCCTTGCTCGAGAAGCCTGTCCATAGTGTTGTACAGTGTTCGATGACCGCTTATTCTGGTTTTCAGACGGTTTTTAGTCATTCCAATGTAGCATGCTGGGCAGTTGGAACATGGTATGTGGTACACAACATTGTTTTGATCATCGAGTGCAATAGGATCTTTGATTCTTGAGAACAAGTTGCCGACCGTGTTGATGTTGTATTTGGCGAGTTTTATGTTGGGATATTCTCGTCCTATCGCCCTGTCCACCCTTTCGGACAGGTGTTTTATGTATGGTATTGATCGGTAGGTATGCTCTAGGTGTTCTTCAGTCGGTTGACTCCCTATGGCATGCTGGATTGGTTGAGTCCCGACTGTGCTGCTGTTTTCGCGTTCATTCATGCGATTGGCGATCCTCTTTCGTAGGGATGTGGGATATCCATTCAGCTTTAGATTATCCTCTACGATGACCTGCTTTGTTTGCATGTCGAGATCTGTGGACAGAAGGTGGACTCGTTTCGCGAAATTTTTGGCCATGTTGAGCTTCTGTTTTAGTGGGTGGAATGACAGGTAGTTTAGGAATCTACCGCTGGCAATTGGTTTCTGGTACCATTGAGTTTTTACCGTCTGGTTATTCTGCCGGATTAGCAGCATATCCTACTCAGTCTCGGTCCAAAGTTTGCCCTACCGATCACTGAAACACGACGAGTTCCTTACCACCATCTGATGGCTGACGTGGAACTGGTAATAAAGTCCAATCCGGACGAAGCAACCCAAGATCGGACAAGATGCGCAGTCGCCAATGCAATTACCAACCACATACACCGTTTCAACAACCAAAACACGCATTTCGATCCGTTGGTGAGGTTCTGCAGCACCGCTGAAGACATCACGAGGAAATTCCTGAAAGAGAACCCCAACGTGCTCGTATTAAAATCGGATAAAGGAAACAAAACCGTACTGATGGATGCTGAAGAATACAAGCAGAAGATGAAGGAACTGCTACAAGACAACCAAACGTATAAACCGATAGACAAAGACCCAACCCTCCGGTTTGAACGGCAAAACAACTCGTTAGTGAAACGTCTGCGAAATCTGGACCTCATCGATGATCGAACGGCCAAGGAGCTAACCAAATACAACGCCGTTTGCCCCAGGATATATGGCCAACCCAAAGCCCACAAGCCAGGATTGCCACTCCGCCCGGTGGTGCCGAATGTGACTGCCCCATCGTACAACTTGTCAAAATACGTAGGGAAAATTCTGCAGCAATCACTGGTAAGCTCCTACAACGTCCAAGATTCATTCACATTTTGTGAATTTATCAATGGTGTCACTCTCCCTGACAATCACGTCCTCATCTCACTCGACGTTAAAGCTCTATTCACCTCAATACCAAAACCCCTGGTGATTAATAGCATAATCATGAGATGGGACGAAATCAGGCCTAACACAAATATATGCCTAGACCTATTCCTTGAAATAGTCGGTTTCTGCATCGACTCTAGCTATTTCAAATTTGACGGCCAGCACTATGCGCAGATATTTGGAACTGCCATGGGAAACCCACTTTCTTCCCACATTGCTGATTGGGTAATGGAAGCCTTGCTAGACAATGTATTACGGTCGCTAAACATTCCCCTACCGTTCCTCAAGAAGTTCGTCGACGACTTAGTTACGGCTATGCCGCTGGATCAACTCCAGCACGTACTGGACGTGTTCAACAGCTACGACATCCACATCCAGTTCACACACGAACTGGAAGTAGAGAACCAGCTACCCTATCTGGATATGCTGCTAATCCGGCAGAATAACCAGACGGTAAAAACTCAATGGTACCAGAAACCAATTGCCAGCGGTAGATTCCTAAACTACCTGTCATTCCACCCACTAAAACAGAAGCTCAACATGGCCAAAAATTTCGCGAAACGAGTCCACCTTCTGTCCACAGATCTCGACATGCAAACAAAGCAGGTCATCGTAGAGGATAATCTAAAGCTGAATGGATATCCCACATCCCTACGAAAGAGGATCGCCAATCGCATGAATGAACGCGAAAACAGCAGCACAGTCGGGACTCAACCAATCCAGCATGCCATAGGGAGTCAACCGACTGAAGAACACCTAGAGCATACCTACCGATCAATACCATACATAAAACACCTGTCCGAAAGGGTGGACAGGGCGATAGGACGAGAATATCCCAACATAAAACTCGCCAAATACAACATCAACACGGTCGGCAACTTGTTCTCAAGAATCAAAGATCCTATTGCACTCGATGATCAAAACAATGTTGTGTACCACATACCATGTTCCAACTGCCCAGCATGCTACATTGGAATGACTAAAAACCGTCTGAAAACCAGAATAAGCGGTCATCGAACACTGTACAACACTATGGACAGGCTTCTCGAGCAAGGCGCAGACAACACGGATCCACGAATGGCATCGCTTAGTGAGAGAACGGCGTTAATGCAGCACAGCATACAAGAAAATCACAGGTTCGATCTGAAACAGGTCAAAATTTTAGAAAAGGTAAACAAAACACAAAATCTGCAATTCCTAGAGATGTGTCACATCGCTCGAAACAGACACAGCATTAACAGACGAACCGATACTGATGGGCTACATGCAATCTACGCAGGTATATTACACGAAATAGAAAAGGCTAGCAAAACACGAATTGCAAATGAAATAGGGAATGTAGAGAATGATAACAACACACAAACACCACCACACACCTCAATGTAAATATCCAAAGATTGTTAAACACGACACCATATTATATCACCACACCAACACCATCATGCAAAGTTGCGTAGGTATCCGCCATAGCAAGTATCGATAAAAGTGTAGGCGAGCAAAATCTAAAAAGTTCAGCTAAAAGCGAAGCAAAAATAAGCTCATAAGCTAAGGGAACAGTTTATACCACTACAGCGTCTACCAAACGTATTGATACGAGCAAAGTGAGTAGTATGACTGTAGAAATCAAAAATGAAAAATCTTAACTCATTGCATTGCACCTATAGCTGAAGGTGGCGCCATCCAAATTCCGTTGGACAATGTTTCATGGGCTTCCATGGATTCTAACAAGAAAACAAGCCTTTGTAAGTAGTAGGGTTAGAGTCACAAACCGTCAAAAACATTACCAAACTATTCGAAAACAAACGACCCCCCCCCTTCTATTTTAGAATCCCCTGAAGAAGGTTTAAAATAAACCGAAACCGTCGGAAGTTGAGGCAAACTTGTTTTCGCTGCTGTCACCGACTGCAAAAGCCGAGAGAATCCCCGTATCCGTTCAAGCCTACAGTCGATAAGCAATCAGATTAAAGTTGTTGATTAGTTTAAATTTTCACCTATATGGTTTCGCATTATGCGATTCACACAGTGTATTCTGTGTACCCTCGCCTTAGGCGTTTTCCAATCGACACCGATCTGGTTTTATTGCTGTTGTTCTTTGTTGTGCTGTTATTGCAAAATGTTTCTAGCCTAGTTTTGGTAGTGGCTATGGTTAGGATAGCTCAGATCAAACTTCAGCATAAAAGAACAGCAACGATCAATCTTTGCAGACTTATGCAAAATGGTACAGCCCAAATGGCCTTGGTCCAAGAACCTCACTTTCGTAAGTGGAATTTCGATCTAGGAAACCTTGTGAACCTGGTGTGTACTACTTTCAGTAAAAATGAAATGGCAAACTTGCGTGTCATGTCTCGAGCCTAAGTGCTTGTCAACAACGCAATTGTTGCTACACTCATCTCTGAACTAATCACCAGAGATGTATGTGCTATCACAATTTATGTATCTGTTGGAAACCTCAACAGGAAATACGTCTATTGTTCGGTGTATTTACCGCATGATGAACCATCCCCTACGGACACTTTCAAACAAGTCATCGCATACTGCATTTCAAAAGGCCTTCTGCTAATTGTTGGCACTGATGCTTATGCTCACCATATCATCTGGGGCAGCTCAGACATTATCTGCTAGAGAGTTAGTGTTACTTCGCAAACATTGCGTTTCAGGAATCCCCGGTCAACAAACTGGGATCTTTTTACTGATTCGGTTGCGGCCAAATTTCATGGATACTCACCATCCATTGACACTCCAAGTGATTTAGAAGATGTCATTGATACTACGACGACTATAATGGAAGCTTTTGAAGAAACATGCGCTCTGCGGTCTGAAAAGATCACACGAGGAACCCTTTGGTGGAACTCTGATCTGGCCAAGCTCAGGAAACAATGTAGAAAGTGTTGGAACAGACGACGTTCGGCTGGTTCGGAGGCTTTCATGTCGGCTCGCAAGGCCTACAGGAAAGCTCTCCGGTCTGCTGAGCGATCCGGCTGGGGAAACCTTTGTACGAATGTTTCCAGTTTGGGTGATGCCAGTCGGTTGAACAAAATCCTTGCAAAATCTAAGGATTTCCGAGTGAACGAACTTCGTTTGCCAAATGGCATTCTCACTTTCTCCGATGAGGAAGTTCTGGAATGCTTACTCAGTATACACTTCCCTGGAAGTGTGATTACATCTTCGGATGAACCTGATGTCTTTTCTTGAAGTTATGATTCCATGGCTTCGGCTCGTAGTACTGTAACTACAGAATCGAATGAGTGGGACTTAATAGCTTTGCTCCTCTCAAATCTTCTGTGGCAGATGGGATTTATCCTATTTTGCTTCAGAGAGGATTTGATTATTTCAAACATGTTTAAAAAAAAAGTACTTGTTTGTAGTTTTGCTTGGTATATTCCCAAATCTTGGCGGGATATTACTGTGAAGTTTATTCATGTGAAACAACATGCCTACCAATCTGGTAAGTCCACTGTGGCTCTTTTACACAAGGTTGTTTACGATGCTTTCTCGATTCGCTCAAAATCAATCTTGTTTGGGTGTTTTCTTAGATATCGAGGGTGCCTTTGACAACGTGCCTTTCGATGCCATAGTGGAAGCCGGAGTCATGGCATATCTCCAATGATTTCCAATTGAATTCACCAAATGCTCAAAACCGACATCTCTTCTCGACATTGCGTCTAGCAGGGATTAGGAAATTGTGTGTTTGTGGATGCCCCCAAGGGGGAGTCTTGTAATAGACTTAACACTCTGACTACCGTGATAGGAAAAAAGTAGGAACTAAAACTTTGAGCAGCTCGTTCTCAGCCACCTGTGAACCGATTTTAAATTTTTTTTCAGGGATCTTTTACTCAACCCAATAATTGATACTTTTTTTGTTTGCATGAAAAATTTAAGTCTGATTGATTGATTTGTTTTTATTAAAGAGACTTTCAGCCCTTGGCTGGTTCGTCTCTACAGCAATTTAAGTCTGGCCAAGGCCGTAACAACTTAAAATGGCTGCAAAACGTGATTTCTGCTAATAAGGCATATTGTAGAGGCAATACAAAATGTTTGCAACTATCTTGAACATCCCTAGCTACGATCCATTGCGGCTCTCAACAAACAAGCGCTCCAGTGCTCTAGCCAAGCATCCTAGAGGGTTAGGGTCTTCGACAAAGTTGTCTAGATTGATTGGTACTATATTTTAGCGTCTTTGGTTTTGATCTAGATCTACTGAAACTGATCTAGATAAGTTTTATCTTTCAATATGACGCTCTAGTTTTCTTGGTATGCATCCTAAAGACCTGGATTCGTCGACAAAGTGTTTTGAATTGGTTGGTACTACATTTTAGCGTCTTCGGTTTTGATATACATCTGCTGAAACTGATCTAGATAAGTTTTAACTTTCAATACGACGCTCTAGTGATCTCGGTATGCATCCTAGAGGGTTGGATTCTTCGACTAAGTGTTTTGAATTGGTTGGTACTACCCCCGTCTTTGGTTTTGATCTAGATCTGCTGAAATGATCTAGATAAGTTTTATCTTTCGATACGATGCTCTAGTGTTCTTGGTATGCATCCTAGAGGGTTGGAATCCTCGACAAAGTGCTTTGGATTTATTGGTACAGGTAGGACTCGATTATCCGGGGGTTCAATTAACCGGGGGCTCGATTATCCGGGGCTCGATAATCCGAAAAAAAACGGCTCGATTATCCGGGGAAAAGTTTGTTTTTGCTTCGTTTACAAATTTTTAGATTATAATATGTCAAAAAATGTGATAAACATCAAAAAGAACACCTGTAAGTAGGATTTAGCCTTTTTGTAAATTGTTTTTATTTTTTCACATTTTTCAGCAAAAATTTCATTTTCAAAATAACATGGTTGTAATAATACCAGACGTTGAGTTTAGGCGCTACAACGTTATGTACGTTAGCTTCTATGTTTAACGAATAGGTTTTGATTGAATTACATCAAAAATAACAGAAAAGAAGCATGGCTCGATTATCCGGGTGATTCGATTATCCGGGGTGAAATAATTTTGGAGTCACCCGGATAATCGAGTCCGACCTGTACTACATTTAATGTCTTTGGTTTTGATCTAGATCTGCTGAAACTGATCTAGATAAGTTTTATCTTTCAATATGACGCTCGTGGAGCGGATCTGGTTGGATGGTTAGAACACTTGACTATCACGCCGAGGACCTGGGATCGAATCCCACTCCCGACAAACTCACAAAATGTGAGTCCTTCCTCCGGAAGGGAAGTAAAGCGTGGGTCCCGAGATGAACTAGCCCAGGGCTAAAAATCTCGTTAATACAGATAAAAAAAAAATGTGACGCTCTATTGTTCTTGGTATGCATCCTAGAAGATTGGAATCTTCGACAAAGTGTTTTGAGTAGGTTGGTACTACATTTCAAAGTAATTGGTTTTGATTTAGATCTACTGAAACTGATCTAGATAAGTTTTGTCTTTCAATACGACACTCTAGTGATCTCGGTATGCATCCCAGAGGGTTGGAGTGTTCGGCAAAGTGCTTTGGATTGGTTGGTACTACATTATTACGTCTTTGATTTGGATCTAGATCTGCTGAAACTGATCTAGATAAGTTCTATCTTTCAATATAATGTTCTAGTGTCCTTGATATGCATCCTAGAGGGTTGGATTCTTCGACAAAGTGTTTTTTTTAAATGATTGGTACCATATTTTAACATCTTTGGTTTTGATTTAATTCTGCTGAAACACATCTAGATAAGTTTTATCTATAACTTAATCATTTTATGGCTATATCGGTCTTTTCCTACTCAGACTCAGACTCAGGGAGTAGAGATCAAAGTGGATAATGAAATGATAGATATGATAGTATTCACTAGGTTGCGAACAGGCTTGACAGAAACTCCCTCGCGAGAAAATGAGGAAGCGATTTTCTGAGGAGTGAAAATAAAACTCAGAAATCACAAAGCAATTCCTCAACAGCACCGAGCGCGAGCTGGCCGCGCAGCGAGGAGTTCGTTCAACACTCATAATTGTTTGTTGTGTTTCGCACGTCCACTCACACTTAAAAAGCTCTCGCGAGTTCCACTCCCATAGAAAGAAAGACTCTCGAGGCGAAAATCGCACTCATTAACCCGAAATAATCATTGGCTCTTTTTTCGTTCCTCTCTTCCTCGCTCAGTTTTTATTGCCTCTCTGTTTGGGGTTCGTTCGTTCCCTCGCGACGAGGCAAAAGCAAAACACCGCTCTAGAGCATGTTGCCAAACTCTTTTGATTTCGAGGAGGATTATTAAAAAAGACAATTACACCGTCTTCGACCTTGAGGCCTCTACAGACTGAACAATACTAGCATTTGACAACGGACAACACATATTACACCCAGTGGCCCAGTGGAGAATTTTTCGTTTGACGAAAAGTTTTCCCCGACTGGAGCGGGAATCGAACCCACACTCCGAGGCTTACGAGACACCTAAACGACTGACGCCGCTAACCGCTCGGCCACGAAGCCCACAAGCCCACATTATCAAGCCTGGTTGGGAACAAGTTTGAAAATTTACAGAAGGTGAAATTAGGCAAGTAGGCCATGTATTGAACGAATACATCGAATACGTAAAACTTCTGCCGTACGACCTGTGCTTTTAAACAGATCGGCTTGGTTGGTAGATCATACCCCAGTCAACCAGTGATCGTATAAGATGTTGTATAAGATGTTAAAGTGGAGGCGATATGCGTACATTTTACATGCGCCTAAATGGAGGCATGCACGTATATGGCCTCCACTTTATCATCTTATGCAACATCTTATACGATTACTGGTTGTTTGGGACCACCTTACCAAGACTGGCAAAAGTTTCAGGTACCCGACTGCCTATGTATCGTTCTGTTTTCATCACAAGTTTTATCGATCGGTAGCTTTTTCGGAATTCACACTCCGTTCATAAGGGCATGCCTATATCCCTTTCGGGACGGCCCATAAAATACTGATTATTTCAATTTATCTCTTATAAACTAAACGTCTTCTGGAATAAAACTTTCTTTACTTCGGCTTGCTCATCCACCTATGCACTTTTTGGGGTCAAATAAGGACCAGCACAATTGTGCTGGTCCGTCCTCAAGGCGGTCGATGATTCATAAGAAATTGCTGAAAATTGCATACTTTTAGGCGTTTTATGGTACAGAAGATTGATTGTTATTATTATTATCACTACAAAGTGTTAGTTTGTATAAATTTAGACGTATAATTTTAACTCAAGGAACACGACGTCAGCTTGACAAGGTATTCAAATCATAGAAGTGAATAAGAAGAAGTGAATAAGAACAGCAAATCCCTGTTCCAATCTATTTCATGATTTCGATAATATGGAGTAATATTCATCACTCAAGTATTCAAAGTTCTTTGAAATACTCGTACAAAATAATATCGTGTTCCTTGAGTTGAAATTATACGTCTCTAACAAACTAACAATTTGTAGTGATTTAATAATTAAGGACAGACTTGTTAGAATCCCAAAATGGCCGCCACAATGGCCGACTTTGGGGCCTACTCACGATTTCGAAGCCACAAATCTCTTCGTAAACAAAACCAGCGCACCTGATCTTCTTATTTTAAGCTTATTACAAGTGAGCAAGAACAGAATAATAAAATGCACTGTTTTTTTACGCTTGCTTCTTGAGATTTGTGTGTCTGAAGTTCTGATCCACTGTTGAAGCGGGATTTCAAGACGTTTGTCCTTAAAATCAATCTTATACCATAAAACGCCAACGCCTAACAATAGGCAATTTCCAATGGAACTTCGACCGCCTTGGGGACGAACCAGCACAATTGTGCTGGTCCCACTTTAACCATCCAGAAATCTTGTGCTTTTCAACAAAGTACCACTTTTTCTTCGCCGTTTTGCAGAACTACTCTTTTTCTATCGATTTGTATCACTGCATACCTGGATTAAACTAATATTTATAAAAATACGAAAGATAAAACTTTTTCAACTTCTAGGGTGATTGTTTACTTTTTGTTTGATTTAGGGGCTGTCCATAAACCACGTGGTCATTAGGGGGGTGGGGGGGGGGGGGGGGTTTCGGCCAATGACCATTTTGTATGGACAAATAAAAAAATTTGTATGGACTAATGACCACGCGGGGGGGGGGGGGGGGGTTGAAAAGTCCCAAAAAAATGACCACGTGGTTTATGGACAGCCCCTTATTGTGGATTTTTTTATAAACAATTCCAATCAAAGCTGAGGCTTAGAAATGTAATTATAAGTAATCACTCCATCATAAAAAATAATTAAATGACATATTTTGAGGAAAAAACAGTTGAAAAAAATATGTAAAACTAATGTAGAAAAACAGCACGATTGTGCTGGTTCGTCCCGAAAGGGATATCGCGGCGTGTTCTACCATTTTCTTTTTCGCTTTATTGCCTTATTACAGTGCCCTTTTCAGGGCGTTGTTTGATCCCATTGTGGTACGCTTATGCGTTAGTACTCTCTTCCAGGGTATTTTTTCCCTACCTGTCCTCATCACCATCTTTATCCTTATTTCCTTCCTTTTCCCTCAGGTAGATGATGAAATGAGCTGTTATTTTGGCGATGGCATAAATGTCCCAAATGGAGGATAACGTGCTTTTGGATCCGGCCTTCTGATACCTGATAGAGGTAGTTCATATATAATAATACTATTTTTCAGAAGAGCCGCAATGCATCTCAGAGGTTCATTTCAATTATTAGTTTTGACAGGTATTTCTTCCTGATATATTTTGATTAAATTGCAGCTTGTGTTATAATATATCAAGATGAGTATTTCTTTAAAAAAATATGCCTTCTAGTGTGCAGCTCTCCAATGGCTGCAAGCTGGAGTCTGTGCCGTATGATTATGTGTGAACCATATTATCACGATCCTTATCATCTTGGAGCAAATCAATGGATTCCAAGCGTCTCTCTAATCAACACCAGGATTTTGGAAAAGCTTTCGATCGTCTCAATCAAGAAAAAAACTAGGAGTGGGTAATGTCTGAGACATAACCGCAATGTTGACGTAGGACAAAGGCTGGAACGACTTTTATAGTCTCATAATACAATGTTTGTTGTTATGATAATACAAATGGGTGGACTGATGTGTTGAGTAAAGTTGTTGTGTGATCGATCGCTTTCGCTGAACGCATTCATAACCCAACAATCATTTTTGCTGTATAAGAGTAAAACAAATCACTCTTAAGCTAACTTAAGCTCAAGAAGCTGTTATTCAGCTTGTTCGGTTACTTGGGAAGATTTTGACTAGTTCAAGAGTTATTTCGTTTTGAAGAGAAATGATCAATTTACTCTTCTACGAGAGAATTTTCATCGAGCGGATAAAATTATTAGATAATTGAACGGCGTTACATAGATCCTTTTAATTGAAGATTAACGTGAAACTCTTTCAATAATACGTTGTTTTCATCTGGGAAGAACATATTAGTGGCCGACTTCACTATTGCTGAACTACCAAGCTTTCAGTCTGTCGCTTTTAATTACCGAAACATAACTCTTGAGAAATCATTTTCGCTGATCCTGGAAAAGACCGTTTATAAAACGGAAGATTTTTGCAAGACAATTATTGCATGAATTCATCACGCAATGCGAGTTGATTTTACTCATACTGAATGCGGCCGTTTGCTGTCGTGGATGAGATTTCTGGTGCTGCCACCACGATAGCCGAGAGTCATCGCTGAGTTTGTGTGCAGCTGCCTAGCTGGGAGGTGACATCTCCCTTCTCCTTGACTGATCCAAGGAAAATGACGAAAGTTAGCAGAGGAAACAGCTGTCATGCCCCTAGATTAGCAGATGAAGCTCCTCCCATTCGGCGGGCTTTCCAGTTTATTCCGTTTGCATGACCCGCCCACATTGTGTCAGACGCTTTAAACGACTAATCACCCGTTCTTTGAGACAATTTCTAATCGAACGGATGAACTAACCAAAGTATTGAAAAGTTAAGATCATTTTAATTCGATAAATATTAGAACGAAACAATGTTTCAGGCACAATTTGTCCGAATAAGATACTAGAACAATTAGAACAATTAGAGGCCGGCTATACTGTTGCTAAGTTTTCAGTCTGTCGCTTTTAATTATCCGATTCATAATTCTGGAGGAATCATTTTCGATTGTTTTAAATAATAGAAGATTTCGGCAAGACAATTGAAAATTATCCGCACTGACTGCTGGAAGCCGTCGAAAATTGCCATCGCTTACTGCCGTGGATGAGATTCCTGGTTCTATCAGCTAAATAGCCGAGAGTCGTCGCAGGATTGGTGCGCAGCTGCGGAGGTGACATTCACTCCCTTTGACTGATCCAACGAAAATGACGGAAGAAAACAGAGGTCACTGCTTTTATTCCCCTTGATTAGCAGATTAGGCTCCTCCCATTTGGCTGGCTTTCCAGGTTATTACGTTTGCATGACCCGCCCCGAATGCTCCAGACGCATCAAGCAACTAATCAACCGAGAAATGAGAAAATTTTCATTGAACGGATAGAGTAACCAAAATATTGGATAATTTTGATCAGTTTAATTCGAAAAATGTTCAAACTAATTTTAATTAAACAATGTTTCACGCAAAATAGTCCGGATAGAATAATGCGCTGTTAAATTCCGGGTGGAATCATTAGGCCATTAGTGACCGGCTTCATCATTATTGCTGGGCCACCAAGTATTCAATCTTTCACTTTTCAGTTGCACTACACTTTTCTCGTTCGATGGAATGAAATTAGCTGATTCACAAACTCTTAAGGAATAATTAACGGTGGTCCTGAACATGACCACCTGAACATTTGACGAGTTTAGGAACGAAATGGCATGACTTTACCATGCCACGCAATGCGTGTTGGTTTTCTCCGTGCTGAATGATAAACGCCACCGAAAACTGGACCGCCGCTTGCTGCCGTGGATTAGAATAATGACCAGTTTCACTATTGCTGGCAACGATGCTCTGTCTTTTGCTTTTTGGTTGCACTACATCTCGATTGATGTTGGAAATTATCCAATTAACTCTTGAAGAATCATTTTCGATGGTCCTGAAAAGGACCGGTTTGAATAATGGACGATATTGATTCAATCACCATGCCACGCAATGCGTGTTGGTTTTCTCTGCGGAGTGCGGAGAATGCTGGACGCCGTCGAAAATTGGCCCACCGCGCCGCTGCCATGGATGCAATTCCAAGTGCTATCATCAGCACGATAGCCGAGAGTAGTCGCTGGGTTGTTGTGCTGCTGCCTTGCTGGAGGTGACATCCACCTCCAATCTCCTTGACTGATCCAACGAAAATGACGAAAGAAAACAGAGAACAATGCTTTTATACCCCTAGATTAGCAGATGAAGCACCTCCCATTTGGCTGGCTTTGCAGTTTATTCCGTTTGCATGCTACAGACGCTTCAAACGATTAATCAACCAAGAAATGAGAAAATTTTCATTGAACGGCTGAAGTAATCAAAATATTGGATGGTTGAACCACACTTTTCTCGTTCGATGGAATGAAATTATCTGATTCACAACTCTTGAGGAATAATTTTTGGTGGATTAGATTCAACCGAGAGTCATCGCAGTCGATGTGCGGCTGCTTGCTGGAGATGACATCCTACCTCCTTGGCCGATCCAACGTAAATGAAGACAGAAAACAGAGGACACAGCTTTTACACCCCTAGATTAGCATATGAAGCTCCTCCCATTCGGCTGGCTTTTCAGTTAATTTCGTTTGCATGACCCGCCCCTCATGCTCCAGACGCATCAAACGATTACTCAACCGAGAAATGAGAAAATTTCCATTGGACGGATAATGTA
The DNA here is from genome assembly GCF_035046485.1 of Aedes albopictus. NCBI lineage: Eukaryota > Metazoa > Arthropoda > Insecta > Diptera > Culicidae > Aedes > Aedes albopictus. The sequence continues at coordinate 68,313,625 of NC_085138.1, read as the reverse complement.
ACCAAAATATTAGATGATTTAGATCATAGGGCCCACATAGCCGAGGCGGTAAACGCACGGGTATTCAGCATGACCGTGCTGAGGGTGACGGGTTCGATTCCCGGTCGATCCAGGATCTTTTCGTAAAGGAAATTTCCTTGACTTCCTTGGGCATAGAGTATCTTCGTGCCTGCCACACGATATACGCATGCAAAATGGTCATTGGCAGAGGAAGCTCTCAGTTAATAACTGTGGAAGTGCTCATAGAACACTAAGCTGAGAAGCAGGCTTTGTCCCAATGAGGACGTCACACCAAGAAGAGAGAGAGAGAGATCATTTTAATTTGAAAAATGTTAGAATTGAAAAACTTTTCACGCAAAATGGTCCGGATATGATAATGCGTTGCCAAAGTCCGGGTGGAACAATTAGGCGTCATAATTGTTGCTGACTGAGTCACCAAGCATTCAATAATTCACTTTTCGGTTATACTACACTTTTCCCGTTCGTTGGAATGAAATTATCCGATTCACAGCTCTCGAAAAATCATTTTCGATGGTCCTTAAAAGGACCGTTTGGATAATGAATAATTCTAGGAAGATAATTAAATGAATTCACTATGCCACTATGCATGTTTGTTTTCTCCGCACTAAATGCTGAACGCCGTCGAAAACTGGCCCCCCGCTTGCTGCCGTGGATTCGATTAATGACCGGCTTCACTCTTGCTGAGAAACGATGCTCTGTCCTTGCTTTGCACTACACCTTTCTCGATCGAGAATGGAAATTTATCCAATTAACTCTTGAGAAATCATTTTCGATGGTCCTGAAAAGGACCGTTTGAATAATGGACGATTTTGATGAATTTACAATGCCACGCAATTCGTGTTGGTTTTCTCCGCGCTCAACGCTAGACGCCATCGAAAACTGGCCCGCCGCTTGCTGCCGTGAATGAGATTCCCGGTGCTATCAGTACGATAGCCGAGTGTCGTCGCTGAGTCGATGTGCCGCTGCCCAGCTCGAGGTGTCACCTCGACGGTGGTCGAAATGGAACTGACGAACAGCTCTCGCATGATCGCATTCCTTCCTGCATCGTAGGTAGTTGCCCCCACGATGCGCACCAATCAGAGAGCGTTGGTAGACTGAACGAGAAAATTAGTCCGCTACCCATATTTATAGATTTCAGCGATTTCAATGTCTAACTTTAAAACAACTTTTCAACTATTTATCAATGATTTTTAGGTTCACCGAATATTACAAATTGAACGTGGGAGTTTCATCTCTCGGATAACGGGATTTGTTTATCATTTCATTCAGTGGGAAAGATACTGTGAGCGTTTAAAATCTTTCACTCAAACGTAACGCTCTTGGTTTCATAAATTTTGAAATGACACCGGGTATAGAAAACAGAGACGTAGTCCTACGTCAAAATGTGAGGCATCAGTATACTGGAATGGGTTATACATATATATGTAAATTAGAAAAAAAAAGTGTCTGAAATGCATAAAAGTAGTCTTTATCTCCAGGTGAAAGAATGAAAAACTCGGCACTACGTTATCAACTCATAAGGCTAATTGGAGATGCATTGCTGCCAATAAATTAACGATTAGCGGCTGTATGCCCACCACGGCCGATAATAAATTACACCAAGTGATATTTTTCCTACCAATTAAACCAACCGTTTCGTTTTTTTTTTGTTTGCATAGTGCTGATTTATTAAATTCGAGTCATGCATTATCACAAGCAATAATAATTGTCATCCTATAAACACTCAGATTTGGCATCGGTTCAACAATAACTCTGGCCTAATCCCTACACAGAGCGTGCTCGAAATTAACACACATGTAAGGATAGGAGAGAAGCCTCTAGAAAAACATTCACTTCTTGGCGTAAGCTAGACCGCTGGCATCGGTGAAGAACACCTGCTGGGGAGCAGCAGCCGCCGCCGCGAAAGGAAAAGCAGCTGGAGCAGCCTGGAGTGGAGCAGCTGCCGTGAGTGGAGCGTACTGGATCGGAGCCGCAGCTGCCAGTGGAGCGGCTGCCACCTGAGCCTGGTTGAGCAGAACCAATCGCTGCAGAGTGGACTCCGGGATGTTTACCAAGTAGATCGGGCGCTGTTGTTCCTGGTTTGGCTGCTGATTGTCCAGGGCTTCCAAGCGACCCAGGCGCTGGCGATTGCTGTTCCGTGGTGCCTGGCGGAGACGAGCGGCACGCAGACGGGCAGCGACAGCACGGGCTTCAGCTTCGACGGTTTCGGTTTCCGGGTCCTCGGTTACGTTGTCATCGTAGTCATCGACAGCTGCAGTCGTTGTTGGGAACTCAGTGGTTGGCACTGCGGTGGTCGTTGGAGCAACGGTTGTGTATGCTGGGGGTTCCTCCTCTGGCAGTGGGAATGGCTGCTCAGGTTGAGGGTAGCTGTAACCGGATGGCTTCGGATATTCATAGCCTGCGGTTTGGCGAGCGTAGGATGGATCCTGTTGCAGCCGACCGAATGAACCGCGGCCGAATGGCTGACGGTATCGCACCGGCGGCTCACCACTGACGGCAACAACCGCGGCCAGTGCCAACATGGTAACAAATCCGAAACTATTCATTGTTTAGATGCTGCTGTCTAGTCGCTCAGAACACCACGGAAAGAACTAATTGTTTGATTAGATAGTTGAAACTGATATCGATTTGCCTGCTGCGTCGACAATTTATACTAGTTCTCCAATTGTTTTGTCGTCCAGTCACCGAAAATACAATAATCCGACAGAATGTCAAGTTCAGCATTCGACGAATGCTTTCGCACTTGGAGGACGTTCATCGACCGTGGGGGTGGCCGCAGTTGACCCATATACGAACCGATACCGGTAGCCACGCTGCTACGTGATTCCACTTTTTATGACCACGTGAGGTGAGGTGAACCGACTGCTTTCAGATGACCCCGCCCACCCCAGCGCCTCGACTCGAAGCCGCGAGGAAGTCATCGACTAATCAATCGAACATCGAATACCTATATTCGAAATATGGTTGATTGTGGTTAGTAGCGATTCAGTGTATGTATATTTATGTATGGTAACCGGTGTTGTGTTGCTGTCATAGCTTCAATTACGTTCCGTCCGGCTGGCGCATTCGGACTACATAGGAATCTGTCATAAAACAATTCGTACGTGCCATCGCCGATGACTGGCAATTTAGCAGCGCACCTTACCTATTACCGCGCTTGTCGTGTGCCATGCCGGCAGGATGTCCGTCAATGAGCGGCTACGGCTATGCAAGTGATGCTGATGAGATACCATAAAACTGGTGGTCATAATATCTAGCTAAAGAATGGTCAGTTTAGATGGGGTGGCGCTTCGAATTAACAATGTGTTATTGATAAGGGTTCTATTTGGCCCAAGATTTTGCCTAGCTTTAGCTAATTTCATTATTTTGTTGTCTTTTAATAAAATTCCGTGTGATAAGTTCAGGCCCTGTGAGTCAGCCATAAAATGACAAAAGGGACTTGCGATTGGAAGCTCGGTACGTGGAACTGCAGATCTCTCAACTTCATTGGGAGCAGCCGCATACTCGCTGATATACTGAAGGAACGCGGGTTAGGAGTCGTAGCACTGCAGGAGATGTGTTGGACAGGATGTATGGTGCGAACGTTCGAGATAATCATACCATCCACCAGTACCAGAGTTGCGACAACACACGTGAGCTGGAAACAGTTTTTATAGGGATGGACGACATGCAGAGACGCGTGATCGGTTGGTGGCCGATTGACGAAAGAATGTGCAGATTGAAAATCAAGGGCCGATTCTTTAACTTCAGCATAATAAACATGCACAGCCCTCACTCCGGGAGCACTGATGATGACAAAGACGCATTTTACACGCAGCTCGAACGCGAGTACGACCGCTGTGCCCAAACCACGACGTCAAGATTTTCATAGGAGACCTCTGGCTCAGGTAGGCCAGAAAAAGGAATTCAGACTGACGATTGGAAAGTTTAGCGATCACCAGTTGACGAACGAAAACGGCCTATGCATTATCGATTTCGCTGCCTCCAAGAACATGGCCATTCGTAGCACCTTTTTCCAGCACAGCTTCCCGTATCGTTACACCTGGAGATCATCACAACAAACAGAATCGCAAATCGACCACGTTCTGATTGATGGACGACACTTCTCCGACATCATCGACGTCAGGACCTATCGTGGCGCAAATATCGACTCTGATCACTAACTGGTGATGGTTAAACTGCGCCCAAAACTAATTAATAACGGAAACAATGTACGCTACCGGCGGCCACCCCGGTACGACCTAGAGCGACTGAAGCAACTGGATGTCACGCGCAGAATCTCGAGGCAACTTTGCCGGACGAGGATGTGCTCGATGTGGCCGCTCTAGAGAACTGCTGGAGTACAGTCAAAGTAGCCATCAACAACGCAGCCGAGAGCACTATCGGGTACGTAGAACGATGAAACTATAGGTTCGATGAGGAGTGCAGAGCGGTTCTGGAGGAGAAGGATGCAACGCGGGCGGTAATGCTGCAGAATGGACCCCGACAGAATGTGGAACGATACAAACAGGAGCGGAAGCAGCAGACCCATCTCTTCTGGGAGAAAAAGCGCCGCCTGGAAGAAGCGGAGTGCGAGGAAATGGAACTGCTGTGCCGTTCACAAGAAACACGTAAATTCTACCAGAAGCGCAACGCATCCCGCAAAAACTACGTGCCGCAAGCCGAAATCTGCAGGGTTAAGGACGGGAGCATCCTGACGGACAAACGTGAGGTGATTGAAAGGTTGAAGCAGCACTTCGACGAGCACCTGAATGGCGAAGAGCATGTAGGCATAGGGGATCAAGAGAGGACCAAGGCAGCGGAGGAAATGACTATGTTGGTGCAGCATAGGACGAGAACGAACCAACTCCCTCGCTGAGGAAAGTAAAGGATGCCATCCACCAGCTCAAAAACAACAGAGCGGCTGGTGAGGACGGTATCGCAGCAGAGCTCATAAAGATGGGCCCGAAAAAGGTGGCCACCTGTCTGCACTGGTTAGTAGTCAAGATTTGGAAAACCAAACAGCTATCGGAGTAGTGGAAGGAAAGGATAATCTGACCGATCCACAAGAAAGGCGACAAGTTAATGTGTGAGAATTTTCGAGCGATCACCATTTTAAATGCCGCCTACAAAGTGCTATCCCAGATTATCTTCCGTCGTCTTTCACCTAAAGTAAATGAGCTCGTGGGAAGTTATCAAATCGGTTTTATCGACGGCCGGTCGACAGCGGACCAGATCTTCACCATATGGCAAATTCTCCAGAAATGCCGTGAATACCAGGTCCCAACGCATCACCTTGGGCTGCAAAACGGTGAGTCGATGAGGAGAGCGTTCAACATAGCTCTGGTCCTCACAAGTTCCTACCTCATGCTTCCACGGGTCAACCGGTGACAAAGACCGCCAGCTAAGAGTTGTGTGCTTAGCTGGTAGTGCAGCCAGAGCAGTGCGCACTGTTCAGCTAGATTGAGGTGGTACGAAACGAGCGTCTGTTTCTCAAGGAGGTGCGGCTCAAACAGCGTCTGTTCTGCCATCCAGTGGCTGAGTTAGAAAAGCTGCATCACGCCCAGCTAGATCCAAGGTGGTAGCCCCATCAGCGTGGTCGTCCCAGTGTTGGTTGGGACGTTAATCAGGACTGGCACGATGGCCTTCCGGCGAGACAGGAGTGTTGGCAGGCCCAATAAGCCACCCGTAAAAATTCCCATTGCGAATAACATAGGAGAAAACACGACTCGATACAATCGGCAAAGACCCACGCAACGAAATAAGGACTACGATTGGAAACTTGGAATATGGAACTGCAAGTCACTAGGTTCCCGAAACTTCGACATCGTGGCGTTGCAGGAACTTTGTTGGACTGGACAGAAAGTGTGGAAAAGCGGGTATCGAGCGGCAACCTTCTACCAAAGCTGTGGCACCACCAATGAACTGGGAACAGGATTTATAGTGTTGGACAAGATGCGACAACGTGTGATTGGGTGGCAGCCGATCAACGCAAGGATGTGCATGTTGAGAGTTAAGGGCCGTTTCTTCAACTACAGCATCATCAACGTCCACTGCCCATACGAAGGGTGACCTGATGACGCGAAAGAAGCGTTCTACGCGCAGTTAAAGCAAACATACGATGGTTGCTACCCGCGTGACGTGAAAATCGTTGTCGGCGACATGAACGTGCAGGTAGGAAGGGAGGAAATGTACAGACCGGTAATCAGCCGAAATAGCCTGCACGCCGTATCGAATGATAATAACGGCCAGCGATTCGTAAACTTTGCAACCTCCCGTGGTATGGTTGTCCGAAGCACCTTCTTCCCCCGCAAAGATATTCACAAAGCCACCTGTAGATCACCCGACCATCAAACAAAAAACCAAATCGACCACGTTCTAATCGATGGTAAATTTTTCTGGGATATAACCAATGTCCGCACATATCGACAGTTATCACCACGCGTCGAAGTCGAACGCCACGGCTCAACATCGAGCAGCTGCGTAACGTAGAAATGGTTCAAGACTACGCACAGCAGTTAGTAGTGGAGACGGAAGAGCATTTTGGCGCAGCTACATTTGAAGATGGCTGGAGGGACATCCGATCCGCCATAGGTAGTACCTCGGCTACAGCATTAGGCTTCGCGACTCCGAATCACAGAAACGACTGGAACGACGGCGAATGTGAAAAACGAGAAGAATGCAGCATGGGCGAGAATGCTGCAACACCGTACGAGAGCGAATGAGGCACGTTACAGACAGGCGCGGAACAGGCAGAACTCAGTCTTCCGGATGAAAAAGCGCCAGCAGGGAGAACGAGATCGTGAAACGATGGAAGAGCTGTACCACGCTAAGAACACACGAAAGTTCTACGAGAAGCTGAACCGCTCGCGCAGAGACTTTGTGCCACAAGCATGTGCCGAGATAATCACGGGAATATTCTCACGAGCGAGCGTGAGGTGGTCGAGAGGTGGCGACAGCATTACGATGAGCAGCTCAATGGCGACGTTGTAAGTTCCGAAGGTAGCGTGGTAACAGATCTAGGAGTATGTGCACAGGACGAAAGACTTCCGGCCTCTGACCTCCAAGAGATTGAGGAGAAGGTTGGCCGGTTGAAAAACAACAAAGCCGGTGGAGCAGATCAACTACCAAGCGAGCTTCTAAAATACGGTGGAGAAACACTGGTGAGAGCACTACACTGGGTCATTACCAAGATTTGGGAGGAGGAAGTATTAGCGGAGGAATGGATGGAAGGTATCGTGTGTCCCATCTAAAAAAAAGGCCGACAAGTTGGATTGCAAGAACTACCGCGCGATCACACTACTAAGCACTGCCTGCATGACACTCTCTCAAATTTTATGCCGCCGTCTATCACCGATTGCAAGAGAGTTCGTGGGACAATATCAGGCTGGATTTATGGGCGAACGGACCAGATGTTCGCCATCCGCCAGGTGTTGCAGAAATGCCGCGAATACAACGAGCCCACACATCACTTGTTCATCGATTTCAAATCGGCTTTTGATACAATCGATCGAGAACAGCTATGGCAGATTATGCACGAATACGGATTCCCGGATAAACTGACACGGTTGATCAAGGCGTCGATGGATCGAGTGATGTGCGTAGTTCGAGTATCAGGGACACTCTCGGGTCCCTTCGAATCTCGCAGAGGGTTACGGCAAGGTGATGGTCTTTCATGCTTGCTGTTCAACATTGCTTCAGAGGGTGTAATTAGGAGAGCGGGGATAAACACGAGTGGTACGATTTTCACGAAGTCCGTTTAGCTGCTTGATTTCGCTGATGACATTGACATTATAGCTCGTAAATTTAAGACGATCGATGGCGGAAACGTACATCCGACTAAAGAGCGAAGCCGGGTGAATCGGATTAGTCATTAATGTGCCGAAGACAAAGTACATGATGGCAAAGGGCTCCAGGGAGGAATCTCCGCGCCCGCCACCTGGAATTTATATCTACGGTGATGAATTCGTGTTCTTGGGCTCACTGGTGACCGCCGACAACGACACCAGCAGAGAAATTCAGAGGCGCATTGTGGCAGGAAATCGTGCTTACTTTGAACTCCGCAGAACCCTACGATCGAATAAAGTTCGCCATAACACGAAGTTATCCAACTACAAAACGCTGATTAGACCGGTCGTCCTCTATGGGCACGAAACATGGACCCTACGTGCAGAGGACCAACGCGCCCTTGGAGTTTTCGAACGGAAGGTGTTGCGTACCATCTACGGTGGAGTGCAGACGGAAGACGGGACTTGGAGAAGGCTTATGAACCACGAGCTGCATCAGCTGCTGAGAGAACCAACCATCGTCCATACCGCGAAAATCGGGAGGCTACGGTGGGCGGGTGACGTCATCAGGATGTCGGATAGCAACCCGACTAAAATGGTTCTCGAGAGTCATCCGACCGGTACAAGAAGACGTGGAGCGCAGCGAGCTAGGTGGGTCGACCAAGTGGAACTGGAGACAAACATCCATGGACCGAGTGGAATGGATGCGGCTACCCCGGCTTTAGCCTGATCGGTAAGGTAAGTAACGCATCACCTGTTCATCAACATCAATATTGGGTCTGAGTAAGTAGCTTTCTCGCTTTTTTTGCAGGACATTATAAATAAATTACATAAATTCAAAGTGCATAAATATAACATGCATAAAAAGAGGTTTTAGTGGAATTAACATGAATTCGAGTTTAACACAAAATTCTGTGGCATCTCTTTTTCGCAGACCGCCCTTCCTTGGGATGAATTAGAAGTCCATCCAACATACATAGCAAAATTCTCGTTGACGACATTATTTGTTTAAAATCATTTGGAGGTGCTGAAGGTCTCGTTCTGGATATTGGACTAAAGTGGTTTGATAAGTGTAGTCAGTCTAAGTAAATCTGGGGGTTAAGATTTCAATAATTAATTAATTGATTAATTGTTTGATCTATTTCAATCCATCCCTACTCACCGTTTCATTCAAACGGCCCCGATTTACTTTGTCTTCCCTAATTATAGACTTTAATCTAATAACCCTGCATCATAACTTATGCCACCTGTAGAATTTCTCCTCCAAACATTCCTAACCCTCCGCGATTGCAAACTGCGTCTAATGTAGTCATTTGAAACATCACTTGCAGAGAAGCACGAACTGCGTCAATAAATCCAACCAAGCAAGTAGGTACCACCCCAGCAACCAGCAACTGCTTCCCAACAGTCGTGTGAGGAGCAGACAAATCTTTTACTACCGCTACGTGCTCGAATTTTTCGCGCCTTAATCGAATTACCGGTGGTCGGCCGCTGGGGGCGAGATGGAAAGACGGGCGGCGGCCGGCACCGGCATTCGTATGCAAACCAGTTAGCCGGCAAACATACCGACCGAGGGACGCAGCAGCGCAGAGAGCTCGGATGTGGCCAGGCTGCCGGCTGCAAGGAAGGCAAGGAAGTATTCGACCTGTGCGCACGCGAGCGAGCAGTATTTATCCGAGCCTGGGCTCTGGTATTCTCGGAGGAACTCTTCAATTTTAACGCCGCCGGTAACAACAACAGCAGTACCGCGCGAGCATTCGAACCCTAGGGTAACTGATCCGATCATGGAGGAGTTAAGCACTGGGTTCATGTTTAAACCACAATTGTATCGTCCCGAGCAAACTTTTTACATGGATTGAATTGAAAATTATAAAATCTATCCTTTATCTACGGGAAAATAACGAAATATTGCCACTTTGAGGTTGTTATGAGCATTTTATTCGTTTTTATCGGAAAGAACATTGTGTTCCTAATGTTGCGGTATTTGTTCCTAATGTTGCGGTATTTGTTCCTATTATTGCGGTATCCCATTGAAATCATATGGGATACCGCAACATTAGGAACACTATCGCAACAATAGGAACACAGCAGCAAACATATTAAGGACAATATTTTTTTTAATAGGTTTTTGGGCAAATCTTAAGCAAACAAATGGTGCAATCTCATTATTTAGGCACAATACATCTATTAAAAATACCTTTTGGTAAAATGTCAGTCCAAAACGTACTCAATAGCCATTACCGCAACATTAGGTACTACCACAACGATGGGAACAAATACCCTACCTACTTAATATTCATGCCGCGGAGGATATTGCTCGGTTCGAATACTGCGCTGTGTGCGGAGAGTGGCGGTAGCTGAATGGATGGAATGGACGGTTCGATGCTGAATGTTTGTATTAGTTGTATGTGGTAGACTGATCCAAACCCATATTTTTTCGCTATAAATACATGGCATCTCCAGTTAGACGGAGAGGATGGATTCGGTTAAAGTTCTGCTTGGGAAATTTCTTAACTGGAAGTTAACAAACTAGAATGGTATAAGAACCGCTGTGAAGGTGTGTATATCCAGTAAGATCATGCTGAGGGTGATGGATTCGATTCCCAGTCGGCCCAGGAACTTTACATAATGAGAAAAAAACTTGACTTTTTTGGGCATACATTATCTGCGTGCCTGCAAAATGCTCATTGACAGACGAAGCTCTCATTGTGGAAGTGCAGATTTTGTCCCAGTGGGAGCGTTACGCCAAGAAGTAGAATAAGAGGAAGCAGAAGAAGAGCATATGACATGGCATAGGGTGACAGGTGCAATAGTGGACGTTATTTGCTTGTTTGAACCAGTCTAATACGCTGAGCACGAAGTACTTCTTCTATTTGAACTGGGAATCCCACGACAGAGCTTCGGTACCTTTAAATCTACACAGGACCGCTACGGTAGGTACGGTGCTATACATAAAACCGTCGCTGTCGGACGGTAAGCACGTGAATAAGTTCAACTGTGCTCGAAAAGGCCGCTTATATTTGGCAATGTGCTTTGTTGACGTGTTTGCCTGCCTGCCGATGATGCGTTTTTGAACGATTCGACCACTTCCGCCCTTTGCGGTACGGGTACGTGAGCCGGGCCCGATCAGCTGTGCGTGCACGTTTGCGTGTTTTGTTGGGTTTTGCACCACCCGGAAGTAGCTAGCGATGCCAGCTTAACTCAATTATATCGAAATTCCGGGTTGTGATCAAACGGGGTGTGGGCGAATCGATGACGTCTGCAACGTTTTCATCTCGCTTTGTATATATTTATGGCTTATCCGCAGAATATAAAAAAAGAAGCGTTCACTTTCAAGTGAACGTTTAGTAGCATAACAAACGTTTGGGAGTCTCTTAACCCTCATTTTGCATTAGGGTCATTTTTAACAAAAAACTGCACACTACGTCAGCGAGCTGTTCCTGACGTAAAGTATTAATAGGATAATTAAATATGTTCTTCTGATCAATGGTTCGTTGCTCTCCCATTCCCTGCGAGCAATAATATTCATCAATAAGTATTAACACTTCCACCAAACTTCCACAAATATTCAATCACATCAGACATCTTACTACTGATTTTTTTTTCAATACTGAGCGCCTAGGGCTGACGAGAAAATATTCGATTTTCAGAAAATGGCCGTAAAACGTATTTGTTACTTATTCACAACTATGTAATAGTTCAACCATTTCTTAGAAAATTAGCAAAAATAAACTTCGAATGTCGTGACCAGTGGCGTCACGGGAAAGGGAGAGGGAGTTCATAGGTGTTGATAATTGATATTTCTGGCTGTGTCACTATTTTGAAACTCCGACTCAAATTGAATGTATACATCCTCATTGGTCATTGCCAGTCCTGCAACATATCAGTCTCAGTGCCTGTTTTTCAGCCGAAAATGAATGACTGCGGCGGTCGTTTTCAGTTCCTCGATGTGAGAACTGACAGAGTCCGAGAGCTCCATTCGTGAGCGACCCAACAAGATCAATTCCCAATCATCCACACACTACTCATGCTGAAAGGCCATTCGTCTCAAGCGGTGGCTTGTGAGAGTGAGTGCCCAGAGTGAAAACACTCAACTACAGAAAATTGAATGGAAATTTAGCCCTGTCAGCTCTCGCTTTCAGTACGCTGCGTGCGAGTGTGAGTACCTATTTCATTTCGCTCCCGTGTTGCTGATCGGAAAACAACAATAACAGGAAAACCAAAACGGAGAAAATGAAAAAAGCAAAATATCGCTATCATAATGGCCTGTCGAAAAATTGCAACACTGGTCATTGCTGTTTACGAAATGTGAGTGACAAATAAAAAAAAAAAAAACAGATTAATCCACCTAGTGGTGATAGTGCCTTTCTCAACGAATTTCCGTCGATGTTAGCCTAAATATTCCTGAATCCTGAGGACACTTTATATAGAAAAACAACAATTTTAACAAAGCCATCATCGATTTGAGAAACTTATTGATGGTGCATATTCCATTATCCACACATAATCCACACTTTTACTGCATCTTATGCGATGTAACTTTACCGCATAAAAGTACGTATAACATGAACATAAACTTCATTATACGTGCAAATTGGTTGTCTGGGACGTTGATTCATCCTACTATACACCGCAGGAATCTGAAATGGTGTGATTTGACAAGATCGCTTGGATCACGATTTTGTTCTCTTGCATATACGAAGACTAATCATTTCTTCACTTATAATCTTACCCAACGTTTACAGGCTATCAAAAAGCCACGATTTATTTTATCGCTTTGACATTTATTTTATTCGCTTTTATAATTCCGCTATTTGTTGTGCAGTTGTTGTGTGTTGTTGCATGAGTTTTGTTCAATTTAACGATGGACCACTTTCGGCGGGACGCCTGGAACCGATTCCGGTTGTCTCAAATATGGTCTGCTCTGAGACTATGTTCTTGTCGCAAATTAATGTGATCTGAGGTTATTTTCTTGCTAACCGTTCGGCAATTTTTTGAAAAAAGCCGCGATTTTATGCGTCGCATGCATGATTTTGGCTCACTTCTACAGGGGATGGCCAAAATGTTTGGGATAGGCAACTTTTTTTCTTCCACAAAAAAATTCAACATGCTGTAACTTTTCATAGAGTGCATCAAACAATCTCAAATTTTGACTGTTTGTCAACCTATTATATGTGCATCATTGGTACAAATTTGGGCTCGATTGATAAATTTTTCGCGAAGTTAGAACCGTTCGGGTAAATCACTATTTTTCAGACAACTATTTTTTTAACTGTCATGTCTCGGAAACCAGTGAACCGAATTGAATGAATTTTTTAACGTTTATCAACAATATATTGATACTTAATACGACGTTATAAAATGTAATATTTTCTCACGACGAATTGAGTTATACCGGGTTGAATTTTTTACCCATATAGAGGAAAATAAGTCAAATTTACAATACCACACAAAAATTATTAAATGTGTTCTTCCTTTAAACTAAATACGCTCTAATATATCTGATTAGAGATAATTTGAGAACAGAAGTGGAAAATCTTTGGATATCAACACGAAAATTTATTGACATTGACGTAAAAAAATTACATTTTTTCGAGAAAATTCCAAAAAGTGTCAATCCATGATAACTTTTTCCAAAGTTTAAAAAGTACCTATGTTTTAATAGTTTGTGAAACATTTACATATTGTTAGTGTACGTTTAAAATTTCATTCAATTCGGTTCACTGGTTTCCGAGATATGACAGCTCAAAAATGAGTTGTCCAAAAAATAGTGTTTTACCCGAACGGTTCTAACTTTGCGAAATATCAATCAATCGAGCCCAAATTTGTACCAATGATGCACATATAGTAGGTTGACAAACAGCCAAAATTTGAGATTTTTTGATGCGCTCTATGAAAAGTTATAGTATGTTGAACTTTTTTGTGAGAGAAAAAAAAGGTTGCCTATCCCAAACATTTTGGCCATCCCCTGTATTTGATCACTTGCGATGGAGCACCAGCAATCGATTCCGAAATACTATTACTAGTTCTAGATGTGGCCTGAGACTATTTTCTTGTTGACCGTTCATCAGATTATCAAAAACGCCACTTTGGTTTGATTCCTTTCTGTATTTTACCACTTTCAGCGGGTTGATCGCCAGCAGTTCTGGAACACTACCCGTTCTCCCAAATAGTCTGTGATTAATTGCTGGCTAACCGTTTATCATGTTAAGGTCCCATTAGAAAAGACAAATATTTGGCCAAACAAGCCCAACAAATGACCAACACAACGTGAATCATAGCAACCTTGGATGAATGTCGGGCTTCAATGGCAAATATTTGTCAAAATCACAAACAGTCTAATGGCACCTTTGTAACGAAAGCTTTTTGCACGTAACAGCTGCAGTTTTAGCGCCACTCTCCTTTGGAGAGACTGCAGTTGCTTTTTTATGGAGGCCCGGCTTGAGACACTCGTTTGGGCGGGTCAATAGGGCTCAAACAGTCGTCCACCTCATCATGTGCACAACAGATCACTAATCATCTCTCACCGATCGCTCGTCAAAGTCGGACGTGTTTTCACTCGCGCTTTCTATTCCCAGTGGAGTTTTTTTCTCAACATTCTGTTGAGTTTTTTTTATATCGAAATTAATCCCACCGGTCGCGAAAGTTATACAATCGATCGCCGTGGAGGGAGTAGCTGGTTGTAGTAAAACTATAACCAGACTATGCTACGGTCAACATAATTACTGTTGCAATCAAACCCTCGCATCAAAAACGCAACAGTTTACCAGCACGTAGGTGCGCCTGCACCGAGACGGAGAAATCATCCCAGCAGAAAAGACAGCAAAGCACCATCTACCTACGGACGGCCGGCGCACATCGCTATTGTGTGTTTCTGCGAGTGCCTATTCATACACCCGGACATCACATTGGATACGCCGAAGCAATAAACCACGGTTGGAAGGTTGTCGCATTGTCTTCTGTAGTGGGTAACTATTTGGTTTGATTTTTTTTTTCTGCCCTGCCGCATTCTTCCCACAGTGGGTCAAATATCTTTTTTTGGTGGATTTTTTCACATTTTGATTTGGTTGTTTTTCTCGACGTTGTACTACTACTACTTGCATTTAAGTAGGACGACATCTTCGAAAAGGTGCTTATTTTGGTTTCTTAGTTGCCATCCTTATTTTTCGCTATTTTATTTGTTCGCTGCATTGAATTTTGGTTGAATTTTGGTGTTAATAATTGCATTTAGGTAGCGCCACGTCTTCGAATTATTACTCCCCTATTTTTTTTTGTTGCTATCCTCTTCTACCTCTATATTTTTTTCTTTTTTTTTCTTTTTTTATATATTTCCTTAGAATTTAAGTAGGTGTAAGTTATTCGATTTGTTTTTTTTTTAGTTGCTATCCTTTTCTACCATTTTTATTTTTATTTTTTTTTTATTCCGCTTTATTTTATTTGTAGATATTACTTTGGTTATTCAAACATTCTGGGTCGGTCAATTTCCTCCTTGTCAATAGTTTCTTTTACTGGCCCATATTCGGTTTAGTTGCGTTTATTACTTGTTTCGCCGCTTTAGAGCAAAATAACCCTGCATGGAAACGAATGACACCGGTGGGGGCTCGCCGGATCTCGTAATTTCATCCGATGATGAGGTAGCCTTTGGTCTGTCCACTGATTCAATAGTGCAAATTCAGAACTCTGAGATTATGGAGACTGGCGATAATGAAAATGCTCCAGTGGTTCCTGAGGTACTCCGTTGCGCTGTTTCTTCCGGAATCGTACCAATTAGTTCCTTTGTGAATGTAACGCGGTCCCAGCCCATGGTAAAAACTCCCTTGGCTACAAATCTTTGTCTGCCTGGCTTTTCTTCTCAACCCCCTGTATTTTCATCTATCCCTGGATCTTCTTCTAACCCGGAGAGCCCCCGCCCGAAAGTTTACCCACCCGGATCTAAGGGTCCCTTTCTGGTTTTCTTTCGGCCCAAACCGAACGGAAAAAAACTGAACAAATTACAAATCGCAAAAGATCTGGAAAAATCGTTTCGTGGGGTTCTGGAGATAGACTCACCCAGCCGCGACAAGCTGCGTGTCACAGTAAGTGACCGCGAACAAGCGAACAAGATTGCTAACTCTGAACTCTTTTCGCGGGAATATAAAACATATCTACCTAGCCGCGAGATAGAGTGCTACGGAGTGGTCACCGACAATGATTTAACCTGTGCTGCAATCATGTCTGGAGCTGGTGGGTTTAAAAATCGTGCCGTCCCACTGGTTCCAGTACTTGATGCCGTTCAAATGAACAAGGCACAACCAGACGGCTCAAAACAATCGTCCAACTCTTTCCGGGTGACCTTTTCCGGCTCCGCTCTTCCGGGCGTTCTCGTGGTTGGGCTTCTTCGATTACCTGTTCGCCTCTATGAACCGAAGGTAATGCACTGTGCAAAATGCCAGCAGTTGGGCCACACCGCACTTTACTGTAGCAACAAACCACGTTGCAGTATGTGCGGTGAACAACATGCGGAGGGCTCCTGCAATACGGAGCCAAAATGTGCCACTTGTGGCGAATCTCCGCCCCACGAGCTCAGTGCATGCCCGAAGTACTTGGAGCGGGAGAAACGCGATATAAACTCACTTAAACAGCGATCGAGGCGATCTTATGCCGAAATGCTGAAAAAGATCGCCCCGGTTGCTGTCTCATCAGACCACCCTATTACTAGCAACAATATCTTCGCATCCCTGCCGACAGATGATCAAGGCTCTGACTTTGAGGGAGGCGAGGAGTACAATATAATTGAGACAGGAACGAAAAGGAAGCGAGCTGTTGCAAAACGGCACATGCAACAGCAAGTTTCTCAAAACGCCCCTGTTACTCAACCTACTCAGCGAATCCCTCTGGCAAAATCAAGAAGTAGCGGAAGTACAAAAAAGGTATCACCTCCAGGTTTTAAATTTTCGTCTGGAGACTTTCCGTCACTTCCGGGTGCATCTAAAACCCCAGTTGCCCCAATTTTTCGCCCAGAAAACCAACAAACTAGTCAACAGGAACGTCGACAGAACCCAGTCGACCCTTCCGGAAAATTGACTCTTTCTGGGATAGTGGATATCATCTTCGAAACGTTTAATGTCTCTCCCGCTATAAGAAGTTTGATAATCATGGCACTTCCTTTTGTGAGACCTCTTCTGAAGCAACTGACTTCAAAATGGCCGATTCTTGAATCTCTCATATCTTTCGATGGCTAATTTGACCAATGAGGTCGGAGATATGATTGAAGTCCTACAGTGGAATTGTAGAAGCTTAATTAGAAATATGGATGCGTTCAAATTTTTAGTCCACAACACATGCTGTGACATATTTGCTCTTAGTGAAACATGGCTAACTTCCGATAAAGATGTATCTTTCCACGATTTTAATATTATTCGTTGTGATCGAGGGGATGGATATGGAGGGGTGATCTTGGGGATCAAAAAGCTCCATTCCTTTTATAGAATTGATTTCCCTCCGTTGAACGACACTGAAATAGTTGCATGTCATGTTACTATACAAGGTAAAAGTTTCAGTATAGCCAGTGTTTACATACCGCCCAGTGCTAGAGTATCTCGAAGAGATCTTGCGGAAATATGCTGTGCTATGCCTGCGCCTTGGTTGATTCTAGGAGATTTTAATGCACACGGAACAGCCTGGGGGTCTCCAAAGGACGACAATCGCGCAACCCTGATATATGACCTCTGCGACTATTTCAATATGACAATTTTGAACTCCGGGGAAGCAACGCGCATTAAACCTCCAGATCCTCCAAGCATGTTAGACCTCTCAATATGTTCGAATTCACTATCATTGGATTGCACGTGGAATGTAATTCAGGATCCCCATGGTAGTGATCATCTGCCAATCAAAATTTCAGTTACCAATGATTCGTGTCAGGCTCGCCAGATCGACGTCGCGTATGACCTCACGAAGCATATCGACTGGGGTAAATATGCTGAATTGGTCTCAGAGGGCGAGCAGTCGGTTGACGTTCTTCCACCGCATGAAGAATACCAATTCTTGTCCGCGTTAATCGTCGAAAGTGCTCTTCAAGCGCAGCGTAGGCCGGTTCCGGGAACTTCGATACGGCGAAGACCCCCCACACTGTGGTGGGATGAAGAATGTACCGGAGCCTATCGCGAAAGATCCGCCGCGTTTAAGATCTACCGGAAGCGTGGTACACGGGAGAACTACGAGCGGTATTCCTCTCTTCACAACAAATTCACGAGCCTCGTGAAAGCGAAGAAACGTGGTTATTGGAGGAACTTCGTCAACGGTTTATCGCGGGAGACGTCAATGCGGACTCTCTGGACGGTGGGAAGGAGAATGCGCAACGCTGTATCGGTAAATGAGGATCGAGAAAGCTCGCCTCGATGGATTTTCGATTTCGCAAAGAAAGTCTGTCCGGATTCGGTACAAGTACAAGCGAATATTCGTTGTAATCCACCCGAAAGGAATGCGATGGATTCACCCTTTTCGATGCTAGAATTCTCACTCGCGCTTCTATCATGTAACAACTCTGCCCCAGGAATGGATAGAATAAAGTTCAACTTGCTCAAAAGCCTCCCAGACGTCGCGAAGAGGCGCTTGTTGAATTTGTTCAATCTATTCTTGGAGAGCAACATTGTTCCGGATGACTGGAGACGAGTGAGGGTTATTGCCATTCAAAAACCCGGGAAGCCCGCGTCGGATCACAACTCGTACCGCCCTATTGCGATGTTGTCGTGCTTACGGAAGCTTCTAGAGAAGATGATTCTCCATCGGCTCGACACATGGGTTGAATCGAACGGCCTTCTGTCAGATACTCAATTCGGTTTCCGCAGAGGCAAGGGAACGAGCGATTGTCTGGCGCTGCTTTCTACAGAAATTCAACTGGCCTACGCTCAAAAAGAGCAAATGGGATCAGTATTTTTGGATATTAAGGGGGCTTTTGATGCAGTTTGCGTTGATGTCCTTTCAGACAAACTCCACGAGTGTGGGCTTTCTCCGATTTTAAACAACTATTTGTACAACTTGTTGTCTGAGAAGCACATGTTTTTCTCTCATGGAACCTCGGCAACTTCACGAATCAGTTACATGGGTCTCCCCCAGGGCTCATGCTTAAGCCCCCTTCTTTACAACTTTTACGTTAGAGACATCGACGAATGTCTCGTGGAAAATTGCTCGCTACGACAGCTTGCGGACGACGCCGTGGTTTCTATCACCGGACCAGAGGCGGAAGATCTGCAAGGACCACTGCAAGATACCTTAGACAATTTGTCTGCTTGGGCTGTAAAGCTGGGTATCGAATTCTCTCCGGAGAAAACTGAGTTAGTTGTCTTTTCTAGGAAGCGTGACCCAGCAGAGCTAGAGCTTCAATTTTTGGGTAGGGAACTCACTCAAGGTTTTTCACATATGTATCTGGGGGTCTGGTTCGACTCTAAAGGCACCTGGGGAAAGCACATTAATTATCTGTATCAGAAGTGCCAACAACGAATCAACTTCATGCGTACACTCACCGGAACATGGTGGGGAGCCCACCCGGAAGATCTGATAAAGCTTTATCGTACAACGATACTGTCGGTTCTTGAATACGGTAGCTTTTGCTTTCAGTCCGCCGCGAAAACACACATCCTGAAGCTAGAGCGTATCCAGTATCGTTGTCTTCGGATCGCGTTAGGCTGCATGAACTCGACGCACACAATGAGTTTGGAGGTACTAGCAGCAGTACTCCCTTTATCAGATCGTTTCGTGGAATTGTCGTTAAGGTTCCTCATCCGCTGTGAGGTGCAAAATCCATTGGTAATTGAAAATTTTGAAAAGCTGATCGAACGAATTCATCAAACAAAGTTTATGACAGTGTACTACTCGTACATGACACTGGAGGTTAACCCTTCTTCGAATGTTCTCAACCGTGATTGCTTCCAAGACTTCTCCAATTCCACTATAGTTTTTGATCTGTCCATGTTGCAAGAAATCCGTGGAATTCCAGATCCGCTCCGATCGGAGCACATTCCAAAAATTTTTGCAAGCAAGTTTGGTCAAGTCAGTAGCGACAGAAGGTTTTTCACTGACGGGTCAAAAACAAATGATTCCACTGGATTTGGTGTATTTAATGAGCTTCATAGCGCCGCCCATAAACTTCAAAGTCCTTGCTCAGTATATGTCGCAGAATTGGCGGCTATACACTACGCATTAGAGCGAATTGCCTCACTTCCCTCTGATCAATATTTCATTTTTACGGATAGTCTCAGCTCAATTGAGGCTATTCGCTCAATGAGGCCGGTGAAGCACTCCCCGTATTTCCTGAGCGAAATTCGATCAATTCTGAGTGCTTTATCGTATCAAGCATATAACATCACCTTGGTTTGGGTCCCTTCACATTGCTCGATCCCGGGCAATGAGAAAGCGGATTCGCTCGCCAAGGTGGGCGCTATGGAAGGCGATATTTATGACCGTCATATCGCCTTCAATGAATTTTTTTCGATTGCTCGTCAGCATGCCTTGGTCAGTTGGCAACAAAAATGGGATGCAGGAGAATTGGGCAGGTGGTTACATTCAATTCTCCCACAGGTATCGAAGACGGCGTGGTTCAAGGGGTTGGACATGGGTCGAGATTTTATCAAGATAATGTGTCGACTTATGTCCAACCACTACTCTCTGGGCTCGCATTTCTATCGAATAGGGCTCACAGATAGCAATCGTTGTAACTGTGGTGCAGGCTATCAAGACATCAACCATGTTGTGTGGGAATGTCCCGAATACGGTATTGCCAGATCCGATCTATGTGCATCCCTCAGGGCCCGAGGGAAACCAGAAAAGGAAGACATTAGAGATGTGTTGGGCAAACTTGATCTTGTGTACATGAAGCTTGTATACGACTTCTTGAAACAAGCCGAAGTCTTCGTTTGATATCCCCGTCTTGTTGTTCCACTTGTCCACCTCGTGACTTTGTTTGATATACCCAGTCTTGTTGCTCCACTTGTCCACCTCGTGTCCCTTCGAAAATCGTCTGTTTGTATCGTTACAGGTTGTTTGTCCACTCTACGTTTGACCAGCAGCAATAAGCCACATCATGCTGTCATGTGTCAACGAAACGCCCTCATCACCCTATCCTTTCCTCATATATTATTGTTACCCCTAACCTCGACCAAACCGCGAGTTTTACGGTTCCCCAAAACTAACATAGTTTATAAGTCAAAAACATAAAATTATAAAAAAAAATGAATTCGGCTCCGTTATGCCTGTTGGCGCATGAGCCTCAAATAAATGATTAAGTAAAAAAAAAAAAAAAAACAGATCACTAAAAATATTTAAAAAAGATAGGCTGGAACTCAAAAACAAACCAGTGGAAAACGGACTAGAAAATAAATTTCAATAAGCCCAACCCACATATATGATCGACTGAGACAGCCTCAACTTTAGGTAGATTTTGTATGAAAAGATGGGAATTTCAATAGCGTCCGGTGTTCAAGGACACTGTTTGAAGGCAGAACATTATAGGCATGGGTTTTCAGTATTGAATCGAGTGGAGATCGTGGACAAGTTCACATCGTGATACTAGGTCTTCTTAAATCGAAGCTACACCAAGTGCTACTAAGTTGTATAGTGAGACAGATAGTCAGTGAGTTGGACAACTAAGAACAATTGAAAAGTGAAGTTAAGGCTTAATAGTAGGACGGGTTATTAGCTGTCTTAGAAAGCTAGGACGTGCTGGCTAAAACCTGCTTATTTGGCCCAAATACTCGAAACGGAGATTAGCAGTCCTTGAAAGGAAGGACGCGTGCGCTACAACCGTAGTTTCCGGTAGAACATCCCACCGTTCAACGTGGGTGCACGTCTGGGGCCGGAAAGTTCTTCGGATCCGGTGTGAAATCCGACTAGACGATTCAGCGGGACTACCCTATTCGCTTTTCCGCCCGGTAAGCCACCCCTCACCCACCTTGGGAAATCTTGAGTGGAAGCGTTTGGGAGCATAGCGCGCGCCCGAATCATAAGCGACTACCACGCCTCTGGTGGTCAACATAGGAAACGGAGTTATCCCACAGCATTCCGCAGCTCGTTTCGTCGTGCAGGTTGCATACCTGCCAGCGCCACGTGTTCCACAGCTCCACTCGCCAGTTGTGACTGCCCGCATCGTCAACCAGGGGTTCACACTGCTTTTGCCATCGCGGCACAGATACGGCGACGGCCGTCTAGAAATCGTCGCCCGTACGTGAGGACACGTGCCACGCTCGTTCAGTCGGATGTATGGTGCCCGCTGATCGATGCCCGACTGCAGATCGAGATCCACCACCATCTGCCAGCTTTGCCGCCACGCTATCATCGTTATTGGCCGCGGCGTTCGCGATCACAACGCCATCTGCAACGTTCTCACCACCGCTTCATGCTGCTCAGCATCAACGTGCTACACCACCCCGGTTGCTGCTTCCGGTTCTCTACGCCAAAAAGGATACCAGGTCAGATCTAAACTGTTTTTTTTTTTTCTAAACCCAATGAGCTCGAAGAACTCGATGTAGAAAGTGACGTCACATAGGGAAATCGATATGCTAGAATATAGAATAATGTAAAAAATTACGTTTTAAAGGTTTAGTTGAACGAGATGGACTTTTAACGCCTTCACTCTGGGTGTTTGGGATCTTTTTGCTGATTTTTTTGCTACGATATTGAGTTTTCTATTTTTTCATCCATCTACCGTGTGCAGCATAGTTGTCCGATGTTCTATGGGAATCCCTATTAACATGGGACAACTATACTGCCACACGACAGCACTGCACCCGTCACATCTAATTTCTTTAGGTTGCCCCGCACTAATGCAGTTCATCGATAAGGAGGATGACAGGTTGTAGGATTTTGCGAAAGCAGATTTCGTTTCTTTGAATGAAGCCCTTCGGCAAATCACCAGGGTGCGATGACGTCACGTTTTCGTTTTCCGCAGCTTGTACCAATGTTTAGGGAACCCAAATGCATTGTCAACGGGGGAACCCAATTGATGTTGGCTGCAAACAATCCTATTGGATGGGAATAGGGATGTCATATGCGTGCGGCACATAGGCTTGACCAAGATAAGGTAATTCAATATGTCAGATTGCACAATTCGCCATATGTATTGACTATTGAGAAACCCAATGACAGCTGGCTTGTTGGAGTGTCTCAGGTGCGTTACATGGGGTTTATGTGGGTTTCAGGACTATACGCCCTTTGATTTTAGATTGTTCTTGAAACCCCCAGGCATGACCCTGACCTTAAATACCTCGAAACGCCACTGAAACCTACGTAATCCCATTTTTACGCCATTGAAATCATCATAATCAATTTGAAACCCCTTGGGACCATTTTAATAAGCTCCAGAAACCCTTTGAAACGCACCTGAAATGCTATCAAACGCCCCTAAAACCTCTAGGAACGCTCTTAAAATTTTCCAGAAATCACCTGAAACTTTCTAGAATAACCCTGAAATGCCTTGTAACGCCCTTTAAAGGCAACCCCCTGGAACCCCATTTTCTGGAAACCCCCTCTGCCCCACCTCAAGTGCTCAGGAGCAAGATTCCCTCATTAAAGCCCAAACATAATTTATGCACAAATTTCCCTCATTTTATGCCTTTATTAATTTATGTACATTTTTCATTTATGCACCCCCAGCCATGTGCATAAAAAAAAGTTCTATAGGGTATATGACATCATGAACACATATTTTAACATTCCGATACGAAGAAATTTCTAATTCATATCGATTTACAAAGGATATCAAATAAAAAAAGAATCAATCCAATGACGGGATAAAAATCCGGCATCACTGCAAAGCCACGATTACCATTTTTTCATCACCAGCAAAACCAACGGATATTTGCTTAATCGCTCCGATAGATGATAGGTGGTGTATATGCATTTTTTGCTCACAAAACCCGATTGAATCCGTACACAGCGAGCAGCAGTATCGTTGTTTGATGGCATGGGTCCGGATGTAGGTAGGTAGGTAGGTAGCGTGCAGCAGCAGTCATTTGAACCCAGATGCATCGCCGACACCACTTCCTCGCCACACACAGTCCGGACGACGCACATTGGAGTAAATCACATCAAAACCTGATCATAAGTGGAAAAACTCAAAATGAAGTAATTGGGTTTTCCGTTGTGTTTTTGCCAAGTGTAGTTATCGTGTAATCGTTTTACAGCTAAGCAGTGTACAAATGTTTTGTTTACGCTTATCAGAAGAGGTTAAGTGAAGCTGAAGTTTAGCCGTTTTCTTTGATATAACTCACAGCACGTGCTAGTTTTGACCGTACCAAGTGAATGAAATTGATAGTCAATCAATTCAACAATGCAGTTTGTTAAATAAGGTTAATGTTGTTATTCTGTTAATTTGAAACCCAAACAAATTGACGTTGAATTTACATACAATATATGAAAATATTGAAAAAAATATTTGATGGAATCCTTTACCGTACATTAAAAATGAAATAACTTGATTTTCCGGCTGTTTCCGGAAAATCTGCGTTTAGTGTATGATAAAACTATTGTTCCTCTTTCAAATGCAGAAAGAAAACCTTCCGAATGTTTCCGATTTCAAAAGTTGCAACACTTTGAAAAAATCGTGATAATTATATTATTATATGATATTATTTGCCTTAAAACACTATTTGGCCCTCTGAACGTATTTTTGCTGAAAACTAGAACTCAACAGCTTTCAAGCAAAAAAAAAGAGTTAAAAATCGGTCAACTGGTTCAAAAGTTGTGATTTTTTGAAAAAAATTAGTTTCGAAAAATCTTGACTTTTACAATCATAAAATTGGTCACCCTAATGACGAAATAAAAAAATACGAAAACTATGAAATACGTTTCATTACTAATTTAGGTTGCATTTGGGTTGTGAAAATGCGTCAAAATAATTTTGATCAGTTTTGATGTACTAGGTGCTCCACTGTGCGACGACAGGATCATCCCGAGGATATATTAATAAATTTGAGCGAACATATGCCGCGCCGCCCTGTCGGCGAAGGGCTGGACTTGACCAACGAAACACGGTGCGTGCAGTGCTGGCCAGCTGTTCCGTCGAGGCCAGCCGGCGGGCAATCTATTGCTTCCGGTTTTGACGCCCAGCAGCAGACCTGAATGTGAATTGTCGCAATTCAGCGAGCGTGTGTTGTTGGGTGGCCATGCAAGTTTAATTGCATTTACGCGATTTTATGATTGAATCAAATATTGATACAATTTGCTCTCGTTGAAATCAATTTGTTGACAGGTCTCGTGAATCGGATTCTCTTTTTTTTTGGGTTGAATTTCATTGAGCCTGCGTTCAGGATTCATTATTTAATAATGGCGGTCGGAAGTGATAGCCGCACGGCTGACAGATATAGAGACGAGCTTGGAATGGAGAGCAAAAGGATTGCGTAATGCAATTATCACTTGAAAATAATTCCATTGTGGATGAGTGCAGTTGAGTGACAAACAGGCTTACAACTGATTTCATTCTTCATGCAGAGATGTGTGCACACACAGTCAAGTGCATACGTTAGGGTTGATCAAATAAATTTATCTACAACTTACTTTTGAAAATTTTCAGCATTCTATCGAATGACAATTCATGAGATTTCGGCAATGTTTCCTTCGACTAACATGAATAAAGCTGACGCATAAATATAATGCCGTATTTGTTCAACAATCTTTTAGGAATATGGTGTATGTACCGAAAACTATTGTTTTGACCCACCCAAACGAATAAATCCTACATGGATGTTAGATTGGTTTTTCATGGTGCAGCAAGTGGTGCTAGATACTGTAAATGATTCATTGCTAGTGATTGATATGCGTCAAAACCGTCAAAATCAGATGTGATGGAAACTTTTGTGACAGCTACGGAAATCGATTTCATATGGCGCGAAGTTGAAGTGCTGGTATTGTACATAAAGGGCGAACACGATGAAATTGCCACACAGAAAATATTGTATAACTTTTGATTGCGTTCGTCAAAATAGCTAATTTTTTTTACCATGAATAGTATATTATGTGTAGCTGATACCATAAAATTTTCATTAAAATCGGTTGAGTATTGGCGCATATATTGTCGATATCATAAAATGAGATTTTAGAAAATTTGTGCACCCATTTAAAAAAATTACTTAGGCTATAACTTTTTTGTTACCTCATTAAAACGTTTGAAAATTTCACTCGATATTCTTAACATAGTATCAATTAAGCGGTAAAAATTTGATCGAAATCGGTTCAGTTCCTTATTTAGTAAATAACCAAAGCTCAAATCGCTTCAAGGTAAATTTTTGGTACTTTTTTACAATTTTTAGTTCCGCGTGCACTATTTTGACTGTAGAACTGGTAACACTGTCCCGATTTTTATAAAACTTTGACAGTGTAAAATTGTTCTGTTAAACTATTTACAGTGGAAAGCCATTTTTGTTGAGTACTTTCAAAGTAAGAGCAGTTTGGATTTCACTATACCAAAAACCACATTTGCTTATTGTGACATAGTGCGACATATATGGCTATAACTTTTCAACGGTATGATCAAATTGAATGAAATTTTGACAAACTACTTCTACATACATACTTTACGTACATAAAAGTTTTCATTGAAATCGGTTCAGTATTTTTGGCGCCAGCGTTGAAACGGCAAAAAAGTGATATTTTCCAAAATGTTTGTTTGTACAAGATTCTCAAGTGGCAATTTCCTTGTTTCAACGATATCTCCGCCAATACTCAACCGATTTTTATGAAAATTTTATGGTATTAGCTACACATAATATACTATTCATGGTAAAAAATAGCTATTTTGACGAACGCAATCAAAAGTTTACAATATTTTCTGTGTGGCCTTTTTACCGTGTTCGCCCTGTACGCATTACTGTCGTAATGTCGTAGCTTCTGATAAAAAGTGTTATTTTTTCGAAATGGTATATAAAGGACGACACTGAAAGTGTAAGAAATGTAACAGTTTAAATGGATATTATACAGAACTATGTAATAAATACTATAAGTAACATTCAGGACATTGCTAACTATTTGTGTTAGGCGGGTCACTACTCTGCTCGACACAATATTATTCTAATTCAAAATCGTCAATTTGATTCCGGTCAGAAATTTGTATGAATGTTGCATACAAGTTCTGTGGGTTTTAGTTTCCTATTGGGTGTCATTGTCATTTTTGTTTGTTCTGTCAGTTATTTGCCGATCTACGTAGTATGTTTTGGTTCTTGTACACACACTAAAGGTGTAATATTCCTGCTGTCGCAGTCGCTTCGTTCCAAACCTAACAAATAGACTGACAAAACCATTCAAAACTGACTTCCCTCATATCATGACGGCGATGAGAAACGAACACACCATCAAGAGTTTGTTTACCCAGACCAAAGATCCAATACCAAATAACCAACGTTATCTACAAAATACCCTGCGGAGATTGTGATGCAAGCTACGTTAGACTAACCACGACCACGATGAAGAAACGAATAGGACACACGGAGAAACTGAAAAACTTAAAATTAGGTACTTTTTAACTAAATCTTGAGTTCTTTTTCATACGCTCCCTTTTTATGCGCTCTTTCTATTGTTATCAGAAAGTGAAGAGAGAAACAGCCTAATATTTGCAGTTCATGTGCGTCAAGCCAACACTGAGTTCCTTGCACAGTACTCAAATTTGAGTGAATTCAACCTAGTTGAAACTTCGGATGTGTGAGAAAAAAAAACCTTAAAATTAGGTATTTGGAAGCAAGCGGGCACAACAGTTCAAGCCGCATGCTTTTCCGGTGGACGCAAAGTCTTTCGGGCCCGAGCTCCATTCAGTACCGAAAAATCGTTCGATCGGCGTGAGTGTTTCTTGTTCAGTTCCAGCCGCATACGTCTCAGGGGGAAACAAAATCTTTCGGCCCCGAACTCGACGCGTCACCGCGGATGCATTTAGGGTAAGTGTGCCGATCGTTGTGGTAATAAGGTAAATTAATTTAAAAAAATATGATCTTTTTATCTAATGAAGGGTTTCAAAACGTTAGTAGGTAGTTTTCTATCCAAATTTGCCCGGAAAAATATGAAAACTATCGTTTCTTTCTGTTTTCGATCAAAAATCGCATACCACAACAATAGGCACACTGTTCCTATTATGGAGGTAAAATTTAATTTCGGTTCCTAATGTTGCGGTATCCCATTGAAATCATATGGGATACCGCAACATTAGGAACACTACCGCAACAATAGGAACACAGCAGCAGAAATATTAAGGAAAATATTTTTTTAAATAGATTTTTGGGCAAATATTAAGTACACAAAAAGTGAAATCTCATAATTTAAGCATAATACATCTATTAAAAATGCCTTTTGATAACATTTCAGTCGAAAAAGTGCTCAAACGCCACTACCGCAACATTAGGTACTACCACAACGAAGGGAATAATTACCCTAGTGGTTCTTTTGAGTTTTGGTTTTGTGCCTCGATCGAGAACGAGAGACCAGGACAACCAGCGATAGAGAGATAGATCGAGGCACATGAATGGGTGAACTCGTTTCATACTATTGTTTACTGTAACAAATTGAGATAGTATTTGTGCAAATACCGTAGACTTTTTTGTTATTTATATTTATTTTTCTGTTTTGTCTAATTTTTGTATTTGAAGCACACTTTGATTGGCCCGTTACTGCTAGTAACGGCAATTACTCCTTATCAAGTTTTATGTACAGTAAAAGAGGTTCTAAGGGTTACCATTAAGCGACCATTGAGGTTCTAGATTCTACAACATAGACGTGGTTTGTGGATTGTTTGCTTCCCGAGGGAAGCGAGCAGTGACGAGTCAGTTTGAAAATCCCAAGCCCGTCGTTATGAGCTGCTTAAATTGCATTTTGAGAATAAGTAGAGTGTCCCAGCCTCTTATTCAGTTGGATCTCATCTCAGTGCAATTCAAACCAGTTCAGAGGAGCAACCATTGACATTTTCAGTTGGAGATGCATTAGGATTTTTTCAATGGGTTTCGTCCAAAATTTTTCCATGAAATGCTTCAGAAATCACTCCAGTTATTTGGTCTTGAAATCCACCAAAGTTTTTTACAGAAACCTCTTCAATGGCTCTTTAGAAATACACCCAAGTTTTTTTTTCTGAAATTTCTTAGGCGCTTATTTTAAATCTTCCAAAAATAATTTCATTTTAAAATGTTTTTGGGAAGTTTTC
Organism: Aedes albopictus; assembly: GCF_035046485.1. Taxonomy (NCBI): domain Eukaryota; kingdom Metazoa; phylum Arthropoda; class Insecta; order Diptera; family Culicidae; genus Aedes; species Aedes albopictus. Next base: position 68,284,690 of record NC_085138.1, on the reverse strand, counting down.
CTTGGGCTTAGAAATATCTTTGGAAATTTCTCCAGTGATGCCTTAATAAATTCTTAAAAAAATTGGGAGATTCCTTCGGAAATTCGTACTTTGAGAAGTCCACCTGTGATTAGTTCAGAAATTGCTTGAAATGCGTCCAGAAATTTCTTCAGGGAATCATCCAAAAGTTATTGCAGGAATTCCTCGAGAGATTCTTAAATTACTACTTTCAGCGATACAGGCAGAAATTCCTTCAGGATTTCCTCCAGATATTTCTCGACACATTTCTCCAGAAATTTCTCCAATATTTCTAAAGAAATACTTATACAGATTGTGGAGCGGACCTGGTGTGATGGTTAGAACACAAGACTATCACGCCGAGGACTTGGGATGGAATCCCACTCCCGACATACTCACAAAATGTGGGTTCTTCCTTCGGAAGGGAAGTAAAGCGTGGGTCCCGAGATGAACTAGCCTAGGGTTAAAAATCTCGTTAATACAGACAAAAAAAAATATACAGATTGCTCCAAGAATACTATCATGCATTTTATTAAAGGATTGCTTAACGATTTTTTCTAGAGCTTTAACCAGCGGTTTCTCTTGAAGTTTCATGAGGAAGTTCAACATAAAGTTCTCCTGGGATTCCTTGATTTACTTCCCCGGAATATCTTAATAAATTTTCAAGAGATTCATTCAAGAGTACTTCTTGAAAAAAGTGTAGAATTAACTTATGTTAAAATACACGTTGATAAAAAAAATAATCTTCCTGAAATAACAAAAGGGCTTGTACTGGCGAAACAACTCCAAAGACTTTTTCAGAGTTTTAGGAATTTCTTCAGACTTTTTAAAAAGTTTTTTCATGGAGTTTATTTTTTAGAAACATATCGAAGCTTATTTTAAATTATGCAGAGATTTCATCGCCGATTCCAAGGGTTCCTCCAAGAATTTCTTGTAAAATTCTTTTAGAGATTCATTCAGAACTTCCACAAGGATGTCTTTCAGAGATACCTGCAATATGTGAAGAGTTATCCCAAGTTAAAATTCACAAATAAAATACAATTAAAAAAAGGATACTTGCAAAAATTGTTTCAGATATTCCTCCAGTACACTGTTGAAAATGCTTTGACATCCATGTGCACAACAGAACATGTGCTCGATGAACAAATTGAGATTTGAAATTATGAAAAGAAATCCACGTACTCCGGTGAGACGTGGATTTCTTTTCATAATTTCAATTCTCAATTTGTTCATCGAGCACATGTTCTGTTGTGCACATGGATGTCAAAGCATTTTCAACGGTGTTATTTCCCACGTGGCTTTGTTAGCCAAAGCAAAATCAAGAAATTGACATTCCTCCAGTAATTTTATCGAAATTCTTCCAAAAGTTGCACATAAGTTTCTGGAACAATGCTTGGAATAATCCCTGTAGAATACATTTAAAAAATCCTTGATGACATATTTGGAGATTCCCTGAAAATTTTCTGGAGAGATTTCTGAAACAATTTTTGAAGTAATCTTTAAAGAAATTTCAGGATGAATGCCTGCGAGAGTACCTGCAGAAACTTGTTACCTCCATAATCCCTAGAAAAAAAATCATTGGAAACTTGTGGTGAAACTGTGGAAGAAATTCCTATGAAAAATTGTTTGTGAAATTACTTAAGGGATTCCTGAAGAAATCCGTGGAAGAATTTTAAGAGATATCATTTAAAACATGTTTACAGAAATTGCAGACAAATGTACTGGTACCGGAATTCTCAAAGAAATTCCTCAATACATTTTTGAGGATTTTTAATCACGTGAAGTTATTTTTTATTTGAATTTCTTATACCATTTTGGAAAGCGTTAGTACTCAGAAATCTTCAAAGTACTTGGAGAAAATTTTGTAGACAATTCACCAGAAACAAAACAAATATAAATCTCGGAGGAATTCTTCAGAGAACGAGTGTAAAAATTTCTAAAAACATGAACTTTTGAAGGAATCTATGAAAAAATACCTGAAAGAACTGGAAATCCTCTGCTAGTATTTAAAGAGAATTTCTTGAAAAATGCCAAGAAATAGATTCTGTAATAGTTTTTACAAGAATTGCTGAGTCAAACTTTAGAGAAATTCTTTAAGTTTCACCGGATATTTTTTTTTGAAAAAATCCCTGAAGAAAGGTCTGAATAAATCTTATGCAATCTCTGCTGGAGGAATACCCAGAGAAACTTCTGAAGAAACCCTTGGTGGACTTCTAGAAGATACTATTGAGAATTTTCCTAGAGAATTGCGAAATAACTACCTGAACCTCTGAAGAAACTCCAACATCAATTTCTTAAATAGTTCCTTGAAAAATTCCTGAATTTCTAATAGAAAATCCTAAAGGAACTTTTAAAGCAATTTCTAAATCTATAAAAAAAATCTTCTGTAATTGCATGATTTGAAGAAATCTTTGGGGAAGTTTCTAGGCGAATTGCTCTAGAAATTCCAAGAAGAATCCCGAGTGGAGTAAAAAAAAATCGTGAAACAAACTTATATAGTATTTTTGAAGGAATACCCTCAGAAATGTTTGATAAAATACATGGTGAAATTTCCTGAAGAATCGCTGAAGGACACAAGGAGGATTAAATAAAATGAATCTTTTGAGAAATTTATATAAAACCTATTGAAGAAGATTCACAGAATATTTCTTGGGGGTTTTTAAAAGAATTTCTGGGGAGCTCCTGAAGAAATTTTCAAATAAATACATGAATGAGAATACATTCTAAAGCTATACCCAGAGGAATTTCTGCAACAACTCTCGCTGAAATATTTCTAGAAAAAACCTCCAAAAATGATATTTTTACAAAAAAAGAAAGTCCGGAAAAAAAAATAAAATAAAGGATTTTTAAAGCAATCGCTGGCGGTGTCCCTGTAGGTATTCTTGGAGAAAAATTAAAAGAAGCACATAGGAAGGAACACATTCCAAAATAGATCTCGAAGAAAATCTTACTGAGCTCATAGAAGGCATCCGAGCACAAATTCTTTCACGATAATTAAACAGCTTAGAGAAATACAATTGAGCATGAGCATAGATGACCGTACTATTCGTAGTTGCTACTCCGTGATTGACCAGAACAATCGAAGTTGCACAAGGAACCAACAGACGGAGCTTGGGAGTAGCTTACCGTCCTCAATGTGCATCTTCGAGAATTCCAAACTTTATTAGGTCAATAACGGCGCCGGCCACGTCCTTACGGTCATCGAGGAAGGAAAGGAATGTTATTATGACGTGCGTTGCTTACTAAAGACCGAGATCACCTCTGCGTCTCCACGTCTGTCATGGGAAGGACTTTTTGTTAGTGGGGAGGGGAAAGGGCGCATGATATGAGTTCACTTTGGTAGGTGGAGTGATTCATGCAACCCTATTAATATCAAACCACTTATTTTCATTTGGACTAAAACAAAACACATGCCGACATCGAAGATGACGAACCATTCAGATAGTTTTCGAAGTGCGAAAGAGAAAATAAAGTGATTTGAACCAACGTGGCTTTGGAACTTGGGCCGACACTTGACGTGACGAACATTTCAATGTCTGTTGACTAAAATCGCAAAAAATGTTGTTTGTTGCATTTATCGTATCATAAATCGCCCCGTACGAAGATGAGCAGTCAAATAGACGACGACGACGACCGAATGAAAACGCGGCCTGTACACTTTGCCTCCAAAAACTCACTCTCGCAAAAATCTAGTAAAGCGAGCGCGCGAAACTTTGTTGCTGCCGAACTACCGCACACTACTGACTGCTTGGCGTCCCGTCGTCGGAGCCCCGCAGAGAGAAGGGGAAAGAAAATCGCAAAAATCTAGCAAAGCGAGCGCGCGAAACTTTGCTGCTGCCGAACTACCGCACACTACTGACTGCTTGGCGTCCCGTCGTCGGAGCCCCGCAGAGGGAAGAGGGAAAAAAAAATCGCAAAAATCTAGTAAAGCGAGCGCGCGAAACTTTGTTGCTGCCGAACTACCGCACACTACTGACTGCTTGGCGTCCCGTCGTCGGAGCCCCGCAGAGAGAAGGGGAAAGAAAATCGCAAAAATCTAGCAAAGCGAGCGCGCGAAACTTTGCTGCTGCCGAACTACCGCACACTACTGACTGCTTGGCGTCCCGTCGTCGGAGCCCCGCAGAGGGAAGAGGAAAAAAAATCGCAAATATCTAGTAAAGCGAGCGCGCGAAACTTTGTTGCTGCCGAACTACCGCACACTACTGACTGCTTGGCGTCCCGTCGTCGGAGCCCCGCAGAGGGAAGAGGAAAAAAAAAATCGCAAAAATCTAGTAAAGCGAGCGCGCGAAACTTTGCTGCTGCCGAACTACCGCACACTACTGACTGCTTGGCGTCCCGTCGTCGGAGCCCCGCAGAGGGAAGAGGAAAAAAAAAAAAATCGCAAAAATCTAGTAAAGCGAGCGTGCGAAACTTTGCTGCTGCCGAACTACCGCACACTACTGACTGCTTGGCGTCCCGTCGTCGGAGCCCCGCAGAGGGAAGAGGAAAAAAAAATCGCAAAAATCTAGTAAAGCGAGCGCGCGAAACTTTGCTGCTGCCGAACTACCGCACACTACTGACTGCTTGGCGTCCCGTCGTCGGAGCCCCGCAGAGGGAAGAGGAAAAAAAAAATCGCAAAAATCTAGTAAAGCGAGCGCGCGAAACTTTGCTGCTGCCGAACTACCGCACACTACTGACTGCTTGGCGTCCCGTCGTCGGAGCCCCGCAGAGAGAAGGGGAAAGAAAATCGCAAAAATCTAGCAAAGCGAGCGCGCGAAACTTTGCTGCTGCCGAACTACCGCACACTACTGACTGCTTGGCGTCCCGTCGTCGGAGCCCCGCAGAGGGAAGAGGAAAAAAAAAATCGCAAAAATCTAGTAAAGCGAGCGCGCGAAACTTTGCTGCTGCCGAACTACCGCACACTACTGACTGCTTGGCGTCCCGTCGTCGGAGCCCCGCAGAGGGAAGAGGGAAAAAAAAATCGCAAAAATCTAGTAAAGCGAGCGCGCGAAACTTTGTTGCTGCCGAACTACCGCACACTACTGACTGCTTGGCGTCCCGTCGTCGGAGCCCCGCAGAGAGAAGGGGAAAGAAAATCGCAAAAATCTAGCAAAGCGAGCGCGCGAAACTTTGCTGCTGCCGAACTACCGCACACTACTGACTGCTTGGCGTCCCGTCGTCGGAGCCCCGCAGAGGGAAGAGGAAAAAAAAAATCGCAAAAATCTAGTAAAGCGAGCGCGCGAAACTTTGCTGCTGCCGAACTACCGCACACTCAATTAAACAGCTTAGAGAAATACAATTCATGATATTCTTGGGGGGGTTTCCCAAGAATTAATTCTGAATAGGACGCAATATTGAAGTAATTTCAATGGGAGTGTGCCAGCATTGGGGCGCTGAATTTTTTAAACCTTGATCTGTGATTTAACCATGACAGTACTGGGGAAATCTGTGAAAAGGTCCCTGAAGTAATCCTGCAGAAATCCCAAAAGGAATCTGTGAATGAATCTTGGAGGATTACTTCAAAAAAGCCGGAAAAAACCGGGAATGGAAAAACTTTGGAAGAAATTAATAAAGGAGTCTTATAATGAATTTCTAAGAGGATCCCGTAAGAAATCCTTGAAAAAATCCCATAAGTAATTCCTTTGGGAGTCCTGGGAGAAACCCTGGAAATAATTTTTAAGGAATCCCTGATACAGTCTCGGAAATATTCCGTGAAAGTAATCCAGAAGAAATGTTGGGGAAAATTCCTGGTGGAATCAATAATAAAAATCCAGAATATATCACTGCTCGAGCCCCAGTAAGAATCCCTAAAGGAGCCCCAGAAGCAATCAATGAAAGCATCCCAGGACGAAGGGGGCATTTCTGAAGAAATCCCCATCAGAATTTCGAAAGGAATACCTGAAAGAATGGCGGAAAGGATACTTGAAAGAATACCTGATTGAATCTTGTTACGATCCCTAAAATCAATGAAGGAATTCTGGAAAAACTTCCCAGAGAAACCCCAGCAAGTATCCTGGCGGAAACCGTGATAGATTCTCGGAAATAATCCATGGTAGAACCCTGAAAGAATCCCGGGAGAAAACCTTTCAGTAATTCTAGGAGTAATCAATCATGGAATGTTGGAAAACATCCCTGATTGAAACCCGGGAGAAATCCCTAAAGGAATGATGAGAAGGACCAAAGGAACTATCCCGATTAGAATCCCGAAATGAATCTCGGGGAAACTCGTTGAAGGAATCGTGAGAAAATATGAGAAGAAATCCCAGAGAGAATACCGAGAGAAATCAATAAAGAGTTTCTGGGAGGAATCTCTGAAGGGATTCTGGGTGAAACCCCTTAAGTTTTTTCAGCAAGAATTTTTGGAGAGAACCGAATGAGAAATCAATCAAGGAATCTTGGGTAGAATCCATGAAAGAATTCCTGAATGAAGGAGTCCCGAGAGAAATCCCAGATGGAATCCCTGGAAGAATCTCGTGAAAAAATCCTTTAGAAAACACTAAAAAATAATTCTCGGAACTTCTAAAAGAATCCCAGGATGAATACCTGGACTAATCCTTAGAATCCTCCGATACATGGCACTTCTGCACTTAAACGGTTATATTGTTATAAGTTATATTAAATTATTCCTCCCAAAACTGAAATCCCTAACTTCTAAATATGTTTCCCTCATCCCCAACAGAATTCAAACCAACCCCAGCTCCTCACACGCCAATCGAGACTTCCCGGAGCAGATCAACCATTTAACACGTTGACAAATTGAGTTCCGAAAGTAATTTGTTCCACAATGAGAATTGATATAAAATTGCAACTCTTCCTTAAACTTTTTCTCCGAATGACCATAATCGAAGGGGAATCGATTCCAAACAACGTCGAGTCGAGAAAAAATAAACAACTTCCATAGAGCTGCTTCGTTGCATATCCCTATCTTGCAATATAGTGCTTTCCTCCCCGACCCAGCGCCGGCGATGACAACTATCGTCCGGAGTTCGGACAGCAACCCAAGCCAAGCCGGTCGCTTTGCTTATTTAACACTATTTTGAGCAATTTAATTTCGAAACTTTGGACAACCGCCACCAGCTAGCCAGCGCAGCGCCAGCCAGCGCCCGGAAACACGTCGAATGGAGGCGGACGAAACGACGGCCATCGATGGCGAAACGGAAGAGATAAAACTTTTGGCCCGGCTTTGAGCTTTTGCCCGACTTGGTTTGTCACTCTCGGAACTGATTTAGTTTACACACGTCAACAGCGGGCGGCAAATAAAGTTTCTCCGGTGTCGTTTGTCCACCTACCGTAGCAGGCGGCAGACTGGACTGTGTACCAACTCGAGTGTGCCATCCCGAGATGTGTTGCTTCCGGTTCCGTCCGGGAGTTATATAGTTTGCGCTTGGGAAGTTCCAGATCAGAGAAGCGATTAGGGCCGATGGCTGGCTGATGAAGAAGTTGAAGCTGCCGGACGTCCGGAAGACCTGTGTGGCAGCCTTCACATAAGCAGCTTTATCGAATGACGGACGGGTGTGCAGCACTGGCTCAGCGAAACTTTGCCATTATCGCGCGTTTTTTTTTGGGAAAGTTTTAAACCGGATCAAACAGTTCAGGGTGCTAGAATACCTATTAGCTGTTGTGGAAAAATGTTTTCCTGTACTGTCATATGTCATTGAAAAACGTAATGGTTTCATCATTCGAAATAATTGTCTCTCTATTTGCGAAATTTCCGAAGAGTTTCAGATAATTTCAGAATAGTTTTAATCCCTTATAAGGAAAATGCAAAAAGTTTTCCCATATAAAATGCCATACAAACTTCCATTGCAAAATATGAGCATAACGAATTCCATTAAACTTTTGCACAGTCATTCAGGACCTGAAACGAGACCAAAAATATAGATCTGAACAAATGACTACCATGACCCACGCTAGGAAACTGAGTTTCTTAAGAAGACTGTTGATTATTCTTTAAAGAAATCATTGGAGCAATTTCTTGAAAAATTCTGAACTTATGATTCTCTGAAGAAATACGTAGATGGTTCCGCGTCGAATGAACCGTCGGTCATTAAAATCGGTTGAGGTTTACTGCCAAAAAGTGAAGTGAGTTTTTTTGTACACATACACACATACACACACACATACACACACACAGACATCACCTCGATTCGTCGAGCTGAGTTGATTGGTATATGTGACTTGACCCTCCAAGCCTTCTATCAAAAAGTCATGTTTGGAGTGAACATATAGCCTTTCCAGTACACTTGGTGTACGAGAAAGGCAAAAAGCTATAGTTAAATATAGTGATATTTACAACAGAGACTGAGTGAACACATACTAAGAAATTTCGAAGCAATTGGAATTGAATTGAAAAGTTTAACTTTAAAACTAGAGCTTAATTAATTACTGAGATCCTTCAGAATTTCTGATGGATTTTCCCTGATGAAGAATCCTTTAAGCAATTTGTGATGCATAGGCTACCCAAGTAACACAGAAAACATCTTTGAAAATGGAATTTGAAAAAGATGTTGTAATACAGCACTATATCTGTATCTGTACACATCTTGTGTTGAAATCATGTTTCAACTATGTTTGGCAAAAACAAGCTACTGAAAAAACTATTCATCCTCACATCCAGCTAGAAAAACGTAAATTTAACGTTGATCACACAAGATTTTTGAACCATCATCTTCCTTCAATTGGATAAGATATGTGAAACATCAGCAACACATAGTTATAACCTTTGGACTCGAACATGTTGCGAAGACGTTATTTTTACGTTATAAATACGTGGATTTACAAGTTCATTAGTTCACTATCTCTTCTCAAGCACTTGACCATTATTTATGAAACTTGCTTGCATTTGAAAATATAAGGTAATTTAACTACAATAGCATCCAACACTTTTATGTTTAGCTTTGCACTTGTTGATCCTGCTACGAGGATGCTAAACGGGTAAACAGGTATATTTATATTCTCTATAGAAAACTTGATGCAGGCCACAGTTGCCATGGTTCGAAAGAGGGAAGACACCATTCAACTTCAAATGTCTCTCGTCACCTTATAAACATTGTGGGTACTTACGTGATGGCTAAATCTCGCTTACAAGCACAATTTTAACACTATTTTTGATGCCGCGAAACATTCTAAAACAATTTATTCATATTAAACTATGGAAATACACCCCAACTTTATTATTGTTGTATCTATTATCAAAACAAGTTATCCAGAACTAAACTTCACATCGTTGTGTGCTATTTGGAAATTAATGTTGAAAATACGTTACTCTGATGTTTTTTCAATGTATTTTAATCAACTCAAGTGGCATTCGACAAAAAGGTTATTGAGATGTACACCAGTTGTAATTTAAACGTATTTTTAATAGTTTGAGTTCTTCACTATCAGGTCAGACAAATTACAGTGCCTGCTAAAAAGTTTCACAATACCACTTTTATATACAGCCTGTTGCAGTATAAATGTTGTTCATCTACGGATGTATTCACCAATAATTATACATCTGAAACAGATGAAACATTTAATCAAATAATATAATTTGCATACAGATAACGAACACAAATTCTATTATCTTAAAGAACACCTTAATATATGTAACATTATTGAAAATAGCATTCCAAAACTTACAGACGGTACTGTGGCAAGAAGCCACCATGTTGCACGTCTGTAAATTTGTTCGAAAATCTCACACAAAGCACAAACATAATGAAAACCTTCCTTCTTGTCTCCAATCCGATGGATGGCGAATGAATTCAAGAGGAGTAAATGTGTTCATTTTACCATAAATTTTAAATGGCACATGAAATTAAGGCATAGTGACCAAACATCGAGGTGATAAATTACCAATGAAATGTAAGGCATGAACATTTTTGGAGCCATTACTTGCTGGCACATGATAGGTGTCAGATTTATTTGCACAGTGTGCGTTTGATAAATTATGATTCTCCTGGCAGGAACAAGTAAGTATTTACGATGTTTGCAGAGAACATACTCAATACTTAATGTTATGTTATAAGTATGTATTGAAAAACATCTTTAGTAACATCAGTGATGTTTTATAAGCCGCCATTTTTTTGCGCTTTTTCGGTGATATAAGCGTACGAAAATACGTTTTCCAAATACGGAACAAAACATGGACATTTGTTTGAAGCATGTATTATATACACTATTGTAACAAGTTGTGTTACTTGGGTGAAGTAATCTACCTTGAAATCTACAGAGAATGTCTTAAAAATCTCCCTTTCGGATTCTCTTAAGAAATTCTCAAGGGAGGAAATGTATGTTGGATTTTAAACTAAAGTTAAACCTTGCGGGAAATCCCTATCATGAATGATCTGCATACTGTATAATTGAATTCATATTAGTAGTTTAAGTTGATAGCTTCGACAGATCAAAGGCGGCGTGATCTGGTCGGTGCAATATAATTGGTGAATTCGAATGTGTTCTCGTGTTGTATAATCAGAGATGATGGTTCATTGGAGTGGTTTACTTGGGATCCCACCATGTATATGAAATAATCTTTCAACAAATCCTTGGGGCAAAGTTCTTTGAAGAATTCAAATAGAAGATCATGGAAAAAATCATGGAGGAATTGTTGAAGAATTCCTTAGAGGATTACCCGGAAGAATACGTGAAGGAATTTCTTATGGATTTTTTGCAGAAATTCCTGAAGGAGTCCTTTAAAAATTATTGGAAAAAGCTCTAAAGGGATTCTTTGAAGGAATTACCGTAGGAATCTTTAGAGTATTTTTTTTTTGTAGGAATCATCGGAAGCTTTTCTAAGAAAATCCTTGGAGAAGTTGCTGAAGAATTTTCCAACCACAATTTCTAGAGGAACTCTAGAACTTTTGAAGAAATATTTGAATATTCGATTGGAGGATCGTCAGTAAGAATTCACGTAGGAATCGTTGAGAAAACTCTCGGAGAGATCTCTGGAAGAACTTCTAGTGAGCACCCTAGAAGACCTACAAGAGAAATACTTTTAATATCTCTAGAAATATTCCCTGAAAGTAATCCGTGGCCATCCATAATAAACAGACAACCTGTAAGAAATGTATAAAATCCTGTAAACAAATGTAAACGCCGCGGTTCAATTACATATATCATTTTCCACTTGAGAGCCAAGGACTTTTTGACAACTTCGCTGATGAGTGTTGATCCGAACTTCCTAGGACAGCAGAATAATGAGATTTAACATATCCCATAGCTCGTAGTAGTGAAGTTGTGCATAAAGTTTTACACCATTTGAGAATTTCAAGAATCATGAACAACTTTGCTGAACATACGAACTGTGCCAGTGATCTGGATCATGATAAAAAAACATTTAAAATTACCCAATATCATCACGTAATGCTGGAGTTGCTCACCTCAGTTCCCACCTTCCAAAGTCATAAGCTTTCTGTACAAATTTGATGAAGACATGAGTTTTGTTGGTATAGTTCAGTGTTTCCCAAACTTTTAGGAGGTATCGCCCCCTTGGAGCTTGAGAAAAACTTTTTCGCCCCCCTAAATGAGATTTATTTTTTCAATGAAAAAAGGCTGAAACCTTGTTTAGCTGAAGCCTTCATAAACCCACTATTTGACACTACTGTGGCTAAACTGATATTTAATGTATCTAAATTAGTATCTCTCTTATTAAAAAAAAACCGCATTATTGCATTATAACAATACATTTTGAAATCATGTTTGTTCTATACATATTCATGAACAAAAACGAGCAAGCAGAACGGACTGTAAACATTTACGAAAACTCGTTATCTTACACCAGATATTTTACTAGTGTTTTTGAAAAAGGTTCTCCTACTGGTGGGATATTGAAATACAATTTCAAAAATATTTTTCATACAGAAAGAACAAATTAGGAATATATCTGTGTATTTTCAAATGTAGTCAGCTTTTCAAAGTAAATGCAAATAATGAAAAGCCAGTATAAATTGGACAAACTTCTATTGTCAAATAAGTAAATATGCAACAGAAATCAACGTTGAATTCAAAATAGCTAAGTAGTACTAGTACTAGTAGTAAGTTTGAAACAATGTGTGATAGCTCCCATCCAAAACGTGTTCTGATATTCGTCTGAAACATCATGGTTTTAATTAAAAATTCCATGAAACAAAACTCCATCATCAAGTAAAAAACGGTTCCTCTCATAATCTTTTATAAAAGTTTCTTCATAGTTTCTTAATATGTATAATATTAGATCTCCATAATTCCTAGGAATTATTTAGGAAATTCATATAGCAGTCTTATTTGTGTTTTTTTTTTCTTGGAATTTTGATGAAAAGTCCTCATAAACATAAAAAAATCTGTAAAATTTAGTCGATCTCAAAACAGACATTTTTCAATAATCTTTGAAACAACAAAATTTGAAATGTTAGGGATTTTTAATGATTCAGTTGACATTCTAGACTAGTATTTCAATACTTTTGATTTTTTTAATTATTTAAAAAATCGCCCCCTTTTATAGTATTTTCGCCCCCCCAATTTTGGTTTTTCACTTTTTCGCCCCCTTCGGTCTGATTTTCGCCCCCTGGGGGGCGATTTCGCCCACTTTGGGAATCACCGGTATAGTTCATATAATAAAGGATATCAACAATTGTGTATTTTCTAAACACAATGGCGCCACACACTTAATCCCATGCTCGATGTTCGGTACTTTTTATTGCGGATAACTTCGTCAATGATATTAAATTGCTGTGTCCTCGGTTATAAAACTTTGCTTTTGACGACAACAGCAAGATTGTTTGCTGAACTTTTGTATTTTTCAAAATAATTTACTGTATTCAGATATTTTTCGTACCGAAGTGTTCGGTAAAGACGAATTGTCAAAAATTTTGGTGACATATTGCTGAACAGTCGGCATACATACTTTCTCGTGCTGAACGTCCATCAATTTTCTGCCGTACGTTCCGTTAGGTTTTACTGAACAGATTGTAAATCATCTGTCGCTAGTTGAATGACTAACAATGATTCCGCCATTTGTTATCATAGAGTGTTTTTGTGCGCAGCAACGTCGACAAAACTGCCGATTAGGATTCTCTGCATTTTTCACGGTGTGTTGAAACAGGATTATTATCGCACTTTCATGAACCTAAAATATTTTTTCGTTATAAGTTAGCCTTAGCTGTATATATTAAGATTCTGGAGGTTAAAAAATCTTTCATCGGGGAAAATTAAAATAAATTCGATTTTAGTAGTTTACCACTTTTCCCATATGATATGGTATTACGCAAATCTGATGAACCTAAACTCCGCTAGAAAAAGTCCCCCTTCTATTAATAAATTTGAAACCATTTAGTGAGAAACGAATGTAAGAGTCTTTACAACGAGTTTCAATTTGTTTGGCATTCGTTTCATGTGCCCAGCCCACTACAGTCTGCCGAAAGTCATAAATCATAGAAGTCTACATTTCTGCCATTTGTCCGGCACATAGATATTTGCAATGGATGGAGGTAAACAAATACTTCCCATTTGTGCGACTCATACATTTGAGGAAGCCTGTCACTCATACCATTTGCAGCACATATCATTCATGTGCTAATTTGCCTGAAATGGCGGTTTGTTGCACATACTTTGCATGTCAAACCACATCCACATGGATATTTGCCAAAAAGTATGAGTCGACTATACTGAGCGCGCATGACTCATTTGTAAAAGTTCTGCCTCGGATCTGTTGAGGACTTTTGTCCATACAAAATATTAAAATTATGATACCTTAGGGTTCAGTGGGCTGTTGAGTCTCAAACAACAAAAAGTTGACGCAAAATACATAAGATTGGCGTTGTTATATTATGTGATTGAATTCAAAAATGATTATTCAACATTTGGTTTAAAATAAGGCTCACCGGGCCAAGTTGAAACGGGTGGGGTAAGAAGAAACAACGGGTTAACGTGATATTATCTAGTCATGATACGCAATTTGAATGTCATAACATTTTTTTTAATCAAACAATCATTTGGACAAGAATAATTATAGAAATTGTATTGAAATCTTTTGCAAAACATCACATGTTTTTATTAAGAATTTACCGAATGCAACGCATGCCTAATATATGTCAATGTCAATGACATCTTATAGTTTAAGCCTAGAATATATTGGAAACATATCAATTTGCAAGTAATCTGATGAATTTCTATAATGGTAGTCTCGTGCAGTGTTTTTTTTCTATCTTCGTCTGGGTTATCTGTAGTTTTATTTTATAAGACACTTTGGTCTTGATAAAAACTTCATGCAGTTTAATGGTTTTAATGTTATGACTGCATAAAATAAAATTTCTTTTTCCAAAGTAAAATCCCTTCATTTTTGCAAAGTGAGTTTGACAACAGATTTGTATGGGGAGAAATGTGATAAAAACGAATTAAAAAGTCACCCGTACACTCGATACCTTCCAACCATATTCTATGTGTTATAACTATTTAGGAATCAAAATCTATCCAATGATTCCTAAATGAAGCATAAAATAACTAATAAACGTTCTTCGAAAGTTGTATTGAAACCTCAAATTGCGTCACTCTTGCCTCATTTTACACATCACTGTTGTTGTTTTTTCATTAAATATATTTTATGACATTCCCAGAACATTCATGTCTTCTTAATATTGTTCTACATTTTCAATTTTCATTTTATCTGTAGATTTAGTTAAATTTGTTGTCAGCATAAACAAGAATGAACATATCTAAAATTAAGTAAAAAAGAAAATAGAACTAAGGACTCTTCCTTTTAATTGCACTACGATTTTGCATAATTTGATAGATACGTATTTCGACCTCAACTGTTAGGTCATCTTCAGTGTCTCGTACTTAATCCGATATTCTGTTTACGTACATGTATTCCGCTAACATGCCCAGGTTCTTCATCATCATGAAAACTAAAACTGTTTCAATCAAACATTGATTGAATTCACAATATAAAAAAGTGATTACATATGCTTACCTTAAAGCACGTGTATCAAGGGCGTGTGCCGAAAGAGTAATCAAAAGCTATTCTCTAAGAGCTGATTTCTTCACCTCGGATTAACCGGTAAACCAGGTTTACCCATATAGTTAAACCTGGTTTAACGCTTAAGTCAGGGTGAAGAAATCGGCCCTATGTGTCCTACATGCAAACAAAAGTATTTATAGGATGAATTTTCACTTGTTAGTAAAACATCGAGCCCAGCAAAATCAGAGCACAATAAACATGAAAGTTCTTATTATATTCGAAGAGCTATCAGTATTTCTGCTAAACTAGCTCAAAACAAGTAAATGTACTGTTAACATGAATGTTAAAAAATACGCGTAATTAAGTCACCATATTTGTTTAATGATTTTCCAATCGAAGCATCTTTCGTGGCCGTGTGATCGTCGTTTAGGTGTTTCGTTACATGGTTTGGCATGCAACGTATGTGCAACCAATACCCACCATTTCAGGCAAATTAGCACATGAATGATATGTGCTGCAAATGCTACGAGTCACAGGTGGATGGCGCTTGCTCAAATGTATGAGTCGCACAAATGGGAAGTATTTGTTTACCTCCATTGCAAATATCTATGTGTCGGACAAATGGTAGAAATGTAGACTTCTATGATTTATGACTTTCGGCAGACTGTAGTGGGCTGGGCACATGAAACGAATGCCAAACAAATTTAAACTCGTTGTAAAGACTTTTACATTCGTTTCTCACTAAATGGTTTCAAATGTATTATTAGAAGGGGGACTTTTTCTAGCGGAGTTTAGGTTCATCAGATTTGCGTAATACCACATCATATGGGAAAAGTGGTAAACTACTAAAATCGAATTTATTTTAATTTTCCCCGATGAAAGATTTTTTAACCTCCAGAATCTTAATATATACAGCTAAGGCTAACTTATAACGAAAAAATATTTTAGGTTCATGAAAGTGCGATAATAATCCTGTTTCAACACACCGTGTTTTTGACTATCAAAAAGGGAAGTTAAAAGGTGAGTCCGCTTTGTTGTCATAGTTTTCTAATAATTAGCTGGAAATTACATATAGTTCAACTACTTTTCTACAGATTTTTCAACGATAAACGTAGCGTCGACATCAGCAGGATGCCAGGCAGGATGAATCAGCAGCGAACTTAATGTTCTTGATAGGCAGGAAAACAACCAGTAACGTTTCAAAATTTTGTTTCGAAGGTAGAAAAATAAAGAAAATAATGGAACAAAAGTGTTTGAAACATGTTTTTATTGAGAAATTTTGATAAAAATTACTTGAATATCGAGCTACGTCACTTTCATATTGATGTTGAATGAACCGCAAAAAAAGTACTGAATGGTCGTCACAAGTTTACAAACTATTCGGTACTTTTTGACAGTTCGAAAACCTTTCTTAACTACCGAGTGTTCAGCATTTGTTTCAATTACCGAAACGATCGCCGAACGTTCAGCTGTTCTAATTTCGTCAAAAATATTACTGAGTTCGGTAAAGATAAGTTAGTGTGCATACAGCGGTTAATTTACGCACTAAACACTAGGGAATCGCGCCACTTGGGCGGTGGCTTCTATATTCGTCTGTTTTCCACTATAACTCAGTCAACTTTGAACCAATTGACACAACTTTTGGAATGTGGTGAGATAGGTATAGTATCTACCCGTGTACAACATTTCAAGTCAATTGGTTCAAAATTGACTGAGTTATAGTGGAAAACAGACGAATATAGAAGCCACCGCCCAAGTGGCGCGATACCCTACCAAAAAAAAATATTGATTAGTTACACAATGCATTTTAAAAATTATTACTGAGTTTGTTATAATGTTGATGTTAGTAATGATGATCAAATCACATATTCATTTATTGTATCTGACTTTGTTAGAACCTTAAAATAATACAAATTAGTTTTCGTACCGATTCCAACAAATATATCTAAATATGACAAACCTTGATATAGATATCAACCGTTGATATAATTATGTTATGTTTTTGTTATGCCTTTCTGATCGGGATAGTTTCCATTGTTTTAGTCCCCGTGCCCTGTCAAGAGTCTGTTTTCATTATACCTGCTCATGTGACACATAGCCATTACCGGATTGCTTAACTTTGTAAACCTATTTTACCTATTCTCAGAAAATACACCATGTTGATATTTTTTGTGCGTACAAACCTACCAGCCTCTCAGTTCTAGACAACCATTTGAACTTTTTTTTCCACCACCACCGTTAATTGTAATTGTTTCGTACGTTTCCATCCCCAACAGTTACATGCTTTTTTCCATTTTGCCTACCTATGATGTACTATTTTTTTTCCCGAACTCTAGACTGAACACAATTTCTGCTTTATTTTCCTGTTGTTACGTCGTCATGCCAGCCTCCGGGTGCGGGGCATCCATTACGTTGTTGGTTGCTCGTCAATTTAAAATCAGCTAATCAACAACGACACCGTAAACAAAGCGGAGTGCAAATATTTTGCACTGCGCCGTGTTTTTTTTTTTCCTTTGGGTGCTTTGCTGTGGAAAACAATTTGAATATTCATATAAAATTTGAAATGAGATTTTTTTATTCTAATATTGAAGTTCTATTTTGTTTTATTTAGATTGGCGGTTCAATAAACGAACCAGATGAATGGGGTTATCCGAGTACCACTTATCAATGGCATGCAATCAATAAAACTGCATTCTAAAGCAGGTTGTTGGTTGGTTTTCATAAAAAAATATATTCCCAGCAAAATACATACAGTAAATGTTCCAGTCCGCATCACAGCTCAACAGGTCAAACGGAGCATAAATGGAAACGATTTGCAAAAATCAACCAACGCAACGTTCGATCGGAATGTATCAATGCGTGCTCATTGGGGGTCGAATTATTTTTGTGGATTTTATTTCACGAGTAAATATGACTACGTTTTCGTTTTTTTTTTTTGCTTGATGGAAAACGGAAATGCGTGGCCAGTTTGGAAGGTTGATTCGTGTGCGGGATGGTAAGCTATTATTGGAGAATTAAAGAGAATGAACAAACAAGGATCAAGCGAAATCAAGCGTGATGAATGCATTTATTGAAGTAATCTTTGTTCGTGCCCGGATGTGGATAACACCGAAACTGTTTGTTTATGCAGCGTACCGCTTCCGGAATATAAACATTAATAAAGGAAACCACATTTTGTTTTTCTTGGCGTAATGACCCAATTGGGTCAATGTCTGCTTGTTTAAGTGTTGAATTAATTCAATTAATACTTGCGTAGCTAGTCTCCATGGACTGAAAAATGGAAGCCTAGAAAAAGAGCGTCCAATATACGTAGCTCTGGACCTCACAAGTTTTCGTGAACTGCAGAATGTCGCCGTTAACGTGGCAGCTATCCAGGAGACATGTACGTTGACCCAACACAGAAGAACGGGAATTCTGAGCGATGGACCCCCTCGCCATCACTCCAGTCAAGTACCACATGTACTACAGCGGCAGTGATAATGCAGAACTTCGAGTTGGTTTCATAGTGATCGGTAAGCAGATTAAGCGAGTTATTCGGTTGAAGCCGATAAGCGACCGAATCTGTGTGCTGAGGATGAGGGGCAGATTCTTCTACTACAGCCTGTAATATCTCGGTGAGATGGACCCCTGGCTTACACCCGAGTTCCAACCAACGTCGGCCTGAGACCTTCTTTTGATAGGCTAATCAGGAGTTCAATAAGCACTACACAAGAACTAAGATATACACTACTTCATTGGAGCAGCAAGGACTTTACTCCTGGGACCTGATGACCCCCCGCCCCCGCTTGCGAGTCAACCGCGTAGTCGCCAGCTAAGAATAGGACTACCAACCCCAATTCAAGGTGTCACGCGACCCGTGCCGAGGAATGAGGGATCGAGGAGGTGAAAAAGATGCTCGATTTTTAACGGGGCATGTGGGGTACCTGGGCACCGCCAAACAATAAGCTGTCCCTTACCGCGTTAATGCAGGGCTCTGGTGGATCTTCTCCCCGTGCTACTCGTGGGATGAAATCATGAACTCTAAAAATAAATATCAAAATCAAGGTGTTAGTAGTAGTGGTGCGATCAACCCCTTCGCAAGGAGCGGGTTGATGAGGTCTCCGACAGGGAGAAGCGAGGAGATAGGCGTGGGTAGCTGCGTACGCAGCTCAAGCGTGGGAGCTCCAGTTCACTCCCCGGCAAGCCAGCCGGTGGAGATAATAGACGGAGCGTGGCTGCTGAGGGCAGTCAGCCAAGAGAACAAAGGACGAACCGCAATAGAGGTGGCTGAGCAGCAGTTTCGCAAAATCATCGACTTTGCGTCCACCAAGTCGAATATAAACAAGGACCTGAAAACGGCCTTGTATCGATTTCGGGTGTCGATTGATTAAGCTAAGCAGAACCACGCGGTACTCGCGATGCTGACTGCTGTAGCAGCGAAAGTGCCAAGGTTTACCCAAACGGAGGCTTTCGCTTTCGCAGGTAGTCCGAGAAAAGTGGCGGATGCGAATGTTCGTGACAAGCGTATACGCAAAGCCAGGCGTATAATTACCCCGAAGGTCGGCAACAATGCTGGAAAGTCGGACCTTAGCCAGGGTTCCCGGAAAGCTGGGAACGGTTGGCCTGAAAAGGCTGACCGTTGGTGGACCCCAGCAGCCGCAGAGTAGGGCGAACCGAGGGGAGGACCCTCCGTATACTAAGGTAGAGCGGAAGAAGAGGAAGACGAAACCACCGGTAGGAGTGCAGGACGCCAAGCCAAGACGCAGGAGGGGAAGTGCCAAGTGCGAGAAAGGCGACGCGTGCGTCATCAAGACGGAACAGCCCAAGTACTCGGACGTCTTGAAGGCGATGCGAAACGACGCCAAGCTCGAGGGTCTGGGAGCCGACGTGCGCAGTATCAGACGTACTCGTACGGGTGAGTTGATCCTGGAGCTGAAGCGCAACAAGGAGCGCAAAGGCGCCGCCTACAAGAGTTTGGCGGAAGAGCTCCTTGGCGAAGGAGTAGAGGTGAGGGCTCTCAGACAAAAAGCGACATTGAAGGTCAAAGACCTAGACGAGGTCACCGAAGTGGAAGAGCTCGTTACGACACTGCGAAAACAGTTCGAGGTGCAGCAGTCGTTATGCTACGGAAGGGGCCGGCAGGTACACAGATAGCTGTGGTTCAGCTACCTGTGTCGGACGTCAAAAAGTCCGTTTGTTGCTACTATGGCAACACTTCTGGTCACGCTCCGATAACGGCCGGAGCGAACCGTCAAACATCCGTCAGGGAGACTGTGACAGTAGAAGAATGGCTCCACCCCATTACCCCGAACGCCATTACCCCGAACGCCACTACCCCGAATGCCATTACCCCGAATAGGCCACAACCCCGAAAGTCATTACCCCGAATGGGTTATTACCCCGAAAGCCATTGCCCCGAAAGCCATTACCCCGAAAGCCACTACCCCGAAAGGGCCATTACCCCGAATCTTTCAGGAGATTATCAAAAAAGTGGTGGCCGATTAGAAGTTGATGAAGGTGGTTATAAGTTAGAAAAGGGTAATCAGTAACTAGTGTAGGTATGAATAATCTTCTCCATTCAATGCCCCTATGTTAATTCTATTCTAGAACAGACGATTTAGGTACCGTTTTTTCCGTTTTTTTGAAACGAGTAACAAAAAATATAAAAATAAAACACAAATCAAAAAGCTCTTATTTATATTTATAGCATGACAATGTGAGCACTTTGTTTAAGATAGGTTCCGTTCCTCTTAGGTTTCCGTATGTTATGCTTCATGCAAAAGTAAGGTTCGTGAAAACGAAAGAAGCAAACGCAAATGGAAATTAAGAAGACAGTTAAAGACAAATTTTCCCAATTTAAAACTGGCTGCTCTTTTGAACTTATAGTTATGGCTATGACTATGGCTATGGCTTTCGACTACAAATATTTCAATCTGACCCCTTCTTTTAAAAGTTGGTTGCCCTCAAGCACGGTTGTAAACTGGTGGCAAACGATTGTGCTGGTAATCAAACTTCTTCAAATATTTGCCTTCTTTTAGAAATAGGCTGTTCTTTTGAGTTTGCAGTTTCCAACCGTGTACTATTGCAGAGTTGTTTGGTAGCCATACTGTGAATCTCTTTATAGAAATGTTTCCTTCTTTTCATTAGCAGCTGTTCTTTCGAGTTTGAGTGTTACGTAGTTTATTTGCAGACGAATAACCAACTCCATAGCGGATTTGTTCTTCTTTGAATAATAGGCTGTTCTTTCAAGTAAAATTTTTCAGAATTGACTTGCGGCCAAACTGGCAACTAGATTTCATATTTTCTTTTGATTTTGATGATCAGTTTCCAGAACATCAAGCCCTAAAATTGACTGGATTTCAGATATTCAGTTCACTTAGTAAAGTAGATCCAGCATCTTTGGACCAAATTAACTATTTTTTTTCTGGCGCTTAAACTGTAGCTTTTCTTTTCATGAAAGGTTGTTCTTCTAGCTGCACTTATATAGTTTACTGGGAATGAAAGCTGCTAACTGTATATGAGATTTGCCCTTCTTCAATTTATAGGCTGGTCTTCCTAGTTACGTCGTTACCAGGTTGATTTGCGACATACATATCTCTATTAATTCCATCTGGTGTTTTTCCTTCTTTTAAAGTTGTGCTCTTCTTTCGACTTATATTGATACAGAGTTGTTTGGTAGCCATGTTGGCCCATGCGGATTTATGTATAGGGGCCGTGCATAAACTACGTAACGTTTTGGTAGGAGAGGGTCTATCCAAATTCTATGTTCTATACAAATTTACAAATTTTGGTATGGACAAATCGTGAACTTCGTGGCCGAGCGGTTAGTATTTTAGTAGAATAGTGTATTTTTTCGTCGAAGAAAAAATCATGTTTTTTGGTCTCTTACCATGTTTGACAACTTTAGGCCCCTTGAGGGTAAGTGGTCCCTTGAGATATATACTTTGAATTTTGACACGATCATTTCTTAGCTAAAACGATCATTTTTCACTAACGGACTTATAACATTTCCAAATTTTGCAAAATAAGGGACGGCCTAATGTACAGTCTGTGCGGCCTCCGACCGAAGGCGGTGTATGTAATTGTCTATTAAAATTCTACGATGGGGAGAAGAGAGGATCGAGGTGACCGAAAATCGGTCTACGTAGTTTATGAATGGTCCCATAGGAGATTTGCCCTTCTTTAATTTATATGCGTTCTTTCTAGTTATATCCTTGCAGACCATATAGGCCGCCAACCTATCAATCACATTTTTCACTTTTTAGGAATGTTTTGTTTTTTTTTTAAGGTTCACTGTTATAGAGTTTTATTACCAAATTGTTTATTCCTCCTTAAAAGATTTTTTCTTCTTCTAACTATAGGCTAACTATGTTCTTTCCGGGCCTATTTTGCAATTGGTATTATTTGATCTTGCCTAACGATCATTAGACTTATTAGTGCTTTCGGGGTAATGGCGTTCGGGGTAATGGCCCATTCGGGGTAACGGCTTTCGGGGTAATGGCCTATTCGGGGTAATGGCTTTCGGGGTAGTGGCGTTCGGGGTAGTGGCATTCGGGGTAATGGGGTAGAACCCGAAATTGATTCTACCTCATTACCCCGAACGCCACTACCCCGAAAGCCATTACCCCGAATAGGCCATTACCCCGAAAGCCATTTCCCCGAATGGGTCATTACCCCGAACGCCACTACCCCGAAAAGGCCACTACCCCGAAAGCATATGTTTGGATAGGTTATTCTGATGATGATTTACATATGTTTTTCAAAAGGATATAGGTAAAAATGGGTTTCAATAAATATATGAAATAAAATAAACATTATCAAAAAGTAGTACAGAGCGCGACTATCCCAAAGGATGGCGATAAAATATACATTTTTTTTCAAATTCAATGACATAATGAGAACATTATGCAGAATGACCCATTTCCAGAAAATTATTTTCCGGAAATCCATTTGCTGGAATGCTACATTTTCCGGAAAACTGTTATTGCAAGACTCAATAAATCTCAACATTTTCAAGTCGATCCATACTGATTGATACATTTTGGTTCAGACTGGTCTTCATTTGAGAAATAAGTTACGCTGACACCCGAAAAAATCTGAAATAAAAATTTAAAAAAAAAACAAAAAGCATAAATAGCGATGCCGACAGTATTATCACTACTACTAGAAAGAGCAGATATTGTTAGAAGAAGGGATAATACAATAAAAACACTGACAGCTGTAATACCAGAAGAAACCAGTTAAAAGAGTAGCTTTTAAACAAAATAAATAAATAATACGTATGTGATCTGATCTTGTATGCGATATAGCTGTACGCAAGGGCCCTTTAAATACTGGCTGTCGATACTGGCTCATTAAACCGTAAAGACAATTAGTCAAAGTATCACTAAGCCAAATGATCATTCGGCTAAATCAAAATCAGACCGATCCAAAAGTGGGCCTCGGAAAAACTGCTTGATGTAGGTAGAGTCCCTTAAGGTAGAATAGACAGTTTGGTAATTAAACAACTCTATAAACAGCAGTATAACTTAGAAAAACAACACATTCATAAAGATAGGAAAAATGTAATTAATGCTTTGGATGCGAATAAGGTTGACAAGGATAGAACTAGAAAGAACAGCCTATAAATTAAAGAAGGGCAAATTTCCTATGGGACCATTCATGCACCACGTTGACCAAATGTTGGTCACCTCAGACCTCTCCCTTTCCCGCTCGTAGACTCTTGTTCATAAAATAATTTGAGAATTTGAATAGTCTGTAGACTTTGGGTAGGCCTCCCTTCCGCATAAAACTCTACGTAGTTCACAGAAATGTGCAAGTGCAATAAACCACATGGCTACTAAACAACTATGTTACAATGTAAAGGAACAACCGAAAGGACAGCGAAAGGACAGCCCATTTTTACACCAGCTGGAATTAATAGATTGATCGCGAATCAATTCGGTAACGATGTAACTAGAAAGAACAGTCTATACATTTAAGAACGGCAAATCTCATATACAGTTAAAGTAAGAACAGTATATTCTCAAAAAGAAAAATACAGTTTCCAGTTTGGCCACCAGAGAATTGTGAAAAACTTAACTTGAAAGAACAGCCTTTTATTCCAAGAAAAACAGATCCCCTATGGAGTTAGTAGTTGGTCTTCAAATAAACCATGCAACACTCCAACTCGAAAGAACAGCCTCTGATATAAAAGAAGGAAATAATGTCTAAAAAAAAATTAACAGTTTGGCCGCCAAATAACTCTACACATAACAGTACACGGTTGAACAGTGCAAACTCGAAAGAACAGCCTATTTTTAAAAGAAGGCAAATTTTTGAAGAAGTGCAGTTTGGCCACCAGTTTACAACCATGTGTGAGAAGCTCAAAGCAGCCTATGGAAAAAGCCACTACATTCGAATGTCAAGGTAATTTGTGCTAAGTACAGCTAATCTATCCCAAAATTCTTGGTGGCAATTTAGAATTTATCCTCATGACTTTCGTCCTAAATCATTTTCTGGTCGAATGGTTGGACATTCGATCATTTTCATCACCAAAAAGCCAGCCAGTAGGCATGGTCTAGTAGATCTAGAGCAAGTATTCGGTACTAAATGATGTATGCTTAAAACGAATAATGTGGGGGTACGGTTATTAGCTTGTTTACTTAAATGGACAGTAAACTTTTTAAAAATTAAAATTTGAGATTGAAATACTTGTAAATAACTATAACTTCAAAGAACAGTCAGTCGGACATTTTTGAATAAAAACTTCAACTGCAAAATTTCTACAACATTTTACAGCGCCAGATTTAACGAACAGTCATTGGTAAAAAGAAGAAAGAATGTATGTATAAAATATTACTGGGGACAACGCCAACAGCAATTCAGGCAAATTTTGAATAAAAAACACCTTAAATTAAGATCGAATAGATAAGCTTACCGATTTTAGGATCAATAATTGAATAGACAAGTACGTCGTCGTCAGCCATCGGCCATACAGACAGAGTATCACACAAATTGAAAGAATGTGTTTTAATAATTTCGTTGTATTTGATTTTATCGTTTTCTCGAGTAAGCATGTGTGTGGTACTGAATCTACATTGTTATTCGACTAGACTTCCAATGTACGCTAGTAGCACATGGTCTGCAAAATGCACATCAAGCAATCTAGTAGGCGCGCAAACTGGAGTCGCGTCACTACTTCGCGAACGTCAAAGTGTAAACAGAAGTTACTTCCTGGGGGCACCCGCTTGTCCACAATAATTCTAAGCTCCACAGCATGCACGATAAAAAAAGAACGAGAAGAATCAGTTTAATGTCTGTTTTAGAATAGAATGAACTTACAGGGGACAGACAAAATGATCGGGACAGGCAAAATTTTCACTTTTCAAAAAATGTTCAATTAGCTGTAACTTTTCGAAAAGTGCATCAAATATTCTTAATTTTTTTCTGTAAGTTCCTCAACTAGTTGTGTATCAGTGGAAAAAAATTGGAAAAGATCGGACAATTCTTCACAAAGTTATAAAGATTTTTGAAAAAGTTAAAATTATCCGATAGCCAACTTTGAGCTGTTATATCTCCAGATTCAATGAACCGAATGCAATGAAATTTTGACCATTTATGACTTATATAATGAGCTATGGAAAACCATTGACTTAACTTAATATTCTTAACACGGAAGAAAATTATAACGAATAGATTATTTTTCTCATAAAACACCAAATTATCCAAAACATCAACATCGTTTCAAAATTAAAGATGCAAATTATAGTTCATTTAGTTTCCCTCTAATTGACTTATATATAAATGCGTTTTGAAGGAAAGTAACAACATAGCCGCCAATAAATTGAAAAAGTAATGGGATGCATAATAAAAATAGATCAATTTACTAAAAAACCGCGAAAAAAATAAAATCGCTATAACTTTCTTGCCTGTCAAAAATATCAAGTTAAGTCAAATGTTTTCTAGAGTTCATTATATAAGTCATGAATGGTCAAAATTCTAATGCAATCGGTTCATTGAATCCGGAGATATAACAGCTCAAATTTGGCTATCGGATAATTTTATCTTTTTCAAAAATCTTCATAACTTCGTGAAGAATTGTCCGATCTTTTCCAAATTTTGTTCAATGATACACAACTAGTTGAAGAGCTTACAGTAAAATTTTGAGAATATAGTTACAGCTAATTGAACATTTTTTGGAAAGTGAAAATTTTGCCTGTCCCGATCATTTTGTCTATCCCCTGTATATTTATCTTCATCAATTACTAATAGGGTAAAAACACTAGAACCCCCTGAAATTCTGCACTAATCTTCGCCACTTCATACATAAAAAATGGAATTTGTATGGAGGGGGCGAAGACTAGAGCAGTGGCGAAGTCTAGTGCTTTTACCCTAACTTTTCCACGGTTAACACTTTTTGGGTGATTTCCTGGATGTTTCGGGGTAATGTCCCATTCGGGGTAGTGGCTTTCGGGGAAACGGCTTTCGGGGAAACGACTTTCGGGGTAATGGCTTTCGGGGTAATGACCCATTCGGGAAAGTGGCTTTCGGGGTAGTGGCCTATTCGGGGTAATGGCATTCGGGGTAATGGCGTTCGGGGTAATGGGGTGGAGCCCAATAATACATGCAGATTACGTGTGTTAAAGTTAGTACGGCGGTCAGTGAATCAAAGTTCAACCATCGCGCAACAATAATGACAATGTCGCAACCTGTATTTGGTGCGACAATCCACCCAATGCGACATAAGTTTGTCCCAACTTGAAAATAATAGGATAAACATCGTTCACTACGAGTTTAGAGATTTTTCAGCCTTGCACTGCGATTTTCGAACGGTAACTTCGAGTCGGTAAACACTGCAACTCTGCTGAAGATCTACCATCAAACAGTTTCGACTTTGGGTTTGTTTGTTTCACGAGTTGAAAAGTACGCAACAAATTCAGCTTCCGTTTTGTCTGCAACAAAAGTTTTCGATATCATGTCATTATCTGTTACCAGTAGGGATAAGGGCGCGAGCCTTCTTTGTTGCTTGTTTCATGTTTCTTTTGTCTGACAATTCTCTTCACTGACGGCGGTTAAATTGTGCGATTAATTACCCATGCAAACGTTTTTTTTTTTTTGTAAATACAAACTAACATGAAATTATCCCTGTAGGAATTTGATAATGTGGTCATAAAATAAAGAGTGGATGATTTATTTCGGTGTCCCGATACATGTGCTGGTTGTTGGGGACACTTCACGTTGTCCCCAACAACCAGCACATGTATCGGGACACCGATACAAATGATCATAGTAGTTGAGAACCCTCTGGAAAGGTAGAATTTCGAGAGACGTTGTGCAAGAAGGTCACCAGTTTGGAAGCGCAAGTCAGCTTCAAAGAATTGTTTGTTCATGCTGCAAATCGTCCGATTGGGTTTCCTTCTTTTCGTTCCGGAATCGACCCTACAATCCCAAAACATAGCAAAAAAAATTACAGCTAAAGCTACATTGCAACAAAACCTATACGTGCGTTGTAATTTGTTAAACAAAATCGAACAGGTGTTCACAATTTCCTAACCACAAATAAAAACGGGAACACTTAAAGTAGGGAGGATAAAGGTAGGCTGGTGCGTATGTCATCTGACGTTTCACGAGCCACAGGAGGTTTGCTTTCGGTGTCTGGAACTAGGACCCAACTAACAATCGCCAGCCGCAAACAAGCATGCATGCTGAATTGTTGCTTTTTAATAGTAATTATAGCTGAACTGAAATTATGCTGTACACATTACTGTACAAATGCTATTTAAATTGAAAAAGTAGCCAATGTTCAACTTTTCGTATTGGTATTAACAATGATAATTTTAAACACTTTTCAAGCGTTTAATAAGATTTTTATTCGACTCGCAGTAATTGCTTTACAACATAGTTTAACAAGACTTTTTTCTGCTTCTTGTTAGGTTCATATAAAAATTAGTACATGTATCTGTATAATGTGTTTTTCACAAATCAAATAAGCGCTTTCATTTTATCATACTTCGACTCAGAGTATATGATGAAAAACACGTGTATTTTACTGAACAACAGTTGAATTAATCTATTGTTCAGCCATTAACCATAATGTTGTGTTAATTCACCACTGCTGAATAGGAGTCGAAGTCTGATCATTATTAAGCCACGGGAAGCTTATGTTTTGATTTGAGCGCTGCAATTCATCATCTCTAGGATGGCGCAGATGAGAAGGCATGCGGCTCGACGGGTCTCGAGTTCGAATCTGGATTTAGGTAAATTTATGTGTAGTTATTATTTTACAATATTTGTTCACAGCATTAAGTTCCAATCAAAAATTGTCGTGAAAATTAAAAATTTTTGCTTTTTCTTAATTTTTAATCATTTTTGCCAAAGCTGAATAACAGCTTTACGATATGGTTGTAAAACGATTTAACAACAAACAGTTCAGTTGGTTCACAACACTATGCTTTATAGTTTCTCCAAATTTGTGTGAACAAAACCCGAACAAAGGTTGTGCCTGAAAATTATCCAAATGTTATTCAGCATCATGCTGAATCCATTCGTCGGAAAGGTGCTTGTAAAATGAGTGATTGTTGGTTGGGGACACAAGTCATGGAACTGCAAAGTCTCTGACAGGAGCAAACTGTGCAGGAGAAGCGGTGCCAAAGACCATAAGGCACAAGGCTGCACGAGTCCAACCATTTGTCAGATCTTTACGGGGAAATCCGTGAACAACAGGCATCCAACGGGTGATCCAAGGTGCCCCACCTTCAAGAAAGCCGCAGTGAACAAATCACAGTGCAGGTAACGCAGCTCAACCTGAACCGCTGTGACGCGGCTCAGCAATTGCTTTGTCAGGCGGTTGACGAGTGGATGACGGATATCGCCATCATAGCGGACCCATACCAAGTACCCGCCGGCAACGGATGGGTCCAGAAAAATGGCGGCGAATGGACGACGGGTAAATACTCCGCCCAGGACCGGGTTCGTGTTTACTACCTATAAGGGTTTCGTGGTCGCCAAAGTAAACAGGGTCTTCTTCTGTAGCTGTTATGCGCCTCCGCGGTGGGTTCACGCAGATGCTGTACCGCATGGCGAGGGCGACCGTGCCAACAGGGCGAAGGCCGGTGGTAATTGCGGGTGACTTTAATGCCTGGGCAGTGGAGTGGGGAAGCCGTTTCACGAACCAGCGGGGTCAGATCCTGCTAAAGACACTGGCCATCTTAGATGTCGACTTGGCTAATGTCGGTACCAAGAGTACCTATAGTCGAAACGGAGCGGAGTTAATTATTGACGTGACCTTTTGTAGTCCTGGCCTAACAAATAGTTCGAACTGGAGAGTAGATGATAGCTACAATCACAGCGACCACCTGGCGGTTCGCTACAATATCGACTACAACAACAGCAGGCAGCGGGTAGAAGAAGAGGCGGCTAGGCCAAGGCCAAGCCCTCGCAGGTGGAAGACATCATACTTCGACGAAGCAGTATTTAGGGAGGCGCTCCACAGTGAGTGAAACTTATTTGGTTTAGACGGCGACGAGCTGGTAGCGGTGCTCTCACGTGTGTGTGTGTGATGCGACCATGCGTAGGCGAGGGCATCCTAGAAATGGGCGGCCACCGGCTTAGGGCCATCCATAAACCACGTGATCGTGTTGGGGAGGGGGGGGGGTTGTGTTGTTGGCCAAAGACCACGGTGCATACAAATTAAAACAAAATATATGAACGAAAGACCACGCGGGGGGGGGGGGGATCGTTTAGAATCTCCCAAAAATGACCACGTGGTTTATGGACAGCCACTTACTGGTGGACCGACGCGATTGCGTACCTGCACCGCGCCTGCCTACGGGTTAGGCGGCGCACACTGGAGTAACAGGGTCCAATTCATGGCCAAAAAGTTTTAACACGTTTTTATGGTGTATTATGTATGTACTAGCGATAAAATTGTGAAATTAGATATTGAAGAAGCATTTTGGATTATAAATAGCCATATTAATCCACTTAGAGGCTAGAAATGATTTCTTATGACCTCTCCAAGGACAACGTTTATTTTCACTCCCAAAAATCGCTTGAAGCGTCGAACATTTTTATTTGACAACAGAGAACTGAAAAATAATTATATTTCCATGAAAAATATTGTTTGGAAACAAGGACCACCTCGTTTCATAGAAATTTTCCTAGAAGTGTGAGACAAATTCAATTCTTTTATAAGTGTAGATAACGTGTTTATGTCTTCAGCAAAGTTATAAGGAGTGTCATAATTGGGAAACTTGTTGAACAATTGTTCTATCTTCACAGTTTTTGGGAATATGGGACGTTATTTTTGAACGGCCCCTTAAACTCAGTTTAAATGTTGTACCTTTTTCTAGACATTTTGGGAATCACATTTTCATTTTGGGGTAACTTTTATAGTGCCCTGGAAAACACATCAAAATTCAAAAATAATCATGGATTGAAATTTTAGGAGTTTGAACATGATGATAGAAGCCGTGTGGAATATATCAGTTTGAATTTTTCTATTCAAACATGGCATTTCAACACAACTTTATACATAAAAGTAAGTTCGTGGAGTACTGAGTGAAAAACACAAAGAGTTTAGCTATAAAAAGCAATATTTATCTGAAAATATTTTCTTAAAGGTGCATCAACATATGATTACATGCTACAAATAGTGAGCTTTTTATTTCAGTTGTTTTTGTTTTTTTATAACAAATTTTGAACACAACAGTTCTAGCTACATTAGATTACACTGCATTGCATACATTTAGGCGTTTATCGGTGCATGGAGATTTCTGCCCAAATTTACTAAATTAATTCCATTTGACACATTTTGTTAAAAGATAGAAGACCACATTTGTATTCTGCTATGATCTATCTACCGAGAATAAGTGGCCGTTCATTGAAAAAGTAGTCGAAACGAAGTTGCTTTTTCGAAATTAAACCTAATTTGTAACTAAAAACTAGTCAAAAAGGTGTAAATTTCAAAATGATTTATTTTTTCGTCAGGTACTTTCTGGTACCCGTTCTCTTGCGATTCACAAAGGATATGCCTCATATTGTATTGTTATTTTATCCAGATCGCGGAATGCTGCAGAATCTGGAAACTTTTTGAATGCTGAAAATGGTTCAAAATTGACAAAAAACATGATTTTGAAAACTCTTCTGTAAGAGAGCAAAATAAATGAAACCATGTGAAGTTTTTTGTTTAAATGATACACCCTTATCAGGAGAACTGTGTTACATACTCAGTTATTTTTTCAAATTGTCAATATTTCGATAATTGAATATCTTCCGATGAGTTATGATGCAAAAGAAAAAAACAGTAGAGAAAATCGTCAAATTTTGGCATTTATTCTTAAAAAAATATGCATCCCAAAGTATTTTATTGATTGCCACATGATGAAGCATTACTTCATTTATCATTAAAAAATATTAGACTCTGGAAAACCCTGAAAAAAAATTTTCGACTTATGGCCAAGAATTTGGCCCATTTACGCCTGTGTGCGGCGGATGCAGCGAGCACGATCAGAGGAAGAGCAAAAGCCGAGCTGAAGACCGAGATAAGAGCAAGCAAAAATGCCTACTTTGAGGGTCTCTGTCAGAGTGCCAATGCGAACCCGTGGGGTGACACCTACAGGATCGTTATGGCCAAGACAAGAGGTGTAATGGCTCCTACAGAGAAATCTTCAGAGATGTTGGAGGGGATCATCGAGGCGCTTTTTCAGCGTCATGACCCAAGCCTTAACTTCTTTTCGTAGGACAGCCGGAGATTGGGGCTGATGATGAGGAGAGGGTCATCGATGTGGAACTTGCAGGGATAGCAAAGTCCCTTAGCGTAGGAAGGAACTCCGGACGGAGTTCCAAACCTGGCCTTAAAAGTAGCTATTTCAGAGGCTCCCGAAATGTTCAGGTCAGCTATGCAGAAATGCCTGGACGAAGGATTTTTCTCTGAAGTATGGAAGAGGCAGAGCCTGATTCTATTACCAAAGGCGGAGAATCCACCTGGAAACCCGTCGGCATATAGACCAATATGCTTGATCAACACGGCGGGGAAGGTGCTCGAAAAGATCATCCTTAATAGAATGTTGAGGCACACCGAGGGTGTAAATGATCTCTCGATTAGCCTCGATTGGGAGGTCGACCATAGACGCTATCCTGTCGGTTACAAAAGCCGCCGAGATAGCGCTCCAGCACAAGAAGAAGAGGATTCGCTACTGTGCAGTAGTGAATCTGGATGTAAGGAACGCGTTCAATAGTGTCAGTTGGGCGGCTATTGCCGATGCGTTGCTGCGTCTGGGGATACCCGGGTACCTGTACAAGATCCTCGGAAGTAACTTCCAGAATCGAGTACTAGTTTACGACACAGAGGTGGGTCAGAAGTGCTTTCACATAACCTCAAGAGTGCCGCAAGGTGCAATCCTGGTCCTAGGGTCCGGCGTTATGGAATAACATGTACGACGAGGTGTTGAGGTTAGAGTTCCCGGTGGTAGTGGAGATTGTCGGCTTTGCGGATGACATTACGCTCGAAGTCTACGGTGAGTCGATCGAAAAAGTGGAGTTGACTACTCGATCAAAGTTGTGGAGCGATGGATTAGGTCCAGGAAACTGGAGTTGACTCATCACAAAACTGAGGTGATGGTTGAGAACAACCGAAAGTTGGAGCAGGAAGCGGTGATTGCACTTGGGCGTGATGATCGACGATAAGCTCACCTTCGGTAGACACGTTTATTACGCCTGTAAAAGAGTCTCCACAGCTTTTATGGCACTGTCCCGGATGATGTTCAATAGCTCTGCGGTGTATGCCAGTAAGCGCAAGCTTAAAGCATGTGTCGCTACGTCCATACTTAGGTATGGCGGTTCACTGTGGGACACGGTGCTAAGTTCCGAGAGCTACCGTAATAAGCTGAAAAGTACCTACAAGCTGATGTGCCTGAGGGTTGCGAGCGCGTACCGTACCGTGTCACACGATGCGCTCTGCGTTATCACTGGTATGGTGCCTTTCGGCATACTTATCGGGGAGGACATAGACATGCGGGTTCTCTCGAAGGTGGCGTGTGGACTCGGAGAATAACTAGTTCTGATGCGGTACAAGAGGTGGTTCAGGGGTTCGGAGTCGGCTTCGTAGGTCATGCCGGTGCCCTGCGGTTGAAATCGACCCTTACAACGATTAAGTAACCGCGGAGAGGAAGTCCGGGTAGCGTTGCTGTCGTGGCGTCGATCCCACGGTAGAAAAGGAGTCCCCGGTAAGGGCAGGGACAGGGTGAGATCCTTGTGATGCAGTTGAAAGAGCCTGAAGAATAGTGACACCCTTGCCTTCAGCAGGTCAGATCTGGTAGAAAGGGTAGTGACACCCTTTAGCAGGTTAGATCTGGTTGCACGTAAGCATCAGTTCATGATGCCTGCAAAACGGTTGGGCGCGGGCGTGTGGTTGACCCTGCCCGCCTTCCGAGGACAAAGGGAGTGGTGAGGACTACTTGGGAAACTGGCAAAGCGCCTGCATGCTACCGTGATAAACTCTCCAAAGCGATGTTCGTTGCTGCTGGCTGCGCAGCTAACCTTGAGGGTGCGAGGGAGCAATGCCTTTTTCGTGGTTCCGGAGAGACGAAGGGTTTGGCGACCATGGGAATGTGTTTAGTGGGTCGAGGAGAGAGTAGTTTTGGCTTTTACTTTTGTTATAGAAGACGGCCTTAACCCCACACTACCTGGATCTTCCTGTTCGGGTGTCTGTTGAGCAGATTTTCCCCCTATGATTTAGAAGGAAAAAAATACACCGTTTGTGGTACTTTACGTTCACCGCGATTTTTTGGCTGCCTTACATTCGATTGAGCTCATTGTGTGTAGTTGCGGCATATCGTAAAATGAACTGAATTGGTTGAAAGCCAACAGAGAAATTTCGGTGGGCATAATGTGCGTATCACCGTGTATAACGAATCCCAACTGTACATTTTATCCACTTCGATTGGCAAAACTTCTCTTGTTGCCCTGATAGCCAGCAAACAATGTAAAATTATCTATACTTCCATTCAAAAACTGAAGATTCATCTCCAGCAATTTAATATCGCAAAAATGTCCCTATTTCTGGTGATCGTTCCCCCCAATGACTCGGTATAAACTCGTCACAAAAGCGGTACGTAAACAAATCTGGCTCTGAAATGTCTGCCTGCCCAAAGCACCGAGCATCAACAACCTAGTCAGCCAGCAGCAGTCAGTCACGAGTCACGACGGACGGTTTCCCAAGGCAAGAGGGTGCCAAAAACGTGCAGGAATCCGTGCCAGGGCACCGACCGACGGCGATGGTCGTCCTGTGGACGGAAGAATTCACTCACAGTTATTTATTTCTGCTGCATGCCGGCCGATTCGGACTCGGGCCCCGGCTCGGGCGACACATCAGCTCTTGTGGCGTTTCAACACGAGACAACCTACGGGACGCCGCCGCCGCATTCCGTAGAGAAAGTGTCATTTTTGATAAGAATGTTTACGATTATGGTTCTTTGCAGCGGCAGTGGAGGAAGGTGCGGACTGTCGGATTCGAGAGCAGGGATTGTGGTTAAAATAAGTGAGCACTTTTCCGGTGGAGGTTGTTGCAGGACGCACGTTCATGACCAGAATGCAGTACACCGTGGGGGACAGAGGGACTCAGCGTCTTATGTGGGAAAATGTCATGGCAGCCGTCGGTACTGTACAATTTTGATGACGGCGGGTTTCACCTGTAGTATGCGCCATTCATCTGCTACAGGCCATCCAGATTTACGAGGTGCATGTGCTCCTGATGAAGTTGAAAAATATGCATTTTCACGTATCGAACATCCGTAATCGTAAACCTGTTTTGCAAATTTGCTCTAAAATTTGAAGTTTTACCCTATTTCCTCCTTGTGAAATCGCATGCATGGTGGAATCAGTAGGACCGTTTTACAGCACTTCAAGAGGAACTGTAGAGGAGAATGAAAGTGAATGTTGGAAATGTTGAAATGCGGTTAGCTTTGTGCAATCAACAACTGTTACTGCCCTAGTGCCCGGCATATATGTATGTATGTGTGTGTATATGTATTTGTGGAATTGTGGCTTGCTGCTAGCTAGATCTATAAAAGGAATGTCACATTTTGTCACACTCTGGTATATTGATGACTCTGGAAAAGGCGGTACATTTGTACGTCCGTATGCTGGTGAGTAGTAAGAGAATGGTAAAACCGACAAACAGACGTAATACTTTTACCAAATTTACGACTAAAACTATGGTGAAGACAATGCTTTTTCCAAGTGGTAGTAGAGTTCAAACTTCAAAATGAAGTAGAAGCGACTGTTTTGATTTCACTGTTAAAACGGTGATTGTGGAGGCTAACCAGAAGGACACATCCGTTTGTCCCTGATAGTAGTGTTCCCGGTCATTGTGCTGCTGTTTGGCTCGGTACTCGCATATGAGCGCATTGTCGGCACTTATTATGACGAAGCATTTAGCGTTTGATGGCCTGTCGGAATGGGTTTAATGTGTTGTTTTTCTCTCTCTTTTCCGCTCGCTGTAATGATGATTGTTGTAAATGCTATGTGGCATGTGTGGCCATTTAGCGCAAAATTGCAGCTTTAAATTGCTCTGTAGTTAGGAATTTTGTGATGAAATCTTTCGAAATGACAAAACATTACTGTAGCCGACCGTCTTCTTACTTACTTACTTACTTACTTCTTACTTTGGAAGATGTAACTTTGTAGGTCAAAAATATAATTTTACGTCTTGCAGGACTTAATATAGCCACAGCTGTAATGGCGTGGGTATTTAGCATGACCATGCTGAGGATGACGGGTTCGATTCCTGGTTGGTTCAGAGGAACTTTTCGTGAAGGAAATTTCCTTGATTTCCTTGGACATAGAGGCACACGATACACTCATGAGGAATGGTCATTGGCAGAGGAAAAAGAAGAAGTAATCAGGCTGTCACGGGCAACGCGATTATTTAGATCACAATCAGCTGAGAAGTACACAAATTAACCCCAGATAATGATTTCGGTGCAATTCACAAAACCAATAACGAAAAACAAGAATTTTCACGAAAAAATAATTTTGTTTTTTGTGCTTCGATATAACGTACATTTTGCTTCGATATAACGTACACTAAATTTTTCCCCAATTTGCGCTAATTCTAGGTAACAAGGTTAATACTGTAAGAAAACATTGATTTGAGTGGTTTCGTAGCTTTTCTGAGGGTTATTCCTGGGAAAAATTGAAATTTTCAATGTTGTACGTTATATCGAAGCAAAATGTACGTTATATCGAATTCGCTATATCGAGGGTACGCTATATCGAGGGTACGTTATATCGAAGAATACCTGTATATTCAAATGGGAAATTTTCCTGTATCACTACACCAAATTACACTACATTATAATTAATTATTCATTTATTTCCTACATTGATTAGACCATATTTAAATATGATATTTCATTACAACGCACTTTACTATTGGTTGTATATAACATATGGAATTGGGAGGGTGCCGGAGTGAGGTGAAAAGATACTATAACATCATTGTAGACGGATCCTTCTATCCCAACAGTTGCAATGGAATGGTTGCGCCCTCATCGAGACAAATCATCCTGTAGCAAGCTTTATAAGGGATGTGAATTATATTATTCATATTGTTCGATCATGTTGAACGGAGTTTCCTTATTTAACGTAAGTGTGTGTTTACGATTCCACCACATCCCCTTTTGGGCCTCCATTCAGTAGTAGGATAAATTCACATTGACACTATAATGACGTTCTTCGCATAATCTAGGTCATAAAAAACACTTCAACAAAATATACTCAAATATCTACAAATTCATGCCTTAATTATTATCGCTATAAAAAAGGTCATTACATTTTAAATCGTTATTATATTCTATACTTATATAAAACTTATTTCATCATGATAATTTATATAATTATGTCTATATGGGGTTGGAATGGAGCATCAGGTGAAGTTACAGCCGGACGGTAGCGAGGTTTCCAGCCAGAGTAAACAGAGAAGACTGTAGAACATCCTTGTAGATGGATTTTTCAACTCCAACAGTGGTAAAGGATTGGACGAGCTACTAATTCTAAAAAATATCCAGCAGAAGCTTAACGAGTGCTTCAGATTTTAATATCAGACGTGTTGAACCACATTATGTAAGATTCACTTCATTTCGCAGGTTGCGCATCACTAACAAGCCCGCCACACTTTTAGATCTTCATCCAGTGGTATGCGGAATCCAGAAAACTAAATTCATTATTTTCAAACAATTATCTTTTACTGCCTCATATTGTTCGTCGATACATTATAGTACATTATTTATCGTCCGTAATTCGAGTGGTTGGTCAACACCGCCAGCACCGCGCTAATGCTGAAAACAAAAGGCGAGATTTGTTCACATGGTGATGTACAAAATACAACCGATCACTAGGGTTGATCATAATAATATATAAGTTATCGCGTTAACCGATTATTACTGTATAATTATGTTCCATCCTATCATCCAGATCACGAAAGGACTCGACAGCGAATAATATTCATTCAATTTATCCACAAATTGATACCATATCTCATTTTGCTACATTTTACATCATTACATTTTATTTCATTTATTTTAGTTGATTGATCATATCTTATCAGAATTTTATACATAATTATAATGAACTGAAACATGGAATATATAACTATATGGGGTTGGGAGGGTGCATCATTATATACATTATATACATATACATATGATACATTATATACATTATATTTCATTATTATTTATTGTTTGCTTAACATTGCATCATTATATTTCATCATATTGAATTATACTACATACCTAATTATACTACTATAAAAATATATAACTATATGACTGTATAACTATATAACTATATAACTATATGATTTTATAACTGTATAACTATATAACTATGCAACTATATGACTATATGGGGTCGGGAGGGAGCATCAGGGCATCATTGAAGTTGTAACTGTACGACGGAGTGGATTGCCAGCCGAAGTGAGGTGAGAAGATACTATAACATCCTTGTAGATGGGTTCTTCTATCCCAACAGTTGCAATGGATTTGACGCGCCCTTCTTGTAACAAACCATCCCGTAGAAAGCTTGACAAGTGATGTGAATCTCATTATTCACCCTGTTGGATCATACTGTTTGAAGGAGATTCTTATAAACCCGCGGATTTCGCGTAAGTGTCTCTACTTACGGGTCCGCCTCACCCCCTTTTGGCCCTTCATACAGCGGTATGTTGAATTCAGAGCGGTAATGAAATTTATTCTTCACTGTTAAGTGGAACTGCATGCAGAGCAAGACTCAAGCTAGGATGGTGGCTACCTACATACATACATACATACACAATCAGCTGAGAAGTACACAGATCGAAAAAAGAGTGTAAAATTCTGTGACATATGATGCACATAATTGGAGCGTGGGATATCACAGAAGTTTACATGACATATCATGTGAAAGTCATGAAATATCATGTAAACTTCCATTATATGTCATGTAATTCAGCATGACTCTGAGAGTTTGCATGACATATAACACAAATTTACATGATATATCATGTAAACCATCATAACAATAAGTTTACATGACTAAAATGAAGTTTACATGACGTGTAAATATCATTGTTTTTATCTGTGTAGGCTTTGTCTCAGTGGGGACGCAACTCCAAGAAGATGAGAAAGAAGAAGGAAGAAGGAAGAAAGAAGAAGAAGAAGAAAAAGAAA
Organism: Aedes albopictus; assembly: GCF_035046485.1. Taxonomy (NCBI): domain Eukaryota; kingdom Metazoa; phylum Arthropoda; class Insecta; order Diptera; family Culicidae; genus Aedes; species Aedes albopictus. Next base: position 68,246,131 of record NC_085138.1, on the reverse strand, counting down.
GAATACTTTATTTCAAACCAGTAGTTAACTTTTTCCGTTTTTCTGGAGCTAATTTTACACTGTAAGCTGTAATTTGCAATCCTAGGGGGCTTTAAGGAGTCTCTAGAGAATTATACGAAGTCTCAGAGGGCTCCGGTGAATCCCAAGGGGTCGTAGGGGTCTTAGTATTTCATGAGATCTCAGGTGGTTTCAGAGTGGTTCTAGGAATTCACTGGGGATTTCAGGGTATCTCAAAGAGTATCAAGGGGGTTCTAAGACACTGGCGTATCATAAGATCTTAGGGCACTAAGGGAAGTCGCAGGAGGCTTCAGGGGCGTTTCAAGAAGATCTAACAAATGGTTGATGGTTTATGGTTTAGGGACTACAGACACTTAAGTGGTTATGATCATAACAGTTTGGTTAATTTCATGCTTCTTCGGTAAAATTGAATGCCCATAAGCCTCAAAGCATTATAACTACTAAAGGGCTATCCATAAACCATGTGGTGAATTTTTGTAGATATTCCAACTCTCCCCCCTGCGTGGTCTTTCATACAGAAAAAAATCTATGAACCATGGCCTTTGTTCTTAATCCCCTCCCTCAATGACCACGTGAATTATGGACAGACAGCCCCTAATATGTAACTTTGCTGTCTACTAACTTGCGAATGAAATTTCCTTATAAGTTTTACATTCCATTAGTAAAACTTGTCTGAGGCCTCTTGGAACCCCCTTGGGACCCTTCGAGATACCCTGAAACCCCCAGTGAACTCCTAGAACCACCCAGAAACTGCTTGAGATCCTCTGAAATACTTCTAAGACCCCTTAAGAGCCTCTTGAGCCCCCATGTAACCCCCTGAGCCTACGTGAAAGCTCCTGAGACTCTTTGAGGCCTCCTGAGATCCACTGAAACGCCCCTTAGGCCTTCTTGGACCCCCTGAGACCCGATGAAATCCCTTGTAAGCCGCTGTAACCAAACCACATACCCCACCCCCTGGAGCCCCCTAAGAGCCTCTGAAACGCCCCTTAAACGGATGATTCGACTGATTTCGGGGTCTAAAACTATTTCCATAGGTCCACCTTCTTGATACCATCGTTGGGGGTTAGAATGGATCGAAAAAGGATATTCACTATCTTATTACATAAAAATGCTTTTCTAAGTCCTACTTGCCTTACCAGTCAGACTAAGGCCTGAGTGTCCTCTGCTGTACGTAGGAGTCGTCTCCATTCTACTCGGCCCAAGGCTGTGTGTCACCAGTTCCGCACTCTGAAAAGGGTCCGTAGATCTACCTCAACTTGATGGACCCACCGAGATTGCTACGCACCACGTCTTCTTGTACCGGTTGAATTCCTCTCGAGAACCATTTTAATCGGGTTGCGATCTAACATCCTGATGACGTGACCCGCCCACCGTAGTCTCCCGATTTTCGTGGTGTGAACGATGATTGATTCTCTCATCAGCTGATGCAGCTCTTGGTTCATTTGCCTTCTCCAAGTCCCGTCTTGCATCTGCACTCCGCCGTAGATGGTTTGCATCACCTTCCGTTCGAAAACTCCAAGGGCGCGGTGGTCCTCAGCACGCAGAGTCCATGTTTCGTGTTTATAGAGAACTACAGGTCTCAACAGCGTTTTGTAGATAGGTAACTTCGTGTGCCGGAGGGGTCAATATGATTCCGGCGATGAAACCAAGCATCAGCAGAGGCAAAACGTTCTGGTACCAAAGAGTTATATCTCTATAACATATTCCTTCAGGTATTTATTCATGGAGCTTCTCTTAGGATTCCCCCGGCATGCTCGATGGGGTTTCTCTAATAATTCCTGTATAGTTTCTTTCTGCGATTCCTAAAAGGATTCCTCAAGAAATTTCTTCGAGAGTTCTGGGTGAGATCACCCAAGGCAATCTGCCATGGACTTTTCATCCAGTGCTTTCTCCACTAATTTCTCTTGAGATTGCTCCAGGTGCTTCGCGTGAGCTACCTCCAGAAATGCTAGCTTAAATTCCTCAAGCAAATCTTTCTGCGTTTCTGCCAACTATTTTTGCTAGGACTTCTCCAAAAATTCAAACTGTAATATTTCAAAACTTCTGGGGATTCTTCTAGAGCTTTCTCCTGTCTTTTTTGCTGGGTTCCTTCCAGGCAATCTTCCCGGAATCCTTGCGGGAATTCTTTCTAGAATTCCTTCGGTTGTTCGTTGAGGGATTTCTGCAAGGACTCATCCAGGAATTCCTTCAGAGATTTTATCCAAAGCTTCCACTAGAAATCCCTCATGGAGATCCTCCTCTTGCCCTTCTTCTAAGCATTCCTTAATCAACTTCTCCTGTGGTTCTCCCAGGTTTTCCCGATCAAGAAATTCTAACTATGGTACCTCCAGACATTCCTCAAGGAATTTATCCTGTCATTCTTGCTGAAAATCTTCCAGAGGAGTTTCTTTCAGAAATTCCCTCAGCGATTCCTTCAGGACCTTCTTTATGGATTACTCTAGAATTTTACCAAAATCTTCATGAGACTTCTCTAGGTATTCCTCCAGGTATTTCTTCAGTATTTTTTCTTTGGATTTCTCCAGGCATTCCTGGTGGGGTTTCCCTAGAAATTTCTGTAGAGCTTCCTCCAGCAATTCCTCATAGGATTTCTGCTGATGTTTCTACAATGATTCATCCCAGAATCCTTCTAAGAGATCCTCCAGAAATTTTACCTGGGATTCTTCCAGACGTTCCTCCGGTGATTCATCCAGGAATTGTCATCGACGAGATTTTATCCAAAGATTCCCCTATATATTTCTCATGAGATTCCTCCAGAAACTCCTTTGGCCTTTTTCCGGGAATTCCAGCTGGATTCCTCAAGCACTGCTGTGATTTTTCCAGCAATATCTCCTAGGATACCTCCAGAAATTCTTACTGTGATACTTGCAGGAATCTCTCTAGGGGTTTCTACTGGCATTCTTGCTGCGATTCTTCCGGGTGGTTTTCCTAGGATACATCCAGAAATGCCTTTGGTGATTCTATAAGGGATTTTTTTTAACGACTCACTCAGGAGTTCCTCCAGAGACTTTGCCTATGGATTGCTCTAGAAATTTCTCATGGAATTCCTCCTGGAACTCCTCTTGGCCAGGGATTCCAGCTGTAGCAATCCCACTAGAGGAAATCCCTTGAAGTATTTTAGATAATAGCTAATCTCGAGTGAAATCCTATCAGGAATGCCTGGAGGAATCCTGAGATAAGTTCCTTGGGTATATACCTGGAGGAATACCTAGAGAAAACCCTGGACGAATCGGTAGAGGTATTCTGGAGAAATCCATGAAGGAATTCCTGAAGGAATGGCAGGTGAAATTTTTGGAGGAATTTCAGAAAGATTGTCCAAATAATGTCAGGAGGAATCCAAAAAGGAATCCCTAGAAGATTTCATGGAGGTTGGAGAATTGCTGGAGGAGTCCTAGAAGAAATGGCTGGAAGAACCGCTGCAGATATTGCTTCAGGAATTCCAGCTGGAATTTCTGGAGGTTGTCCAAAACGAGTTCCTCTAGACCGGTGATTCCCAAAGTGGGCGAAATCGCCGCCCAAAATTGGGGGGGGGGGCGAAAATACTATAAAAGGGGGCGATTTTTTAAATAATTAAAAAAATCAAAAGTATTGAAATACTAGTCTAGAATGTCAACTGAATCATTAAAAATCCCTAACATTTCAAATTTTGTTGTTTCAAAGATTATTGAAAAATGTCTGTTTTGAGATCGACTAAATTTTACAGATTTTTTTTATGTTTATGAGGACTTTTCATCAAAATTCCAAGAAAAAAAACACAAATAAGACTGCTATATGAATTTCCTAAATAATTCCTAGGAATTGTGGAGATCTAATATTATACATATTAAGAAACTATGAAGAAACTTTTATAAAAGATTATGAGAGGAACCGTTTTTTACTTGATGATGGAGTTTTGTTTCATGGAATTTTCAATTAAAATCATGATGTTTCAGACGAATATCAGAACACGTTTTGGATGGGAGCTATCACACATTGTTTCAAACTTACTACTAGTACTAGTACTACGTTGATTTCTGTTGCATATTTACTTATTTGACAATAGAAGTTTGTCCAATTTGTACTGGCTTTTCATTATTTGCATTTACTTTGAAAAGCTGACTACATTTGAAAATACACAGATATATTCCTAATTTGTTCTTTCTGTATGAAAAATATTTTTGAAATTGTATTTCAATATCCCACCAGTAGGAGAACCTTTTTCAAAAACACTAGTAAAATATCTGGTGTAAGATAACGAGTTTTCGTAAATGTTTACAGTCCGTTCTGCTTGCTCGTTTTTGTTCATGAATATGTATAGCACAAACATGATTTCAAAATGTATTGTTATAATGCAATAATGCGGTTTTTTTAATAAGAGAGATACTAATTTAGATACATTAAATATCAGTTTAGCCACAGTAGTGTCAAATAGTGGGTTTATGAAGGCTTCAGCTAAACAAGGTTTCAGCCTTTTTTCATTGAAAAAATAAATCTCATTTAGGGGGGCGAAAAAGTTTTTCTCAAGCTCCAAGGGGGCGATACCTTCTTTGAGGAATTTTTGGAACAACCCCTGGATAAGAAATCGCTAGAGAAATCCTAAGTAGAATTCCTGGAGGTACACAGTTAGAACTTCTATGGCCCCGGAATAGGGTGCCGAAAAATCGGTAAACCGATTCCAAAGTACTTTTATGCAATTCAGTATTATAATTTCTATTTTATACTACTCATTTCAGTATCATAGTAACTTACTTTCCCGTACCGGTTCATTATGCAACTAAAATGAGTTGCATAATGAAAAAAAGTTGCATAATGTACATTATGCAACTCATTTGAGTTGCATTATGAACATTATGCAACTCAAATGAGTTGTATAATGAAAAAATCATTGCATAAAATTTTGAATGGAACTCGTTGCAAAACTCGATTTCTTCAGCACTCTTCGTATTTATCCAACTCGGCTAGCCTCGTTGGATAAATGTACGACTCGTGCTGAAAAAATCAACTTTTTGCAACTCGTTACATAAATAACTATTTTTGCAAAGGAGGTTAAAAATATGTTCAGAATTTTATTTAAGTTTTCGCTGACGGTCTGTCATTTTTCGTCCATTTAATGACTTGGCACATAGCATTCACTTAGAGCAGCCACCGAGCCAGTCAGAGAAATTAGACTCTTACTCTGCTCGACTGAACACATCGAAACGAACGGTTAGCCATCGTAGATTACCACAATATTTACGATGATAACACACATCCGTCGGTATGGCGTCGAAGGTCGAATCCCGATGATGGCGGAAATTGTAGAGCCATGTTTTGTCTCATCTGATGCTAATTAAAATTAATTAGGATTATTTTCGCAACTGCGTATACGGTCGTAGTTGGTGGTGGAGCATCATCTCGTTGTTGCTAGAGAGAAGTTCTGCGGTGAGCGTGTGCCTGTTTTTCTCGTTAGCTCATATGGGATGTATGTGCATTTAGACCTGTTCACTTTTTTACCTACCCGTGTCACATCAAATTATCAATCCACATGCAAAAACAAGTCTTCAGTCCAAAAATGAGCCAAATTGATAAAGGTGTAGAGGTGTATCAAATCAATTTTGTGTTTTTTCGAGCATTTTCACGAAAATGTACTCCAGAAAATTGCACCAAAAAGGTACCGAAAATAGCGTTAAAATATAGTTAGAACAATACTCTACAACTTTGCCGAAGACACTACGGTGTTTAAACTGCGTATTTCAAAGTTATTTAACAATTTTCGTTAAAAAATCACGAAAAAATACAATAATTTTACGATTTTTCATGTAAAAGTCATGTAATTTTACATTGTTTTACGTGACTAATTGAATGAGCTGTTGCTCCTGTGTTACGAACATTTCCTTTTAGTGTAGGAATTCGTTTTCATTGACTAATTATCAAAGTTTTGCCACGTTGATACTGAAAATTGTACAGAGTTTCCAGCACAAAATAAAACAAAGTTACTCATGATTAAAACGTCATTACACTTCTTTGTCCCATCTGCATCAGTTTCAAATTGGTGCAGATGGTTGAGCATGAGATTGTCGATTCGAAGATTCAAGGTTCAAGACCTGGAATAGGATTTTTTTGCGTCTCGATCCAGCTATAAGTTAAACCGGGAGCGGTCGCGTCGTGTACTGAGTACACGCACCATGAAAAATGCACGCGGCGTAGCTGCAGGTAGTCAAAGACGCGACTGCTCGAGAGTTAATAAAACTACGCACTGCATCTCTTTGCAATTTGGCATCATAACCTTGTTTCGAAACCGTAGAGTGCATAATAAGAATGAAGTTTCCCTTCATCGTGTAGTTGTGTTAATTTGTGGGTAGATAGATTACAAGTAAGCTCCACCCACAGTTGTCTGAAAATGTTGCATCCAGAAGCAGTTCTATCATCATATTGAATTGTTTTAACTAAATTGATCGTTATCAAACAGATGCTCAATATTTCGCCCAGCTGATCTCGTCGACACGATTTATTGTCAACAGGTAAACAAAACATCTAGCTAGTCCTGGAATGGGCTTATTTGGCAGATCCCGATCATTATTATTTGGGAGATTGCTTGTAAGTCATTACATATTCATCATCCTAACTGCCACAACGAAAGAAAAAAAAAAGTTTATCATGTATTTGAGCTCGAACCTGGGACCTTCTGATCTGCAGGCTCGAGCTCGAGCCTTATCATCTGCACCATTTCTGATACTTAAATCGAAAGACATTAGAATACGATGACATGACGTCTTAACCATGGGTAACTTTGTTTTAATTCGTGCTGGTCAGAGTTGATGTACACGTGCTGTAGTCCCATGTACGGGAGCCACATTGCAGGCAAGCTCCCAGGAGCACAGTACCGTCGTGCGGGGCTACTTTTGAAGTGCGGGGCTACTTTGGACACTTTTGAATATGAATTTTTTTAATTCAAAATATGGTTCAAATCTGTTTGATGTCTTTGGGACTATTATGAAACAATAGTTTCTCCTTCATTTGATTGAAATTATTTTTCAAACAGACCGTTTATTGCTTGTCAGGACACGAAAAAACATCGAATAAACCAATAAAATAAACATAACGTATCAGAACATTTGGTCTGTAAGCATTGTTTCTACAGTTCATAAATTTCAAAGGGTTGATCAATTCATTCAAAATGTATCAACGTAGCATATACAATCGAATATTTGTATCGTTATACATTTTAAATGACCGTTTCACCTAAATTAAGGATGGATGGTCCCTTTTTTCAGGTTATCTATATAGCAAAATCACGCTGCTCATAATACCAAAGGTAGCACAGAACCATCTTAAAACGCATATTTTTATTGAAATAATGTCTGATATAGTATACTACAGTAATGGTACAAAGTTGTTTTCTAAATAACCCTGGAATTTGAAATGCAGATTTGTTACAAATAACAATGTCCAAAGTAGCCCCCATCCAGTTCTATATGAGATAAGTCCGATTGATGTATGAACAACTTTTTTGTTTATTGATGGATTTAGTTCAAATTTTGCATACATCCTACATACATACTCACAATGATTGTGTGTAAAAATTGTGGAAATCCATTCACTACTCTGGGAGTAATAATGTTATAAAGTTTAAAAACCATGAAAAAGTGTATAAAGAAGCCCCGCACGACGGTACATTTTGAGACTGAAAGTTGTGCGCCTCATTTTTCTCAAGATGTGTCTCATGAGCTGCGTCTCATGCGCTGATTATATTAGAAAATTTCACGACAAAAATTTCCTAAACGAACGAGAATTGAAACCTTTACCTTTGCATTGAGAGTCCCTAGTCGTATCATATAGACCAACCAGACACTTGTGTTGTGTACGGAAAAAAAATGTAGAGGTTCTTCGTTACCAAGAAGTTGTTTTTTGCCTTAGATACCAACAGCTCCCGCAGCGCATGAGACGAGCTCCCCGGGAGCAATAGGGCACTGCATGAAATTCTCTCCTTCCCTTTCACTCTTACAGAAACTTTGTAAACAACAAGGCCAAGAAACGTCAAAATCCCATACAAAATCAAAACAGTGTAGTGCCCTATGGTCCACTGCACGAATTTATGCTGGCCTGCTTACTCTCACGCGAAATTTGACGTTTGAGCGGTGCCGACACCGCTCAAACGTCAAATTTCGCGTGAGAGTAAGCAGGCCAGAATAAATTCGTGCAGTGGACCATGTGCCTACCAGATTTTCGTGAGCCTCCTAGCAGCGCAGCACACTGCGATTTTGAAGAGCTGGGAGACAATTTTATGGGAGGCTCGCTGTCACATTTCGGCACCAACATTTCAAAAGGGCGTAACTGCTTTTGCAACCAATGCCTTCTCACAGAGCTGTGGGTCGTATTTCATTCATCTCACGCAATTCACATCCATTAATCGAAAGAGGAGGATTTTATCTTTCTATTTGTGCTAGTGGATTGCTCGAGAGGGATGGGATACGCTCCACAGCTTTGTGAGAAGGCATTGGTTGTAAATGCAGTTACGCCCTTTTGAAATGTTACGCCGATTTATGTACACTTGAGCAATGGGAAACTCTGGTGCTGGTAACTCTGTGTGATTTTTAGTATCAACGTGACATATTTTTGATAATTAGTCAATGAAAACGAATTCCTACACAAAAACGATGTATGGACGAAATGTTCGTTACACAAAGGAGTAATAGCAAATTAAGTTAGTCACGTAATATAATGTAAAATTACATGACTTTTATATGTAAAATCGTAAAAATATGGTGTTTTTTCGTGATTTTTTAACTAAAATTGTTGTATAACTTCGAAATATGCAATTTAAACACCGTAGTGACTTCGGCAAAGTTGTTGAGTATTGTTCTAACTATATCCTAACGGTATCTCCGGCACCTTTTCGGAGCAATTTTGAGAATTTCTGAGTAAATTTCTGTGAAAACGGTTAAAAAACACAAAATCGATTTGATACACCTCTAAATCTTTATCAATTTGGCTCAATTTTGGACTGAATACTTGTTTTTGCATGTGGATTGATAATTTGATGTGTCACGGAGAATCGGAGAAAAAAAGTTTCAAAGTGAACAGGTCTAATGTGCATCATGCAGATAGGTACCTACGTGTTGATTGGATTCACATCGAACACATTATGGGAATACATTTGAACAAACTGTTTTTGGTTAGACATTGAAACAAACTTCTCATTGGATGCGGTAGGAATCTGATCAATTTATCTATTTACGGAGAACGGAGAAAATTGAGATTCTGTGGAATCTGTTTCTAATTACAAAACTAATAACCGAGAATTTTGTTCGATGAGTGAAGAGAATATCTATAAGTCTTACACTTGAAATTTTAGAGTCGAGGGTGTCTTTTCCCATGCTTTTAAGCTACTGAGGTATCACGTTGTTGTAATTTTACAAAAGCAGCAGAAAATGGCATTTTTAAAAACGAATTTTAAATTGCAAGTGAAGAGAGAATTACAGCTAAGCAGAAATAAAAGGCATCTCCTTCCACGTCCTCTTTTGGCACGCAGTGAAAGTGATAAAATTCACTGTTACTTATCAGTGCGGTGGTGCAATGGATACTACCCCGTAACACAGCCAGGACGTGTCGTGTACGTACCAACAGATTGCCCGCTCGGAAAACCATGTTTTTCACTTCAACGGTCAACACGAGAGGCTTCGAAAAAGGTTTCCCATTCAAAAATTTTGCCAAATAAACGAAAGTGTTGGCCATCGTCGTCATGCTGACCGTGCACATTGGTCGGACTCCATACAAAGGGGCGGCCAAAACTCTCAAAAAACGAAATTGATATTTTTAAACTTTATTTCACCTTATAACAAAGATAATGTATTGTAGTTTTATGATTCTTAATTGAAAGTATACCAGCTTTTGTATTTCAATGACATTTTCACTGCCAAAGTGGCCTAAGTCATAAAATTGAAAAATGATTTTTTCGAAAAAAGTGAAATAATAATATTATGAGAATGGAATATATGTTTTATGTTATCCAGCATATGAAAGCTTGTTATTGGACTGTTTGAATGCATGAATGGTGCAAAATTAATATGTCACAAAACTTTTCAAATTTTCATATATTGTACCTTAGGAATTTTGGTAATTTTTAAGTTAAAAAACGGTTCGTGTCGTCACGTGTCGCCGCAATTTCGAATAGTACATCTTAAACATCATGCTTAGGGCTGCATAAAAACGTTTAAATATTTTGCAGAAATTTGCAGTTTTTCAAATTAGGGCTATTTAAAAAAGTCATGTTTTTTCATATATTTTACGTTATTTTTCCATTTTTGACTAAAATAAAATTTATCTTCCCACATTTTTCACACGTTTTGAACAAACTTGATTGGATTTGATCGAAAGATAATCATTTAATTTAATTCAAATTGATTTTCTAACAAAAAACGCAAAAAATGTGAGGTTTACTTATTTTTGCCGTTTTTTAAATTATTGAAGTTACGTAATTTTTGAATACCCCTTTTTAAACATTAAAAATACTATATAACATATCTAGACAACCTATAACTTCTATTAAATACATAAAAAGAGTTTTGGCCGAACTTTATCTTTTTCCGACCATTGTGCCGTGTAGGTACTAGTCTGGTACACGGTTTATATGGTAAAATATAAAAAATGGAAAAACTCCAACTCCTGTATACTTTTTGAGTGCCATTTTGGTCCCATATCAACTGTGCAAAATTTCAGATCGACCGAAGAAACTATATTTTAGCGCCCGCCATTCTTAGTTTTTCATACGATTTACTATGGGGGAAATTTACTTCTTCAAAGAAAAATCGCTTTAGGTCATCCATTGATCCCTAAAAATAAGTCGTTGAATGATTACTGTAGATAACTTCACGAGGAATCAGACCTCCGAAGACCGCAAAGCCATGCGACATTCGTGGAAAAAGTTATTAAGCCTTTCCCGATCGATAAAATTACGAGATTTTATTATTTATTGTTATTCCTTACATGTTAAACAGCTTTGGCATGCCATTCGGATTTCAGTCAATATTTTTTTCCACATGCCTTAGATCGCTTTGCTGTCTTCAGAGGGTTTGTTTCTCGTAAAATTTTCAACAGAAATCATTCATCGATATATTTTTAGGCGTTAAGGGGCAACCTGTGGCGATTTTTTTTTGAAAAAGTGATTTTCCCCATAGTAAATCGTATGAAAACTTAAAACGGCTGGCGCTAAAATATAGTTTCTCCGATCGAGCTGAAATTTTGCACAGTTGATATGGGGCCAAAATGGAACTCCAAAAGTGTACAGGAGTAAAATGTCATTTTGTGTCCCACGCTAGTAGGTACTTGATTGTTTCCCGGCTTCGACGTGCCCAAGGTGAACGTTTGACATGAACGCACAATGCTATATGCAGCTAACTCTGGTCCGGGGTTCTCAATTGGTTTTTCTGGTTTCTGCTTCTGTTTCGAAGGTATATGCATAATGGCCTGGGTTCATTCCCAGGTTCGTTTCTTTCCTCGCACTTTTTATCTTTCTATCTTCTTGTCTTTCTCGTACACTAAGTGTACTGGAAAGTTTATATGTTCACTCCAAAAATGACTTTTTGATGGACGCTGTAGAGAATCGAGTCACTGGTACCCGATTGTCCCGTAGTACATAAAGTTCTTGAATGTTTATTTCGTCTTGTGACTGTGAAAGGACTAATCTTCTCCACTTCATGTGACGATCACGACCAATAACAGCCCTGGCTGGAATATTTTTGAGAGATTCCGATTTACAATAACGGCACATTCGTTGGAAACCTCTCGCGTAGGTCAGTTCAATCCACCGATTTTCCATATCGCATCCAAATCTGGAATCCGGTAGATACAGACACTCGTTGTTTGGTTATCACTGCTCCGTATGTACGGTTGACCCCCAACAGAGTACGAACTTTTTTCTTCCCACTAGGTAGGTACCGTTCCGTATCAAGCAATTGGTATTGTCGACAGTTGTCGCCGCTCTAACCGTCTGGCCTCTTGTCCACGATGCTGCTACACACATGTGTGTATTGAAAAAGCTACAATTTCGTAGACGGAACCGATATTGGTGCTGTTGGCCACTGAAACCTGGGTCACCCGACGGCGGCGGGGTATAAAATGAAATGTTTTATTGACCGTCGATATTGCTGCCATGTTGCTTTGTCCACACACATTCAGAGACTCAAGTGCCCAAGTGTTGCAAGGGGTGGGCGTTTGGGTGCAAGTGTGATCTTGGCTTCATTGCAAAATGTAATTGCCTGTTGGCATTTTTTTACCTTCCTGTTTTTCGCGATTTTACCAGAGGGAATCGGCAGCCTTCCCGAGCAGGAACCAGTAACTGCCACATAATTGCAGGATACCAAAGTCAGGTATCGCAGTAATAAATATTTCCAGCTCCCAGGAGGAGATTGACCGGTTGAAAAACAACAAAGCAGATTAACTACTAATCGATTCTCTAAAATACTGTAGAGAAGACTGGGTCATTACCAAGATTTGGGGGAAGGAAGAAGGATTGCCGGATGAAAGGTATCGTGTGTCCCATCTACAAAAAGGGTGACAAGTTAAATTGCGGGAACTATCGCGCGATCACACTATTGAGCGCTGCCTACAAGATACTCACTGAAATTTTATGCCGCCGTCTATCACCGATTGCAAGAGAGTTCGTTGGGCAATATTAGGCTGGATTCATGGGTGAACGCGCTACAGTGTACCAGATGTTCGCCATCCGCCAGGTGTTGCAGAAATGCCACGAATACAATGTGCCCATACATCACTTGTTCATCGATTTTAAATCGGCGAAGCGCAGCCACTTTTTTCGTTGTCACAGAAATAGCTCACAAACTGAGCTGAATGGCGAATTTAGAAAGACCTCAGTCTTTTTAATAATCACAATTTTACTGAACAAATTATCTCTGTAGGGAAGTGGAACCATCTCGGCAGGGGTCCTATTTTGGGAACTTCTCTATAACTCAGAAACAATTGACATTATTTTTGGAACGCGATGAGATACGTATAGTATCTAGCCGTTTACAAAATTTCAAGTCAATTGGTTTGAAATTGACTGCGTTATACCGAAGAGTGCCCAAAATAACGGCCGCTATTCAAGTGGTTCGCTACCCTACTGCGCATCGTCCAAGAAACTGCCTCTTTTCAACATGATTTCTGTTCAATTAGTCAAGTATTATCATAAATCGCGCCAACAAATTTCAGATAGCCGCGAAGAATATTCAGCGCTATCAAAATATCTAATAAGCTATGTTTCCTACATATACGTTACATAACTTAGTCAGGACACAAACCATACACGAACGATATTCTCAAATGTTCAAATTCAAAGTTAAAGAAATTCCAATTGGATTTTACTTGAAAAGATAAAAAACGTCAAAAGCTACAAAGTCCGGTCAGCTGCTTACCGGCTGTTTGGGTTCGTATGAAGTTGATCATCAATATTAACTTCTTTTCTCAGCCAAGATAGCTGTGTAGTGTCGGTAGCGGTTGTCACAATTGGCTAAGAATTACACTACGGACTGCCTGTTCCGGTGGTAAGAATCCATTAAACAGGTGACCCCTAATTCATGGTGTTATGCGGCTATATGCTTACCGTGCCTAGGAATGAATGGTTAGGGGGGGGGGGTCTAATAAAATCCTAGCCACCAACGAAGGCTGTGGAGTACTGTAAGGGTTCAAAATCTGATTGGAATCGAATCTTGTCGTTTCCTCGACTGACTTCACTTTAGCGCCAAGCAGACGATCAAACCGTTTGCATGTGAAGCAGCAATATGCAATGTCCAGCGAGACTCAGGGCGAGTCCATCGAACCACGGAAAGTTTCTTATCCGATACCGGCCTTTTCTCACCACAACTCTGACCCCAATGACCCAATCAATTTAAATCACAGCTAAAATTCCAAAATTCTCATTGAATTTCCATCAAATATCTTTCGTCATCTAGAGTAAACTAGCCAACATTCAAATTTGCATCATACAGGGGATGGCCAAAATGTTTGGGATAGGCAACTTTTTTTCTCCCACAAAAAAATTCAACATGCTGTAACTTTTCATAGAGTGCATCAAAAAATCTCAAATTTTGACTGTTTGTCAATCTATTATGTGTGCATCATTGGTACAAATTTGGGCTCGATTGATTAATTTTTCGCGAAGTTAGAACCGTTCGCGTAAAACACTATTTTTAGACAACTCATTTTTGAGCTGTCATAACTCGGAAACCAGTGAACCAAATTGAATAAATTTTTTAACGTTTATCAATAATATATTGATACCTAATACGACGTTATGAAATGTAATATTTTCTCACGGCGAATTAAGTTACACCGGGTTGAAATTTTTACCCATATAGAGGAAAATAAGTAAAATTAACAATACCACACAAAAATTATTAAATGTGTTTCTCCTTCAATCTAAATAGGCTCTAATATATCTGATTAGAGATAATTAGAGAACAGAAGTGGAAAATCTTTGGATATCAACACTAAAATTTATTCACATTAATGTAAAAAAAATACATTTTTTCGAGAAAAGTCCAAAAAGTGTCAATCCATGATAACTTTTTTCAACGTTTAAAAAGTATCTATGTTTTAATAGTTTGTGAAGCATTTACATATTGTTAGTAAACGTTCAAAATTTCATTCAATTCGGTTTACTGGTTTCCGAGATATGACAGCTCAAAAATGCGTTGTCTAAAAAAAGGTGTTTTACCCGAACGGTTCTAACTTTGCGAAATATTAATCATTCAAGCCCAAATTTGTACCAATGATGCACATATAACATGTTGACAAACAGTCAAAATTTGAGATTTTTTGATGCGCTCTATGAAAAGTTATAGCATGCTGAACTTTTTTGTGAGAGAAAAAAAAGTTGCCTATCCCAAACATTTTGGCCATCCCCTGTATATTGAAAATCAATTCTACTCTCCTACGATTCCAATTGGAGTTTTAATGCGCACGGCCGTGCTTTATTTCGGTCCCTCACTCTACTCTACTTAATCTATCTGACCTTGATCTGGCTCGACCCGAGTTCAGGCGACGACGTCCAACGATGGATGCGGCGGCGATGGAGACGCAGGGTTGATGATAGCGCAACGGGGTTACTGTGGTATTGGTTGTTGCAGTGTTGGTTGTGGCTTATCGATGACGGGGCTGCCTATGTACACGCGTGTAGGGGCCATCCATAAACCACGTGGTCATGTTAGGGGGGGGGAGGGTTCGGGCAAAGACCACGGACCATAAAAATTAGAATTTTTTTGTATGAACGAAAGACCACGCCGGGGGGGGGGGGGGGGGTTCGAAATCTCCCAAAAAATGACCACGTGGTTTATGGACAGCCCCGTAGGCTGTCAGCCCGGGTAGAGGTGAAATACTGACGATCAAAACGTGATATTGTTATGATTGATATAAGAGATAAAAGATCTGAAAATAATATCTAAAATATGTTCCTGGAACATCTGGACAATATCAAAATTTGATATTTTAAGATCAATCGAATAGCTCGCTGCTATTGGTTATATCTTACAAAATCTAAATATAATATGATGATGATGTTCCGGGAGTAATTTTTTGATATTATTTTTAGATCTTTTATCTCTTATGTCAATCAAACCAATATCACTTTTTGATCTCCATATCAAAATATGCTCTTATTGAGCTCTTTTCCTCTACCCGGGAGTGGTGCGTGTCTTTTCTAACACCAGCACTCTCACATGCGAGTCCGATTGACTGCGGACCGCCAACTGTCTCGAGGCTAATTGCAAGAGAATCCGATGGTGATTGGCTTCCAGTCGAAAATTCTCGGGAGTCGTGGAGTCTCCCAGGCCCGTAGGTGCGATGGAGGTTCACTGGCCGGACGACGAGACCTATAGCCTACAGGCCGCCAGGCTTCTGGATCCACCAAGAGGATTCGTAGTGGTCAAATCCCCCTACAACCTACTTCCGGTTCTAGAACCCGGCAGGAACACCTTCGCATGAAGGATATGATTCCTTCACGAACAAGAAAAAGAAGAAGCACATAGACGATCCCATTAGCATCACAGATTACATACAGTTTCCTTTCACGACACGCAACAAAGGGTTTACACATTTACCTGAGCCTCGAGCAGCAGATTCAAGGTTTGCCGGAATGGTGACGTCAGTAACTATCCTATATTAAAGATCTACAACGGAACAATTTATTACCAAAACTACACCATCATCATGGCGGTTCGCCTACTCACATCGGGAACATTGATTCCCCTACACTTGGGCCTAAATTAGCTTCCACTATTATAAATGATTTTTCTTGTTTCTAAAATAGTTTAAACATAACGGTTAATACTTTTAACAAGTTACACTTTTTTTTATCTATCTCACTTTGCGTTTTCGAACAGATAACCGTCACTATTTCAAATTATAAAAATCTCACTAAATGCCGGGACCACGTCCGCTTTAGAACAATATTCGACTCAGAAATACTTTGGATGGGGTTTCTAGATTCTTTGTTACAGTTACTGTTGAGTACGCCCCTGGCGTAGATGCGCACCGTCCGATCCAACTGTTTGACTCTCGCACACTAGTACACCCAGGTAATGTACGCCACCTTCACTCTCCGTGGACATTGGTCATGCGTGACTATCCAATGCATTGTTATAGATTGATAGACAGAACACAATCAATTGATGTAAAAACACTTATCCACATTATCACGTGCAACGACAGTTTACAGAAATAACTATTAAATTTGTACTGTAGTTTATAACTAATTGGAATTAATTTGCTAATCGTGTGAACTTATTAGGTAACGATTCGGTGTTTTACTATGATGAAGTGAATTATAATCTTAGAATTTTCCCTACAGTTTGCCCATGCAAAGTGAATTTGTTATAACCTAAAACCTACTTAAGCCTATACCTACATGCAAAAGGTAACTTTTATACATAAATAATGATAAAATGCTTAAAACTAAACTATTCTAGTACGGCTATCGGAATTAAGTACGGAAAGTTGCAGTGAGTACCAGAAAACAGGCCATCTAGTAAGCAAACACATGACCTTTAGTAGTTTGATCACCGGCAAGTATCACACAACGGGACTAAACGTAAGTGAAAATGACCAAAAACCTTTTTTGTAAAACTAATATTAAACATGCAAACATAAGAAATCCGACGAATGTACAATAACTAACAAAAATATCCTGTAATGCCTCAATTTCAGGAATAAAATAATATCCTAGTTAGAACGTAAATCCTACGTCTCCGGTCGTTCTGATATTATTGATTCGGAAATCAACCCGTGCCGTTATATGTTGGCAACTTCCAACAACTTATTTTATTCGTTTACTGACGAGTGAACACGGTCAAATACGGTCATGTCGAGTCGCGGTCGGTCAAATAAAGGCAGTAATGCCGGCGGTAGTGATAGTGGTGCAATTGGTGGTGTGAAAGTGGTGGTCACCGACGAAACAGTGGAACCAGAGGCGTCCTTTCCTGGTCGGTCGTGCAGAGTTTGCCGTACGGATGATTCGGATGAAATGGTGAGGTGTGACAGATGTCTGAAGTGGTTCCACTTCTCCTGCGTGGGAGTTACCCAAGCCATCGAGAACGATCCCTGGAGTTGCAAGGATTGCGCCAATGCGGAGCAGGTTCCGGAGTGGCTGGTGAACCCGTGTGATGGTGGCGCCAAAAAGAAGCATGCTGCAGAATTCGATAGCGACAAGCTGAACCTTCCACCTCTTCAAGAGCAAGATGACCCGTTAACTCCCAAAACGTCGAAAGCTAGCAAGGTTGGAGGACAGGCGGAAAGTAAGAGGAACGAGAAGAAGGCGGCGCCGAAAGGAAGATCCCATACATCCGAGCAACCACATGCGGACCAGAAGCAGCTGAGAGGAACCAACTTACTGCAATCAAAGGAGATCGACAAGCATCCGACGAAGAAGAACAACAAGTCGTGGGCACGAGTTAGCAACCAGACGCTGCCAAAGGAAACTGGCGAAAAACCATCGACCAGCTTCGAAAAGGCAAAGTCTGTGATATCTCACGCATCCAGTCGAGCATCTAGCAGATCCTCGCAATCTCTTGCCAAGCTGAAGCTGCAGAAGCTCGAAGAGGAGAGGATTCTGAACGCGAAGAAGCTGGAGCAAGAACAAGCGTACCTGGAGGAGAAGTATAGGCTGCTGGAGGAGATGGTTAGTGAGAGAGGATCTGATGTTAACAGCGTGTCGGATGCTGTAAGCGAATGGCGTCCCCGAGCGCAATCGAGTCACCGCTCGCAGCTGGGAGATCAGCGGTCAGCCCAACACGAACCTTTTGATCTTGGCGCCGGCTCCCCGGGCAACCTCAGATGTAGGTCATTCGTTGAAGAACAACGCAGCGTGCACCGAGAAGTCCCACACTTCGTCAACCGTGTTACAGAACGTGAAGAAGATTGCTGTTCGTTAACCAAGAAGCAGTTGGCGGCCCGGCAGGCTGTTTCCAAGGATCTGCCCCAGTTTTCCGGCAACCCCGAGGATTGGCCTTTATTCATAACGACGTTCAACAACACCACGACAATGTGCGGCTTCACGAACGAAGAGAACATCTTTCGACTGCAGAAAAGCCTTAAAGGACGAGCCTTCGAAGCAGTGAAGAGCCGTCTAGTACACCCTTCAAACGTTCCCGGTGTGCTGAAGACCCTGAAAATGATGTTCGGTCAGCCGGAAGCCATCGTGCATACGCTCATTGAGAAAATTAACTCCCTGCCGCCAATAAGAGAAGACAAGTTAGAAACTTTAGTGGACTTTGCCGTCAATGTGGAGAACTTTTGCGCGACGGTCGACGCCTGCGGCCTGGACGAATACTTGTACAATACAACCCTCCTACATCAGCTTGTGAGCAAGTTACCTCCAACAATCAAGCTGAACTGGGCGCAGTACAGGATATCCTTGCCGGGAGTCAATTTAGCTGCGTTCAGTACCTGGATGTATGCCCTCGCTGAAGCGGCAAGCGCTGTCACCATTCCGAACATCACGAATACAAGACAACTTCGGAACGAAAGTCGTAGTGCGCAGAAAGGAAATGCTTTCGTGAACGCGCATTCTGAAAGTTCTTCGGCAACACCTCGTTCATCGTACCCCTCAGATGGAAAACAACACAGTGTAGGGAGTGAATGCATCGTTTGCAAGGGAACTTGCAAGACGGTTGACAAGTGCAAGCGCTTCCTCGAATTTTCTCGAGATTCACGTTGGAGTGTAGTACGAGAGTTTGCACTTTGCCGTCGTTGTCTTTGCCGCCACAATGGATTGTGCCAAGCCAAGTCCTGTGGTAAGAATGGATGCCAGTTCAAGCACCATGCGTTGCTTCACAATGATCAGAAGCAGCAATCATCAGCTACTCCGGTAGCGCCATCCTCTTCAACAGCAGTGTCTTCAGCGGCGGAAAATCACGAATCCCCAAAGGCCGGCTCCAGCTCAACAGCGCACGGTTGCCACACGCACCAGGCTAAATCAAGCGACGTACTGTTTCGCTACCTTCCGGTAGTGTTGCACGGTAAACACCGATCGATCCGTACATACGCCTTCCTTGACGATGGCTCCGATCTTACGTTACTCGATGAAGAGCTAGCCGATGAACTAGAACTGGATGGGGAAGTACGATCGCTTTGTCTGCACTGGACCGGTGGCACTCAACGGCAAGAAGTGAAGTCCAAGATCGTTGAACTGGAGATAGCCGGTGTTCACAGTGGAGCTAGAAATTTCGCTATCTGCGGTGCACGCACAGTGAACGAGCTTCTTCTGCCGTACCAGACCCTGAACATCGATGAACTGTCAACGCTATATCCACACCTGCAAAGACTTCCAATCGATTCGTACCGAAATGTCCGACCGCGGATTCTGATTGGACTCAAGAACCAACATCTCAGTCTCGCTCTGAAGTGCCGCGAAGGGAAGCCGAAGGACCCTGTCGCCATTAAAACCCGTTTAGGCTGGACAGTGTGTGGCGGAGAAACATCAGAGTCTGCAACCAGCCCAGTGCACTCTGTCTACCACATTGGATCCTGCGAGGACCACAACAAGGCAGATGAGGATCTACACCAGGTTATCAAAGACTACTTCGCGCTAGATAGCTTGGGGATCATGAAACCGAACAGAGCGCTTCTTTCCGTCGATGATCAGCGCGCGCAGTCTCTTCTCCAGTCGTTGACGAAATTCACGGGGGAGCGCTACGAAACCGGTCTGCTTTGGCGTCACGAAACCACTCGTTTACCGGACAGTCAAGGAATGGCTCATCGTCGGTTCCAGTGCCTCGAAAAACGCATGAGCAAGGACGACACGCTTGCCAAAACGTTGAGGGAAAAGATGGCGGATCACCTGGCCAAAGGCTACGTACGAAAACTATCCGATGACGAGCTGCAACAAGCTTTTCAACGCGTTTGGTATCTCCCAGTGTTCCCGGTAACTAACCCAAACAAACCAGGGAAGGTGAGAATAGTTTGGGATGCGGCAGCCAAGGCTTTCGGAGTACAGGTCGGACTCGATTATCCGGAGTCGGGTTCTGATGCTTCTCAAACACATGCCTGGGGAACGCAATGCTCTATCAAGCTGAAATTTTCACATTTTGTCAAGCCACCTTTGATTAGTAATCAGTCAACATTTCAGCTTCTTACAGCATTTCGTTTTTGAGATATTATTTTGGGAAGCGCCAAAATTCGACTCCGGATAATCGAGTCCGACCTGTATCATTGAACTCCGCTTTATTGAAGGGTCCTGACAATCTTTCTTCGTTGTTCACCGTGCTGATCCGCTTCCGTGAGCATCCCGTAGCGCTGACAGGTGATAAACGTGAGATGTTTCACCAGGTTCTCATTCGAAAAGACGATCAACATTGCCAGCGATTCTACTGGAGAGACGAAGATGGAAAAACAGCTGTATACGTCATGTGCGTCATGACATTTGGCGCTTGCTGTTCCCCTAGCAGTGCACAGTACGCAATGAATCTGAACGCCAAGCGCTTCGATAAAGAGTATCCAGAAGCTGTGGAAGTCATCGAGAAGCAGCACTACGTCGACGATATGCTCGTGAGCGTCGACACCGAAGAGGAGGCTATTAAACTCGCGGAGGATGTCAGATTTGTGCACTCGCAGGGCGGGTTCGAAATCCGAAACTGGACCAGTAATTCGCAACGTGTATTAGAAGCTCTTCGCAGCAGTAACGCCGAGGAGAAGAGTTTGGACCTCTCGCCAGAAATGACGGCCGAAAAGGTGCTTGGGATGTGGTGGTGTACAGCTACCGACGTTTTCACCTACAAAGTCGGTTGGGACCGCTATGACCAAGATTTGTGGGAAGGTCTCCGTCAACCTACGAAACGGGAAGTCCTCCGAGTCCTTATGACGATATTCGACCCCCTTGGGCTCATCGCGCCCTTCCTAATGTTTCTCAAGATCCTGCTGCAAGAAATCTGGCGAAGTGGCATCCAGTGGGACGACCGAATCGACGACAACGCCTTCACCAAGTGGCGTAGTTGGCTGCAGGTCCTGCCCCAAGTCGAGCATGTCCAAATACAACGATGCTTCCGCTCCCACTTGAATCCTGCATACGACGACGTGCAACTACACACCTTCGTTGATGCGAGCGAAAACGGCATGGCTGCTGCATGCTTCCTGAGATTCGTCCGGAATGAAGTCGTCTGGTGCTGTCTAGTAGCCGCCAAAACAAGAGTAGCTCCCTTACGATATCACTCGATTCCGAGACTCGAGCTCATGGCAGCGGTTATTGGTAAAAGACTATCCCAAACAGTTATTGATTCCTTGACCTTCAACGTCAGCAAGCGGTTCTACCACTCGGATTCCAGGGACGTCATCTGCTGGCTGTATTCGGACCACCGTCGCTATACACCTTTCGTTGCCTGCCGAGTCAGCGAGATCCTGGAGACTACAGAGCAGTATCAATGGCGCTGGGTCCCGACAAAGCTCAATGTGGCAGACGACGCAACGAAATGGGAGAAATTTCCAGACATGACTCCAGAGTCGAGGTGGTTCATCGGCCCGGACTTTCTGCGCCTGCCAGAAGAAGCGTGGCCATGCCAATCAGTGAAGGGTAGCAAGACAGATACCGAACTTCGTCCACGTCTGCTGACTCACTTTACCTTGCCGGACCCCGCAATCAACGTCTCCAGCTGGAAGCGGATGCTAAAGGTAGCCACACTAGTTCATCGTTTCCCTGCAAACTGCCGATTAAAGAAGCAACGGAAACCTATCCTTCGTGGTCCTCCATCCACAGAGGAACTCCAGCTTGCTGAGCGCTACGTAATCAGACAAGCACAACGCGAAGCCTACCCGGAGGAAACAGCTACTCTTCAGCACCCGTCGAAATCCATCCCCAAGACTAGCTCTCTCTACAAACTAACCCCATGGCTGGACGACCATGGGTTGATGCGGATGCGAGGAAGAATTTCTGCCTGTGCCCAAGCCATCGAAGACTCCAAAAATCCGATCATCCTTCCACGTGACCACCACACCACCAAACTCATAATCGCACATTACCACAACAAATATAAGCACCAGAACCATGAAACCGCAATAAATGAACTCCGCCAGAGGTATTGCATTCCTCGGCTTCGAGCAACCTACGCGAAGGTACGCTACAATTGCCAACACTGCAAAAACAATCGTGCCGTTCCGCAGCCTCCAATGATGGCCGAACTGCCCCCAGAACGACTTGATGCCTTCGCTCGACCCTTCACCAATATTGGCGTCGACTACTTCGGGCCAATGGAAGTCGTCGTGGGCCGCCGAGTAGAAAAACGATGGGGAATGTTGATCACATGCCTAACCACACGCGCTATCCACATCGAAGTGGTGCATACGTTAAGTACCGACTCATGCATCATGGGACTCCGCAACTTTGTAGCACGTCGTGGTACACCGAAGACGATCTACAGCGATCGCGGGACCTGCTTCATAGGTGCGAGCCGTGAACTACAGAACGTGGCAGTTGTTATCGACCAGGACGAGGTGATGAAGGAGTTTGGCGGAACCGAAACGACCTGGAAGTTCAATCCACCAGCGGCGCCACACATGGGGGGCAGCTGGGAACGCCTCATAGGTGTTGTAAAGCGGAACCTTATGGCAATCCGTCCACCGCATAAGCCTAACGACGAAGTGCTTCGAAACCTTCTGGCCGAAATTGAAAACACCGTCAACTCCCGGCCCCTAACCCATGTACCGGTCGATGATGAAGCAGCGCCCGCACTTACTCTAAACCACTTCCTCCTAGGATCATCCGATGGTACAAAACCACTATGTACCATAGACGACAGTGGAGCGGTCCTACGGCGGACCTGGAAGCTTTCTCAACAACTAGCCAACCAATTCTGGAAGCTTTGGTTGACCGAATACTTGCCAGAAATCACTCGTAGAACGAAGTGGTTCACCGACACGAAGCCAATAACGATGGGGGACGTAGTAGTCATCGTTGATCCGAAGCTGCCCCGCAACTGCTGGCCTAAAGGCAAAATCATTGCTACCAGCGTCAGCCCCAAGGACAACCGGATCAGGTCGGCAACCGTGCAGACTGCGACTGGAGTGTTCGAGCGACCCACAGCTAAGCTGGCCGTATTAGATGTACGGCGCGACGAATTGTAAGCCGATTGACCATCGGCGTACCCGGGGGGAGTGTTGAGTACGCCCCTGGCGTAGATGCGCACCGTCCGATCCAACTGTTTGACTCTCGCACACTAGTACACCCAGGTAATGTACGCCACCTTCACTCTCCGTGGACATTGGTCATGCGTGACTATCCAATGCATTGTTATAGATTGATAGACAGAACACAATCAATTGATGTAAAAACACTTATCCACATTATCACGTGCAACGACAGTTTACAGAAATAACTATTAAATTTGTACTGTAGTTTATAACTAATTGGAATTAATTTGCTAATCGTGTGAACTTATTAGGTAACGATTCGGTGTTTTACTATGATGAAGTGAATTATAATCTTAGAATTTTCCCTACAGTTTGCCCATGCAAAGTGAATTTGTTATAACCTAAAACCTACTTAAGCCTATACCTACATGCAAAAGGTAACTTTTATACATAAATAATGATAAAATGCTTAAAACTAAACTATTCTAGTACGGCTATCGGAATTAAGTACGGAAAGTTGCAGTGAGTACCAGAAAACAGGCCATCTAGTAAGCAAACACATGACCTTTAGTAGTTTGATCACCGGCAAGTATCACACAACGGGACTAAACGTAAGTGAAAATGACCAAAAACCTTTTTTGTAAAACTAATATTAAACATGCAAACATAAGAAATCCGACGAATGTACAATAACTAACAAAAATATCCTGTAATGCCTCAATTTCAGGAATAAAATAATATCCTAGTTAGAACGTAAATCCTACGTCTCCGGTCGTTCTGATATTATTGATTCGGAAATCAACCCGTGCCGTTATATGTTGGCAACTTCCAACAGTTACATAATAGCTTGTTGCTCTCATTGTCCCACCCGTTACAAAATAACTCATCTGCTTTAAGAATTGATTTAAGACAGTGAGTACTTCGTTGGTTTGAGTAAATAATTTGGTGGTTACAATCTCGACCACCGGGAGGCTCACCTTACCTTACCGACCAGGCTAAGGCCGGGGTGGCCTCTGCTGTACATAGTAGCCGCCTCCATTCCACTCGGTCCATGGCTGTTTGTCTCCAGTTCCGCACTCTGCGTAGGGTCCGCAGATCGTCCTCCACTTGGTCGACCCACCTAGCTCGCTGCAAGGATCGGTAAATTTGCCTCACTCCATTCATATTCACTCCTCTTTGCTGAAGCGAATCGAGAAAGATGCAGCAAACGCATAGTCGTGATCGAACACGCAACCCCATCACCGGTGGGAAGCGATACGCAAGCTGGTTGACATGGATATTCGTGACCGATCGTCGCAGTTTGGATTGCAAGCGAATGAATGAATGGCGAATGGTGACGAATGCTGGTGAGCGATCGAAGCGGCTATTATCATAACTAGAAGAGAATTTCTGCATGTAATGCATACGTTTTTAGTGTATTGTTGTTGAAATGCTAGATTAGCAAAGAAAATAATAAACATTTTTTGAAAACTTCAAATATTCGTACGCGCAATTCACTCACGAATCGCATCACCTCTCTATCGCTTGCGATGCGAATGTGGACGAATGTTTAAATTCCATGTATGGCTTCCCACCATTCGCCGGTGTTTGCTGTCGTCGCTGACAAGCAAACACACAAACTAAAGCGACAACCGTTCGCTGCTGACTGTATTCGAGTGTGGAAGAAGATGAAAAGTGGAAATCAGGAACCCTGGCTCGCTGCGCTCCACGTCTTCTTGTACCGGTCGGATGACTCTCGAAAACCTGTTTAGTCGGGTTGCTATCCGACATCCTGATGACGTGACCCGCCCACCGTAGCCTCGATTTTCGCGGTATGGACGATGGTTGGTTCTCTCAGCAGCTGATGCAGCTCGTGGTTCATTCGCCTTCTCCAGGTCCCGTCTTCCATCTGCACTCCGCCGTAGATGGTACGCAACACCTTCCGTTCGAAAACTCTAAGGGCGCGTTGGTCCTCTGCACGTGGGGTCCATGTTTCGTGCCCATAGAGGACGACCGGTCTAATCAACGTTTTGTTGATAACTTGATAACTTCGTGTTACGGCGAACTTTATTCGATCGTAGAGTTCTGCGGAGTCCAAAGTAGGCACGATTTCCTGCCACAATGCGCCTCTGAATTTCTCTGCTGGTGTCGTAGTCGGCGATCACCAGTGAGCCCAAGTACACGAATTCTTCAACCGCCTCGATTTCATCACCGTCGATATGAATTCGGGGTGGCGGGCGCGGTGATTCCTCCCTGGAGCCCTTTGCCATCATGTACTTTGTCTTCGACACATTAATGACTAATCCGATTCGCCTGGCTTCACTCTTTAGTCGGATGTACGTTTCCGCCATCGTCTCAAATTTACGAGCAATAATATCAATATCATCGGCGAAACCAAGCAGCTGAACGGACTTCGTGAAGATCGTCCCACTCGTGTTTATCCCCGCTCTCCTTATTACACTCTCTAAAGCAATGTGGAACAGCAAGCACAAAAGACCATCACCTTGCCGTAACCCTCTGTGAGATTTGAAGGGACTCGAGAATGTCCCTGATACTCGAACTACGCACATCACTCGATCCATCGTCGCCTTGATTAATCGTATCAGTTTATCCGCGAATCCGTATTCGTGCATAATCTGCCATAGCTGTTCTCGATCGATTGTATCATACGCCGATTTGAAATCGATGAACAAGTGATGTGTGGGCACGTTGTATTCGCGGAATTTCTGCAACACCTGGCGAATGGCGAACATCTGGTCCGTTGTAGCGCGTTCACCCATGAATACAGCCTGATATTGCCCCACGAACTCTCTTGCAATCGGTGATAGACGGCGGCATAACATTTGAGAGAGTAACTTGTAGGCAGCGCTCAGTAGTGTGATCGCACGATAGTACCCGCAATCCAACTTGCCGCCCTTTTTGTAGATGGGACACACGATACCTTCCATCCACTCCTCCGGTAATACTTCCTCCTCCCAAATCTTGGTAATGACCCAATGCTCTCACCAGTGCTTCTCCACCGTGTTTTAGTAACTCGCTTGGCAGTTGATCTGCTCCAGCGACTTTGTTGTTTTTCAACCGGCTAACCTCCTCTTCAATCTCATGTCATCTTTCGTCCTGTGCACATACTCCAAGATCTGTTACCACGCCACCTTCGGTACTTGCAACGTCGCCATTGACGTGCTCATCGTAATCCTGCTGCTACCTTTCGACCACCTCACGCTCACTCGTGAGAATATTCCCGTGATTATATCGGCACATGTCGGCTTGTGGCACAAAGCCTCGGCGTGAGCGGTTCAGCTTCTCGTAGAACTTTCGTGTGTCCTTAGCGCGGTACAGCTCTTCCATCGCTTCGCGATCTCGTTCTTCCTGCTGGCGCTTCTTCATCCGGAAGACTGAGTGCTGCCTGTTCCGCGCCTGTCTATAACGTGCCTCATTCGCTCTAGTACGGTGTTGCAGCATTCACGTCCATGCTGCATTCTTCTCGTTTTTTCAACTGTTCACATTCGCCGTCGTATCAGTCGTTTCTGTGATTCGGAGTCGCGAAGCCTAGTGCTGTAGCCGAGGTACTACCTATGGCGGATCGGATGTCCCTCCAGCCATCTTCAAGTGTAGCTGCGCCAAGCTGCTCTTCCGTTGGTAGGGCCACTGCTAACTGCTGCGCGTAGTCTTGAGCCACTTCTACGTTACGCAGCTGCTCGATGTTGAGCCGCGGCGTTCGACTTCGACGCGTGGTGATAACTGTCGAAAGTTTTGAGCGCATGCATACAGCGACTAAGTAGTGATCCGAATCTATATTCGCACTGCGGTATGTGCGGACATTGGTTATATCTAGGAACAATGGAAATTCGCGGCAAAATTTCTCAAATTTCGCGGACCAACTTTAGAAAATTCGCGGTGATTTCGCGGCATCATATTTTCGATCGTATCGTTGAAGAAAACACCAATTAACATGCGATATTAATAATTTGCTTGGATTTTGTGACGTATTCATAAATTTACAAAATAAGTAAAAATTTGATGAATAATCAGAAAAGAAGAAGTTGAAAAATGCATTCAACTTTTATTTTTCCAAATTCAGGGTCGTAAATTAAATAACACTGTGAAAAGTTATCCGCTAATTTACGTTAAAAAATTTAAAACTAGCGGAATTTTGTGGTTTTTTTTCTAAATTTTCTCAGATTTTGCGTCATTTCGTGGGATTTCTTATATTCCGCGGCCATTGCCCAATTTCGCGGATTTCGCGGCTTCCGCGAAATCGCGAATTTTCATTGTCCCTAATTCGAGAAGAATTAGAACGTGGTCGATTTGGTTTTCTGTTTGATGGTCGAGTGATCTCCAGGTGGCTTTGTGGATATCTTTGCGAGGAAAGAAGGTGCTTCGGACCAGGGTTCCTGATTTCCACTTTTCATCTTCTTCCACATTCGAATACAGTCAGTAGCGAACGGTTGTTGCTTTTGTTTTGGGCTGTCCATAAACCACGTGGTCATTTTTTTGGGATTAGCAAACTTATATTCTAGGGTTTACTGGTCCAAGTGGTCTACTTCCAACGACCGAACCTGAATCTTAAATTGAATAAAGTCAATTTTCGATTTTTGGCCACCAGAATCCCCTTAGTGCGGTGATGCGATTCGTGAGTGATATTGTGCATACAAATTTTTGAAGTTTTCAAAAAATGTTTATTATTTTCTTTGCTAATCTAGCATTTCAGCAACAATATACTTTAAATGTATGCATTACATGCAGAAATTCTCTTCTAGTTATGATAATAGCCGCTTCGATCGCTCACCAGTGTAGTATACCTAGATGAAAACCTTGTAAACATCGAAATAATATCGAATGCATATAGGAAGGCTTGACAAAGGTCAAAGCTGACGATCCCCTAACCATGCTATTGTTAATGGTATAAAAGACCAATCAATCATTGTAACTTTCTCTTTTATTGCTCACTCCTCGAGCCAACAACATCAGCACGAATAAATTGTAAGTACCATCCTAACCCGAGTGTTTGAACCCAACCCGAAAGACACATTAACCAGCATTAGCCACCATTCGCCATTCATTCATTCGCTTGCGATCCAAACTGCGACGATCGGCAACGAATATCCATGTTACTCAGCTTGCGCTTCGCTTCCCACTGATGATGGGGTTGCGTGTTCGATCACGACAATCCGTTTGCTGCATCTTTCTCGTTTCGCTTCAGCAAAGAGGAGTGAATATGAATGGAGTAAGGCGAATATACCGATCCTTGCTTCGGACTACCATACCACGGGAGGCTGAACTAGCCATCACTTGGGGGTTTCGAGCGATTTTGGAAGCGAAGAATGCAACGCGTGCGGTGATGCTGCAGCATGTAATCCGGCAAAACGTGGAACGATACAAACACCAACGAAAACAGCAGACTCGCTTCTTTCGAGAAGAAAGAAGTTGCGTGGAAGAAGGAGACTGCGAGGAAGTGGAACCGCTTACTACGATTGTGAAACCATTAAAGTAGCATAACCCGACAATTGTGTTACTTCTGCCTTTAAACTTACGTTCCTAAGGACATTATTGCAATCTTGACGTCGTGAATCTTCATAATTTTATCTAAACGTGTAGTCACATTAGCAAATAACAACATAAATAGTAGCTGTATTCAGATTCAGTCTTGCCATAATCCCAGCAGTGCAATTACCCGAACATCCTTAATTTTTGAAGCAATTCGTGCAGAACGGTCATGCATCATGTACCCGCGGGGGCTAATCCTTTCTTAATGAACCTGCCACACCATAAACCAGCACACCTCCAGCCTGCGAATTCCGCTTTGCTCACGAGATGCGGTCCAGCACCACAGACCCACCTACCTAGAGATCTAAACACTGCATCGCTCGCTGCTTGGTTCTCACTGACTGGCACAGTTGTCCGATACCATGCGGTGCGCGATGGCGTTGGCGACGGTGGTCGTCCGGCATCCCGAATCAAATGGTGCCGCCCAACCGATTAAGCCCCAAATTGAAAGCCATAAAAGAAGATCAAAATTAAATTGAATCTTTACCGGCGATTCACGCTATTTTCGCATATGGTCCGTCCGGCTGTCTGGCCGCGTGTGGAGAGGATTCCTTTGGGGTTGGGTTGTGGGTGGGGTTTCCCGGGAACGCCATACGTGTAGGCATGGTGTTTCACAATTGGCAATTTTGTTCAATATACCATGGTCGGAGGGCACAGAGTGTGGTGGTGTTGTTGGGTTGAGAATGGATGAGACGATGAAAATTTGTTCGTTTCGGTTTGTTTTCTGTATCCATGCAGACAAAGGTCCACCATCATCATCAAATGTAACATAAGTCCTTGGCACGCGACAAAGGCGCTCAAAACAATATAACTCTAGGAGCCGTAGAGGAAAGGTCAAACCATCCCACGGCTTGAGTTGCAAAGCCAAAACCTGTTGGAGAGATGTGGCACCCGGCATCTACCAAGCCTCTACGAGGTCAACCCCAAGAAAACTAGAGGTCAATCGGGCCAAGAGAAAAGGAACCATTGGATCACGGTTGGAAAAACAAGGTAATATAGGAGGTGGTGAGAGGGAACAACCCGAATTTTGAGCAATAGGCAGTGGTTACCGCATTAGGTATAGGAGATTCGCGAAATGGATTCACTCACAACTGGAGTCTAATTTCCTGCATTCACATTTAGTTCGTACCACTGTAGTCTTGACAACACTTTTCCAGCCTGCCGGTGCCACTGCATTGTACTTCATGCCGGTCAACCCAGTCACTGTAGTGGGTAATGGAATGGGCCCAATGGCATCTCCTCTCTGGTGGAGTCATTTACACTAATATGTGTGTATATTGCGCTGTGTTCGCACCATGTGACCCAACAGCAGTCGGTCGGTGGAAGGAAGCTTGCGTTTAATTTTTTCTCTCTCTTGATCCTGCCTTTTTCTTTTTCGATTTAGTGTTCGTTCCCAGAAGTGGTCCCCTGGTACAACATGGTGTGAAGGCTTAGTGGAATCTTTGTTTGCTCCCTAATGTTCTTCTTATTTTTTGCGATACGAATCAACTGGAATAAAGATCTGCTCTCCAATTGTAAACAATAACGACTGTGATTTGTTAATTTTTAAAATGCGTGGCATTACATGAAAAATTATTAGCCTTTTTTTCGTCTTGGCGGAATTACCTAAATAACTGAGCCGTGAAAGGCCTCAATTGCTTGATAGTGTCGTGGGATCGCTTCTGCAAACATTTGCTGGGCGGCCTTTTTCCTCAAGTTGGGTGGAGCACTGCGAATGAGATTGCCATTGCACACGTTATTCTTTTTAATTCATAGCGTCTAGAGTGGTCAATGCAATTTAATGGGGAAAAAGTATAAAAATGGGAATTATGGATGGGGTGTAAGGGCCCATATAGCCGAGGTGGTAAACGCACGGGTATTCAGCATGACCATGCTGAGGGTGACGGGTTCGATTCCCGGTCGGTCCAGGATCTTTTCGTAAAAGGAAATTTCCTTGACTTCCTTGGGCATAGAGTATCTTCGTGCCTGCCACACGATATACGCATGCAAAATGGTCATTGGCAGAGGAAGCTCTCAGTTAATAACTGTGGAAGTGCTCATAGAACACTAAGCTGAGAAGCAGGCTTTGTCCCAATGAGGACGTTACGCCAAGAAGAGAGAGAGAGAGAGGATGGGGCGTAGAGTACTGTAAGATGGTTAAAACGTGTTTCTTATAAATGCAATGTTTCGTCACTAGCATTGTGCCTTCCTCAGTGGAAACTGAATATGTTATTAACAATTTGAACTTAATTTGTCTTGAGTCTGCCTGCAGAGTAATAACTGCGGGCGATCAGTCAAGCTTTTTTTGTTTTAAGTTTTTTTTGTCGGTTTCTCGGGCGTTGCAGTCTCAGTGAAGTGGTATTCCAGATGGTCTCAGAAGGGGTCAAATTTCAGGGGCATTCCAGGGACTTAAATTCAGTTTCAATGACGTTCCTGGGAGTTTTGTAGTGCTATATGGGGTTTCAGAAGCGTTATAGGCGTTTCAGAGGCGTTCCAGTGGTATTCAAGAAGTTTCAGGGGTACTCCAAAAGGTTTCAGGGGCGTCCTAGGGGTTTCAATAGGTTTTAGGAGTGTTTCAGGGAGTTTCAACAGCGTTACAGGGTGATTCAGGAGCGTACCTAAGGTTTATAAGCTGTTTTATCGAGGTTTTCAGTTCCAGGGGTTCCAGTGACATGTTCCAGGGGTTCTCAAGAAACATCAGGGAGGTTCCAAAGGTACAGTGTTATAAAATTGCCCTTTACTGGCATTTACTAAATTTGTTGGTATGTCTGGAACATGCTGTAAAGAGTGTAAGATTTTTTTTTTCATTGCATTTATTAGAAAGGCTCATGCGTGCATAGCACTTAACGGAGCCGAAATGTAGTATTGTAAAAAAAAAACAAATGTTACAATTATATTCTTAAAACTATCAACTTTTACACGCTGGCTTTTTCGGTCTGAGCATCTCCGTTGATGTCGATCCTGCAGCAGCAAACTGTACACGACGGTCATTCGCCTCCTGTTTGTTTACCGCCTCTATGACCGAGCTTGTCCATTTAGTCAGATCCGCAGGGGCTTTTTCCTGTCTTCGTCGTTTTTCTTCCTCTTCTGCTTGTACTTTTCTTTGTTGTTCCATTTGCATCTGTTCCACGACACTCACAACCTTTTGCTGTATGACTTCTTCCGGGGTGATTTCCTCTTCAATTATGACTACATCATCCGACAGTGATGCAGTTCCCGTCTCCAATACCCCAGCGTAGGATACTGGTTGTCGCTTTTCCTTCTTCTTCTTCTTCTTCTTCTCCGTCTTCGACTTCGTTTTCCGCATTGGGCAACATGCTTTAAAATGCCCCTCCTGATTACACAAGAAATACTTCTCCTTGAGCCCGTCGTAGAAAACTCTCACTTTCCATGCGTTTATCTCCAAAAAAGCAGGACAAGCAGATGCAACACTGACGGTGCCGACACCGCTCAAACGTCAAATTTTGCGTGAGAGTAAGCAGGCCAGAATAAATTCGTGCAGTGGACCATCCGAATATTATGGTTTGATCAAAGCAAGCTCTTTGCCGTTGAAAATTTTTGTTGTTGATTGAAAAATGTCAAACATTCCAATTCAGGTTTCCGAAAATGGAAATTCAATAGCAATAATTTCATACTTTATTCTTTAAATTTTGCATTTTAGGTCGTTTTAGATGATGCCACGACTTATGAGGAGTGAACAAATGCCAAAAGAATTGATCCAAGGGAAATGAAACCTGTACTACGACCGATGACGGCAGCAGAACAATTCAAAAGTCTATTTCACCTAACCGGGACTTGATAGTGTGGATGTGGAATCCTAGCACTGGTGCCGTTGATTTATAGACGGCATTTGCATGGACTAGGGTTATGGCCAAGTTTTTACCAAGTTGTGCCACGCTCTAGACATGTTCGGGGAGAGTGTAGGCATTTGGATACAGTTGATCTTGTATTTAAAATATCACCAGGAGCCATCACGGCGGGTCTGCCATGTATACTGTAGATTACTTCATACCAAAGGCAAAATATCCTCTCCTCTTCTTGGCGTAACGTCCTCACTGGGACAAAGCCTGCTTCTCAGCTTAGTATTCTATGAGCACTTCCACAGTTATTAACTGAGAGCTTCCTCTGCCAATGACCATTTTGCATGTGTATATCGTGTGGCAGGCACGAAGATACTCTATGCCCAAGGAAGTCAAGGAAATTTCCTTTACGAAAAGATCCTGGACCGACCGGGAATCGAACCCGTCACCCTCAGCATGGTCATGCTGAATACCCGTGCGTTTACCGCCTCGGCTATATGGGCCCTGTCAAAAGGCAAAATATGGAATACCTATTTTGGTATTCTTTGATGTAGATACACTAGTATGACACCCCACATAATTTGAATAATCTCATGGCCCTCAAAGAGGAATTGATAAAGAGTGAGCGGTCGATCCCAGGTCGATACTAATGTAGACTCGCCTACACCCGACCGTGAAACAGAAAAAACAGTGCAAAGAAAACGCCAAATACTCCCGCTACTACAACAACATACAATACCGTTGACCGTTTAGTACACCTACAACATATTCCACAACTGGTTGAACGAAAAGGACAACACGACAGGTGTTACCGGCAACACTGTTAACCGCGAAACGACGGTGAAACCACCGTCCGCTCCCTCGCAACTGAGCGACTGTCGCTGAGTAGACTGACAGATCGGACAGCAGCAGACAGAAAGGAGAAGAATTGATTCATTCAAAATATGTTGTATACAGTGCACAGTCAGCACATTTAGTAGTCATTATAAGTGAACCATTATAGTGGATTATTTCGATTATATGAAGTAAGTTTGTGAACTGTAGTTTCTGAATTCTGTACTAAGTTTATTCCTGTTAAATCTAGTGAAGAATCACACCCATTATCGACAGTAGTCAGCATCGCACAGACAGTGTAATTAACAGTCAGTTGAGGTACGTTTTCTATTAAATTAAGAATTAATTTGCACTATTCAGTCCGTGTGAAACTGTACATAACCTAAAATCAATTATGTAATTTGTACAGATTGTATAATCCTCATTTTCCTCGGTAACCGACCCATCTAAAAGCGACAGAAGAATACTGAATTTGTAAGTCTGTTTTGTATACTGTTTACTGATTTCTGACTAAAACGAATCTAATAAATTACAGCTTGTAGCTGCTAAGTCTGCAACTAACAAGACGGTGTTTGTTCTGACGATCGGGAACATTCTACAAGAAATTCATCCGAAGTTGGATGTTTGTTGCCCATCGCCGGTCCCTGCTGAGGAGTAAAGCAACCGAACAGAGTCCGCCGACTGAACGACCCACGATTGAAGACGACCAACATCGCCGCCGCCGCCGCCGTCGGAGGTTTGATTGCAGTTAATCCAAGTCAGTACAGATTTCCTTTTTTGTTCCCATCTCGGATCCCGTCCTACAGTAGTGGCCCGTGCAATTTGACAGTGTACAGTAAGCTTGTTTGGTAGACAGTTTAGCTAGGGCAGTTAGAGTTAATTATGCCGAAAAAGAGCAATGTTACCAACACGGGGGGAATAGATAATCCGTGCAAAAAATGCAATCAAATTGTGGGCGATGATAATTGGGTCTGTTGCGATGTGTGTGAATCGTGGGTACATTTTCGGTGCGCGGGTGTCAATCAGTCAATCGCGGATAAAAGCTGGAAGTGCAGTGACTGTCTTGCCGATTGGGATGGCACCGATGTTACGTCGAAGTCGGGAGTGTCATTCAATGAATCTTCAGTGAGTAAAAGCAGTAGTCGTGCGTCTCAACGATTGCAACTGAGCTTGCAGCATCTGGAGGAACAACGTAGGCTGAGTAAGTTGCGGTCGGAAGAAGAGCTGCAAATGAAGAAAATGGAAGAAGAAGCCAAGGAAGAAGCCCGACTGAAATAGCTGCAGATGGAGGAAGCAGCCAAATTGAAGCAGCTGGACGAAGAGCAGGAGTATTTGAAGCAGCGGTACAACCTACTGATGCAGATTGCCGACGAAAAGGATTCATCTAGCAGGCGCAGTGGAGTGAGCGGAAAAAGTAAACAGACTGGAGTAAGTGTGAAAAGTAAACGTGACCAGTTGGAGAAGTGGTTGAAGGGAGCTGTGGTGGACGATGTTGGACAGTCGAAGCCATCGTCGTCGGTAAATCAAGTTGCCCTGCCGGTTCACACAGTCGGTGAATCAAGTCAACCAGCCGCAGTGGTTCGCGAATTACGGTCACCAGCTTTGTTACCGGATGTTTCTGTTCCGTCAAACGTGAATCGATTGTGTCCTCCTGTCTCGGGAATCGTTGGGAATGTTCCCACTCTGGCGAAATCATACGAACAGCTGGTTTCCGGACAAGGAACTTCTGTGATGGCATCTGTTCCAGCATTAGCAGCCAGGCAATTCGCATCATCGGTTCCGCCTATTTCAGCAGCTTCTACAGTTTCCAATGTGGTTCTTCCGGAAGTGCAAGATATTCGAGTCGGGAATACTGATTCTGTGGCGGTCACGTTCGCTGCACGGGATACAGTAGTGTCCTCAGCTCCATGTACATCGCAATCCTTTGTTGGTTCGAGCGGTCTGATGTCAACAGTTTACGGAAGTCATCCGTACTACACGGCCGCTCCAATGGCACAACTAGCACCAACGAATGCAGTAGTTTCTGGAGATTTCGTTCGAGTGAATTCATCGCAAAGCTGTTTCGGTAGTGTTCCGCATCCAGGAGTTCCGCATAGTTCAGCAGTTCTTCAAGGAAACCCACCATTAGGTTATTCGTCGGCTCTACCAGTAACGAATTCGTTTGGACCATCATTTGCGGGAGCTGGATTGCCGAATGGAACACAATCGAGTCCTGCAGTAGGACCAACTAGTGCTCAACTCGCAGCGCGCCAGGTAATGCCTCGTGAGCTTCCCAAGTTCAATGGCGATCCGCAGGAGTGGCCTATCTTCTACAGTTCTTTCAAGAACACGACGGAGGTGTGCGGATATACCGACGCGGAGAATTTGGCCCGTCTACAACGGAGTTTGGGAGGTTCCGCATTAGAAGCCGTACGAAGTCGTCTGCTGTTACCAGCGTCTGTTCCGTATGTGATGAATACGCTCCACAAACTCTACGGGCGGCCGGAGATTCTGATCAGTTCGCTTCTGAAGAAGGTGAGGAACGTGCCAGCCCCCAAAGCGGAGCGCCTGAATACGATTGTGGCCTATGGTTTGGCCATTCAGAACTTGGTCGATCACATAATCTTGGCCGATCAGCAAGCACATTTGGCGAACCCAATGCTGCTTCAGGAGTTGGTCGATAAGTTGCCCACATCTCTCAAGATGCAATGGGGAACCTACAAGCAAGGCGTTGCATATGTCAACCTGGCGACATTCAACGGTTTCATGGCAGGCCTTGTGAACTTGGCGTCGGAGCTTACCATCGACGTGGACTGCGCACAAAACCAACACAAGCAAGCCCGCGTGGAGAAGCCGAAGCCAAGGGAGAAGCTTTTCACTCACGCCAACGAGTCGTCCGATGCCGCCAAGGAGAAGGTCACGTCAACAGAAAGGTCTGTTTCAAAAGCCTGCTCGTATTGCGGAAAGGACAACCACCAGATCCTGAACTGTTCCAGTTTCAAGTCCTTGGATATAGGAGCGAGGTGGAAAGCCATGCGTCAGAAGAATCTGTGTCGTCTGTGCTTAGTACCGCATCGGAAATGGCCATGCCACTCGAAAAAGGAGTGTGGCGTGGATGGCTGTCGTTTTCGGCATCATATGCTGTTGCACAGTAACCAGACAAGCCGAAGCGAATCCGCTGAGACAACGAAGCCAACCGAAGCGATACAGCACAACTACCACCACACGAAGTCGTTCTCTCTCTTCCGTTATCTGCCAGTCACGCTTTACGGAGATGGGAAACAAGTGGAAACCTACGCGTTCCTGGATGACGGATCATCGTCGACTTTACTGGAAGAGGCAATTGCAGTTCAGTTGGGGATTGATGGAGAGCCGGACAACCTTTGGTTAGGATGGACCGGAAAGATCGGCAGACATGAGAAAAGTTCCAAAAGGATCAGCGTGGAGATTTCCGGAGTTGGAAAGCAAAACACATTCCAGTTGAGTAACGTACGGACGGTTCGTGAGCTAGGACTTCCCAGTCAAACGTTAAACTATTCCGAGCTGTCAAGATCCTATCCACACCTGCAAGGTCTTCCAGTCAACAGTTACGTGAATGCAAGACCCAGTATGATCATCGGTATCGAGCACGTGCATCTTCTTACCAGTCTGAAGCTTCGCGAAGGCGGAAGGTGCGATCCAGTTGCAACGAAAACTCGCCTCGGCGGGTGCGTCTACGGAAGAAATTCTGGAAGTGAAGGATCCGTGGAACAGCTGAATCTGCACGTCGGTCAGGAGATGAGTAACAGTGATCTGTATGATTCGATGAAGAAGTTTTTCGCCGTTGAAGAAGCTGTGGTCACGAAGCACCTTGAGTCCGACGAAGATCAGCGAGCTCGCAGCATATTGGAGGAAACTACAGTTCGCCGAGGATCAAGAATCGAGTCAGGTTTGCTGTGGCGAAAGGACAATATCCACTTTCCCGAGAGCTACAAGATGGCGATGAACAGACTCCTGGGGTTGGAAAAGCGTCTGTCCAAAGATTCGGAACTTCGACAAAGAGTGAAGGAGCAGATCAACAGCTATGAGCAAAAGCAGTACATCAGTAAGGCTTCACAGGAAGAGGTTGGCAGTCTGGATACTCGACGTGTCTGGTTTCTACCGCTGGGAGTAGTTATCAATCCCAAGAAGCCTGGCAAAATTCGGATGGTATGGGATGCGGCTGCAAAAGCACATGGAGTCTGCTTCAACGACATGCTGCTCAAGGGTCCTGATCTTCTTGTGTCGCTAGTGGACGTTTTGCTGCGATTCAGACAGGGGAAAGTCGCCGTGTGCTCTGACATCCGGGAAATGTTCCTCCGAATCCTAATTCGCGATGAAGACAGATGGTCGCTGTGCTTCCTTTGGAGAAGTAATCCGGAGGAAGAAGTACAAGTCTACGTGATCAACGTGGCGATGTTCGGTGCAACCAGCTCGCCATGTACAGCGCAGTTTGTGAAGAACTGGAATGCTTCCGACTACAGCGAACAATACCCCAGAGCAGTGGAAGCAGTGACCAAGAACCACTACGTGGATGACTTCCTCGACAGCGTCAACTCGGTGGAAGAAGCAGTGCAGTTGGTACAGCAAGTGCAAGATATCCATGCAGCAGCCGGCTTCCAGTTTGGGAAGATACTGTCCAACGAGAAGGCAGTGCTAGACCGACTAGGAGAGACGAGTACAGCGATCAGTAAACCACTGCCAGTAGACAAAGACCGAATATGCGAACGTGTTCTGGGCGTCACATGGATCCCGTCGGAAGACGCATTCACATTCAATCAACAGGGATTGGAGGAAGTATTAGGTGCCGATTGGGCAGCACCAACGAAGCGACAAGTCCTGCGTATTGTGATGAAGCTCTACGACCCCTTAGGATTCATTGCACACTTCGTCGTCCAAGGGAAGATCCTGATGCAGGAGATTTGGCGAACAGGTACTAGCTGGGACGAGCCTATTGCGGACCAGCCACGTGAGCTTTGGATAAGATGGATCGAACAGTACCGGCAGATCAACGAAGTCAACGTTCCTCGCTGCTTCTTCAAGGATTTCTGTCCGCAGCAAGTCAGCGATATTCAGGTCCATGTGTTCACAGATGCGAGCGTGTCAGCTTGTGCGTGTGTGGCCTACCTTAGAACGACGGTGGACGGAGAGAGTCAGTGTTCGTTGATTGCAGCAAAGACAAAAGTTGCACCTCTACGAACGCTATCCATCCCACGTTTGGAGCTTCAGGCTGCCATGATGGGTTCCCGTCTACTACAGAACATCTGCTCAGTCCTTAGCATCGATATCCACAGACGTTTCCTTTGGTCAGATTCAGCAACAGTTCTTGCTTGGCTTCGCTCCGATAGTCGTCGGTATCATCAGTTCGTGTCTTTCCGGGTTGGCGAAATCCTGTCGTTAACCAGTGTGGATGAATGGCGCTACGTTCCTTCTCGCGAAAATGTTGCGGACGATGCCACAAAATGGAATGGGGGGCCTTCATTCGACCCGAGTTGCCGTTGGTACCAGGGTCCAGCATTTCTGCAAGATCCGGAAAGTCAGTGGCCTACAGAACGGCCAGGAGATACAGCGGAAGCAGATGTAACCACCGAAGAAATTCGCCTCGTTGCAGTACACCGAACAGTAGTGGAAGTGATAGATATTGAACGATTTTCCAACTTTAACCGACTGCTACGTGCGACAGCATATGTTCACCGAGCTGTAGCAGTATGGAAGCATTCAACGAGCGGGACAAGATCGCTTAAAGTACTGAACCAGAGTGAATTTGCGAAAGCTGAAGGAACACTTTGGCGACAGGCGCAAGCACAGGCGTATCCGGAAGAAGTTCAGCTGTTGGAAGAAGGACAAAGTGTGGCAAAAGGCAGTTCAATTCGTACACTGTCTCCATTCCTGGACGAAAAAGGAGTTCTACGGGTTGGCGGCAGAATCGAACAAGCTCCATCGATTTCATACGAAGCGAAGCATCCAGTCGTGTTGCCGAGAAGTCATCGGATCACATACCTCGTTGTGCTCAGCTTCCACCAGCAGTTCCTGCACGCGAACACCGAGACAGTGTGCAACGAGTTGAGGCAACGGTTCTACATTCCGAGGATGCGAACAGTAGTGCGGAGCGTATGTCGTAGCTGTCAGTACTGCAAGATTAAGAAAGCAGCTCCAGTTCCACCGATGATGGGTCCGCTTCCGAAAGTTCGTCTGACTCCCTTCATCCGTCCATTTACGTACGTCGGCGTGGACTACCTGGGTCACTTCGAAGTAAGAGTCGGTCGCAGTATTGTGAAGCGGTGGAAATGTTTGTTCACGTGCCTCACAGTTCGAGCTGTTCATCTGGAGCTAGCACACAGCCTGTCAACGAAGTCTTGCGTAATGGCGTTCAGGCGTTTCGTGAACCGACGAGGAGCCCCGATGGAAGTATTCTCGGATAACGGTACCAACTTTGTGGGAGCCAGTCGTCAGTTAACAGAAGAGATCCAGCGAATCAAGGCCATCAACGAGGATTGTGCGGCTACGTTCACCAACGCCCGTACGCAGTGGCACTTTAACGTTCCTGCAGCCCCGCATATGGGAGGTCCGTGGGAGCGGATGGTGAAGTCTGTAAAAGTAGCAATGGCAGCAGTATCCGACAGTCCGCATCATCCGAGTGACGAGGTGCTCGAAACCATAATGCTGGAAGCAGAGGGGATCGTTAACAGTCGTCCACTGACCTACGTTCCTTTAGAAGCAGCAGATCAAGAAGCGCTCACTCCAAACCACTTCTTGCTGTACAGTTCAAGCGGCATAAAGCAGCCAACAGCTGATCATTTAGTCAGTCTCCGAGACAGCTGGTCAGTCGTCAGGAACATCGTGGACGAGTTTTGGCGCAGATGGGTGTTGGAATATTTGCCGATGCTAACAAGGAGGACGAAGTGGTTCGAGACCGTGAAGCCGTTGGAACCTGGTGACCTGGTCGTGATAATAGATGACCAGACACGGAACAGTTGGGAAAGAGGACGGATTCTGGAAGTTTTTCCGGACAAATCAGGCCAAGTT